>NW_028261395.1:36177723-36777723 GCF_051295495.1 Thamnophis sirtalis
ATTTTTTAATTTTTTTCGTCGCACTGCTGATGACGTCAGGTACGCGCTTTCGTCAAGCGTGGTTTTGTCGACCGCGGTTTTGACGGGTCACGAGAGGAACAGCTAGAGCATGTTTCCAGTGTGTTCATACGCAGAGCTGCCAGAAGAGAAGAACAACTCAGAAATCAGGGTAGACTTGGGAGTAAAGTAACAGGTGGAAAATGATTGGCCCTTCCCACAGAAAATAAAAGAGGATCGAAAGGGAAATGGGCTTTTGCAGGAAACAATTTGTTCATTCGGTTGTTAGATTACTTTCATGAGTGTGAAGATCTGTCTGTGAATCTCAGAGACTCTGTGCCCGATCTTTCCTTGCACAGTACCTCATTTGGAAAATATTTACATGGCAGCTTTCTAATATAGATAAGGTCTGTCATCATAAATATTCCTTTGAAAGACTGTTTGTCAGGCCTTGCTGAATGTGAATGCGAGGAATTCACAGTCATTGAATAAAAGGGGTTTTGTTGGGACCAGGACTCTGCTTCGTGCTTTTTGGGGAAGCCTAGGTCAGAACAGAAATGAAGCTTCAAGCTCCCATCTCTGCTATAGACTTAATAAGCTTGACTCACATGCAACACACCAAGCTATGTTGTCCATCCCGGTCTAGGCTGAGCCATCAGAAAGTTAATAAGTTGTAACTGGTTTAATCATAGGAATGTGATTCAAACAACTGGGAAGACAGGTACAATACTTAATCAAGCCTACAAGCTTCGGGAGAAATACATGGATGGTGAGATTTTGCCTGGGCAGCCCAGAATACAGCATAAAGAGTTCAGAGACCCAATGGTCACACAATCTAAACAAGAGGTGGAACTAAAAGAGGTGGAGCTAGAAGATGGATAGCCAATGGCACAGGGCTAGGAAAATAGAACAAAACAATGGAAGAAAACTAGAGTGTCTTGTGCCACATTACTATTCAAACAGGGGAAAATTTTACAAGCCATTTTGAGTCCAAGGGCAGAGGAACCATACAAGAACACAGATATAACACGGGAGAGTCTTTCCACTGGAAACAAGGTTTTGACAGCATTCCACCTAAATCCAGGGTGTGATCCCATGAGACAAGCAGCTAAGTAGATAGCTATAGCCTTCAAAGTTGCTAGTGCAACCCTGTGGTGTGCTGAGAACATCTGAACTCTCATTATCTGAATCTCAGTGCACAGCGTCTGCTTGTGTCTTCTTGGTTCACACTAGTTGATTGCCTGCTGGATCTGAAACAGATGAGTCCCTTTGGCCTGACTCAGAGGACATCATAATTCTGTCTGTCTGTCTATCTACCTGTGTATTTATCTACCTACCTACCTATTCTTGTCTTGTTGTGACCCAAAACATTAGACCCAACATGCTACAGTTGAAAGATTGGGTTTAATGTTGTTATTCTGACCTAGGCTTCCCCAGCAGCACAAAGCCGAGTCCTCGTCCCGATAAACTCCTTTTATTTAATTTACACGAATTCCTCTCCAGCAAAGTCTTTCCTATCCCACGGTCTTTCAAGATAGCTCACAATTTATCAGGCTTGAAGATGGCCAGGCCGATATCTTTCAGATGCTGCAATACTTGGCAAGAATGCAGGAATGAAGTAATTGTCTCCTGCAAACACCCCTCCCCTTTCTCTCCTCTTTTATTCCCCATGGGAGGGGCCATTCACCGTCCACCTGTGGCCTTACTCCCAAGTCGACCTTTGTTCCTTAGCTGTTCCCTTCATCCAGCAACCCTGTGCAAGGGCACATCAGGAACAGGTTTCAGCTGTTGTCTGTCTCATTGATGCGTCACTTTGAAGGCAACTGATAACTGTCAGATGGCCTTGGCCCCATCTCTGCCTCCAAAACAGAGCCCTCATCAGAGCCTTCCCCAGACTCCAGAACTGGCTCATGTTCCTCCCCAACCTCCTCACTGTCTGAATCTGCTGCCAGCTCTGCTGGCTGCTGGCAGGCCACAAAAGTTGTAAAAAAAAATGTTTATGACCATTAATAAGATTCTAAGCTTCACCTGGGAAATGGGGCTAATATTCACTGACTGCTGAATAATCACTGGAAGAAAGTCCGAAAAGTAGCAGAAATTCCAAAATTCGGTACAAATGAAATATTCTTTTGTTCCAACATCCAAATACCAAATTTGGGAGTGTATCTTCTTTACAAATAACAATGATGGTTGATGATTAAGAAACGTAAGAGAAAATTCATGTTAAAGGTGGGTAGCATCATCATCATTTACTTACTTTCCCTACCGGTTCACAAATGTGAGTGTTACATGTTCTTGTTAAGTAAGTACACATCATAACTTTTTGATATTTTGTTTGTTTCCTAGATGTGATTATTTTAACATCACTGTGGTTTGCAATGTTTTCCAGAATATTATTTTTTATGTAGAGATAAAAGTCTCTGTACACCACGTGACTGACAGTTTATCCTCACAGTGAGAAACTGCTAAATGTAAATGAAGTCCTATTTTAGTTCGCTTCCTTACAACATACATTTCAAAAGTCTTGCTGCATTATTGAACTAATCCCTCCAGATTCACACGATTGGTCAAGTCTGCAGAAAGAGAATGTCAAAAATCTGTCATTCCAAGAAACAAACCTTACTGTGCATAGTCAGTCAAACAAATTAAAGCTAGACAGTTCTGTGAATTTTGTAAAATTCTTGGTCTAAAGCAGAGATGCGGAACCATGGCCCCCTTTATGACTTGTGGACTTCAACTCCCAGAATTCCTGAGCCAGCATGGAATTCTGGGAGTTGAAGTCCACAAAGTCATACAAGGGCCGTGATTCCCCACCCCACTGCCTGAATAGTCTCTGTCTACACATTTACAACAAACTCTAGTGAAAGAGAGCGCTTGAGCAAAAGATATTCCCATTTTTTAAAAAGAAATCCTAAGTATCAATTGTATGCACAGACAAACTCTGCAAAAAACACTAATTAGAGAGTAGACTCAGAAATGTTACTCATGCTCTTTTGAAGAATGTACAATTGGGAAGAAGTTGGAACCTACATGCTTTTATGATGTAGAATACCGATACTACACTGTAGAAGGATTTCTATTGTCCTTGGTTAATGCTATGAATAACATGTATTCCAATTATCATTCACATAAGTATATCAGTGCAGATTTTTTTAGAAATCTGGACTGCATACACTAGATTATAA
This sequence comes from Thamnophis sirtalis, assembly GCF_051295495.1. Taxonomy (NCBI): domain Eukaryota; kingdom Metazoa; phylum Chordata; class Lepidosauria; order Squamata; family Natricidae; genus Thamnophis; species Thamnophis sirtalis. The sequence continues at coordinate 36,180,906 of NW_028261395.1, forward strand.
ATTTAATTTCCTATTGATGCATAAAGGAACTTCCGTGTTAAAGTGACTTTGTTTGTAAAATGAGACATTAAAATGGATGTTAAGACTATTATTACAGAGGGACAATACATTTTTCTATATTTTTCTTTTTATTTCTTTTCTCATTTTATATAAAAAAGTAAACAATTAACAATTAATCAAAAAAGTACATCTTTGGTTTATGTCCTGATGCTCATGCATGCTTCATTTCACTACCCCAAAATATTTTTGAAATGTTTAATTATCCTTGCGCAGTTTAAGCTGTGTTTTTTTAAAATAAAAATCAGATTCATATGATGGCCAGTCACGCAGACCTTAACAAAAAACTGTCCCATAGCATTTCATTTTTCAGCACTTTTAGAAAAAAAATATCATGATGAGAAGCATAATTGTGCAACTGAAAGGCAATGTTTACATAGCTAATTAGCAAAGTATATCACATTTTCTTGGGAGCAGCCTTATTCAGCCTGTGTCCCCTCTAAATCGCTTAGGGCAGCTTTACTGCCAAAGATGTTCAACAAGTATCAGGAACACAACAGGATTGGGCAACACTTATATGTTTTTCTGCGCAACAGAATGAAAGAATCTGAACCTTCAATGGTGCAATCGATTCACTTTCTTCAGCCTATTTCTGAGAACTGCTCTGCAGTTGCAGTGATGGCCACTTCCCTATAAGAGTGCTATGGAGAATTTACCAACGGTTTTGTCTACCGTCAAGTGTTATTTGTTACCGTGTTTCCCTGAAAATAAGACCCCAGAAATAAGCACTTGGCCTTATTTTCAGGGAGGTCTTATTATTTTTGAGGTGTAGGAAGTGGCGAGCGTGGTCACCTCACGGCTGCTGCTGTGTTGCAATAATTTTAGGGAGGGCTTATTTTGGGGGGAGGGCTTATATTAGCGCATGCACTCAAAAACCTGATTGGGCTTATTATCTGGGAAGGTCTTATTTTGGGGAAAACAGGGTATTTGTTTATTTATTTATTTGATTTGCCACCCATCTTGCTGCGAGGCAGCTTTGGGCAGTTTACAATACAATCTATTAATTGTTATACGGGTAATCTCCGGGTTACAAGCGTTCCCTTGGCAAACGTTCGAAGTGATGTAATAAGCACCCCCTAAAGTTTACAAAGAAGTCCCACAACTACAAACCTTGGAGCACCTGAACAACCGCAGAGGCTCTGCAACATTTGTCTTGCATGCTGCTGGCCAAAATAGAGCTTCTGAGGGGCGGATCCATTTGGGCCCCCAGAGGCCTCAGCCAGCAACATGCCGGGCGAGGCCTCTGGAAGCCTGAATGGAGCTTCTGAGGGGCAAATCGACTCCTCAGAAGCTCCATTTCAGCCAGCAACATGCCAGGCGAGGCCTGTGGAGGCCCAAAGAGTGCAGGCGGATGAGAGACTGGAGAGGAGACTACTTGCTAGATCTTCACAAGTTAAGTATTGTATTGTATTGTATTTGGTTTATTTGTATGCCGCCCTTCTCCAGGAGGGACTCAGGGCGGCGAACAACTCAGGGGGGAAGGGGACATAAACACAGTACACATAATTAAAATACACAAAAATCACACAGCCATACCAGTCGAGAGGGGAGGGGGACTCATCAACCCCAGGCCAGCCAGCACAGCCAGGTTTTGACGGCTTTCCGGAAGGCCTGGAGAGGGGTGAGGGTCCGGATCTCCGCGGGGAGTTCATTCCAAAGGGCCGGAGCTGCTACAGAGAAGGCCCTCCCCCGGGTGGTAGCCAGATGGCATTGGCTGGCAGACGGAACCTGGAGGAGGCCGACCCTGTGTGATCTAACGGGTCTTTGGGAGGTAATTGGCAGCAGGCGGTCTCTCAAGTACCGAGGTCCAATACCATGAAGGGCTTTATAAGTTACGACTAGCACTGACCCAGCGTGGCAGGTTAAAGGGGGAGAAGCAATTGTGGGGAGCATGAGGTATTTCAGTGGGGCGGGGAGGCTTTGGGTCGTCTTAGGCAGGTGGCCTGTTCCATCACTACCCCCCCCAATGGCCTTCCACACCCTGAAATAGCTCATGTGCATTTAACAAACCTCACATTCAATTGTGGTAGAAAGGAGGGAGTGATCCCGTTTAAGGTACGGGATTCACGCCCACAAATCCTCAGGTTACAAATGGAATGGGCAGGCTCTATTACATTCCTAAGTTGAGGACTACCTGCACCTCTTTAATCACCAAGCTAAACCTGAATGCACATGCCAATTTGGTGGGAAAGTGCAACAGACCATGCACACATCTCAAAACATGTACTTTGATCCACCTATATCTAACCTATTCATCATGGATCTCGAGGAAGTTATACATGATTTCCTGATAGTTCCCCACAGAAGCATTAACCAGAACCAAAACCTTAACCCAAATCTGTATTAAATACCTTCCCTAATGTATCAGCTTCTCTCCAGGAACTCAGGTTCAACTGTGCTCTCTGTATTCTATCAACATTAAGCATTTACAAGGCTTATTACTCGCTTGGAGAAACAGCGGTGTGGCATAAAACAGCTGTATTAAAGTACTTTTCACTGGGATTTCAAAAAGCGGATACAGGTAGTCTTCAACGTAAGAACCACAATTGAGGCCAACAAGAGCCAAGGTGGCGCAGTGGTTAAATGCAGCACTGCAGGCTACTGCTAGATCAGCAGGTCAGCGGTTCAAATCTCACCGGCTCAGGGTTGACTCAGCCTTCCATCCTTCCGAGGTGGGTAAAATGAGGACCCAGATTGTTGGGGGCAATATGCTGACTCTCTGTAAACCGCTTAGAGAGGCCTGAAAGGCCTATGAAGCGGTATATAAGTCTACTGCTATTGCTACTGCTATTGCCATTTCTGTTGCTAAATGAGACAGTTAAGTGAGCTTTGCCGCATTTTACGACCTTTCTTGCCATAGTTCTTAACTCCAATTGTTAAGTTAATAACACGATGGTTAAGTGAATCTGGTTTCCCCATTGACTTTGCTTGTCAAAGGGTGACAAAAGGCAATCACGTGACCTCAGGACACTAGAACCATTGTAAATATGAACCAGTTGCCCAGTGTCCATATTTTGATCATGTGACCATGGGGATACTGCAACAGTGATAAGTGTGAAAAAGTCATTTTTTTCAATGCCATTGTAACTTCAAATGGTCACAAAAGGAATGGTTCTAACTTGAATATCTATAATCGTGATGGTGAACCTATGCCATGCGTGCCAGAAGTGGCACACAAAGCCATCTCTCTGGGCACGAGAGTTGTCGCTCGTTGCTCTTCCAGGTTCCGGCATGCCGGCCAGCTGGTCTTCATGCACGTGGGAGCATCAGAAATCAGAAAAGCAGCCGCCTTGTGCGCATGCACAAGTCAGGAAGATAATCTTCCGGTTTCCAGCACATGCATGTGCACCCACCACTTGGTCTTCTGGTTTATGGCATACATGTGTGCATGAAAACTAGGTGGCCAGTGCACATGAGCACGCAGGAAACTGGAAGATCATCTTCCTTCCGGTTTCTGGCGCGTGCACACTCTCCTGTTTCAGCACTTGGAGCTGAAAAGGTTCACCAACACTGAACTATAATATGGTGAGTAAATCTAAGAATAAAGGAAGAAATAAGACACCTGTATGAGGCCAGTTTCTATGTTTTTCACATCACTATAGAAAAAGAAAAATACCAAAAGATAGATCCACAATTATTAAGCTAGTCAGAACAGTTTTCTAACCGTGTAAAGACCACTTTCATGTAAACTCATATTTTTTCCCAGGCAAATTAATCTAATGGATGTAGGTATTATTCAGTATGCACAGGAAAAATATGCATCTCAATACTATTAAACAAAACTGCCAAGTTGCACAATAATGTATTTGTAATTAGCATCCATTAGTTACGAAAGAACTTCTGAACTCGGAAGTCTTCTGCACTGAAAAAATGTTCCACCCATCGCCTTGGAATCTCCCCGTGATGATCTTCTCAACTTTATAACTAAACTTCTAGAGGGAGGAATCTCAATTACAGTACTGCAATTCTTTGCTGACATCACATTCACCACAACTTTTAACAGAAATGAGTGTATTTCAAGGATTTTTCTCAATCTCTCATTTAGTGGTTGGTGAAAGACCTCTGTTTCTTGTTTCACAAAAAGTGAAACACAAAACAGGAAACACCAGGTTGTTCTTCAGGCACAGCAAAAGCTGCATTATCTCAGGCTGGAGGAGGAGCACTTGTGTAAGTCCAATATTTTTAAACACAGAAATGAATCTGGACAACTTTCCAATATTAAGATTTTAGATTATTAGTGGGATTCAATTCAATTCAATTCAGTTTATAACAGTCATAGACCAGAGCAAATAAAAACAAAAAAATATACATTTAAAAATTCTGGAATAAAATAATAAAGAACAGATAAAATCCATCATAAAATCCAGTCCGTCAATTACCCAGTCTACTATATTACCGTGTTTCCCCGAAAATAAGAGAGGCTCTTATTTTCTTTTGACCCCCGAAATAAGCGCTTGGCCTTATTTTTGGGGAGATCTTATTATTTTTGAGGTGCAGGAGGTTGCTGCTGTGTTGCAATATTTTCGGGGAGGGCTTATTTTAGCGCATGTATTCAAAAGCCCGATTGGGCTTATTATCTGGGGAGATCTTATTTTGGGGGAAACAGGGTAAAATTACAATCCATAAACTGTGTGGCCCATAGTCAGTTTAATACTGAAAGGGAAAGGTATAAGCAGTGCAAAGGATTTGCCACATTTGCTGTATAAAATAGCTATGGTGGATTAGACACGTGTTTGCGACGAATCCCCAGTGCTGCTGCGCAGAATCTAGCCACCTGTGCTGTAGTTATGGACTGTGCATTCTTAAACAGCCACTGGAGATAAGTAGCGTTGGAACAGCCAGAATACCTAGCAGTTATTGGCAGAATATGTTTTTTTCTGAATCTCTCTGTAAAAGGAACATGGAAGGAGTATGTGACCAACGATTCCACCTCCTAAGCCACAGGAACAGAGTCTTTCACTTGGTGGTATCTTTTTATATTTGCCGTATAGGACAGCCGATGGAAGCGCATGACACCATGCGAGGGAAAATGCTTTCCAATGATTTGCCGACTCCAACTGGCCAAGATACCTGGCAGGAGTAACAACATATCTAATGGGATCCGGAGCCAGAAACAATGGAGCTTTCCCTAAGTCTGTTCGCCTTTCGATGTTACTAAAGATTATTAGTGAATTTCCCTTGGGGAAATCTGGCTTTGAAAACATATAGTGTTTAATGACATAATTATAAAGGGGAAAAAATACAGACAGTCTTTGACTTTGACAACCACAATTGACACCAAAATTCTGTGGCTAAGCGAGACAGTTGTTTAGTGAATTTTGCCCCAATTTATGACTGTTCTTGCCATAGTTGTTAAGTAAATCACTGCAGCTGTTGTTAAATTAGTAACAGGGCTGTTAAGTTAATCTGGCTTTCCCGTTGACTTTTCTTGTCCAAAAACAAAAACAAAAAATCACAAAAAGTGATCACATGACTCCAGGATATATGCAACTGTCCATTGAGGACCTGTATACTGCACAAGTCAAAAAGAGGATAGTGAAAGTATTTACAGACCCCTCACATCCTGGAATAAATGGTTTCAACTCCTACCCTCAAAACGTCGCTAACAAGCACTGTACACCAAGACAACTAGACACAAGAATAGTTTTTCCCCAAATGCCATCACACTGCAAAAGAAATAATTCCCTCACCTCTGTCAAACTATTCACGAAGGCAGCATTATTATTAATCTTCTCATCGTTCCTGTCACCCGTCTCCTCCCACTTATGACTGTATGACTGTAACTTTGTTGCTTGTATCCTTGCTGTTTATATTGATTTTTTCCTAGTATAATTTGATTGCTTATTAGTAACCTATGACTATCACTAAGGGTTGTATCTTATTATTCTTGATGAATGTATTCTATTTATTTATGTACACTGAGAGCTTATGCACCAAAGACACATTCATTGTGTGTCCAATCACACTTGGATAATAAAGAATTCTATTCTAAATACAAACCAGTTGCCCAGCATCCAAATTTTAATCACGCATCCATTGGGGATGCTGTTCACGGTCGTCTAAAGTGTGAAAAACTGTCCACAAAGTCACTTTTTTAGTGACCTTGTTATTTGAACATCCTCTCAAATGAACCGCTATATGTCGAGGACCTCCTTGAATTAAACTGCAGAAAGTAAGGCAAAGAGGGAAAACATTTTAGGATAGAAGAAAAATCCTGAGCTGAATCCTGAACCATCAACCGAACCCAAAAGGATGGTGCTTAAAATCCACATTTTTTAAAAAAATTGCTACCAACCTGCCTTCCATTGCGGTATACTGAACTAGTCAAAAAGAGGGCTGTGAAAATATCTACAGACCCCTCACATCCTGGACATAAACAGTTTTTTCTCAAACGCCATCACTCTGCTTAACAACTAATACCCACAATACTGTCATATTACCTACTGACTGTATAACTATTATTTTTCTCTTCTTCCTAGTACCTATCGCTTTCCTAGTACCTATCTCCTCCCACTTATGACTATAACCATGTTGCTTGTATCTTCACAATTTGTTTTGTTTCCTAGTATAATTTAATTGCTTATTCGTGACTATCACTAAGTGTTGTATCTTATGATTCTTGATGAAGGTATTTTATTTTTCTTTATGTACAGAGAGCATATGTACCAAAGACAAATTTCATGTGTGTCCAATTACACACATGAAATTATACAAGAGCCGAGGTGGCACAGTGGTTAGGGTGCAGTACTGCAGGCCACTTCAGCTGACTGTGATCTGCAGTTCAGCGGTTCAAATCTCACCGGCTCAAGGTCGACTCAGCCTTCCATCCTTCTGAGGTGGGTGAAATGAGGACCCAGACTGTGGGGGCAAAGTTGCTGACTCAATTTGCTAAAAAAAATTGTAAACCGCTTAGAGAGGGCTGAAAGCCCTATGAAGCGGTATATAAGTCTAATAAATAAATAAATAAATAAATAAATAAATAAATAAATAAATAAATAAATAAATAAATACTTGGCCAATAAAGAATTCTATTCTATTCTAATTCACATTTTCTTATTTTCTTCTTCTCTATTCTATTCTTATTTTCTTCTTATTCTTCTTCATTCTACTCTTATTCTTATTTTCTTATTCTTCTATTCTGTTCTTTAGGAAAAGCAACAGGATTCCTTCCACACCCGGTCGCTATTTTGACCCAGGAAGAGCGACTCTTTTGCTTTGCATCCTTTATTTTTTTGCTTGGGGGGGGAGGGGGGACCACAGAGATCCGGGAACCGATTAGTTCATCAAACCCCACCATTCATCCTCGCGTGCCAGAGTGCAAGCTCCGCGCAAACCCCACGCAGTGCAAAAAAACCCGGCTCCGTATCGCCGCTGGCGGATGGACGGCCAGCATCGGACGGAGACGAGACGAGACCGAGACACCGATTGAGAGGAGCCGGCCGGGAGGCTGCGGAACTCTCTCGGGGAAGTTGCGAAAAAGGGGCGCGGGTGGCTTGCAAATCCCATCCGGGCGGGCACAAGAAGCTGCAAACTCGAGATCAAAGTCTGGGATTTTTTTTTGGGGGGGGGGGGGGTAAGGACTCACCATGGCGCCCCAGATTTCCCCCCCGACCTTCTTCTCCTCCTCCTTCCGTGGCGTGGCCCGAGCGGGGTCGACGGTCGATGGCGGCTCAGCCTCGTCTGACTCGTCGTCCCGGCCTGCCCGGCTTCTTCCCTCTCCCTCGCTGCGAGAGTCTGGTCCCTGAGTAGGCGGGGGGGGGGGGGAGTGGTGTTGGGGGGCGGGGCTAGAAGGGGAGAGAAAAAAAAAGTCTCCCGCGGACGGCTCCGCCCCTCTTAAAGCCTCGCGCGCGCGCCTGGAAGGGGTACATAGGGGGCGGGGCCCGAGCGAAAAGCGCTTCCCCTCAGCCATGCAGTGATTGACGATTGCGGCCGCCGGCTGCGGGGGAGGCGCATGCGCTCTTCCACCAAAGCCTCTCCTCCTCCTCCTCCTCCTCCCCCTTCCCTCACGCGCGCGCCGAGGTTGGGGACTGGCAGCGCCCCCTAGTGCAGACCTCGCGGTCTGCATTCCAGGCTGCTTGGTCAGCCGTTCGGTGGGAGTGCACCGAGGCTCTGCTAGACTCCGGAGAGGATTTCTGCGCTCCCGAGAGACTCTGGGGCGAACGGGAGAAGCCTCCCGGGAGTCCCCGTTTGCAGAAGAGCAGGAGTCACGGTTAGGTCGCCCTGCCATGATAGGAGTGTGAAGCGTGGGGTGAAATCACCCCGTGGTCTCCTTTTCTTTTTTTTTCTCTACCTCTCCGAATGCAGTCTAGCCTGGATCGCTATATTATTTTGTTTCATTGATTTGTTTTGTCAAGCATGTATAAGATAACAGATATAAGTATAAACATGATTATGAATGCATGAAATGGATACGAATAAGTGGGGACAGTAGGACGGGGACAGCAGGCACATTGATGCACTTATGCACACCCCTTACAGACTTCTTAGGAATGAGATGAGGTCCACAGTAGACAGTCTAAGGCAGTGGTTCCCAACCTTTTTTGGCCATGCCCCACCTAAGCATCTCTAAAATCTTGATATTCACCCCCCCACCCGGGTAACATATAATTCTTACTTTACTCAAAAACATGAACTCTAACTCATGCGGAGGACACCTATAAAGCCATTAACTTGGTTTAAACAAGGTTCAAATTGCCCCCATTAAAAATCAAATTGCTCCCCTATGGGGTGTGGGCCCCATGTTGGGAGCCACTGGTCTAAGGTTAAAGTTTTGGGGGTTTGGGGAAGAAACCACTGAATCAGGTAACGCATTCCAGGCATTGACCACTCTGTTGCTGAAGTCGTATTTTCTGCAATCGAGTTTGGAGCAGTTTACCTTAAGTTTGTATCTATTTATTGTGTGCTTGTGTATTGTTGTGGTTGAAGCTGAAGTAGTCATTGACAGGTAGGACATTGTAGCAGATTATTTTATGTACTACATTTAGGTCAGGTAGAAGGTGGCGTAATTCTAAATTGTCTAAGACCAATATTTCAAGTCTGGTGGCATAAGGGATTTTATTGGGAGTAGGAGAGTGGAGGACTCATCTCGTGAAATACCTCTGGATCCATTCAATTGTATTAATGTCAGATATACAGTGTGGATTCCAGGCAGGCGAGCTATATTCGAGAATTGGTCTGGCAAAAGTTTTGTATGCTCCGGTTAGTAGTATAGTGTTACAAGAAGCTTCGCATGATTAGGTTAATAAGACTTAATGCCTTTTGGTAATGTTGTTACAGTCAGCTCTGGGGCTTAGATTGTTTGAGATGAGTACTCTGAAGCAATGTTCCCTCTAATTTTTTTTCAGTGTGTGCGGAAAAGTATAGTGTTTGAGCAACACATTTTCATGCTTGAGCACCTGAATTTTTTTAAGCCATACTTGCCATCAGAGCAGATGTTGGGGAAGGGGGCAAGGAGGAAAAGGGTCCCCTCCCTCTCCCTCAGACCCCCCAGGAAGGAAGGAAGGAAGGGGAGGGAAAGGAAAGGAAAGGAAATGGGAAAGAAGAAAAGGAAAGGAAATGGAAAGGAAGGAAAGGAAAAAGGAAAGGACATGGGAAAGAAGAAAGGAAAGGAAAAGAGAAAGTTTGAAACTTCTGCGTGGTGTTTTATTGTTATGTGCACGGCCACACAGGCGCACAGCTTAGAAGGAACATTGCCCCGAGGTCCCTGACAGAGTAAGGATCATCTACGAGGTCGTATCCGGCCAGGTTATATTTTGTGTTCTGATTTTTTTTGTCAATGTGAAAGTAATTGAGACTGCTTTTTCTTTTTCAGGTTAATTCCCTGCCCCCCTCTTTCCAATACAGATAGTCCTCAATTTACAACAGTTCATTGAAGTGACCATTCAAAGTTACGATGACACCGGGAAAAGGGACTTGCGATCGCTTTTCGCAATTGCGACCTCTGCAGCAGCCCCATGGTCACGAGATCAAAACTGGAATGCTTGGCAACTGACTCATATTTATGACCGTTGCTGTGTCCCAAGGTCATGTTTTGTGACCTTCTGAACAAGCAAAGTCACTGGGGAAGCCGGATACATTTAACAATTGGGTTACTAACGGATCCACTGCGGTGATTCACTTAACAACTGTAGCAAGAAAGGTTGTAAAATGGGCCAAAGCTCTCTCAACAAATGTCTCACTTAACAACAGAAATCTTGGGCTCAGTTGCAGTTGTAAATTGAGAACTACCTCTAATACCAGGGGGCTAAGAAATAATCTAGATAAGTCACTGCAATTTCAGTGAAGCCTTTGAAGCTTTGCATAAAAGTTGGCTAGCTGTGTATCATGGGATGAATGACAAGCATTGTCCTCCTGCCTGATCTGGAAGTAGAACTGCCCAGTCCTGCAAACAGAAAGCTGGATTTCGCAAGATCATGATTCCCACCCACCCACCCACCCAAGTTTCAATGGCTGAGGCCACTGTTTCTCTTGGGATGGTCACTTGAACTCCTGGCTTTTGAAAAAAAACCCCACCCTTCCTGTTTTTACCTGGCTGATTTGCATCACTTTTAGCTTGACTGCAGCCTACTTAAATGGTAGGTATAATTACAGATGGGTGGATGGATTACATTGACGGGTGGATTTACATGGGCATATAAATTTAGTAAATAAAGATGCATGGATTATGTGCCATCAAGTCATGGCTGATTCTTAGTAACCATAGGGATGGATTTCCTCATGACATCTGTCCTTAATGGTCTTCTAATACAGGAGTCACCAACCTTTCAGACCTCAGGGACCACTAAATTCATAATTTTAAATCCCATGGACCACTAATATGATCTGCCTAATGACTGGCTGGGTGGGCGTGGCTAGCTGGTCACGAGACTGAGTGGGCATGGCCAATTTGATGTCACTCATGTCAAGGGGCGCCTCGCCAACCTCTACTTGCCCTTCCCCTCCCAGCTACTCTTTGCCTGCCCGCCCAAACTCCTTAGGGTCCCAACAGGAAGCAGTTGTTGGAGCTAAGCAGCCATCAAGAGAAAGAGTTGGCAAAACAGCTGACTCAATTCAAATTGAATCTGACTGAGATGGAGGCTCAGAAGAAGCACCTCACTTGAGGGCTACAAGCATAGGCTTTCCAAGCAGAGGGAAGACCTGCAGGAGGGCAAGGCCAGGTACCAGCTCCTGGAGGCTCAGCGGGCTGAGTTGGTCAGTCAGCTCCAGGCCATGGTGCCACTGGAACAAGGCCCTCCGGCTGTTCGCCACCAGCAGCACTTCCCTCCAACCTTCCCCAAAGTCCGGCACCAGGAGGCTGAAGGAGACCCCAAGTCGGAATTTCTCCCCCCTCCAACAGAAAGACCCCAAAGGGGAAGACTCTCTGCAGCAACACAAATGTTCATGAAAGGGAGATGAGCACCTCCCCCTAGAGCCGGGAACAACTAGTGCATATGTGCGAGCGTAACCTTTACCTTTTTTAGTAACAGCACATAGACTGTCTAAAGAGGCCTTAAGATATGAAAAGGTGAGAAGAATCACTTATATTTATTCAACAGTCACAGAGTACACAATGTATTAAGACAAAAACAATGTCCATTGGGGAAAAAACTGGATCCATCCAAAAGGTTTGTTTTGGAACCTTAGAATAAACATCCTGAAATCTGAGTTAAAAAATTGTGATAGAGAATGAAATGGATCACAGGGAAGTGAGTGGTTTTTTTAAAATCTATCTTTCTTTTTTTATTATTTTATTCCTATTTACTCCAACAAGAAGCAATGGGTGGAAACTAATCAAGGAGAGAAGCAACTTAGAAGTGAGGAGAAATTAGAACAATTAATCAGTGGAACAGAAGTTGTCTCCAGAAGTTGTGAATGCCCCAACACTGGAAGTCTTTAAGAAGATGTTGGATAGCCATTTGTCTGAAACGGTATAGGGTTTCCTGCCTAGGCAGAGGGTTGGACTAGAAGACCTCCAAGGTCCCTTCCAACTCTGCTATTGTTTTTTATTATTATTATCTTTTTTATTAATGTGAAACTTTATTTTGAGCTGCACCTCAGCATGGCTTTAATATATTCTGGTTGAAATGTTAAATGTTTTAAAGTGCCTATACTTTTAGGATAGTAGATTTTAGAAGAAGCTCTCCTATTCTACCACCTCTTACAATATTAAGCAACACACAGATCTTCAGGTTTCTAGGTTCCATTATCTCCAAGATCTTGAAATGGACACCTAACATTAGAACCATCTTTAAAAAGGCGCAACGAAGAATGTTCCCTTTGCGTCAGCTCAGAAAGCTCAGATTGCCCACGGATCTGCTGATGCAGTTCTACAGAGGAATGTTTGAGTCTGTTATTTGTACCTCAGTAACTCTGGTTTGGCACAGCGTCTAAACAGAACAGGTACAAACTTCAACGGATAGTTGAAACCATCGGCTGTCTTCCGTTGAAGATCGGTGTACTGTACAAACCAGAAAGAGGGCTGAGAAAATATCTACAAACCCTTCACATCCCGGAGATAATCAACTCTTCCCCTCAGGACCCTGCTATAGAGCAGCAGTGGCTAACCTTTTTGTCCTCACATGCTGAAATTGCGCACATCTGCGTGATTGCATGCATGTGGGTGCCCACACCCATAATGCAATGCACCCTGCACATGCGCGCATGACACCCCCCCCCACTCTCCCCCTACCTCTATGCATGTGTGCAACCCCTGTGTTCCCCCCGCACTTGCGGGCAAACCCCCTGTGCCTCTTTTTGGGCCTAGCAGACCTCCTTGAAGCCTCCTGAGACCAAAAACGGTGGGTGGGCACTGCATCCCTCTGTGCTCCCCCATGCCCCCACGTATGCATGGCAGAGACTGTGTGTGTGTGTGTGTGTGTGTTTTATTTGTGCTGATAAATAAATAAAGGTGTGTGTGTGTGTGTGTGTGTGTGTATGTATATATATATATGTGTGTGTGTGTGTGTGTGTGTGTGTGTGTGTGTGTGTTTTTATTTGTGCTGATAAATAAATAAAGGGAGACTAGTATAGATCTATTTCAAGCTATTTAGCTTTCATCAGCTAGCCATACCCTTCCTGGGATTCGAACCTGGGCTGTATTATATCTTAGGCAGACGTCTTAGCCATTAAGCTAAGCTAAGATGTAATATAGCCCAGGTTCGAATCCCAGGAAGGATATGGCTAGCTGATGAGAGCTAAATAGCTTGAAATAGATCTATACTAGTCTCCCTTTATTTATTTATCAGCACAAATACCACACAAATATAACAAAGGCAACAGTAAAAATATTGGGTTTCTGTCGTGATGGACTCTTGTGACGAGCTGATTGACAGATAATGGAAGCAATTAGCTTCCTCCCATAATTGGGGCATACCAGGGGTTGTGACACTAAATAGATGATAGATAGATAGATAGATAGATAGATAGATAGATAGATAGATAGATAGATAGATAGATAGATAGATAGATAGACAGACAGACAGACAGACAGACAGACAGACAGACAGACAGACAGACAGACAGACACACATTATGCTAAAACAAAGCCGGAGTTTCAACTCTTCATGGGTAGAAGACACAAATTTTGCTGAGTGTGTCATAAGATATGCACGCATTATTTTAATAAGGGAAATGCTGGACATAATTTTTGTTGTACATAATACAACAAAATCGACTTATGCAAAGCTGATGTATACAAGTAATCAACCTCCACCATGACATGCATTTTTTATGGCTAATGATTGTGGCATTACAAATATCAAACACAATAATTTCTTCCCTTTTTTCATTTAGATTATAATTGAATTATTAAATTTTTATCCCACCCTTTATTATTTTACAAATACCTCAAGGCAGCAACCATGCCTAAACATTCCTGTCTCCTCCTATTTTCCATAAAACTTTGAGAGATGGATTGGGCTGAGGGAGTGACTCGCCCAAAATCACCCAGCTGGCTTTTGTGCCTAAGGCAGAATTAGAACTTGCATCTCCTGGTTTAAACATTTTCTAAAACTACAAGTGCAAAGCGTTTGATTATAAAGCAGCAGCAGGCAAAACAGTTTTTGAACTTGTTAAAAAGCACACAAAAGTTATTAAACCACCATAAGCCCTTTTCTTATTTTCTTTCATTCCTTCTATCTATTCAGCAGTTTATCTGAGTCTCAAATTTAATATGTAGGTTGGGTGTGGGTGTGCATACAGTGTGTTTGTGTATATGCATGCATATATATGTGTGCATGTATACATGATGAATGAATGATGATACATACACATACCACTTTGCCCGAACCGGTAGTAAAAATGCTACCCATTCATCCAAACCGGTAGTAAAAAAAAAAATGCTACCGGTTCAAGTGAACCGGTTTTTCCAACAATCAGCTGTGATGGGCAATTTATATTAGCTAGAAAGCTAATTCTAGATAATCTAAATCATATGGCACTGCAGATTCCCCCCCCCCCTCACTGTTCACTTGCCTCTGCAGGTGTGCTCTGCGCATACTCGCGCCCTTGTGACCTCTAGACTGGACTACTTCAACGTGTTCTACATGGGGCAGCCCTTGAAGAGCATTCGGCGACTTCAGCTTGTCCAGAATGCAGCCGCACGAGCGATTGTGGGTGCACCTCGGTTCACCCATGTAACACCTATCCTCCGCGAGCTGCACTGGCTGCCTATTGGTCTCCGGATACGCTTCAAGGCGCTAGTCGTCACTTATAAAGCCCTTCATGGTATTGGACCTGGGTACTTGAGAGACCGCCTGCTGCCAATTACCTCCACCAGACCAATTAGATCCCACAGAGTAGGCCTCCTCCGAATTCCATCCGCCGGCCAGTGTCGACTGGCGACTACCAGGAGGAGAGCCTTCTCTGTGGCTGCTCCGACCCTCTGGAACGAACTCCCCGTGGAGATTCGCACCCTCACCACCCTCCAGGCCTTCCGCAAAGCCCTTAAAACCTGCCTGTTCCGACAGGCCTGGGGCTAAACAACCGTTGCCCCTATCTCGAATGGTATGATTGTTGCGCTTTTAAATTATGTATTGTTTTGTGTTGGTGTCAAACTGTCTGTATCCCCTTTCCCTTGCTCGACTTGTGAGCCGCCCTGAGTCCCCCTCGGGGAAAAGGGCGGCATACAAATGAAATAAATGTAAATGAAATGAAATGAAATGAAAATACGCGGAACGTCCTAGGCATGTGCGGAGGTGGCCCGTGCAAGTGAAGCGTGCATGCTCACCTTGCTACCGAACCAGTAGCAAAGATAAGTGGATTTCACCCCTGATTCATCATCATTTTAGTGTATCTACTGCAAGATGAAGGCTTTTTCCGTATGTTTTCCTAAGCTTTCCGTACGGTCCTAAGCTTTCTTTTGCCAATTGGGATCACAATACTTGCTGATATTGTTGATCCGTCTTGTTTTAGGTTTCTTTCTTGGGCGTGCTTTATCAAGTGGGATCCATTCTGTGACTGACTTGGTCCAGCTGCTATCAGTTCTCCTTGCTATGACCAGCTCATTTCCATTTCAATTCTTTTACTCTCTTGACGATATCGTATACTTTCATTTGTTCTCTAATCCAGGTGCAGGTCTTTCCATTGTTGAAAGAAATATCCATTTGTGTTCAGTTCCAGGGAGGGGGGGGGAGACACTAGATTCATGGAAGTTGCTTGGAAAGATGGTTTAATGGTGGACAGGATCGCATGCCTTGAGGTTCTGGGCAAAAAAAAAAACCCATGCATTTTTTTCACCCTTTCTGAAATGTGGTATTTCACCAAGGAGCTGAATCGGTCATCTGAATTCTTGTTGAAGAGCTCATCTGATTGTATAAAGCTGAATTATAAAGCTAGCATTGAACAGGACCTTTCTGAAATGTGGTATTTCAGAAAGGTCCTGTTCAATGCTAGCTTTATAATTCAGCTTGATACAATCAGATGAGCTCTTCAACAAGAATTCAGATGACCGATTCTTCTCCTTGGTCACATGTTCTCTGAATGTGTCTGAAGAGATATTGATTTTATTCAAAACCTTTTTTTGACTCTGCTCTTTAACCAAAAAGCTTTCAAGAGCATCATGCAAGGATTATAATTTGACATGCAATCTAAAAAATATGATGAATAAGGAAAAATAAATAGAAACATGAGTGTTCGTGGGGAAGGGGGGGGGAGTAACCAAGATGGCCACAAATACGCAATGAAAAGCCCACTCCTTTTTTTTAAAATCTGCCTCACAACATACATCAAAAGTAGGGAAGACTTTGATCTCATGATTCCGGCCACCATCTTGCCTTTTGGACTACCACCTCCCAGGCACTCCTCAATCAGCAAGAAAGAAAGCGGGGAGAAAAGATAATAAGATGCCTTTTCTTTTAATAACCATTCTAATAGCCAGGAGAAACAGGTCAGATAGCCTGATGGACTGCTGTTTAGTGACATGAAAAAGGAACCAAAAGTAGTTTGCTCACCAGCAGGTCTTACTTTTATTTTTCTCATCTTCTGTAATTTCATAGACATACAATATGGTAAGCCTATGAAGAAAGTTAGCACCCACACCTCTTCTAGGAGAATGAAATATTCTAGGAAATATTAAAAAGGCAGAATATTCTATTTCCCTGGATGAGAAAAGGAGAAACATGTTTTTAAAGACAAAGCAGCTCCCTGCCCCCCAGCAGATATTTGGTACCCGTTGAGAAGGACTGGGCCAGCCTATCTACAAAACAACAGACTTCAGCTCCATGGTGGTGGGATTAAGACATGGCCCTCCAGGACATAATAGGATTATCTATCAGCAGAACTCACCACATGGCGTAACCAAGCCCCTACATTACATCACCCAGCAAAGTTCCACCAAACTTGATTCAGACAAACATGACTCCTGTTCTGCCCCGGGCAATGAGGTTCTGCCTGGGCAGCCAGTTAACGCCACGCTTGGAAATAACTTTCAGATCACGTTTATTATCAGGAATCCTTAATAGCAAAACTTACAATTCAGTGTTAAGATTCTTCTGACTTTCCATGATCTGTCCCATCACGTCAGGGGTGGGTTTCTCGCCCCGTTCCAACCGGATCGGTTGGAACGAGGCCGGCGGCGTCCTTGCGCACGCATGTGGCGCGCATGTGCACGCACGCGGTGCACGCATGCGTACTAGCGTCTGCGCAATGCTCCAGCTGCTCCTGGAGGATCGCGCAGGCGTTCTGCGCATGCGTGGAAAGTGCAAAATTCAAAAAAACCGGGTAAGGAGCGGGTGCGGGTGTGCGGGCGCACGCGCGCGGGGGGGGGCTTCGCCGTTCCCGGAAGTTACTTACTTCCGGGTTTGGCGACCAACCGGATCGCAGGGACCGGTGCGAACCGGTCGAAACCCACCCCTGCATCACGTAGTGTAAAAAGACATTAATTCCTCTAACCCATGCTGCTAGTGCAAAGCTGCTTCTGGTAGTGCTGATAGCGATTCAGTGAGTGCGCAGTAATAAAAACAATTTCCCGGGCAAAATACCCCACTGCCCAATCAGGGAGCACAGAAGTGGTCACATGTTATGGGACTACATTTCCCATAAGGTAGTTGCATTTCCCATGAGATAGTTGCTTAAAGGAGACAGCTTCTAATTCTTAAATTGGCTATATACTGTTGGGACAGCACAACTCCACATGCGAGTCTGATTGCGACCAATAGGATACATACCCTTGCCACAGGAACAGGAAGCTCAAGTTCAAAGCCCAAGAGAAGGTGTGTGTGTGTGTGTTGCATTTTTGCTGATAAATAAATAAAGGGAGATTAGTATAGATCTATTTCAAGCTATTTAGTTCTCATCAGCTAGCCATACCCTGGAGTGGGGTTGAAAGGCAAAAGGGAAGCAGTATGCTCCCTCCCATATTTGGGCATACCAGGTGCTTTGACAAAAGAAAAAGAAACACACAGACACATTCAGACACACACACACATATCCTCCATGTGTTCAGCTACCCAGGACTTCACACCTATGTGGCCCTGTCCACCATTAAACTATCTTTCCAAGCAGCCTCCATGGTTCCAGTGTCTTTCTCCCCACTTGGAACTCAACCCAGATGGACATGTCTTCCAACACCTTTATAACAGGGACTTTAACAAAAACCAATATTAATAGGAATGCTTCCATGCAACTCATTTACCACATTAAAGTTTCCAATCTTGATACTGACAAACACTGTTTATAGCACTCATTCTCCAGAAATAGGATATTTATTGTTGGCCTTTTTCCCCCTCCCCAATCTTAACCCCATGGATTTGCTCCTTTTCACACAATAGAAGCTGGACAAGTGCCAGCTGTGTAACAACTTCATCTCTAAGTCAGGTCATGATGAGCTGTGCATTCCTCACAATCAGTGCAATGTTTTTATGTTCTGTTCTCTGATTTTGAAACCAAATCCACAGAACCAATATGTGGCGTGTGTAATGCTTCAGTGATTCCTCACAAAGCTACCTGTTTTACTTTTGCCAATTATTTTAATGTTGCGGAGATAGCAAAGGTCCAAGAAGAATTTTACAAGTCTTCAGAATATGATTTTAGTGGTAAGTAATTAAGAAGGTCATAAATCAAAATGATGGAAGTATCATGAGCTGTCTTTTTCTTTTTGGAGCTGATGGCGTTATGTGTCTCAAGTTCCAGCTTTGTACAACTAGAATTACCCATAAAACCACAGCAAACTTTTGTGATTTAAGATCTTTATTGCAAATCCACAGAAGCATTCAGACCGTTCATTTAAATAAACTCCAGTCCTTTCCTCTAGGTAAGTATAAGTTTCAGAAATACAACTTTTGTCTGGGGGAGGATGAGAAAAATAAAAATAATTCAGTTATTTTCTAAATGGGAAATTCTATCAGGCTGCCTGAATTCCATGGCATAGAAATCAATAAATAAAAATAATATGGCATAATAAACTACCTATAAAGTAATAGGATAAAAAAAAATCTAATGAATGAATGAATAAAAAGGGTCGGATTAGGAACAATTTCATTTTTTTTTCAGAATAGATTTCAAAGAGGAAGAACAGAAATACATTAAATGTTTCATTGAGGCAGGTTTTATAGGAGGTTTAAAGAAGGTTGAATCATGCTGGTTTTATGTTTGCATCCTTTTGAGTTCAGAATGCGGTAAACCCTAAAGACTATATCATTATTCAATACAATTTCACTTTAAGACCAAGAGTTGGCAACTACATGGAAATCATTGACCACTTGTCTTAGAGAAACTAAAATGTAGACCTCTGTCAGATCATAGAATATAGCATTCTTTATAGATGGAATAGAATTCTTTATTTGCCAAGTGGGATTGGACAGACAAGGTATTTATCTTTGGTGCTTATGCCCTCAATGTACATAAAAAGACAAGATCTATTCATCAAGAATCATAAGCTACAAAACTTAATGATAGTCATAGGGCACAAATAAGCAATCCGGAAACAATCAATATCAATATAAATCATAAGGATACCAGCAACAAGTTACAGTCATGCAGTCATAAGTGGGAGGAGATGGGTGATAGGAACGATGAGAAGACTAATAGCAATAGAAATGCAGCCTTAGTGAATAGTGTTGAGAGAATTATTTGTTTAGCGGAGTGATGGCGTTCGGATAAAAACTGTCCTTGTGTCTAGTTATCTTGGTGTGCAGTGCTCTATAGCGTCATTTTGAGGGTAGGAATTGAAACAATTTATATCCAGGATGTGAGGAGTCTGTAGATGTTTTCATGACCCTCTTTTTGACTCATGCAGTATACAGGTCCTCAATGGAAGGCAGGTTGGCAGTAACTGTTTTTTCTGCAGTTCTAATATCACGACTTAATATTACGACCATGTTATTATTTGTTTAAATTCAAGAACTGAAGCTATGGTGACTAAAGGGGAAATAGAGAAGATTCCGGTTACTTATAATATTGCCACCTTAACCGAGAAGCTGGAACAAATCTCCTTGGATTGTCCTGGCCAATTCAATGTTCAGTCATTGAAGACCCATTTGAAAACCTCTTCTCAATTTGGTAATCTCATACAGCATCCTTTGACCAACTCTCACCAATTAACACAAATCCAAGGTAAGTATTTCAAAGCATCCCTCTCCTATGCACAGCTGCTACAAACTTCAGGTATATATCTATTCACTGTATTTTATAATATAATTGTAACTTAGTAGAAGGACACGGTGACTCAGTGGCTAAGATACTGACCTTGTCGATCAGAAAGATCTGCAGTTTGGCAGTTCGAGTCCCTAGTGCCAGGTAAGAGATGGATGTGGAATGCCAGGACTGTTAGGCGAAACTGGAAAATCAAGATATTTCCTCTAGGAAAGCAGAGTTAAACCACCTCTGTTATTTTCAGAGAAACCTGAAGTCAAACAACATTAAATGAGTAGCATTTAATTTAAAGAAAGACAGAAAACAATAATTGTATATTGTTGCAGTGCTTATGAAGAATTTCATATTGACAAGGCACTTTTAATTGCAGCAAAATAGGATAAGGTGTGTGTTTTTTTTAAAAAAATAAATGCATACCGGTGTTTCCACATGTTGAAGTTTCTGAGGAAGGTTAGTAAGCAGAGTGGAGGGTTGGAGAAATGGAAAGGGACACAAGGCCATCCTTTATCTACTTTTCCCTCTAAATATGTGGAAATACCAGAATCCTCTTTCTGAAAAGTCCCAAATTGGGGAAAACAATTAGACTCATATTTACAAATATATGCCTGTAATTCACAGTTTTGGGAGAAATAAGGAAAGATTGAGAGAGGAAGGTGGGGGAGGGTCTGCTTTAAGGATAGCGAAATTGAAACCCAATCATTTTTTTTGTTTTTTCTTCACCGATGGCTTCTATCTGTACCACTACAAAGACTACCTCGAGTGGTCCTTGAAAATTGTGCCAAACAATTGACTGCAGACTTTATACAATCTATCCTGCATGATTCTGAAGGTCACCACTATGAAATACAGCAACAACAAAATCAAGAGTTTGGTGACACCTTTTCTAGCTAATAAATTTTATGAAAAGACATAAAATTTTGGCAATCATATTTTCATGCCTTTTCATAAAATTTGCCAGGAGGAAAAAATGCTACCATACTCTCCATTTTTTTTGCCATCGTACTCTCCATTATTTTTTTGCCATTATAGACCAACACAGCTCTCTTTTGACACTAAAAAGTAGGATTTTCTGAACAGATGAATAGAATTCTGTCTCTCTGACATGTAACCTGTATCTTGGATAATCAGCCTATTTTTATGAAAGCTTATGCCTTTTCATAACATTTGTTAGTTGAAGAATGTATTAGCAGATTTCTTTTCTTTCTGTAAATCTCAAAGCAAATCTGGAGGGTTACAGAATTTGAAACAGATAAGGTTATGCATACAACAAATGTTGAGATGATTATCTGGAACATATTTGATTTGTTTCCAAAGTAAATTCAGGTCTTTTGCCCCAGGTTGTTGAGCTGCAGTTTGTGTTAGTTTCAACTAACAACAGGCAACTTTTTCAAACAACACAAATTAATTCAGGGCAAGAATATTTGTGTCACACCTAACTACTGCTTTGTTTATAGTCACTATTTATCAGTCATTCTTTTTGTCATATCTTTAACCATTTCCCTCTTTCTCCTCCTCCCTTCTTTCCCCTAAATTGTTGAGAATATATAAAAGATCATCAGATGAAGCAGCCTATGAGCTATGGAATTTTACACAATTTTAAATCCACAAGACTCTTTGACATTTTGTTTAGAGACTTTTGTTTTGTTTTGCAGCTTTGAATGATGCTCCTGGTTGCATAATTAACAATGAACAGTCAGAGAAGGCAATGATAAAAACTCATCTTAATACTCGTATTTCAAAGATGCTTGGAGTCCAAATACCAATTGGTGACCCACTGCCTTTTCCGGTCCCCAAGCTTTCAGTGGGTTAGTATGGAAACCTTTATGCTTTGTTTAGGAATTGATGGGGGTATAATCCAGAGCTGGTATTCTGCCAGTTCGCACCAGTTCGAGCAAACCATTAGTGGCAGTGGCATAAGGCTCCACCCATCCAGACATCATCACGGACCTTCTGCGCATGCCCAGACGTATTTGCTCGTGCTTCTGCTACTGAACCGGTAGTGAAGAAAAGAGAATACCATTACTGGTATAATCTGACTACCAGCACCCCCTACAATGGACAGTCCAACACATCTAGAGCAAGAGTGGGTTCTAGCTGGCGTTACAGCTGGTTCACTCGTATGAGCGCTTTGCGCTTGTGCACTGGATGCATGTTGGATGCACATGGGCAGTTTAATAAAAACTTCTGTGCATGCGCAGAGTTCCAAAACAAGATGGCGGCAATGACTGAGGCAACTGGGGAACTGGTTCAGAGGTGTATTTTTCGGAGTATAAGACGCACCGGAGTATAACATGCACCAAGATTATGAAGACACAATTTTTTTTTTTAAAAAAAGGTTTTGCACTCTGCAGACCTCCCAAAAATGGCATGCATAGCCTTTAGGAGTCTTGTAGAGTGCTCCTGGGGGCTGGGGGGGGGCAAAAACCTAGCAAAAAACAGTCCATCTTTTGTCAAAAAAAGGGCATGTATAGCCTTTAGGAGGCTTATGGATTCCTCCGGGGGCTGGGGGGCAAAAAACGGCCTATTTTCCACTCATTTGGGCCCTCCCCAGCCCCCAGGGGCACTCTGGAAGCCTCCTAAAAGCTATGCATGGTCATTTTGGTGAAGGGCCAGGGTTTTGAGAGGCAAAACATTTTGTATTCAGTGTATAAGACGCACCCAGATTTTCACCCTCTTTTTTGAGGGAAAAAGGTGCATCATATACTCTGAAAAATATGGTAAATTGAATAGTTAAATTATCCTGCAATGAGTTGGCCGTGGCGAGTTGTCACATTCCGCCTTGAAGGTCCCTTCCTACTCAGTTATTCTGTTATTTTTCAAACCACTCTCATTGTTTCCTCACTTAAAGAATGTAAAATAGAAACAATACTTGGCAACTGCTAAGGATTGTATTCTGTGCCACCACAACTCCTTTCTGCTCCTTTTCTTGCTCAACCCAGTTATATCACTCTGTGCAGGAATCTGCCAGCTGTCCACACCTGTAAATACATAAGGGATGTAATTAAAGCTGATTTGGCCGTAGCAAGTTAGCTCTGGTGAGTTGGCTGCGGCAAGTTCTCCCATTCCGCCTTGAAGGTCCCTTCCTACTCAGTTATTCTGTTATTTTTCAAACCACTCTCATTGTTTCCTCACTTAAAGAATGTAAAATAGAAACAATACTTGGCAACTGCTAAGGATTGTATTCTGTGCCACCACAACTCCTTTCTGCTCCTTTTCTTGCTCAACCCAGTTATATCACTCTGTGCAGGAATCTGCCAGCTGTCCACACCTGTAAATACATAAGGGATGTAATTAAAGCTGATTTGTTAAAACAAAACTTGGCAAACCAACAAGCTACCTGCCGTATGTGAGCCACAACACCTGTTTTGCAGCCTCCAGAGCATCTTAAAATCATATCACTTATGTGCAGAGGCAAAATAACACATTTTGCCAACATAATTCATCTATTTGGGTTCATTGGTTTGTTTTTGTTTACAATTCACAAGTTCTTAGGTCATTCTAGGCCCTGACCCCAAGATTGAACTACTAACCATTTCTCCCGTGGTCTTTCAAGTTCAGCCACTAATTTAACTTCCAAATTGTCCAGCTTGGAATAGCGCTGAGATATGAAAATATTGCTCATTGGTATGCTAAATAGGTAAAGTGCCTATAGTGTGATGAAGGTTAACAGGCTTTATGACAGACTTACACATTTCAAATATGTTTCTTACATTTGAACCAATGTAAGAACAGTAGTAAAGCATTTGATATTCTAGCCCTGTGATGGCAAACCTATGGCATGTGTGCCACAGGTGGCATGCAGAGCCCTCTCTGTGGGAACGTGAGCCGTCACCCCAGCTCAGCTCCACCACGCATATGCGCACCCCTCTCACCAGCCAGCTGTTTTTTTCAGATCTGCTTGTCCACATCTCTTCGCCGTGACTTCAGCTGCCCAATCCTCCCCATAGCCAATGGTTTTTCTGTGGACCAGGGGACCATGGTTTTGTGCACTGCCTGCATCTCACAAGTGCATGGATGGGGCTTTGCTTGTTTGTGCGACCCAGTTTCTGACAGGCCATGGACCAGTGCCATTCACTGGATCAGGGGTTGGAGGGGACCTTTGCTATCGATGACTAACATAAAACTCAAGAGTCTTTTTTCTAAGGACCCAAGAAGATGTTTTCCAAAAGATTTTTTTTTTGTACCATTGAACTGGGTTGGTACTTCTGATGCTTAACCATTATTTTCCGATATTCACAAGGTCCTTCATCAGACACATCAAGAGAAGAATTCAAGAAGTCTGCCATAAGATCCAGAGGTGCTACCTCTTCTATTGAGTCAGAGAAGAAAGAAACAGTAAGTTTCATTAAATATCACTAAGTGTAATTTCATGTCATCAAATGTCATTAAGACTCCACTTTACTAAGGAGTGGCCTCAACCTTTGAGTATGAGAGAAGGAAATAAATTAAATGAGAAGTAACTATAATTGTGTACTGAAGCCTGAACTATTTGTACAGGAGATAGTTTCAGGGTATAGTAATTATGTCAGTTTCCTTCCTTCAGATGTTTTGCAATTACAATACTTAGACCGTTTTTGTTAGCTAAGAACCTTGAAAATTATAGTTCAAACAATTCTGGAGGGCACCAAATTTGGAGGGTTAGGAGATTGGTATAATATGTTACTAGCTGAAACCAGTGGGCTCTAAGCTGCTAGGCATGCAACTCCAAACAGCTTCAAAATTCAAAGATTACAGTCTTCAAAACAAGTTCTTGAATCCTGCTTGTTTGAGGATAAGGTTGCCAATGAAGGTGAGGGCAGTGTGTTAAGGCAAAGAAAGATAAATTAAGCAACTTCCAGTTTTCTAGCCATCTAGCTTCCTTAGCTTTCCTAAGCTGAAATAATTCCTAGTGAAATAATTAAATTAGAAAGAGTCTGGTAGCAGCTTTTCTAACTAACAAATTCTATTGTGTTTTGTTAGATATGGCTGACTACATCAAATGTATATGAATCAGAGGTGGTATTAAGCAGGTTCTGACCAGTTCTGGAGAACCAGTAGCAGAAATTTTGAATAGTTTGGAGAACCGGCAAATACCACCTCTGACTGGCTCCACCCCCATCTATTCTCTGCCTCCTGAGTCCCAGCTGACCGGGAGGAAATGGGGATTTTGCAGTAACCTTCCCCTGGAGTGGAGAGGGAATGGAGATTTTACAGTATCCTTCCCCTGCCACACCCACCAAGCCACGCCCACAGAACCGGTGGTAAAAAAAATTGAATCCAACCACTGATATGAATGGTTAAGCCAATGTAGACTTTAAAGGGGGAGTAAGGTACAGAGTAGAGAAAGGGGGGGTTGTGCAGATGCAAGTTAAGCAAATGACAGGACTTCATCAGTCAACATGATTGTGTTGGGTTAAAAACCCATTATGTTAGTTAAGACTTTCTGAATATCCTGGAACATTTTGGATATATTAGTTTGGCAGTTTCTCACTCTAAAACTGGTATAGTTCTATTGTTTTAAAATGGGCATCTTAACATCTGCCATGAAATCCACTGGGAAGGAAAAAAGGTTCTGATTTTAATCTTTTTTTACATCTGATGTCAAATATATAATTCTTTTGTGCAAAGTTTGTCCCATTTTTCATAGAATCTGGGAAGGGGGGACGACAGATCATGGCATGTATGGCATTGAAAGAGGAGCATGCAAGAGTGTTTTCTACACTGCTTAATGTTACTCTGTTTCCCTGAAAATAAGACCTCCCCAGATAATAAGTCCAATCGGGATTTTGAGCACATGTACTACAATAAGCCCGCTCCACAAAATAAGCCCTATTTGAAAATATTGCAACATAGCAGCCTAGCCATGAGGTGACCATGATCGCCGCTTCCTGCACCTCAAAAATAATAAGATCTCCCCAAAAATAAGGCCAAATGCTTATTTTGGGGGTCAAAAGAAAATAAGACCCTGTCTTATTTTGGGGAAAACACGGTAAAAAAATAACTTTCTCAACAAGGCCAAGTTTATCTGTCTGTTTAGTTCGAACATTTTAAGAATTCTCTCATGAAACTTTAATTTTTCTTTAATTTTTCAAAAAAAAAAAACCTTTCAAAAACTGCTGTCCCTTCTGCTTTAAACGTTGAGAGATTCAATTCTTCTTAAGCTTTTTGCTGAAAATTTAGATTTTTCTTTCTTTTTTCAGAAACTGTGCTAACTCACCAAGTGTATTTCTTTTATTTTGCTGCTCAGAAAAACCTCTCTTTAGCTGTAAAACATTTACATCTGATAGCGATTAAGAAAGGAGGCTTTTGCAAACCTTGCCTCCGTATAAGCCGCATTACAGCTGTCAGCTTGTTTGAAGTCCATCAACCCCCAGCTGCTCGACCGACATGTTGACTGCAAAAATCTCAGTTCCTGCTGTCTTCTCAGGATGAGTAGCTGTTGGGAATACAGATGGGCAATCTCACAATCTCTTTTGTTCTGGAGAGAATGTATAAGCCATAATTCACAAACTGGCTGTCAAATTCCTTTGCAATGCCAACCATGTTCTTTCAGGGATGTCTACTCCAGCACCCGAGGGACAAGATAAGTAACAGGTGGAAGTTTATAAAGAGAGATCCAACCTAGAATTAAGGAGAAATTTCCTGTCAATGAGAACAATTAATCAATGAAATGGTTTGCCTCCAGAAATTGTGGACGCTCCATCACTAGAGGTTTCTAAAAAGAGATTGGATGGCTATTTGTCCAGAATGACATAGGGCAGTGTTGACGAATCTTTTCGGCACTGAGTACCGAAACGGAAGCACCCATTTGCTGGAAACCATAAGAGTAGCTGCCCACTGGCCGGCGCATTGGAACCCGAAGAGCAACGGGTGACAGCTCACGTGCCCAGAGAGATGGCTCTGCGTGCCATAGGTTCACCATCACAGATATAGGGTCACCAGCTTGAGCAGGTGATGGACTAGGTGACCTTCAAGGTATCTTCCAACTCTGTTGTTCTGTATTCTAATAGAATAGAATAGCATAGAATAGAATAGCATAGCGTAACAGCGTTGGAATGGACCTTGGAGGTCTTCTAGTCCAACCCCCTGCCTAGGCAGGAAGCCCTATACCATTTCAGACAAATAGTTATCCAATATCTTCTTTAAAACTTCCAGTGTTGGAGTATTTACAACCTCTGGAGGCAAGTTGTTTCACTGAGTAACTGTTCTAATTGTCTGGAAATTTCTCCTCAGTTCTAAGTTGCTTCTCTCCTTGATTAGTTTCCACCCATTGCTTCTTGTTCTACACTCAGGTGCTTTGGAGAATAGCTTGACTCCCTCTTCTTTGTGG
Organism: Thamnophis sirtalis; assembly: GCF_051295495.1. Lineage (NCBI taxonomy): Eukaryota > Metazoa > Chordata > Lepidosauria > Squamata > Natricidae > Thamnophis > Thamnophis sirtalis. Next base: position 36,208,339 of record NW_028261395.1, read on the forward strand.
CAATCCCTGAAACATTGGAACACTGCTATCATGTCTCCCCTAGTCCTTCTTTTCATTAAACTAGCCATGCCCAGTTCCTGCAACCATTCTTCATATGTTTTAGCCTCCAGTCCCCTAATCATCTTTGTTGCTCTTCTCTGCACTCTTTCTAGAATCTCCACATCTTTTTTACATCGTGGTGGCCAAAACTGAATGCAGTATTCCAAGTGTGGTCTTACCAAGGCATTATAAAGTGGTATTAACACTTCACGTGATCTTGATTCTATCCCTCTGTTTATGCAGCCTAGAACTGTGTTGGCTTTTTTGGCAGCTGCTGCACACTGCTGGCTCATGTTTAAATAGTTGTCCACTAGGACTCTAAGATCTCTCTCAAAGTTACTGTTATTGAGCAAGGTACCACATATACTGTACCTGTGCATTTTGTTTTTCTTGCCTAAATGTAGAACCTTACTTTTTTTCATTTATTCTATATGCAGAAGCCAATCCAAAAATCTCTTACATTTTTTGAATTTATATTTTGAAGCTATATATTTTGAAACCATGCCAGAGACAGGAATTTTGAATCAGAAAAAGAATTACATCGTTACATAGTTGAGCAGAATAGTTAATATTTTAATTATTAATATAGACATGTTGTTGACAAAATATGAGTGGAGAGAAGTTTGAAATCACCGTTAAGGGGGGGGCGGCGACTGGAAATAATTTATTACATCAAAAGAGGAAATTATGTCCCCAAAATGAATTGTCCAACATGGATAATTTGTTATATCCAGCTCAATTCACCTCTGTGCTATAAATTGGAAATATCCACTAGTATTATCAACAAAGAACCATTTTCAGGTTCCAGGGAGGTGACCTCAAAATAAATTCCCACATTGAAAGCTAGATAAAATTCATGCTGCCACCCAAATGACATTGAGTCCTTATTGATTAGCCCTCAGTGCAAAGTTCCAGAAATAAATTATTACTAAAATTTGATAAAAGCAATTTAAAATGAAATTGGAATAAAATACGATCTAGGATGGAATTGGAATAAAATACAGTCTAAAATAAAATTGGAATAGAATACAATACAATAATTTAAGATATAGATAAAATATGATAAAATTATATTTTGGTGTCACCCTTACAATCTACTCCAATCAGTCCCATGCATGCAGATCTCAACCAAACCATTTTTTTTAAAGTCCTGTGCTGTGTTAAATGTTATTTTCCAGTTCTGGCCGCACATAAGGTAACGTGTTTTCATATGGGGATCCCAATGGGTCATTTGCTTGGTATATGGACCAAGGTACCTGTTTCTCACCCCCTTATACAGGCAATAATCAGAGGATGTGAGCCAGGTTTTCTACCTCTGCTGCTCCGCACAAGCAGAGACCCTCATTGTAGGGCATAGAATGGAATCTCTCATATCTGACCATTGGGTCAAACCGTTCAAATCTCGTTCCCGTAAAATATCACCCTAAGATGTTTTGGCAATTTTAACTTCAACTAGCTGTCTACTTGAAAAGTACATTTGTATTTACTCAGCCATTTCAAGTTACTCACCTTACTAACGATAGCTAGTAACTAAAGCTTTCTCTTGTGGATCAATCAGTTGAGGAAACTATGGAGGATTTCTCCAATAATTGTCCATCACCAGTAGGTGGCTCACAAACCTCATTTATATGTAAAGAACAACAACCAAAATAAGGCCAAGGTAGATGTGTAGACATGAAGGGGAAAAGCCAACATTTCTGGAAGCAATATCTTCAGTGGGCCCATTGAGGATTTTGTAATGTTGACCTACAGTCCAAAGTTGGGTTGCAACACTTTACTTACATTAAGTCCATGCAGATAACTGCAACGCTGATATTTACACAGCCAGAGTGTTCTACAAGCAACCCTATGGGGAGGGTTTTTTTTTCTTTCAAAAAAGCACAACATTTCACAGTTGTGCCCATGATGATAGAAAAAAAAATGGTGGCAGGGAATGCAGAAACATTTTTCGGCATGAATCCTAGGTGGGAAATATGAGGTTTATAGGTCAACGTATCTGGAGATGGCTGGAATAAAAACCCTGAAATTTATTTTTATTTTATTTGGTTTGTCAAATATGTACAAGATAACAGGTATACGTATAAACATGGACATGAACAAAGGAAATGAGTACAAATAAATGGGGACAGTAGGACAGGGATGGTAGGCACTCCGGTGTGCTTATGTACGCCCCCTTATGGACCTCTTAGAAGTGGGGTGAGATCCACAGTAGACAGTTTGAGGTTGAAGCTGTCGGGTAGAGCATTCCAGGCGTTGACCACTCCGTTGCTGAAGTCGTATTTTCTACAATTGAGTTTGAAGCGGTTTACTTCCAAAGAATCTGAATCTGAAAAGAATCACTCAGCACTGTGTTATTTTCTTCTTCTGTCTCTATTTTATGTTCTTTCTGTTGTCATCTTACCTCTTACTGGATTTGAAGGCAGAAAAGTCTCAGAGAGGAAAACAGATCTTGGAAGAAACTGGACATTTCAATCTACCTGTCTCCCAAGCCACAACTCACCAGTTATCCTATTGTATATTTGGAAACAATGATATAAATAAAGCCAGAGATGTATTTACCTTTGCTTTCCAGAATCAGCTAGTCTCAAGCAAAGCATAAATACAAGAGTAAATACAAGAATTTTCTGGCTAACATACAAGCCACCATCTATGATGTAGATTTAGCATTCTTTCGTGCGCAGAAGATCTGGAAATGCAAGATTAAGTAGCTGGAGAATAAGAAACTAAGCTAGATATACTAATAAATTAAATCAGATACATAACATTTGTTAAACATTACTGGGAAGTAAGATTTGCCATGTAAGCAATAAAAAGTGGTATTGCAATCAAGAACTTAGTGGCTCTTTTATTTCAAACAAAACATATTTGCTTCCTCTGACATTTTGGAGCTATCCAAATATACGGAACTACGGGTCGCAAAATTGCTCTAGCTTCAATGGCTGGGAATTCTGGAAGTTGGCACAACTGAGAGTGCCAAATTGAAAATGGCTGAATTAACAAATTGTTCAGTTTCATATATTTTGAGGGAGAAGTTGTTAAATACTAAGAAAGCATATTAAATACTTCATAAGAGATGTTTCCAGAATGATTTCCGTGGATGAGAATTGTTGGTAGGATGTCTACAGGAGAATGTCCAAAAAGTCAAGATGGCAACTGCACTTGACTTTTTGATCTCGACACGTAATAAAAGCCCTACCCCTTTATTGAAATCTGAATTGCATCGCTATCTTGACTTTTTTTTTGGCTTGCAGACACCTATGAGTGTTGCTCAACAGAAGCAATTGAGAAAACTTAAAAGAAAAGTATCATTCTACCTCGGGAGGGGGGCATTGAGAAAAATAACTAAGGGTCCCTCCCTTGAATATCTTCTATTGGAATGTAATTAAATGTGGATATCATACAACGTTCAACCATTTCTGACTGATGGACAATCCAGAATTTTGAGATCATCTGATGGGCATCTCTCAAAGTATGCCAGTTCATATGTTGGGGTGGGATTCAGCTGGTTTGGACTCATTTGGGTGAACTGGATCCTAATTTTACATATGTTTTGCTGAACCAGTAGTTGAAAGAACTGGATGGCCTTGCACACCCTCCTCTGACCCTCCCAGTAGTCTCCATGTGGCCCGTTTTGGATACCAGCTAAGTGCAGGGCCCACATGGAGGTTCTTGGACAGCGAAAAACAGGCTTCCCAGAAGTTCCAGAAGTCCGAAAATGGGTCTGTTTCCAGAGGGCCTCCAGAGCCCAAGAGAGGCTGTTTTCGCCCTCCCAGAGCCTTGAGGAAAGCCTCCAGAGCCTGGGGAGGACAAAAACACCCTCCAACGTGGTGCAGGAGGCTGAGTAGGCAACACCCACCATGGCCATGCCCACCCAGTAACCAGTTGCTAAAAATTTTCAATCCCATCCCTGGTTGGGTCTTCTATTCACAAAACCTCTGCAGTGGGAAACTTAGCTTCTTGGTGTTCTTCCTCAACTTTATCCATGGTTTCTTTATCATTCTGGTTTCCCTTATCTCAGCACCCCAGTTAAATAGGCAGACTTCCAAAGAAAATATTGGAATGCATCCATCCCTCATTTTCATTTTCTGTGAAAGTGAACATGTCTCTTTCAGAGTCCAGAAGTATTACTCGATCTAAAAATGATAATGGAAATGGGATGTCATCTCTGAATAAGTACAGGTAATCCTCGACACAGGTGGTATCCAGCAGGTTCTGACCAGTTCTGGAGAACCGGTAGCAGAATTTTTGAGTTGTTTGGAGAACTGGTAAATACCACTTCTGACTGGCAGTTCCCCCATCTATTCTCTGCCTCCTGAGTCCTAGCTGATCAGGAGGGAATAGGGATTTTGCAGTAACCTTCCCCTGGAGTGGAGAGGGAATGGAGCAGTGGTGGGTTTCAAAATTTTTTGAACCTACTCTGTGGGTGTGGCCTCCTTTGTGGGAGTGGCTTGCTGGCCATGTGACCTGGTGGGAGTAGCTTGCCGGCCATGTGTTCTCATTCTCGTTCTTGTTCTCTCTCTCTCTTTCCTTCCTTTTGTCTCTCTGTCCCTTTTTCCTTTTTTTCTTTCATCTCTCTCACTTTTTCTTTCTTTTTTTCTTTCTTTCTTTCTTCCTTTCTTTCTCTTTCTTTTTCTCTCTCTGTGTGAGTCTGTGTGTGTGTGTGTGTGTGTGTCAGTGGTGGGTTTCAAAAAATTTTGCAACCTCTTCTGTAGGTGTGGCCTGCTTTCTGAGTCCACTGGTGGAACCTCTTCTAACCGGTTCGGTAGATTTGACGAACCGGTTCTACCGAACTGGTGCGAACTGGTAGGAACCCACCTCTGGAATGGAGATTTTACAGTATCCTTCCCCTGCCACGCCCACCAAGCTATGCCCACCAAGCCATGCCCACAGAACCAGTAGTAAAAAAAAATTAACCCCACCACTGGTCCTTGACTTACAAACATTTGCTTAGCGACCATTTAAAGTTACAAAGGCACCAGAAAAAGTGACTCATGACCATTTTTCATACTTACAACCATTGCAGCATTCCCATGATCATGTGATTAAAATTCAGACCCTTGGCCACTGACTCGTATTTAGGATGGTTGCAGTGTCCCGGGATCATCTGATCCCCTTTTGCCACCTTCTGACACACAATGGGGAAGCCAGATTCACTTAACCACCGTGTTACTAACATAATAACCGCAGTGATTCACTTAACAACTGTGGCAAGAATGGTCGTCAAATGGGGCAAACATTCACTTAACAGATGTCTCACTTAGCAACAGAAATTTTGTGATCGTAAGTCAAGGATTACTCATCTTAATCTTTTTCTTTATTTCAGTTCTTTCAAATGCTACAGGTTACTTCCATAGTACTTTATAGCAGCTTCATGCCCTCTTTGTTGCATCACTTAGTTATTCCAACTTCCTACTGTGTTTCCCTGAAAATAAGACAGGGATTTATTTTCTTTTGACCCCCAAAATAAGTGCTTGGCCTTATTTTCGGGGAGGTCTTATTATTTTTGAAGTGCAGGAGGCGGTGACTGTGGTCACCTCATGGCTGCTGCTGTGTTGCAATATTTTTGTGGGGGCTTATTTTTGGGAGAGGGCTTATTTTAGCTCATGCGCTCAAAAGCCCGATTGGGCTTATTATCCAGGGAGGTCTTTTTCGGGGAAACAGGGTATTTTATATCTTAAGAAATGAAACATGGAAAGGAAAAAGATTCACAGATTCTTTGCCAGGCACGCAGGGACACCTAAGGGTACCTCAGCTCAACCAGAGTTTATGAAATGTCCTCATTTCTGCCTGGTCTGCCTGAAGGAGCTGCCCTCTGACAAGTGGAAAGATTCAATGAAGTACAACCAAATTGTAATTTGGGCAAAGTCCTTCATAATGAAACACAGGGATTCAGATAAAACGGGACCCTTTGTGTATTTAGCTTCTTAGCTATCTACTATGAAGGTCATCGTGACCTGTCATTCTGCCCTTTCCACCTTCCATTTCTTTCAACATTTTTTTTGGAACGGCTTATTAAACGTTACAGACCCATTTCATGGCTATAATTCAGCAGCAGCTATTCACCACTAGTGAACAGAATGGTGAGTGTAGCCTTCATTTTAAGCAGAGGTGGTATTCAGTCAGTTCTGATAGGTTCTGGAGAACCGGTAGCGGAAATTTTGAGTAGTTCACAGAACCAGCAAATAGGCTGGGCCCGCCTCCACTGCCTCCCAGGCTCCCAGCTGATCTTCTTTTGTTGCCCTGAACAGGACAATAGAGCTGGAAAGCATGTTAGTGGGGTGGGGAGGGAATGGATATTTTGCAGTATCGTTCCCCTGCCTCACCCACAAAGCCACGTCCACAAAGCCATGCCCACAAAGCCACACCATGCCCACAAAGCCACACCCACAGCACCGGTAGTAAAAAAATTGAATCCCACCACTGATTTTGACATTATGTAATTTCTGATTATTCCTATTATGCAATTATGTAATTTCACACCAATTCTCCTCCCTGAGAATACTTAGGAAATCCAACACAAATAATGCAAATTTGGGAAACAGCTCTGGAACGAATTTTCACCTTTTCCATGCCTGCAAACCCATGTTTGTAACACTAGCTAGTCTTGACAAGGAGCTAATATCAATCCTAGTTTTCTGACTTACCTTCCAAATCACACAGTCTACCCAAATCCTATGTAATTTCTGCACTCCGGGTAGTCCTCAAGTTACAACCACAATTGAGCCCAACATTTCTCTAGCTCAGTGAGACATTTACGACTTTTCTTGCCACAGTTGTTAAGTGAATCACCACCATTGTTAAGGTAGTAACACAGTTGTTAAGCGAATCTGGCTTCTCCATTGACTTCACTTATCAAAAGGTCGCAAAAGGTGAACACATGATTCCAGGACACTGCAACCGTCATAAATGGGAGTCCATTGCCAAGCATCTGAATTTTGTTCACATAACCATGGGGATGCTGCAATGGTCGTATAAAAATGGTCATAAATCACTTTTTTCTGGGTCCTAATTTTGAACGGTCACTAAACAAACTGTTGTAAGTCGAGGACTATCTATAGTGAATCACAGCATCGCTGTAGCACATTTGGTTATAGCTGAAATGAAATAATGGCTAGCTATGTTATGATTATTTGGGCACAACAATAATTGAATGTAATTTAATGGAATGGAAATTATCTTGGATCACAGTTCCAAAAAGTGGCATCTTTCCATGCTTTTTGTTTGTTGTACAAACAAGGTTTGTAGAGAACACCAGTGAAGGAAAGATGCACTGAATTCCACCCAGACAGATTTGTAAGACAGTGTAAGAAAAATCTTTGATTGAGAATGTCTTGGCAACATTTCGGCGAGGTCTCACTCACCACCTTCAGGCTGGTGTTTTCGGCTTAAAGCGTGGTCCGAGCTGCCGTCTTTCTATAAATCTTGGTGGGGGTGTATGGAGTGCTGGCTTTGTTTCAGTAAGTGGATTGATTGGATGTGTAGCTGTATCATGATTGGTAGATTGGTGCTGATTGGTGCTGGCTGTGTGTCTGTTGTTGTTTTGTGTTGTAATGGCCTGGGTGGTGGGTGGGGCTCGTTTGTTGACTAGGGGTGGTTTCCAGATGTCTGGCAGGCGTCACAAGAGACCATCACGACAGAAACCCAATACACAGGTTCGAATCCCAGTAAGGATATGTCTAGCTGATGAGAGCTAAATAGCTTGAAATAGGTCTATACTAGTCTCCCTTTATTTATTTATCAGCACAAATACAACACAAATGTAACAAAGGCAACAGTAAAAATATTGGGTTTCTGTCGTGATGGTCTCTTGTGACGAGCCGATAGACTAGAGAATGGAAGCAGTTAGCTTCCTCCCATATTTGGGCATACCAGGGGTTGTGGCACTAAATATATACATACATACATACATACATACATACATACATACATACATACATACATACATACATACATACATAGCAAAATTCCACTTAAGCAGCATCACAAAATCTTCAGAACCATAAAGGCTACAAACCTGAAATTTGGCAAGTGTGTTCCTCTTGGTTTCTAGGTGCTCATTAAGAAAGGATTTCTCGAATTGACCATCAGATCATTAGTATTTTTTATACAATAATTAACATGCTCTGATGCTAAGGGGTTCTGCTCCCACTCCCCACCTGAAAAGAACTCTGTTCCAACTGCCAGTTGCCTCACATTCCATTACCTTAGTTCAAACTTTTAGGAAGACATCATGCAAAAATGGAGCAATTTGTAATGGACTTCCAGCACCTTGTTAATCAGGGGTGAGTTCCGTCAGGCACTACTGCCAGTTCGCTTGTGTGTGCGCCGCACATAAGTGCACGCTGTGTGCGTGTGTGCAGTGCAATTAAAATTGTTCTGCACATGGACAGAACTAAAAAAACAAGATGGCGGTGCCTATGGTGCCATCCGGAGAACCGGTTCAGAGTGTGGCAGGCCTGGGTTGCTGCTGGTTGCAGGCCACCAAACCACTACTGGTTTGGCCAAACCGATCCAAACCGGTAGGAACCCACCACTGCTTGTCAACTCCCTGGAGCAATAGATCTGCATTTCAATCAACCTTGACAGAATTTAAATGGCATCCTGAGTCGTAGGTTTTTAAAGGAAGAGCCAACCTGTCATAATTTCATTTCCAAACAAAGTCAAACTTTTAGAGAGCCTGGGGGGGCGGGGATAAGGAATGTTGGCCCTTGTTCAAAGGCATTAATCTAATCAAAGTGATCTTTGCCTCAGACCAGTTTGTTTGCATATTCTACCTTGGCACCATGCTTGGTTAAAATCAGCAAAAGCTCCAACACTTTCCATAAGTACCAAGGAAGTAACAAAATTAATCACCTGGAACTCTTTAGAATCCTACACAGTGGAATAGCTATGAACCACAGCTTCTTCTTCTGAGAGTCTTCACCCACTCTTTGCGTTTTGTTGTTCTTTTTTACCAGATACTGTATGTTCTGGTAACTCCACTCTCCTTTCACTCCTCTTTTATTTTCTCTGGGAGGGGCCATTCATCGTCCACCTGTGGCCTTACTCCCAAGTCGACCCCTGTTCTTTAGCTGTTCCCTTCAATTGAGCCGAGGTGGCACAGTGGGTAAGAGTGCAGTACTGCAAGCCACTTCAGCTGACTGTTCTCTGCAGTTCGGCTGTTCAAATCTCACCGGCTCAGGGTTGACTCAGCCTTCCATCCTTTCGAGGTGGGTAAAATGAGGACCCGGATTGCTGTTGGGGGCAATATGCTGACTCTGTAAACCGCTTAGACAGGGCTGAAAGCCCTATGAAGCGGTATATGTCTAACTGCTATTGCTATTGCTATCTGGCAACTCTGCGCATGCGCACACTGGGAACAGGCTCCAGCTGTTCTTCTGCCTCACTGATGTCCAACTCGGAAGGCAGCTGATAATTGTCATACAGCCCTGGCCCCCTCTCTGCCTCCAACACAGAGCCCTCATCAGAGCCTTCCCCAGACTCCAGGACTGGCCCATGTTCCTCCCCAACCTCCTCACTGTCCGAATCTGCTGCCAGCTTCACCGGCCCCTGGAGGGCCACAACACTATGAAGCTTTTTCTCATTTTCATGAAAAAGGTGAGCTGATTTGCCATCACCAACAAATGCAACTTTCCTCTGATAAACTGAGCCCCAAACTTTGCCTTGTGCTGCCTCGAATTTCTTTCCCCCAAATAAAATAATTTGGGAAAGGAGGAACAGGCGGCACCAGGCAGCATAATTGACTATGGATAGTCCTTGGATTACAACCATTTGTTTAGTGACTGTTCAAAGTTACAACCACACACAAAAAATGACATCGCCATTTTTCACACTTATGATCGTTGCAGCATCCTTATGGTCGCACAATTAAAATTCAGGCGCTAGACAACCGTCATGTGTTTGCATTCCCATGTGATCACCACTTGTAACCTTTCCAGCTAGCGTCTGGCAAGCAAAGTCAATGGGAGAAGCCAAATTCATTTAACGACTACATCATTCACTTAACAACTACATCAATCTGCTTAACAACTGTGGTAAAAAAAATAGAGCAAAACTCACAAACAATTGTTTTGCTTAGCAACAAATATTTTGGGCTTCATTGTGGTCATAAGTCAAGGACTACCTGTAGGGAAGATACATGTCCTGGAAAATCACATGTTCTTCTTCCCTGGCTTGAAATAAAAAAATTCTTGCAGGAGATATAATGAAATGTACCCTGTTTCCCTGAAAATAGTGATCTCTAGGCTGGAATACTGCAATGTGCTCTACATGGGGCTGCCCTTGAAGAGCATCCGGCGACTTCAGCTAGTGCAGAACGCAGCCGCGCGAGTGATTGCGGGTGCTCCTCGATTCACCCGCATAACACCTATCCTCCGCGAGCTGCGCTGGCTACCTGTCGATCTCCGGATGCGCTTCAAGGTGCTATTAATCACCCATAAAGCCCTTCATGGCAGTGGATCTGGATACTTGAGAGACCGCCTTCTGCCAATTACATCCCTGCGACCAATAAGATCTCATAGGTTAGGCCTCCTCCGTATTCCATCGGCCAGCCAGTGTCGGCTGGCAACTACAAGGAGGAGGGCCTTCTCAGCAGTAGCCCCGGCCCTTTGGAACGAGCTCCCTGTAGAGATCCGCACCCTCTCCACCGTCCAAGCCTTCCGCACAGCCCTGAAGAACTGGCTCGCCCGCCAGGCCTGGGGATAAGGATAGTGACCCCTCCCGAATGATGAATGTATGTTGCTTACCATTTTAGTATTTGTCTCTATTTTGTTGTCTGTATCCCCCCCCCTTCCTAGTTTATGTGAGCCGCCCTGAGTCCCCTCAGGGAAAAGGGCGGCCTACAAATTCCAATAAACTATTAAACTAAACTATTAAAACTATTCTTTTGACCCCCTGAAATAAGTGCTTGGCCTTATTTTCGGGGAGGTCTTATTATTTTTGAGGTGCAGGAGGGCAAGCATAGTCACCTCATGGCTGCTGCTGTAGTGCAATATTTTTGAGGAGGGCTTATTATTTTTGAGGTGAGGAGGCCCCTTAACCTTGGCCTGCAATCAGCTAATCCAGAGAGGGCCGGAAGTTCTGTCTCTGTTTCTGGCACACTCTTGCCAGCCCTAGCATCACTGAACATGCTGTTGTTTTTGCAACTGCAACTAAGAGAAGGGGAACGGTAGCCAGGGTTGCAGCAGCGACCTCTGCGAGGCTATTCCACGTGGATGGCAGGTGTATGTGGGGCAAGTTTCCCGCATTCCCCCCCTCCCATGAAATGGCGGGGACTGGCTGCGCATGTGTTTAAATATTTTATGGGGGGACTTATTTTGGGGAGAGGGCTAAATTTAGCATATCAACTGCGCTCAAAAGCTCGATTGGGGTTATTATCTGAGGAGGTCTTATTTGGAGGAAAACAGGGTATCGGGCCGGGCTGGTGTGATGGCCTCTTCTCCCTGCAAGTATTTGTTCCAAAACTCGCTTTTCTTGTTTTAATTCCAGTGAGAGGCACAGGGTGTATTTCAGTGCACACCAGGAAAAGAGAGGCCTCTTTTTACAACTGGCAAAGTTCCCACGTCAATTCCCCTCTCAAGACAGAGAAGGGGAAGAAAGCAGAGAGAAGGAGGGGTGTGTGCAGGGTGTTGTGCAGGGAATAAAAAGGTCCCATTCAGGAGAGACGCTGATTGACACTCACAGTTTCTAAAGAGAGCTCAACTCGCTCTCTTTCAAACCTATCTGGATTTGAAGCACCGTCTCTCTGGACTTTTGAATGCTTCGGGTTTTCTATTTTTTTTTTCTTTTTTCCCCATTTGGGTGGCTCTGAACGATTAATCATTTGCTCTTCCTTGTGATGTGTAACTTGGGGATAGGAAGCGAGACGGGGCTGTGCCCACATAATACGGTTATCTCACCTCGGCTGAGTCTGTGTTGAAAGGACAACCTTCACTGCCCTCCTCCCGGCTGGGTTCTCTGCCCATTGGTGTGTTCAATTTTGTACCCGCAAAACACACCATGAAGTTGCAGGCAGCTTGCCGGTATTTTTGTTGGCTTTACTTTTTCTTAGCTGCTACAGCAGAAGGTAAGTGACCAAGTGTTGTTATTTTGGGGAGCAAGTGGAAATTAGAGCTTCATGGAAAATTATTGTCACTTTTTTTTACCCCAAACCAGTGGTGGATTCCTACCGGTTCAGACTGGTTCGGCCCAACCTGTAGTAGCTTGGCAGCCTGGGTCACTGGAACCGGCAGCGACCCAGGCCTGCCATGCCCCCAAACTGGTTCTCCCAGCAGCACTGTAGGCGCCGCCATCTTGTATTTTGCTTCTGCGCATGCGCAGAGCAATTTTAGTTGTATTGCACATGCGCATGCAGCGCACATCAACCATGCGCACATGGCGCAGCTCTGAGTGGACCGGCAGTAGTATTTGCCGGAACTCACCCCTGCCCCAAACCCCTGAATGCCAGCCACTCTGTGTAATGTGAAATCTAAAAAAAAGGATGCTTCTGATTTGTATAGAATTGAAAAACCTAAATCCCCAATTGAAATGCTAATTAGAAACAGAGAACATTGAAAAGGTAAGCTTCACAGAAATTTTATGTAACTAATTACATCATTGCATAATGAAACTGTTTAATTTAATAAGAGGGTCCTGGGACCTAAATGTATCATTTGGTCTCAACCAATGTTGAAAAATTAAAACTGATGTGGCCCAATCAAACTAAAGGATTTCTAATAATCACAAATGTCACCCAAGGTTGTACAACCTTCTACATACCTTGTTACCAGACCTTGCTTCTGAATTCATTGGGACTTATTATAGTGTATGTATGTATATAGTTATATATTACTATAAATAAAAATGAAAGTAGAAAATCTACCTGGAGAGGGGGAGGCAGAGAGGGAGGGAGAAATGGAGGGACATACACACACACACACAGAGAGAGAGAGAGAGAGAGAGAGAGAGAGAGAGAGAGAGAGAGAGAGGTTGATACAGCCTTCCATCCTTCCAAAGTCGGTAAAATGAGGACCCAGCCTATTGGGGGTAATATGCTGACTCTGTAAACCGCTTAGAGAGGGCTGTAAAGAACTATGAAGCAGTATATGTCTAAATGCTATTGCTGTATAGAATAGATAGATGATAGATAGATAGATAGATAGATAGATAGATAGATAGATAGATAGATAGATAGATAGATAGATTCTAAGGTAGAACATGGTACTCATGCTCTCCTGATTTCTAATCCTGCACTATACCATATTGGCTGTCATGATTGCTATACGAATAGTATGCCATATATGCCCACAAACCAGAGGTGGCATTCAGCAGGTTCTGACCAGTTCCGGAGAACCGATAGCAGAAATTTTGAATAGTTCGGAGAACCGGTAAATACCACCTCTAACTGGCCCTGCCCGCATCTATTCTCTGGCTCCTGAGTCCTAGCTGATAGGGAGGGAATAGGGATTTTGCAGTGACCTTCCCCTGGAGTGGGGAGGGAATGGAGATTTTACAGTATCCTTCCCCTGCCATGCATACCAAGCCACACAAACCAGGCTATGGCACACCCACCAAGCCATGCCAACAGAACCGGTAATACAACATTTTGAATCCCACCACTGCCACAAACACACATTTTCTGAGGTAACTCATAGTAATGAACAAAACCTTTGACACATTGATCGCAAAACCACCATTTCCCTATCTGTTGACCTCCAAATGTGCTGGATCTCAGCTATTTTAGGATTAGAGTAGATGAGTTTCAAAACATTTGGAGGACAGGAGTTTGCCAAAAGCTGACTTAAAGGTTCTTAAGACTTGTTTCTTTCTGCATCTGTGTTACTTTCTCCTAAAACTAAATAGCTATTGATGGTAATTAGGGAAGGCAGTGTGGGTTTCACAGTAAAATGTAACACAAAACTAAGAGTGCAGGAGAGTTCAGCCATTCTTCAAACAAGCTATGTTGCTGAGGACATCATGTTAAATTGCATATGTTGTGTTTTAATGGTATAATGCTTGCTCATGCTTAGCCTGTTGTATGAAGCCATTTCCAGTTTATTCAATAAACTTATGATTAAGACAAAACACAGCTTAGAAAAATAAATGAACCCAAGCTAACCATTCTTTTCTCACATATCAATGACTCAATTGTCATGTATCAATGATAGCAGCAATGACTCATTATCTTATTTAAAAGCTTCCAAGTTACATCAGCATGGGACTTAAAAATTTTTTTTTACAGGAAACTTGGAAACACCTTCTTTCGGCTCAGGAATTCTCTATCAGTATCGATACTCACTAGACAGCCAACTAAGTTTCCTATCCAGGCCAACTTTGCAAAGAAGCAAGCTTCAGGCAGAAGCTGTGGTTGATGTGAATCTCTTGTGGAGCAACACCAATTCAGACGAACAACTGCTCCAAATTCAAGTAAGTACTGTGCTCTTCTGCTTTCTTGGTTTTTTATCTTCTGGGGAAAACATGAGCATTCTGTAGACTAGGAGTGTCAAACTCACTTCATCGGTGCGGAGTTACATGATATACCGGGCCATTCCCCCCCCCTTTGCTAAACTCAGTGTGGGCGTGGTCAGTGCGTGGTTTTACCCAATGAAATGATATCCATTAATCTATTTGCAATATTAAATGCTTTTGAACTGCTGGCTGGATTGTAGTTTGGGTTTGAGGGATGGGAGCTCACACCATCTCACAGAGCCAGGCTCGAACCGCCAGTGTACAGATCATTTCTGGCCAGCAATTCCAGCATCATTAAACCTGTGCCATTGCATTCCCTATTTGTGGCCTAATTCTACAGTATATCTAAGACTAAATATAATAGGGGTGTCAAACTCACAATGTCACAGAGGCATCACATGACATATTGGGACTTTTCCCCCCTTTGCTAAACTGGGTATGGGTGTGGCTAGCATATGACGCTCCCGGCCCATGGGCCAAGAGTTTGACATCCCTGAAATACCGCTATAGTTTGAGCATCTGCATTTTTCCTTATTTCCTTCTTTTAAAATCTGATTTAACTCCCTGCTTTAAACTGCATTCTTGTATACTGCTTTATGACACAGTTTTTAATCTCACAATGCTATTCTTGATTTGAAGTGTCCCGATTTTATTCCACCCATTTTGGGGATTTAGTTCCATGACTTACGCATCAATCAAGATTTGGAAAAGGAGGATCGGACTAGCAAAGGCCATTCTGTAAAAGGCTCGCAGAACGCTACCGAACTCCAGCAACCATTTTTCCTCCATTGGAATAAGGGAAAGGTATGTAAATATTTCTCTACGCACCAGCAGCTGATGGCCCCTTTTCATTCGGACTTGTTTACATGCCATTTTCCTTTCAGCTTTGTGTGCAGGTACATTTTTTTAGCCATCCTTCCTCAACTGCATATTGAGACCATAGCTTTCAATATACAAGAATGTTATGGTGCTTAGTAAGCGGGCACTCCTTTTTTTAATGGACAAGCACTGCTTTTTTTATGGGAGTAAGACACTGGTGGGTTTCAAATAATTTAACAACGGTTCTCTGCCCTAAGGATCAGCTGGGTTGGCAGGGCTTGGCAGTCATGTGGTTGGGTGGACATGGCCAATTCAATGTCACTCATGTCGATGGGCGCTTCGCCTTAGCTGTTACAATGTAACAAGGGTTAACCAGAGAGGCAGTTTCTGTAAGCAGGGCAATAAAGATTAGACTAGGAAAAAACCCAGAATGTTTCCTTCCTGCCTTCCTTAAAGGATTAGCCCTGTAAAGTGGGGAAAAAATAAGATTTCTTCCAACAACCAGTTCTCCGAACTGCTTAGAAAGTTAACAACCGGTTCTCTCGAATAGGTGCGAACTGGCTGAATCCCACCAACTAAGATTGATATCAATGGGCAGCACTTGATTCTGCTACTACCAAATGCATCAATTACACCATATTCTTATCCCGCCTTCCCCAAGTAGTTGCCCTCCGGTTGAATTGAGATAACGGTCCTTCTCTATCCGATCTGCCGCTCGGCTCTCTTAAATCTTTCCCTGTCTGTCTTTACTCGCCGCTTCAGCTCAATGCACCCACTTACGTATCCGTGCTCAGAACAATTAGATTATTAATTTCTTCAAATTTAGGTTCTTAAATCAAGGTCTTTCGTTTACCGTCTTCCAATCCGATATGTTCCCTGCAGCTGTCTTTCCCTTCCTTGTTAAAGGCTGGCAGTCACATCTTCTGGTCGGCCATTAATCAGCCGACCTCCTTTGCACTCGATCTGAGGGAGCCTCTCGCTTCGTGGGGGAGATCGCCTTTCTCCCTCCGCTGCTCCGATGCTTCCCCCCTCCACTGGTCCTCACACCTCGAAAAGACCTTGCCTGCTACAGCCACGCTCGTGCAAAAGGCCGGGCAAACCGAGCAGAGGATCTGTCGGCAGTTCGCACCGGCGTGATGCCAAACCGGAAGTCCAGTATTGTATCCTGTGATGTATCTCTTGTTCACTTTCTTATTCTTTCTTAGGTATGCCCAGAGGTTGGCTGCTGCTGGTTCAGACCGGTTTGGGCAAACTGCTAGTTCTGACCAGCGGTTGAGCCCGTCCACCCACCCTGGCGCTATCCTGTTCTATATAATCGTGTTTTTGGTGTCGCGCACATGTGGCGCTTACCTTTTCAATTCTGGGCAAACTGGTTGTTACATTATGTGATGCCCACCTCCGGGCATGCTTCTAAAAGTTGACTTTCACCTTGCAGGTCAAAGCTTTCTACGTAGCCAAAGAAGAGAACCCTTTAATTTTGGATTTGAAGCGAGGTCTTCTCAGCCTTCTCCAGTTTCAGACCCATTCTGGAACAATGACTGAGGTACAATATAAGGTTTCCCTGGACTACATAGCATCTGTAATTCTGACCTCTCTCTCGAGGTAGTCCTCAATTTACAACCGTAATGGAGATTGCCCATTTACAATCGTAAGTCGTCACAATGGCCATAAAGCAGATCACCCACACATCAGGCCCAATTTTATGACGTTTGTTACAGCAGCCATTAGACAAATGATCATTAAATGACTCCATAGTCATTAAGTGAAGCCATTGTTTGCTCTGGGGAAATAAATGCTTCAGCAAAAATGTTGCCATTTGTTCTCATGTGACCATAAGATGCTACAAATAATTGTAAATGTAGGCTGGTTTCCAAGTCACAGGACCATGGAGGGTGGCTTTCAGAACTTTGGAACTGGATTGTAAATACCTTTGAGGTCTGTCACAACTTGGTAAGTCATATGTCTGGTCATAAATTGGGGACTACCTGTATTAACAAGCCCATCATTTTAGCAATAGCAATAGCAATAGTAGATAGTCTTATATACCGCTTTATAGGGCTTTCAGCCCTCTCTAAGCGGTTTACAGAGTCAGCATATTGCCCCCAACAACAATCCGGGTCCTCATTTTACCCACCTCGGAAGAATGGAAGGCTGAGTCAACCCTGAGCCGGTGAGATTTGAACAGCCGAACTGCAGAACTGCAGTCAGCTGAAGTAGCCTGCAGTGCTGCATTTAACCACTGCGCCACCTCGGCTCTTTTTTATTTTTACTTGAATACTGAATCTAACTACTCTTCACCTTTGCTAAAAAATGTTTTTATACATTGAAATAAGTGAGGCCTTATGTTTTAGGCAAGATTAATGATGCTTTGAACAATACGGATCCATAATGATTATTCATTAAATTCATTGATTTCCATTTATATAGGCTGCTTTTCTCAACTCGTTACTCTGCAAAGCTAACAATATTTTTAAAAATACTGACAACAACAAACATATAAACCACAGCTAGTGTAAAGGCGAAGGGGACATGGTGGCTCAGTGGCTAAGACGCTGAGCTTGTAGATCAGAAAGGTTGGCAGTTTGGCATTTGAATCCCTAGCACCGCGTAATGGAGTGAGCTCCTGTTACTTGTCCTAGCAGTTCGAAAGCATGTAAAAATGCAAGTAGAAAAATAGGGACCACTTTGGTGGGAAGGTAACAGGATTTTTTGTCCCTTCGGCATTTAGTCATGCCGGCCACATGACCACAGAGACGTCTTCGGACAGCACTGGCTCTTCAGCTTTGAAACGGAGATGAGCACCGCCCCCTAGAGCCAGGAACAACTAGCACATATATGCAAGGGCAGTGGTGGGTTTCCATTTTTTTTACTACCAGTTCGCTTGTGTGTGCACGCGACACTTCTGTGCATACGCAGAAGCATCCAGGCAGGTGGGCGCAGCCTCCTGCCACACTGGTTCGCCCGATCCAGGCCGAACTTGCAGAAACTCACCTCTGGGCGAGGGAAACCTTTACCTTTACCTTTAGGTTAAAAGCAAACTCCTCAATAGTAAATCAACATCACCATTGTAGATTATGCTTCCAGGAACAGAAAAATGTAAACACTGAATAAATGGCATTTATCACAGGGATGTATTGCTAATCCCAATGCCAAAAGAAGTCCCTAAAATTACAGTATGAGATCACAGGACACATCCTGTACAGAAACAGGTCATAACTGGTTTACCCTTCTCAGATACCTTTTGCTTTTAAAAGCAAGGACGACTATTTCCAGATCCTAGAGCAGTGTTTCTCAACCTTGGTGGCTTTAAGTCCTGTGGACTTCAACTCCCAGAATTCCCCAGCCAGCTGTGCTGGCTGGGGGATTTTGGGAGTTGAAGTCCACAGGATTTAATGTTGCCAAGGTTGAGAAACACTGTCCTAGAGAAGCAGTTTCAGATAGCCCTGCATTTTGTGTGGGAATCTCTTAGCCTGCAATAAAGTGGATTTAATATAAATTCAACCCAGAAGAATCTGTTTTATAACAAGTGATCCAACACAGTGCTTGCAAAATAGCCCAGAATTTCACACGTAAAATCTTTTTAAAAAAAAAAAGCAAAGCAAAACAGATGTTTGAATTATATTAAGGGCTAATGTTACATCTGCTATTTTAATCACAGTATACCCATTTTTATTGTTTAGGAGGATATTTCCGGGAGCTGCCAGGTTACCTATGCTGTCTCTAAGGATACTGTTTTGAAAACAAAAGACCTACAGAGCTGCATAAGACCGAAATTTGGATTCAGCACAGCTAACAAAGCAAGTCAATTTCTATTTATCACATTGTGTATTGTACATATTTCAGATGTACCAGTGGTCTCCGTGGTCCGTGAACCACTGGTGGTCCATGAGAAAAGTTTGGTGGTCCGCAGAAAAATCTTTGCATTTTTGCATTTTTTTAATATTGTACTAAATCAGGGATCCTCAAAATACGACCCCTGGGCCAGATATGGCCCACCAAAGCAATTACTCTCACTCACTGATGGGATGGGGTCCTTCAGGCACTTAGCTTGGCTGCCTGTTTAGTAGCTCCAGCCCTTCCCTCCCTCCCTGGGAGTCCAGGCGCTTTAGTGAGCAGTGCACGAAACTTCGGCCAGGCTCCTCAAAAGACAGAGTTTGCAGGGGGCTGATCTAGCACCTGGGCTGGCTACAAGACAAATATTCATTCTTGGGCATATTTGAGATTCCTAGCTGCAATAGACAGCAAACCTAGGGTTGGCCCTGAGCGCTTCTCTCAACTAACAGGTGGCCAAGCTAAGTGCCTGAAGGACCCCATCCCATCACTAATTCATATTAGTGGTCCATGGGATTTAAAATTATGAATTTAGTGATCCCTGAGGTTCAAAAGGTTGGTGACCCTGAGATATACTACAGTCTGTCTATTAGAACACTTCCCCCAGGAAGGAAAGAGAGAAGAAAGAGAAGAAAGGGGGGTAGGAAGGAGGGAGGGAAGCAAGGAGGGAGGGAAGGAAGGAGAGAAGGAGAGAAGAAAGGAGGGAAGGAAGGAGGGAAGGAAGGAAGGAAGGAGAGAAGGAGAGAAGAAAGGGAAGGAAGGAGGGAATGTAGGAGAGAAGGAAGGGGGGAAGGAAGGAGGAAAGGAAGGGGGAAAGGAAGGAGAGAAGGAGAAAAGAAAGGAGGGAAGGAAGGAGGGAAGGAAGGAGGGAAGGAGAGAAGGAGGGAAGGGGAAGGAGGGAGGGAAGGAAGGGGAGTAGGAGAGAAGAAACGAGGGAAGGAAAGAGGGAGGGAGGGAAGAAGAAGTAGGACCGTTGTAAGATAAGATGGATCTATGGGATGATTAAAAAAAGCAATCTTCAAGTATATTGTTAACAGTAGGGAAAAATTGTTATAAATACATATTATTAATAACAGTTATGAGATCATATAATTGTGAATGTATATATGAAATTGATGAAATTAAAATAAAATAATAATAATAATTTTTTTAAAAAAGAACACTTCCCCCATGACATAATTTTTCCTTTAGCTTGGTTTGCTATGATCAGAAAAGTTGTCAGGGGACAAACCTCAAATTTCATTCATCTTTCACAGCCAACATACAAATAAAACTAACCCACCCAGCAATGTTATCTTTCTCTGAAATCTGAAACCAGGATTATGATTTCTTATGTCAAACATGCCCAGGCTTCTAAGGATACTTAAACCAACATTTATTTGGGGTTTCTAAACCTTATTTGAAGCAAATTAAAATATACTCTGGAAACAAACGTATTGAAGCAACTTATACTATTATAACTTATACTATTTAATTTGTTTTATTGCTTTATAAGAAGCCAGATCATCTCCCTTTCTTCATGTCCTAGAGCCCCAATTTTTTGTTATTATGCCACACACATACACATGCACATACATACTATCCAGGGGTGGTATTCACTTACTTTCCCTACCATTTCACAAATGTCAACACAGCACACGCCCCATCCACGCATGCGTTTGGCTTTCCGCGCATGCACTTTGGTTTGAAAATGTGCCTAAGTGGGACGGCATAGAATCAGGATGGGAGGACGGGTCCACCCGCTATTTCCACTACTGGTTCAAGCGAACTGGTACGAACCGGCTGAATACCACCTGTGATCCTATTCCCCTCCTAGAATGAAAGCCGTGATCTCCTAGGA
Source organism: Thamnophis sirtalis (assembly GCF_051295495.1). Taxonomy (NCBI): domain Eukaryota; kingdom Metazoa; phylum Chordata; class Lepidosauria; order Squamata; family Natricidae; genus Thamnophis; species Thamnophis sirtalis. Next base: position 36,229,313 of record NW_028261395.1, read on the forward strand.
AGAAAAAAACACAACTGGCTTTGCCATTTACAAATTAACAATCTGTAATTTCCTAAACAAAGGTTACTAATGGTATAACTCAATCAATGCCATTTTTAAGGATATAAATCAGACAATTCTTGGCCATTATCATTCTATGGCTCAAACCCAGATTCATTAACACTATTTTTTTCAAAAAAAATTCAAAGTAATGCTTGACTGTAATCAACCAACCTGTGGATCGAGTTTTTGTATTTCTCCTGGCCAGAATGCAGTATGTGAGGGTGTTTGGTGTTCTCTGAGCTTGGTTGATGGCTTGCTGACATTTCATTACTTAACCTGATAACAACATTGGAGCACTGGTGATATTGTTACCCAATGAAGTAATGAAACATCTGCAAACAAACAACCAAACTCAGCATCAACAACGCCCAGGGGTGGGTTGCTAATCTCGTTCCAACTGGTTCGGTTGGAATGGGGCCGGCGGTGTCCTCGTGCACGCGCGCAGTTCACGCATGCGTCTTAGCACCTGCGCGATGCTCCAGCTGCTCGCAGAGACTTGCGCAGGCGCTGTATGTGCCATGTGCCTGCGTGGAAGCGCAGAAGCCTTCAAAGACCGGTAAGGAGCGCGGGCGGGCGGGTGGGCCCTTCGCCGTTCCCAGAAGTTACTTACTTCCGGGTTCGCCAACCAACCGGTTCGCGGGGACTGCCGCGAACCGGTTGAAACCCACCCCTGACGACGCCACAGTTCAATTCTGAGCTACATATATTCTCTCCTGTTGGAAAATGCAAATTGATCATATTTCTGTTCTTTTCACAGATTTTTGGACTCCTGTGGCATCCCACAAGTAAAAGCCATTATGTTATGGAAGGAAATCTCATTAAGTCAGCCTTGTCTGAGGAAAATCATATAATTTATCAAGGCATAAAGTCGTCTGTTGGAGTTGATATCACCTCCAGGTTAATTTTACATCGCATCTCACTTCGTACAATCCCCCCTCCTATTTTCCCCACAATAGAAAATGCATAGTAGAATAATAGAAAGTGTGGCAGGCCAAAGATCCACCAGAAAATGTGGCTGTAGGCCTGACACAAAGTCAATGGGGAACACAGATTCATTTAACAACCATGTTACTAACTTAGCAATAGCAATAGCAATAGCAATAGACTTATATACCGCTTCATAGGGCTTTCAGCCCTCTTTAAGCGGTTTACAGAGTCAGCATATTGCCCCCAACAACAATCCGGGTCCTCATTTTACCCACCTCGGAAGGATGGAAGGCTGAGTCAACCCTGAGCCGGTGAGATTTGAACCGCTGAACTGCTGATATAGCAGTCAGCTGAAGTAGCCTGCAGTGCTGCATTTAACCACCGCGCCACCTCGGCTCTTAACACCTGCAGTGATTTGCTTAACAAGAAAGACTGTAAAACGGGGCAAAACTCACTTCTGATTCACTTAGCAGCATAAATTTGGGGCTCAATTGTAATCGTAAGTTGAGGACTACCTATATTTAAAGGCAAAAGTCCAATTACCAGTCTCTTCCTTCTCTCCCTAGGCAACATCTTGAATTTCTGACTCAAATGCCTGGATCCAAAGAATTATCTGGAAAGAATCTCCAGAAAACTCTGAACTCTCTCCTGGGGAAACCTCAGCCCATTAAGTTAACAAGCCAGCCATTCAAAAGGATTTGCAGTGAGTGCCCAACGGTGAGTGAGACAGAAATGTTTAACCTGTTTAAATTGCTCCGTTTTCGGCTGCGACAGCCTCCTGCCATCCTCTGCCAGTGAAAATGGAGCTCGGCGAATTGTGCACACACACACACACACACACCCCAGCTCCATTTTCGCTGGCAGAGGGCTGCAGGAGGCCGTCGTGGCTGAAAATGGAACTCAGGAGCTGGTATTCGCTGGCAGAGTGCTCGGGCCACCACAGACGCCACCGACATGAGTGACGTTAAGCTGGCCATGCCCATCCTGGTCCCCGAAGTTAAAAACAACCCGGATGCAGCCCTCAATGAAATTGAGTTTGACACCCCTGGTTTAAAACATGCACAGTCCTAATATATATTCCTCTATTCAGGTAGCCTTCAAGTTAGACCATAACGGAACCTGTTAGATTATAATGGAGTCATAAATTATAATTGTCATAAAACAGATCAGTGACATGACCGATCCAGTTTTACAACTTGCTGTGGCTGTTGCTAAGCGAATACCAGGGTCGTTAAGCAGAGCCATTGTTTGCTATGGTGTGATTTTGCCAAAACTGAAGTAGATACTGGTTTTTGGCAAAACCGTTGATAGCCAAATATGGCTTTTTCAGGCTTGGGCCTCAGTGTGCATTTTTTTCCAATGAGACAAACTGAGACAGGAAGATCATTTTATTACAATTTATCAGAATATAAATTGGAGATTTATAGGAGATTCCTCTCATTCGAAGAGGGAACCCAGATCTTTAGCTTACATCCCCTTTTACAGTTAACATAACAAAGAAACCTGAAAGAGGAAAGTTGATTGGACAGGATAACAGCATACATGTTTATTAAAATTAGGGCTGAAGGGGAATAAATTGTAAGGAGAAAGGTTGTTTAGTTCACAAGAGATAAGCCAGACCCCAATTTGTACTAACAAACTTTTCTTATCAGGAACTAGTCTCCAGTTTGTTTATCAGTTTAGGAATGTTAAAAGCTAATAGATCTTGAACATCACTTGAAAAGAAAGAATATAAATCAGATTAAAATACAAACTAACTATGTTAGTTAACAAGTAACAAAACCCATGTTATTTGCCCCTCACTGTCATAAAACTTGGTCACATGACTGAAAGACGCTGCAAATGGCCATGTTTTCAAGCACCCAAGGGGCAGTCATGTGAACACAGAGGAACCTAGGATTCAGATCATGTCTCCTTTTTCACATTGGTTGGAATTCGAGGACCAACTGTGTAGTATATTTAGAAATATAGAGGGTTGTTTGTCTTTCCTTGGACCTGCTTCATTTAATACCATATCACATTCATTGGCAGATTACTTTGAACATATCAGAAAGGATGTAAAAGTACCGTATTTTTCAGATTTAAGACACACCAAGATTTTTTACACTCTCCAAACCTCCCCAAAACGGCCCATTTTTTGTGAAAACGGGCCTGGTTTTTTTGTCAAAAAAGGGCATGGATAGCCTTTAGGAAGCTTATAGAGTGCTCCTGGGGACTGGAGGGGCCAAAATTGAGCAAAAAATAGCCCTTTTTTTGCTCATTTCTACTCTCCCCAGCCCCCAGGAGTACACTGAAAGCCTCCTAAAGGCAATGCACGGCAATTTTGGTGAAGTGGGTGGGGTTTGGGGAGGCAAAAAATGCTGTATTCAGTGTATAAGATGCACCCAGATTTTCAGCCTCTTTTTAAAGAAAAAAAGGTGTGTCTTATACTACTATAAGGTAGTTTTTATATGATTTATAGGAGTTCATGATAATCCTCACAATTCTTGTCTGATGAACATTCTCAGAGCACCAGGGGAATCTACAAAGGGAAGATTTATTTATTTATTTATTTATTTATTTATTTATTTATTTATTTATTAATATTAATTCAATTTCATATATACATTCACAATTATATGATCTCATAACTGTTATTGATAATATGTATTTATAACAATTTTTCCCTACTGTTGACAATATACTTGAGGATTGCTATTTTAACATCCCATAGATCCATCTTATCTTACAACTGTCCTACTTCTTCTTCCCTCCCTCCCTCTTTCCTTCCCTCGTTTCTTCTCTCCTACTCCCCTTCCTTCCCTCACTCCTTCCCCTTCCCTCCTTCTCTCCTTCCCTCCTTCCTTCCCTCCTTCCTTCCTTCCCTCCTTCCTTCCCTCCTTTCTTTTCTCCTTCTCTCCTTCCTTTCCCCCTTCCTTTCCTCCTTCCTTCCCCCCTTCCTTCTCTCCTACATTCCCTCCTTCAAAGGGAAGATTTAAAAGGCCAGAATGGTAACCACCATTGGAAGCTCTGATTCCTTTTTCCCCATGGATTGCAAATACGGCACAAGGAGAGAGAAAAATCTTTCACTGTGTAGTCACAGCTGCCATCTTGACTTTTTCGACCCACCCAAACCCCATCTCAGAACATTTCACACATTCACATGTAATGCAAATTCCTGTGGTTTGAATATAAGCAGTCCTCATCTTACAACAGTTCATTTAGCTTCTATTCGAAGTGAAGACACTGAAAAAAGTGACTTATGACCATTTTTCACACTTAGGACCATTGCAGGATTCCCATGGTCATGTGATTTACATTCAGACGCTTAACATCTGGTTCATATTTATGACGGTTGCAGTGTCCCAAGTCATGTGATCATCTTTTGCGATCTTACTTGTCAGACTCAAGTAACAACAATTACTAATTTAACATCTGCAGTGATTCACTTAGCAAACTTGACAAGAAGCGTCATAAAATGGGACACTTAACAAATTTCTCTTTTAGCAATATAAATTCTGGGCTCAGTTGTGGTCGTAAATCGAGGACTACTTTCTGTACTAAATCTGTATTGTTGAGAAGGGTGTAAATATCTTAAGTTTTATAGTGGCAAGAATGTTTGATTAGCTAGAGGGCACTGTAAATTGTTCTTGTTCTTTTAGCTCAGATCCTACTTGAAAACATTTGCCAAAAAGAAGATCAAACTTGATCCCTCTAAAGCATCAACTACTTGGCATTTTTCCAGAGTTGTGCAGATGTTGCGTAGTGCCAAGAAGAAAGATATCCTTTTACTACTGAAGAAAGCTCCAGAGAGCATGTTGTAAGTAAAAGAAAATTATTATTCCTGTTATCGTTTTTTGCACAGTCAGCCAGATATTTAGACTGGATTTGGCATTTTTATCCACCTATCAAGTCCTTCCCAAGGACCTTGGATAAGCAGAGATTCTTGTTTGATGGAGTTATAGCTATCTTTGCAGGATGTAAGATGTTCCAAGTAACCTCTTGGGTTTTTTTTTTTGCATTTGGCTGGTAATGATTTTGTCAATGCTGTATTATTATTTTCGCTTTCCTGAGGACATCCAAAGTACTGCTATTCCTTTTTACAGAAAATTAAAGCACAATGCATTGTACTTATCCGGGATATTTGCAGGGTTGTGTCAAAAAAGTCAAGCCCACAACCATCTAATCAAAGTCCCACACACTTAACTAATTCTGCAGATGCCCTGAACTTTATCATTCTGCCCCCAGCTATCTCAACATTTAATATTTTTTTTGTCTTTCTTATCTCATTTTTAGACCCTTCTACATTGAAGCTGCAATAGCTGCCCATTCAACACCTTCCTTATTAGCGGTGACTGAATTTCTGGATTTGCAGGGCAGAAAGCAAATGTCCTTGGTGGAAAACTTCCTCTACGCTGCAGCTTTGTCTCCTCGTCCTTCCAAGGAACTTTTCGGTCTGGTGCTTGTAAGTCCAAGCCATTTCTGGTATTCGTTGTATTGCTCTTTCCATATCTCGATGTTCCAATATTGCTTTTATCCAGTGGTGAAATCTAAAAAATTTTCCTACTGGTTTTCTGGGAGTGGCTTGGTGGGTGTGGCTTGGTGGTGGTGGGGGTCATGTGACTGAGTGGGCGTGGCTGTGTAGTCATGTAATTGGGGGATCAAAAGACAGAAACTCATTTTAATAATGTCCTGCTGGAGCAGGGTTGGACCTCCGGGTCCCTTCCAGCCCTGAATTATCCTCTGAAACTGCATCTAGTGCCAGGTTTGTAGTCCTTCCTTCCTCTCCTTTTTCCTTCCCTCCCTCTATCCCTCCATCCTTTTCTTTCTCTTTCTCTCTTTCTTTCTTTCTTTCTTTCTTTCTTTCTTTCTTTCTTTCCTTCTTTCTTTCCTTCTTTCTTTCTTTCTCAGGACTCCCCACCCTCGTTTTTTGCCTAGCAGACCTCAGGGAAGCCTGCTGAGAGCAAAAACGGACCCCCCACCCCTGCATTTCCGGAGAACCTGTAGTAAAAAAAAAATGCTGAACAAGTTTTTTAAGCCTACAAGCCTCCTAAAGGCTATTCATGCCTATAAAAAAAAACAGGCCCGTTTTTGTGAAAATTGGCCCGTTTTTGGAAAGTTTGCAGAGTGCAAAAACTTTTTTTTTAAATTGCCTCTTCAAAACCTTGGTGCGTCTTATACTCCGCTGCATCTTATACTCTAAAAATACAGTAATCAGAAGTTCCGAAGATCAGCTGTGCAACGTGTGATCATCGGAACTTTTTTTTTTTATACATATTTTAGTATTTTTTACTATTGGTTCTGTAAACCAATAGCATTTTTTACTACCGGTTCGGGTGAACGGGCTCAAACCGATAGCATTTCACCCCTGCTTTTATCTCCTTTTACTTTTAAGTGATGCATCAATGGATGGATGCATGCATGGGTGCATGTATCTAGGTCCGTGATGGCAAACCTATGGCACGTGTGCCCCAGGTCAGATCTCCGTGGCGTTTCTTTCGTGACTTCCGTTTCCCTGTAAATGACAAAACAGAAGCTCACGAAAGGAAAAGATCTTACCTCTTGCTTGCGCTGCCAGTGTTGGGATGCCCCACCTCCCGCCAGCCGCCTGGTGTTCAGGTCTCTGCTGTGCATGCATGCATGTCCATGCATTTGCGCGGGTGCACAGCTTTCAGTTTGGGCATGCGCGCGCACAGTTTGGCCACTCGGTGGATAAAAGATTGGCCATCACTGATCTAGGTAAAGATTTTGATATGGCTGTGAGATGCCCAAGTTACACAGCAAAAATGATATGAAGCAGCACCATAGAATGGAATACAGATTTGACAAAAATAGAATGCCACAATAATTTTTCTATGGTCGTCTCATATATTCTATGGTCGTCTCATATATTCTATGGTCGTCTCATATATTCTATGGTCGTCTCATATATTCTATGGTCGTCTCATATATTAGGAGCCAAGGTGGCGCAGTGGTTAAATGCAGCACTGCAGGCTACTGCTAGATCAGCAGGTCAGCGGTTCAAATCTCACCGGCTCAGGGTTGACTCAGCCTTCCATCCTTCCGAGGTGGGTAAAATGAGGACCCAGATTGTTGGGGGCAATATGCTGACTCTCTGTAAACCGCTTAGAGAGGCCTGAAAGGCCTATGAAGCGGTATATAAGTCTACTGCTATATTCACCCTTGCTTTGTATTCAGTACTTGGTGACCTTTTGATGAATATTTGAGCTGTCTGCACTGAAAGAAAATACTTCCAAGGCAAAGAGCTTAATAAGATTAATAAAAACAAGTAAGAACTTCACTGCACAAATTATATTACGATATCTCTGACAAGCTGTTATCCAGGTCCGTGTCTCCGAAGGGAAGCTATTCCACTGGTTTCATGGAAGACAATTTTCCCATGGAGTGGTGGGTGGGTGAGGAGTATGCAATCTAGATTCTATACATGTGCAGTTTACAGTAGGGTTTGCTGTTCCGCCGCTCACCTCCACCTGTGCTGCCCGGTTCTTAATAAGCCGAGGACCGGTACTGGTATGTTGCCTGGGAATTGGGGACCAGTGCTGTATAAAACAGTTGAACAGAACAGTTACAGTGTGGTCCACCTGAGATCTCCTGCCAGGTTGATCCCGAGTTATTTATGAGTACCTGTTGCCACAAAAGAGTCTTTCCGGATTATAACTATTCCTTTGAGCTCTTGGCAACTCCATGGATACATCCATGTACTTTTATTAGCAGCAAGTCAGATTTGCTTTGCTCTATTCTGGGATGTTTCAATGGTCCCTACAGCCTTTAATGTTCTGGCGGTCAACTATCCAAGTACTAATCAGGTTCAACCAGGGGTGAAATCTACTTACCTTTGTTACTGGTTTGCAAATGTGACCGTGTGGGCGGAGCATTGAAAATGGATGTGACAACATCCAGGTAGGTGGGCGGAGCCTGCTACTGAGTGTGCCTGCAAAGATAAGTAAAATGGGGGGGGGGATCCGCAGTGCCACGTGATTTAGATTAGCTAGAAAGCAGGAAATCTTGCTTTCTAGCTAATATAAATCGTGCGTCAGAGTTTATTGTTGGAAATACCGGCTTTTTTTACTACTGGTTTGGGTGAACCGGTCCAAACCAGTAGCATTTCACCCCTGGGTTTAACTGTGCTTAGCAGCTGGGAATCATGCCAAGATTAGCAAGATGTTGCCAACTTGGGCATCTCTCCTTCTGGAAATTGACATTACCGGACTGGAGAATTTTGGTACAGCAAGTATCATCATCTCAATCAAATGCTCAGCGCAAAAAAAAACCCCACACCCTTAAATTCTTTGCAATTGTTCAACTCCCTTCAAGATGACAATCCTCTTTAATACACCCTTGAATGAAAAGACATCTGCTGCCATGTCTCTCCTCTATCTTTTTTATAGGACAGACTAAACAACAAAAAGCTAAATAAAGCCACTTGGGAAACGGGAAGCATGGTCATTGGCAGTCTGGTGGGCAAATTGTGTCAGATGAATCAATGTGACCTGGAGGTGAGTTGATACCGTATTCTCCTCCTTTTCACTTTGGATTGCCAATTTGAATTTTGACAGATGTCGCTTCTTTCGGTTTGTTCTTTCCATCTCTCAAATAAACTAGGAAGTCAGCCTTGCGAAGGAAGCCATCCTGAAAAAGCTTCATGGCTCCAAAACAGACTCGGTGAAGATGATGCACCTGGCGTCTCTGAAAAGTACTCTGCTCCCAGAATTCATCTCTACCTTCCTGTATTATGCAGAGGAAGGCTCATCCACCATCTCAGCTGCAGCGGTGACAGCTCTAAAGAGATACAGTACAGAGCACATCACAAGCAAGGTATGGGATAGGATGTCCTGTTGCTAAAATAAACCTTGCTAAGAATTAATCTTTAAAACCAGTGCTTTAATGAAACATTGCTGCTATTCTCTGCCAGGAAGTCCAGAAGCTATATACAGTAATTTGATCGTTTCTTGATTTGCATCAGAAATCAGAAACCGTTTCCACAGTACCTTCCATCTATGATTCTTCTTGACTGGATTTCTGACTGTTTCTCCTACTGATTGAATCAAGAGACAGGTTACAAAAGATCAGCTTCCAGCTGCTAGCTGGGGTTATGAGAACAGCAGAGCCATAGATTGAAAGAGTCTCAGACTTTGAATAGTGAACTTAAAAGGTAAAGCATCTCTTCACACATATGTGCTAGTTGTTCCCAACTCTAGGGGGTGGTGCTCATCTCCGTTTCAAAGCAGAAGAGCCAACACTGTCCGAAGGCATCTCCGTGGTCATGTGGGCAGCATGACTAAACGCCGAAGGGGCACGGAACACTGTTATCTTTCCACCAAAGTGGTCCCTATTTTTCTACTTGCATTTTTTACATGCTTTCGAACTGCTAGCTTGGCAGAAGCTGGGACAAGTAATGGGAGCTCACTCCATTACACGGTGCTAAGGATTTGAACCGCCAATCTTTCAGATTGACAAGCTCAGTGTCTTAGCCACTGGGCCACCATGTACCTTAGTGAGCTTAAATGACACTGTTATTGTTCTGAATAAAGTATTTGACATAGTCTTTTTCAGACATTAAAACTTCAGAAAATAGGTTTGCTAGAAATGGATAATGCATGGCCTTCATTGTGCTATTAACTGCATTTGAACCAGTCATAGAACTGCTTCTTTTTTCTTTTTACGACCCTGTATAATTCCTTGATTCAGGGTGGGGTCAGGGCAACTGGGTGGACCTGAGGTTTACTGGCTGGATTCCCTTCCTGATACCTACATGGAGTTTACAGCAGATATTTTCTCTTTGCGTCCCGAGACAGAAACATATACTGCTATCTAGGATCAATCTCTCCCAAGCATCTTCACCATTAGGCCACCATACCACTCAGTCATAGGACTGTTGATGTAGGGGAAATAGGAGATAGGATGATTAGCTATACTCATGCTTTGATTGAACCAAACTAAAAAGGGGATTTTAAAATATCTAATGATTAAATAATGCTCCCGTTATCCCTTGCCCTTTTCCACATAGATCTGGCAGAAACAGGAATTTAACAATATCTTGAAATATAGAAAACCAGCATGTCAAGGATGTAAGCTCATTTGAATGGAAGAAAAGTTGCCATTAAATCAAGTTATTGTCATTGCACCAAAAACACCTATGGTTTGTATCTGCTTTCTGTCACCAGGTTAAAAAGGCAATGAGACGCATTTTCCATCAAGTTCAGAGAAAGTATCAAAAAAATTCAAGGTTGGCAGCTGCAGAAATCCTCTTGGATAACAGTCCCTCGCACACAGATTTCATCAATATCCTGTTGGCCAGCAGACAACTTTCACCAGAAATGCAAAGATTTATATTGTCCAAAATTCTAGGCATTATATCTTCTGATAACCATCCAACCAGGTAAACTATATTGAATATCATTACATAAAGTTATATCTAATATTACCTCTCCATAACAAACAGTGTTGTTTCTTTTCCTTCAATCTCTTAAATAAAACTCAATAAAACTTCTTATGGATAATTCTGCTGCGTAGATAAAATCTCATATGAATCAACTTTATGTTAGGCCAGTGATGGCTAACCTTTTTTGGCTTGGGTGCCAAAATTGAACCCATAATTCAATCCCCCCATGCACCCCAGTGCATGTGCACATGACCCCGCCCACTGTCCCTCCCCCCACGTATGTACACATGACCCCCCTGGTCCCGTTTTGGGCCTAGCAGGCCTCACTGAAGCCTCCAGAGGCTGGAAACGGCTTACGTGCCCTCAGAGATGGCTCCACATGCCACCTGTTGCAGGTGTGCCATAGGTTCGCCATCACGGTGGTATATCTTTGATCAACTAGCTCAGTGGCACATTTTCTACATCACTGCTGACAATTATTCTTTGAGATGGTAGAAATATTTGCTATTTTCTTAGAATGTAAGATTTAGACTTGCAAAGCAAATATTCATTTAGAACTCGGGTTCTAAGGTTCTCTGATCTGTATTGAAATATTCTAGTGCAGGTAGTCCTCATCTTACAGCAGCTTGTTTAGTGACCATTTGAAGTTACAAAAAAGTGACTCGTGACCGTTTTGCACCATCCCCATGGTCATGGGATCAAAATTCAGACACTTGGCAACAGACTCATAAGTCTGTTTGTTTGTGACAGTTGCAGTGTCCCGGGGTCATGTGATCACCTTTTGTGACCTTCTAACAAGCAAAGTCAATGGGGAAGCCAGATTCACTTAACAACCGTGTTACTAACTTAACAACTGCAGTAATTCATTTAACAAATGTGGCAAGGTTGCAAAATGGCAAAAAAATTCACTTAACAAATTCTTACTTAGCAACAGAAATTTCAGGCTCAGTTGTGGTCATGAGTCAAGGACTACCTGTAACTCCCATAGTTCAACTCCCCTTGGCTCCACCGTGACCAGCAGACTGATGTTACAAAGAGAGTCAGAACAATACAGTGAATAAAAACTCAAGCTAAAGAAATCCCTCATAAAAGATAAATACCGTCTTTCTGGACTATAAGACGCAGCGATGTATAAGACACACCAAGATTTCAAAGAGGTAAATAAGAAAAAAAGTTTTTGTCCTCCCCAGGGGCACTCTTCAGCAGAGCTGGGGGAAGGCAAAAACGCCCCCGTTTTTGTGAAAAACAGGTGGAAAGGGCCCATTTTTCACCAAAACGGAGGCATTTTTGCCTTCCCCCAGCCCTGCTGAAGCCTGCAGAGTGCTGCTAGGGGCTGGGGAAAGGCAAAAACGCCTCAGTTTTTGCGAAAAAGGGACAAAAACTGGACTAGTTTTCACAAAAATGGGATGTGGGGGCAGGGCTTCAGGAGGCCAAAAATGGCTGCATTCAGTGTATAAGACACACCACTCTCTTTTTTTGGGGGGGGGGTGCATCTTATACTCCAAAAATATGGTAGTATCAAGTAAGCATATTATCTAGTACAATGAGAATGATATAGCCAAACATAACCTTCTTTCATTAAAAAAAGATATAGAAATCAGGGTTTAGGGGATAGAACATTTTAGCAAAATATGAAAAAGTGCAGCTGGTCTCCTTTTTGGGGGGGACAGGGGACATAGTCTGCTGGAGTTCATCCATGACTTCTTTCATTTTTTCTCCACCTCTCCTTTTGATCCAGGCAGCTGATCAAAGATCTCTTGAAGGATCCAAAGATAAACAATTACCACTACTTCTCACCCAAAGATGGCAAATCCATCTCTTTCTCAGGATTATTAGCAGGTGAATAATTACTATTTAATCATGTCTCTAAAAAAAAAAGTGGGAAAATCCCTTTGATATTCAAAAATATCTATGGAGGCCTCCTGTATCAATGTGGTAAAAAGTGCTCTAACCCAAACCACTAAGTACAATAACACTTCAAGAATATGAAATAAAGAAGGGGTTTCTTTTAATCGTATTGACGATTTCATGGAACATGTCTGGCTAATTTTCTTAGCAATTAAATAAAACTTTATCTTGCCATTGTTTCCTTCCATTTTTTTTTTGCAACCCAATGTAGCCTAAACTTGGAACTTTATGATACTCTCCCTCCCAAGTATTAATCAAGCCTCAGCATGCTTAGTTCCATCCATCCACCCATCCATCCATTATTTTCTTTCTTTCTTTCTTTCTTCTTTCTTTCTTTCTTTCTTTCTTTCTTTCTTTCTATCTATCTATCTATCTATCTATCTATCATCCATCCATTCATCTATCCATCCATCATTATCTATCTATCCATCTATCTATCATCCATTCATCTATCCCTCTATCATTATCTATCTATCATCTATCTATCTATCTATCTATCTATCTATCTATCTATCTATCTATCTATCTTATATCTATTTATCTCTATCTTCATGATTATCTTCCTATCATCTGTGTGTGTGTGTGTGTGTGTGTGTGTTTGTTTGTGTGTGTGTGTGCATGTCTTTCTCTCACAATGAATATGTTATATGCCATATCCCAAATAGCATTTGACCTTCAGAAAGGCAATTTTATCCCTGAGTGTACTGCTATGATTATTATGAAATAAAATAACCACAGCAAATACATTTTAAATATACATCCCCCTCTCACTAGATTTCACTATTCAGAAATCCTAAATAGTACTTTTATGCAAAATCACTTCCAAAGTGAGAGAGACTTTGATATTATACTTGAGATGGATTCCCATGTCTGCATTCATCGTTCAACAGTAGGGTTTTCAGTGCTCTAGTAAAACACTTTGCCATGGGCTGCACATAACCAGAATCCCTTTTGTCAAATTTCACTGCTCCCATCAATCCTTCACCCATTCTAGAGAGTTAGAACTTATAAAAGATACATACATCTACAAATACTCTTTTTAAAAAATCCACTCACTATTTGACATCATGGTGCCATTTTCCACACCACTCCTGTTTTCAGGTGTCTAAAATAGTAAAAGAATGGCTGCTGGTGTAAAAAAATGTGTTTTTTCCTACACTACAATATGTACATCTTATGTGGTTCTTCCTTTAGGAAAGCTTTGAAAAAAGTGATGGAGTTGTTATTTGCTGTATAAGGCCTCACAGCAGCCTTCATATTCATTACTGTCTCCTTTTCCTCCCCTTTAGCCACTGAAGATGCATCTTCTACTTTTGGTGTGGAAAACTTATTCTCAGATTTTGGTTTACTTCAAAAGAGCACCACTAATGTTGACATTGAAAGTCATGGCCACCGGCTCCAAGCAGCTCAGGTCTGATAGTTTATGTAGTTGATCAAAGTCTCTTCTGCTATTCAAGACAATTCTGAAGACTTCTGCTAGCTACCCATCACCCTCTGGAGTGCTCTTTAAGTGTTCCATTAAATTTCTACCAGATATATTTATATCCATAAAGTCATTTCAAGTCTTCTCAGAATGCCTTGAATGATTGTCCATACTCACCAACTAGAAACCAGATGGATAATTGATTGCCTACATATCATCCAAGCGCTTTAAAATTGTGTTGTTATTTTTAATCACAATTGATTGCATTTTAAAGTGCTTCACTAGCTATGGAACAGTGATGCAGATTTTGTTTTCAAGCCAATTTACATTGGTCCAAGTGGCGTATTGAGGATGATATTGTAGAAGTAGACTGGAACAATGTGCATTTTTGATCATATTAAATATCATAACTTAATGGCAATGTTTGTACTCCTGATCTGGCACTTCTCTTGGGTCTATCTTCCTTATTTTGGAGTCTTCCAAATATTTTAGGCACCTGTTTTTATGAACTGTACTCACCATCTAGTCCTAGATGATGGAAGTTGAAATCCAATGTGTTTGGTTCAAGGTTTTCCAAACTTGGCAACTTGAAGACTTGTGGACTTCAATTTCCAGAATTCCTGAGCCAGCCATGCTAGCTGGGAATTCTGTGAGTTGAAGTCCACAAGTCATAAAATCCACAAGTCTACAAGTTTGGAGACACCTGGTCTAGACAACAGCTGTTTGAAAAAAGATATTCTTGTTTACTACCAAAGCTTTTCATACGCTTGAGTCATCAGTAGTTTCACTTCTAGTGGGGAAAAGCTAGCAGGCATCAGCAGAAGACCTAAATGGCCTTTAATGGGCTTACCTGGTAGAAATTTGGAAACAGAGATTACACAACCTTTAAAAGCATACCAAAATATAAATTGAAAAAAACCCGTGCATCAGAGCTGTGGTGGTGCAGTGGTTAGAATGCAGTACTGCAGGCTACTTCTGCTGACTGGCGGCTACCTGCAATTTGGCAGTTTGAACCCATGATACGCTGAGTGTGTAAACCTCTTAGAGAGGGCTGCAAAGCATTATGAAGCGGTATATAAATCTAATAGGGATGCAGTGGCTCAGTGGCTCAGTAGCTAAGGCACTGAGCTTGTTGATCAGAAAGGTCGGCAGTTCGGCGGTTTGAATCCCGAGTGCCGCGTAACAGAGTGAGCTCCTGTTACTTGTCCCAGCTTCTGCCTAGCAGTTCAAAAGCATGTAAAAATGCAAGTAGAAAAATAGAAACCACCTTTGGTGGGAAGGTAACAGCGTTCCATGCGCCTTCAGCATTTAGTCATGCCGGCCACATGACCATGAAGACGCCTTCGGACAGCGCTGGATCTTTGGCTTTGAAACGGAGATGAGCACCGCCACTTAGAGTCAGGAACAACTAGCACACATGTGCAAGGGGAACCTTTACCTATATAAGTCTAAGTGCTATTGCTATTACACTTTATCTTTCTGTGCATCCTGCAGGTGGTTATTGAAGCAAAAGGGCTTGAAGGATTGTTGGGTGGAGATCCAACTGAGGAACAGGTGGACTTTACAGCTGGCATGTCTGCCATTTTGCTTGACGTCCCATTGCGGCCAGTGATCTTCTTTGATGGATATTCAGATCTAATGTCAAAAATGTTTATGAGCTCAGGAAAGCCCATGAACGTGGTCAAAGGGAACGTCCTGTTGGTGGATCATGAACAGGTATTAGTCCTATAGGATATTTACGACAACTCTAAAAATTTTATGTGATTAAGAATAGGCTACTTGGAAGTAAGACCCATTGAACTTAGATTTATTTTGGAATGGCTCTATACCTTTAGTGATTGCACTGACTATGTAAGGTGACAGTAACAGGATGTTATTGTTCCAGGCAGTTCCACTTCAATCTGGGTTGCAATCTGTGATTACTCTTCAAGCTGGACTGGGCTTAGATATTTCAGCTGATGTCAACATGAATATGTGGGAGCAGGAATTCAATACAAGTATTACATCAAGGTATGTGAATAGGTACCAATTTCATCTCTAAACAGTGAGAATGCAATGGAATGGAATAGGAATAGAATAGAACAGAACAGAACAAAACATAATAGAACAGAAAATTATATTTGGCCAAGTGCGATTGGACACACAAGAATTTGTCTCCAGTGCAGAAGTTTTCAGTGTATATGCAAAACAACAAAGTAATAATAAGGATAATAACAAAGCAGATTAATCATAATATGATGAAGTAGCACAGTGGTTAGAGTGCAGTACTGCAGGCTACTTCAGCTGACTACTAGCTGCAGTTCAACAGTTCAAATTTCACCAGCTCAAGGTTGACTCAGCCTTCCATCCTTCCGAAGTGGATAAAGTGAGGACCCATCATATTGGGGGCAAAATGCTGACTCTGTAAACTGCTTAGAGAGGGCCGAAAAGCACTATGAAGTGGTACATAAGTCTAAGTGCTATTGCTAATGCTAATAGTGATATCAAAAGAGAAGGTAGTGGAACAGATGAGAAGGATAAAAGCAATACAACTATCCTATATGGGTAAATATACTTCATCATAAGACAGTACCATGGGAATAAAGAGTTCAGTAGAGTTATGGCAAGAGGGAAAAAAACTGTCTCTGTTGCTTTCGCATGTGATGCTCTGTTGACGTGTCCCAAAGGGAGGAGTTGAAAGTTTATTAGGCAAAGTTCATGCAAGTTATTTGACAACAATATACCGTATCAACTCATGGAAACCTATAGGAGGGATATTCTGTTCTCCGGTTATGTTTATTACATAGTCATTGATAGCAATTTGTTCAAATGGCTGGCCACTGCTGAGATATCATTATTTATTATGGAAGTTTTCCCCAATATGGTGCCCTTTGGATGACCTACACCTGTGCTCTAAGAATTCCTGCTGAAGAACCATGAAGAACCCAAGCAAATCAGAACTCTGAGGCTAAGGTCTTCCTTAAAGAACTTCTTTATTGGATACATCATATCGGCACAATCAAATGCAAAACAAACTCTACTGTAAATATTTCCCACGGTTTTAGTATAATGAAAATAGGAAATAACTCCCTCCCCAAAAGTTACAGGTCACATTGGCCAATTAGATTAATTGGCAAGCTCTTCAGATATTCCTCCCCGGCTCTATCCAGCACCTGTATCTTGTCTTTTTATGTACCCTTGAGAGCATATGCATCAAAGACAAATTCCTTGTGTGTCCAATCACACTTGGCTAATAAAGAATTCTATTCTATTCTATTCTATTCTATTCTATTCTATTCTATTCTGTAGAGATGACCTTGGTTCTCACGAGAAAACTCTGTATTTTGACTGGCCACGCATTTCATCCTCCTTTCCCTTCCCTGCTTTGTGTAGAAACTGAGGAATAGAAAAATGGCTTCCGCCAGGTTCGATTCAAAGTTGACACCATGTTTGTATGGGAATCTGGAAACCTTTGTCCAACAAATGGGGAAATGTACAGAGTGTTTAATGTCATGCCAAGGAAAATTTACCATTCAACAACGTAGCCAGCTATGAGGCCCATTATTTTTTGATTTTTTAAAACATTTTTTCCTTCTCCAGATTTATATTCAAATCGATCCAATTTAGGTAATTTGTGTCATACAAACAATCTTGTTGCAACAGTAAATGTGGATGGCCTTACAGGATTGGCCAGATCAGAGTCACCATTTCTCTGAATATCAATTGCTGGGTGACAATAAGACTGATGCCCTCGTGTTCTGCTTGGTGATCTCCAATTGGCCATTATGGGAAATAAAAAGTAAAAGGAGTGGATTTTACTCTGCTTGTAATTGCTGATTATAGGGGACAGTGCTCATTTCCATTTCAAGGTCATTGAGCCTGCACTGTCTGAAGACATTTCTATGGTCATGTGGCTAGGATGATACCACGAGCACTGTTACTTTCCCACTGCAGTGGTACCTATTTATCTACTCGCATTTTTATGCTTTCGAACTGCTACGTTCCGCAGCTAATGAGCGAAGGTTCTCCGGTGGTTAGAGTGCAATACTACAGGCTATTTCTGCTGATCACCGGCTGCCAGCAATTTGGCAGATCGAATCTAACCAGGCTAAAGGTTAATTCAGCCTTCCATCCTTCTGAGGTGGGCAAAGGACCCAGATTGTTGGGGGCAATAGGCTGTAAATCGCTTAGAGAGGGCTGTAAAGCACTATGAAGCAGTACATAAGTCTGCTATTGCTAAGTGCTAAGTAGGCAGGAGCCGGGGTGAAAACAGGAATTCACATTGTCCCATGGCGCTCAGGTTGCAAAGCTGGGCTGCCAGCTTTCCAGAATGACAAGCCCAGTGTCTTAACCACTGAACCACCACACTGCCCCATTATGGGAAATACCACATTGATGTTTACTCTGATCCAGCAGGAATCTTCTTACATTTCTGTAGAGTAGAAAGCAAATTTCAAAAAAAGGAAAGAAAAAGTGTCCCACTGGTGTCAGTATTGACCTGTTCTTTCTCTCCCCAATACAGAGCTGCACTGACTGTTGATTTCCAAGCAGAAATGGATACTTCCTTCTTTAAAGCCACTCTCAAAAGCCAATCAGACATAGAAATGGGCACCAATGTTAACATTCTTGCAAGGCTTTCTTTGGGCCCCATGCTCATGTGTCTGCAACTTGCAGAGCAACCAGCCTCTTACAGGTAAACTAGATATAAATTTTAAGCCAAGGCACTATGGCCGTGATGGCAAACCTACGGTACACGTGCCACAGGTGGCACACAGAGCCATATCTGCTGGCACGCGAGCCGTCAGCTCTAGCGTGCATGCATATGACAGCCAGCTGATTTTCAGCCTTCTGGAGGGCCGGGAGAGGCCGTTTTTGCCTCCCCAGGTTTCAGGAAAGTTCCGGAGCCTGGAGAAGGCAGAAACAGTCTCCCCCGGTCGCCCGGAGGAAAAACCAAGCTCAGCTTGAAGGCGAGCAGTGCGGCAAGACTGGGGGTTTGTGCGGGCATGTGGGACAGTGGTGGGTTTCAAAATTTTTTAGAACCTCTTCTGTAGGTGCGGCCTGCTTTGTGGGAGTGGTTTGCCAGCCATGTGACTGAGTGGGAGTGGCGTGGCAATCACGTGACTGGGTGGGTGTGGCCAACTTGTAAAATGTGGTGAAACTCACTTAACAACGCTCTTGCTTTGCAACCAAAATGTTGGCTCAGAAACTCTGGCATTTGAAGCACGCAAGTCTTAAAGCTGTCAAGTTACAAGACCCTTGCACCCCTAACCCTTTAGAAAAAAACCCCAGGGGTGTTCAAACTTGACAGCTTTAAGACTTTAAGGTTTAGATAGGACTCTTAGAGGCGGGCAGGGCGATTGGTGAGCCAGCCAATCAGTAAGCGGCAGGTGGGGCAAGCTTGGTGCAGACGGGCAGGGGGAGGGAGCTGGAACTGGTTCTAAACGGCACGGTAGATTTGTGGAACCTCTTCTATAGAAGAGGTTATAAACCTCTTCTATAGAAGAGGTTATAATTGGCAGGAACCCACCCCTGATGTGGGGGTGCGCTTTTCATTTTGATTGCCAGCATGTGCATGTGCTATCGCATGCGTGCACTCGCAATTTTGGCATCCAACAACAAAAAGGTTAGTCATCACTGCACTATGGAGTCCAAAACTATAAATAATCTTAGGCATTGCTATGAGTACTGCTTTATTTTGCTTTAAAAGTAATCTCCTAAGTAATCATGGCCTTTCCACATTGCAGGATGTGCTGTTCCTGACACGTAGCCATAGATCAGTTGAAGCATGCGCTGTTTATCCCAATTGCCAGAAAATTAAACAAGGTCTAGCACATGTATCGATCACTGCAGATCAAATTTATAAACAGATTCAGTTCAGATGCTAAACCATTTGGTTTTGTTGATGATGTAAATTTCAAGTATACAGTATCAAAAAAAAAAAAAAATTAAGCCAAATGGCTAATGAGGGGTTCTTGGTGCTCTCTGAGCCTGGTGATTTTCTTGCAGACATTTCATTATCCAAACTAGGCAACATCATCAGTGCTAGTAAGGAGTGGGCTTTGCTCTTAGTTTATATTCTAGTGACTTGCCCTGTCAGTGTTAGTGAGAGTGATCTTGGAGGATCTTTGTTTGGGAGGTGTATAAATAAATAAATAAACACCAAAACACCTCCCACCCAGCAATCAGCACCCAGATGAGCACAGATTAAGTTCAAGATTAACATCAGACCAACAATCAAGAAGTAAACTATCAAGGAACTGCCATACAAGGTAAACAGGAAACAGTCCAACCAAAGAATTTTCAAGACCCAACAACACTGACAGGGCAAATCACTAGAATATAAATTTAGAGCAAAACCCACTCCTTACTAGTACTGGTGATGTTAATTTTACATGCATAGGATAGTTTCCAGAAAAAAACATAGCAGATGCTACATATTGTAGTTGTTGTTAGTCATGAAGTCATGTCCGACCCATCACGTTGTCCACACCATGGACAATGTTACTCCAGGCCTTCCTGTCTTCTACCATCCTCTGGTGTCCATTTAAGCTCACGCTGACTGCTTCAGTGACTCCATCCAGCCACCTCATTCTCTGTCGTCCCCTTCTTCTTTTGCCTTCAATCCTTCCCAGCATTAGGCTCTTCTCCAGTGAGTCCTTCCTTCTCATCAGGTGGCCGAAGTATTTGAGTTTCCTCTTCAGGATCTGGCCTTTTAAAGAGCAGTCAGGTTGGTCTCCTCTAGGACTGACCGGTTTGATCGCCTTGCAGTCCAAAGGACTCGCAGGAGTCTTCTCCAGCACCTTAGTTCAAAGGCCTCCATTCTTTGGTGTTCACCCTTCCTTATGGTCCAACTTTCAAAGCCGTACATTGCAACTGGGAAAATCATAGCCTTGACTATACACACTATTGTTGGCAGGGTGATGTCTGTGCTTTTTAGTATGCTGTCTAGATGCTACATATTAGATGGGATTAATTGTATGTATCTTTCACTTTTTTTCCTCCTTACAGGGAAAAGTTCTTCATCTCTGAATCATCTGCAAACTATAACACTCAAGTTCGCAAAGGGAGACGGGGTACGACGCCTGGGCATGGATTTCCTTTCTACAGAGCCAACTCTGACATGTGTAAAGTTCTGCTCGCAGGAAAAATGTAATAAAAGCACTGTTGTTTTGTTGTATCACTGGCTTGCTGATCCTTTCCCCACCTTTCATATCTGATCTACGTTGTAGTTTTAAAAAGCGGAATCCAGAGCCTTGTCTTTAACAGGGAAGGTAAGACAAAGCCAAATAACTGGTAATTTCCATCCCTTCAAAACAGCATAGCCTCACACAGCTTGATTGGATAAATGTACACTTTGTGCATGCTCCATACTACCATTTCCCACTATTTCTATTTCACTTTCTTCTGGCCTTTGGCAAAGAGCCCATATTTTACAGACATTTGGCATTTTTATTTAAAACACTCCAAGTGAGAAAAACCTATTCCTGAAACCCCAAAGGGGCACAACTAGGCTTAAAGTTTTGATTACCATATTTTTCAGAGTACAAAACGCACCCTTTTCACCCCTAAAAGAGGGTGAAAATTTGGGTGCGTCTTATACACTGAATGTAGTCCCGCCCACCCACTGGCCCCCAACCCTTTGGCCTCTGACTCCCAGCAATTTACCTCTTTGCAGCAGGGGGGCGGGGGCTTGCACAAGCTTCAATAAGCTATAGCAATCCCTGCTGCCTGAAACAGCTGACGATCAGGAGAAACTGAAAATGAAACTTGCTGTTTGCTCCAAGAGGCAGAGGCAAAAAAAAAATTCTTGTGCTAATCTGGCTGTTTACTGCAAGGAGGTAAATCAACAACTATAAATGCCTATAGAATGTTCAAATTATTAGACTTATTTTTTAAAGACTGCTTTATTATTATTCTAGACAACTTAACAAAATGAAGCTTTTTAAAATAAATATGCTTGATCTGAAGAGGCCCAGTGCTATTGTTTTAAAAAATGCTATTCTTTTAAATAACAGAGAATAACTATACTTGCAGAAAGCACATCAATTTTAACAGCATCTGTACAAGTATACTCTGAAATACAACACTACAAAGAGTGATATTGTCTGTACTGTTTGTTGCAAGGAGGCAAATTGCTTGAAGGCAGAGGCAGATTTTTTCCCCTTGCTTTCCTCCCCAAAATCGAGGTGTGTCTTATACTTCGAAAAATATGGTAAGTATGAAAATTCTTCCATTTTCATCCAAATGCAGAGAAATTAAAATAGGTGGAAGCCTCAAGGAATCCTAGAGCAAAGTCTGAATCCATACCTTCTAGATATATGTTCATAGTATTGGTATTCTAATTCCTTTTAAAAACATTGTAGTGAATTCATTATTTCTCAGTGGAAATCACACTCCCAGGATGAGACAACCATTAGGTCAGTTGGTTTTGAATTCAGGAAGATAATTCCTCCATACGTAGCTGAGTCATAATGCTACTGAAATGCCACATTTCAAAGTGAGACCAAATATTTTCTTCATGTTTGGTTCTCCACCATGGGAAGTAGGATACTGGACTGGATTTTCTTCCCATCAATCTAAATTTTATAGCTCAGGGGTGTCAAACTCCTGGCCCATGGGCCGGAACCAGCCCGTGGGATGCTTAAATGTGGCCTGCGGGAACTGCCTAGAAATAGCAAAGGACCAGCCCCCAGTGCCTTTGGCAGCCAAAACGCGGCATGGGGCACCTCCTACAACACCCCCCTCGTGTCCTGTTTTGACCGGCAGATTGCTGCAGGCTGTCTGGGCTGAAAATGGGGCACAGGGGGACACACAGGACCCCTTGCGCCCCATTTTGGCTGCTGGAGGCACCGCAGGCCGGTCCTTTGCTATTTCCAGGCCGCCTCCACAGGCCAGATTTAAGCATCAGCGGACTGGATACCCCATTCTATACCCTTTCACCTGTCTTTCCAGGGCTACTGAATATTACTTCCCATTAATCAGTTGCGTATGGATGGAGGACTCTTCATTTAGAATAAAGAATCTCTGCTTCTTTTGAATTTTTGGTGGTGGTGATGTCTCCCCCACCTCAACTAATACTTGAGGGCGCTTTTTGAGGTCTATCCAAGCTTCACCATTATTTCACAGCTTGCGATATGTACCATACAAATTCCAAGGCTATATAATCTCTCGGCAGTTTAGCTTTAGGCAGATCCGCCCATGCCTCCTAAATCAAACATAAATGGCCCTAAATCAATGATCATTCAGCTACATTAAATTATTCATAGATTGTATTCCTTCTTTTTATAAAGAAAACATCAGTCCTTTATGAATTGCCCATTTTTTACAGAGTTAACGTCGCTCTTCTCACCCCCCAGCCCCAAAATAATAAAATAATAATAAATACATTAAAAATCCAAATCTCATATTTACAAAACTCTTACACACGATAATATTCATCAATAATATTCATCAAGTTTATAACTGTTCAATTATTGGATTTGTTTGATAGCATTCCTCTGAATGGAAGCCAGAGACAAAGAATCTATCTTTAATTAAACATTTGAACTGGACTCTTCTGCATATTTTCATGTCAGTTGAGATTTTCTCTCCCTGGTAACTGTGATATAAATGGACAATTGTCTTTTATATAATGAAAAGGGGCTATTGGAGAGGGTGGAGGAAGATAAAACATTTTCTTCATATTAAGGTAAAGGTTCCCCTCGCACATATTGCTTACGTTCTCGACTCTAGAAGGCAGTGCTCATCTCAGTTTCAAAGCCAAAGAGCCAGCGTTATCCGTAGGCGTCTCCATGGTCATGTGGTCGGCATGACTAAACATCGAAGGTGCATAGAACACTGTTACCTTCCCACCAAAGTGGTCCCTATTTTTCTACATGCATTTTTTATGTGCTTTTGAACTGCTAGGTTGGTAAAAGCTGGGACAAGTAACATGAGCTCACTCCGTTACGTAGCATTAGGGATTCGAACTGCCGAACTGCCAACCTTTCTGATCAGCAAGTTCAGCGTTTTAGTCACTGATCCACCCTTTGTTCATATTATAACAATGTAATTCACCTAATATTTTCTTTGCCCAGAGATCTCCAAAGGGTTGAGGGAACATGAAGGTAGAATCTTTCACTTTGATTTTGCAACACACTTCACAGTGCTTAGTACTATTTTGAGAAACAGGTCTCTGGATAATGTCCAAAGGGTTTAAAAATAATAATAAATGGGAGGTGTGGGCATGAAAAACACTGTTAGGGAAAAATGGCTGAGACTATGACAGAATGAGAAAATCATAGCTAGGATGCCAAATTCTTCATGTATTGCCCACTGAAGTAAGAGTCGATTTATTATATTGGTACAGGTAACACCCTAATTCTTAATGGAAACAAATTCAGAAACATTCTGAGGAAAGAGGGAGAAGAAACATTCCCACACCCAAATCTACTTTCATGTTACAAATGTTGCTGAAGTGTGAGAATCACTTCGTCACTCTCACAGGCTGGTCTTGAAAATAATACTCCTGTTAGTCTGAGAGGCAACAGTTTGAATTCACAAATGCAAGGTTAAAAAGAACATGCTTGTTTTCCACTTCTCCTTTTAATTCGGAGGTTTGTGCCACATCCTGGAACACTCATTCTGCTTGGAGTGGTTATTAAGAGGTATACGAGAACTGATGTCAAAATTGCCACCAGTTCCTTTTTCAGCCTTTGAAGGCCAAATGGAGAGTCAATTATAAAATCTTCATTGATAAAGATGCATTCCTCACAAAAGAAATGTTTAACCAATATGGCGCTCAAAAAAAGATTGTAAACTTGGGTTGGTCACTTGGGTGATTCAATTTACAAGTATCATGACTTATGGCCATGATTAGGGAGGCTTCCATTCTGGTCATAAGTCTAGGACTATTGTTATAAACCAGGGGTCGGCAACCTTAAACACCCAAGGAGCCACAAAGGTCCTAACTGGAAGCCCCCTGTTCAATTCTGGAGCCAAGCAGAAGTCCGGTTCCCCCACCATAGAGTTTCCTCCTAGCACAGCATCCTTTTTCCTCTACCTGCCCTTAACCGAAAGCCCTATCAATTTTGGAGCCAATTGGAAAACCCGCCCCTTGTCTAAGAGTCTCCTCCTGGCATGCTGTGCTTCCCCGCCCCAACCTCCTCTTAAAATTGTGGTGGTGACTGGAGACAGGGAGCCACAGCAAAGGGATGAAAGAGCCACACGTGGCTCCAGAGCCGCAGGTTGCTGACCCCTGCTATAAACAGTCCAGTTTCCAGTAATGTTGCTGAGCAACCAACACACCCAAGCAATGAGAATGGGAAGAGAACTATGAAGTCGTTGATCAAACCAAAAGCACTCTCATGTTTTAGTGTTCAGTGACATACATCCTGACACAGCCTAGCTTGGCATTCAGAAACTGCTTTTATATATTTACATCGATGGCTACAATGCATTTAGCCCCAAAGGCACATTTTCTTCTTAGATCCCAAAAAGAGTTATTTCTAGAATGTGGCAGAGTAAACATATGTACATATGGCTTCAGTGGAATAGAAGAATAGAAGGCCTGCAAAGATTTAGGTAGTCTCTTTTGAGGCTTGGTGATTCTACTGCAAATAGTGAACATAGCAGATGGAAATTGTTAGGAAAGAGGAAAACTCATAGCTAATATAGGCAGTTTTCACAAATAGAGTCACAGCAGCTTTCAATAATTCAATAAAATTTAAATGGCATTCAATTGCACCAGTCCCTCTTACTTCAATGGATTAGCATTCGTAATTCAAACTCAGTTTGACACACTCAGGGGAACAGGTGAAGTGAAAACTGAATCCCAAAGGCAAGAATTTTCAAATGCTCTTAAAGATTTGGATAAGTATTTACATTATAATAAAAGAACTTGACTATGGCTAGGATGAAAGCTATTATCACAGCATTCCTGATTCAAGACGGGAAGGATAAGAACAAGAATCTTTTACCAACAGTGACGTCAGATTCTTATTCTTATACTCCTGTCACTGTTGGTAAAAGACTCTTATTCTTATCCTCCTGTTCTCATCTTGACTTTTCTGCTAGCTGTTGACTAAGCTCTTGGGATGAAAAAAGGGTTAGATAAGACTGGAGGAGGAATGAAAATTGTAGCAAATAGCATGACTGCTATGAAGCTAGAAGACAGAATTATCAAAGACAGATGTCAAAAGAAGAATAAGAATAAAGCAAACAGTGGAATCAAAGGAGAGAAAGGGGGAGTGGACATAGACAGGGGTGGTAGTCACTTACTTTCCCTACTGGTTCGCAAATGTCGAGCACCCACATCTCAACACATGCACACGGCCTTTCCCGCATGTGCTTTGCTCACTTGCATGACTTGCACAACTTGAAAACGTGCCTAAATAGGATGGCATAGAGCCGAGGCGGGCAGTTCCCACTACTGGTTCGGGCGAACTGGTCTGAACCAGCTGAATACTAACTCGGAACCCAGCGGAGGGCAGCATGCAAGATTAACGGAAGCCAACGTCCACACACTTTTCTTAGACTCATAGGTCTGGAAGGGACCTTACCTCTCTAGTCCAACCTGCTACCCAATGCTGGGATCCTTATTCCATCCCAGATAAATGGTTTTCCAATCTTTTCTTGAAAGTTATGGAGCACCCACCAACTTTGGGAGGCATTGCTGTCCCTGCTAGGACATTTCTCCTTACTTCCAAGTAGGCTCTCTCTTTAACCTGTTGCTTCTTGCTCTGCCCTCAGGTGCTTTGAAGAATAAGTCAACCCACTCTTCTCTGTAGCTCTCCTTCAAGTATTGGAAGACTTCTATCAAGTCACCCCTAATCCTTCTCTTTGTTAGACTAGACATACCTAGTTCCTTCAATTGTCCATCAAGTAGTTTAGCCTCAAGACCTTTTATGATTTTTGTTGTTCTTCTCTGCATGCTTTCTAGGATCTCAGTGTCTTTTTTTTGAATCGTGATGACCAAAACTGGAAGCAATATTCTCACCAGGCCTCACATATTGAATGAAATACTAGCCATCCAAGTGTTTGGCTGCTGGCCTTGAAAATATATGAATGTTTCTGACCTCTGCTATCAAGGGATTTCCTGTATCATTTACCAAATAAAACTATGATGCCAATCTTCTTTCTATTTCCTTTCCCACAATTCTATATAATCAGTATCAGCTTCCCATAACAGCAGACTTCCAAAACAGCTTCTCAAAATGTGAGAGGTGTACTTTTTATCTTTCCTAAAGTTTCAGTGAAAACAAATGTTAAATGTCTACTCTGAATGCAAACAATTATAGGCTTGCTGGAAATCTAGTATATGGTTGGGTTATTTTGCAAAAAGAAAAACATGGAATCCTTCCCATTCCTCTAAAAAAGGAAGTCTTTTCATAGCCATACCTATATCGTCTCCCGGAGAGGAAAAAATGTGAGAATTGAGAAGTTAACCCAGACTACTGCTTATAAAAGCTGTTCTGATCCCTGAGATTATGCTTGTACCATTTTAAAAAGAGACAAGAAAGGAGAGTGAAAGAATGTCAACTTGCATGTGTGATTCCCATATATAGGAAAGGGAAAGGTGATTGCTATAAAATCTAAACCAACCACATCCCCTGAAAATAAAGAGATTTAAGGTCATATATGGAATGAAATGGGGTATTAAGACAGGCTTGATTTAGTGATTAAAATACATTAGGTTGATAGCTTCCCTGTATGTCTTTCCCCATACATAGACACTAATCTTACAGCACATGCCTCTTACGTTCTTCAACATAATGAAGTCAAGGTCAAAACTACCAATATGTTCAGGAGTAGGATTGAAAATGTTTAGCAACCGGTTCTCTGCCCGGTTGTTGGGTGGCTGTAGCCATGGGTGTGTGGCCTAGTTAGCTTCCTACACTGTGTGTGTGTGTGTGTGTGTGTGTGTGTGTTGTGTGTGTGTGTGTGTGTGTGTTTTTGCCATCCCCAGTCTCTGGAGGCTTTCCTCGATCCTCCAGGAAGGCGAAAACAGCTTCCCCTGGGTTCCGGAGGCCAGAAACAGGCCCGTTTCCAGACTTCTGGGAGGCCTATTTTTTGCCCTCCCAGAGCCTCCACGTGGGCCCTGCATTACCTAGCATCCAAATTCAATTTCAATTTCAATTTTAATAGATTTGTATGCCGCCCAATCCCGGAGGACTCTGGGCGGCTTACATAAAAACAGTTTAAAAATATTAAAAAGAGTTTAAAATACAAGACAGAAACAAATTAAAAGAGACACAACATAACACTCAATTTTAATGGGGCTGAAGTCCAATCAAAGATCAGCAGCCCCAGGCCTGCTGGAACAGCCAGGTCTTAACAGACTTTCGGAAGGCCGAGAGAGTGGGGAGGGTCCAGATCTCAGGGGGTAGATCGTTCCAGAGGGCCGGGGCAGCTACAGAGAAGGCTCTTCCCCGAGGAGCCGCCAGATGACATTGTGGGATCAACAGTACCCGGAGAAGGCCTGCCCTGTGAGATCTTATTGGGCGCTGGTAGGTATGTGGCAGGAGGCGGTCACAGAGATATCCAGGTCCTAGGCCATGTAGGGCTTTAAAGGTGATAACCTTTAAAGGTGATAACCAGCACCTTGAAGCGTGTTCGGAGACCAATAGGGGGCCAGTGCAGCTCACGGAGGATAGGTGTAACATGGGTGTACCTAGGTACACCCAGTATCGCTCGCGCGGCTGCATTCTGGACCAATTGTAGTCTCCAAACACTTTTCAAGGGCAGCCCTATGTAGAGCGCGTTACAGTAGTCGAGCCTTGAGGTGATGAGGGCATGAGTGATCATTTGGAGTGGCTCCTGGTCCAGGTAGGGCCACAACTGGTGCACCAGGCAAACCTGGGCAAAAGCTCCCGTGGTCACAGCTGACAAATGGTGTTCTAATGTCAGCTGTGGGTGCAGGAGAACACCCAAGTTGCGAGCCCTCTCTGAGGGGTGTAAAATTTCACCCCCCAGGTTTAACGATGGAATATCTGGACTATCTTTGGGGGGCAACATCCAAAGCCACTCAGTCTTGTCAGGGTTGAGCGCAAGCTTGTTCATTCCCATCCAGACCCTGACAGCTTCCAGGCACTGGCACATTACTTCCACCGCTTCACTGAGTTGGCACGGGGCGGACAGATACAGCTGGGTATTGTCCGCATACTGGTGGTATTTAATCCCGTACCGACGAATTATCTCACCCAGCGGCTTCATGTAGATGTTAAATAGGAGGGGGGGCAGGACCGAGCCCTGTGGCACCCCGTATTCAAGGGGCCTAGGGGTCGACCTCTGTCCTCCGACCAACACCGACTGCGACCTGCCAGAGAGGTAAGAGGAGAACCACCGTAAGACGGTGCCTCCCACTCCCACCTCCACTAGCCGCCGCAGAAGGATACCATGGTCGATGGTATCAAAGGCCGCTGAGAGGTCAAGAAGCACCAGGATAGAGGAATGCCCTCTATCCCTGGCTCGCCAGAGATCATCGGTCAGTGCGACCAAAGTGGTTTTGGTGCAGTAACCAGGCCTGAAACCAGACTGAAAGGGATCTAGATAATCCGCTTCATCCAAGGTCCGCTGTAGTTGGGAGGCCACCACCTTCTCAACAACCTTCCCTAGAAATGGGAGGTTGGAGACTGGACGGTAGTTTTTAAAGACAACTGGGTCCAGAGCAGGCTTCTTAAGGAGGGGTTTCACCACTGCCTCCTTCAAAGGATGCGGGAAAGACCTCTCCCAAAGCGAGGTGTAACAATCCTCTGGATCCAGCCTTGTGTCACTTCCCTGCTGGTCGAAACCAACGAGGAGGGACATGGGTCCAGTAAACAGGTGGCGGCACTCATCGCTCCCATGGCCTTATCCACTTCCTCAGGAGTGGCAAGCTGGAACTCACCCCACAACGTTTGATCAAGGCCCCTCGGCATCTCTGCTGGCACTGTCCAAATGGAGTCCAGGTCCGTCCGAATCTGTGTGACTTCATCCAACAGAAACTGAACAAATTCCTCAGCTCTTCCCTGTAAGTGTTCACTTGCATCCCTCCCTTTCAGGAGGGAGTGGGTTATCCTAAACAGGGCGGCCAGGCGAGATTCTGTGGACGCAATAAGGGCGGAAAAATGAGTACATTTTGCCACCCGTATCGCCACTAAGTAAGTCCTAATAAAGGTTCTTAGTAGTGTTTGGTCAGATTTGGAGTTACTAGCCCTCCAGCGTTGGTCTAGGCATCTCTTTTGGTGCTTCGTTTCCCCGAGTTTCTCGGTGAACCAAGGCGCCCTCCTGGATCCACTGCCGTGGAGAGGCCGCAAAGGCGCAATCTGATCTAGTGCCCTAGCTGCCGCTATATTCCAGGCAGCGACCAAGGACTCAGTCGGATTGTGGGCAAGGGAGTCAGGTATCTCCCCAAGCTCCATCTGAAATCCCAATGGGTCCATCAGGTGCCTGGGGCAGAACCATTTAATCAGTTCCACCTCCCTGCGGTGGGGGAGTAGCTTCCGAAAGTCAAGCCTCAACAGGAAGTGATCTGACCATGACAAGGATGAGATCTCAATCCCCTTTAATTCCAGATCACGTCTCCACTGGTCCGAGAGAAATACAAGGTCGAGTGTGTGTCCTGCCACAGGAGTCGGACCCTGAATTACCTGGGTCAAGTCCATGGTTGCCATGGAAGCCATGAACTCCTGGGCCCCATCAGAGCGTTCGCCAAGAGATGGCAGGTTGAAATCCCCCAACAATAAGTCTAGGGAACTCAACCGCCAGTCCGGCTACTGACTCTAGGAGCGCAGGCAGGGCTATTGTGACGCAGCTGGGAGGTAGGTACATCAGCAACAAGCCCACTTGACCCCCTAGGTCCAACTTCACAAGGAGGGACTCACACCCGACATTCTGTGGTATACCTGTGAGGCATTAATGACTCCCGGATTATAACAGCGACTCCTCCACCCCTTCTCTGGTGTTGTAGCTGGTGAAGCACCTGAAACCCTTCTGGGCACATTTCTGAGACAGGCCACGTGGAGACTCCTGGGAGGGGAGGGGTGGGGTGGAGTCAGCTGGTTGTCAGAATTACTGGTTCAGCGAACCAGATTAAAATTCACATCCAGTTCATCTGAACTGGCTGAATTCCACCCCTGAATACGTTTCTGGTTATGTGTCACCCTGAGCAGTTTTTAAATGGACCTGCAGTCAATTATCTAATGAGGGGTGTACGACCTCGACAACTTTAAGACCTGTGGGCGTCAACGCCCAGAATTCCCCAGCCAGCATTGTTAGCTGAGGAATTCTGGAAGTTGCAGTCCACACACATCTTAAAGTTGCCAAAGTTGGACCTCCCTGATGCTTTGATGCACATATTGTACTAAAAGTAGGAAGATAGGACTTCTCACTTTCCACCTCCAGCAGAGTCCAAAACAGCACCATGCCAATGTAAAATAATACTTTCAAAGGAAATGAAGCATGAAAAAACAAATAAATCAAAGTATTAAAAAAAAGATCCTCCATACAACCTTTTTGTTCCTATAACATTATTTCAGATGCAAAGGCAATCTATTGCATGTTACTATCCTTTCTCCTTTCTATGAAAGCCATTGCAAGTGCTGCTATAGACAAAGTGCTGGAATCGGAGAAGTTGTCTGAATTAGACAGCAAACACTTCCTAAACGGGTAAGAGTTGGGTCAAGCCAAATATGTGTTCAGAGATCACATCCTACAGGAGAGGAATTGACTCTTCCATGAAGACTCCAGGCAAGGACGGCAGCGTCCTGTCCGTTTCTAGTCCTGTTGGATCTGGCACCCGTGACC
The DNA here is from genome assembly GCF_051295495.1 of Thamnophis sirtalis. Lineage (NCBI taxonomy): Eukaryota > Metazoa > Chordata > Lepidosauria > Squamata > Natricidae > Thamnophis > Thamnophis sirtalis. Next base: position 36,260,737 of record NW_028261395.1, read on the forward strand.
ATGTCAACCCACTGCTCCTCTACCCTTCTAAATGTACTACTCATCATGTCCCACTGAAGGTTGAACACAGAAGTGCGCTGCCTTTAAAAAAAAAAGCAGCTTTCATAAGGTGAGCCAACTAAAGACCCTTTTTGTTTAAAACAAATGGTGATTTGAACTGATCCAACCAGTTAACCATTATGTTGGTACATTCTCTCTGCTTGGTTTCTAATAAAGATTTTAACTTCCCAAAGACGTCCAACCAATCAGATTGGATGCTGTGTTGTGGGTTTAGGAGTCTTACTTAATCAAAATTGTACATGCACATCTCTCCTATTTTTTTAAACTAGTTCTCTTCATTGGTCTCCTCCAAGTGAGATCTCCCTTATATGGTCTAAAACTGCCAGGATCAAGTTCCACTCAGGCTAAAGCTATGTAATAAAAAGCCCATTTCAGAACGACAGGAATAGCAGCAGAAATGGGCAGGAAATCAAGGAGGAAGGAAACAAGATCCCTGGGTTTGGGGTGCTTGGTTTTTGTTCCCTAATTGCTTAAAAAAAAAATCTCGTTAGCACCTTCAAAGAAAAAAACCTGCTTACTGAAGATAATGTTCTTAAATAATCTAGAGGCAGTGACTCTCGGCTTCTCGTTGTAAGAAATATGGCAGCTGCAGCTGTACCCTTTTGCTTCTGGTTTCCTTTGGCTTTTTAAGCTTTTAGAAAAGTGCTACAAAAGAGCAAAACTGTTGCCGCTATTATAAATGAATGGGCTATTGCTTTGAATCCTTCCAATGAGAAACGTCTTGATGGCACCCCAAAGAATCTGTGGAGAAAGAGGGAGAGGGAGGGAGACAGAAAGAGAGGAAGTCCTAGCAAAAAAAAAAGCCATGCTCATGTCAATGTCAAGGAGGAGGTCCTGGAAATGGCATCTGGCTCTTCCGACATCCCATTGTCCCTTCCCCGTTCGGCTACACCTGAAGAGACATGGGAGGATTTGATGTCTCCCTGCGATGCAGCTAAAATTTTGTCCAACATCACAGGGAACCACTGGAATGTTGAGTTAATCTGGAGATTCTCAGGAATCCACCCAGCTGTCAGCTGGCGAGGAGAAGACAAACGGCCTGATTTCCTAACTCTTGCGGTGGTGTTGCCAGGACAGGGCCAGGGGGTAGTCGCCCGGCATAAGCTGTGGGCTGTTGAACTGGTCATCGTGGTGGGCAAGGGACGAACCGTCTCTGTCTCCTTTGGAGTTGTAGCCTTTATCCTTTGCAGGGGACTTGCAGCCGTGGGGTAGAAAGGCAGTGGTGGCAAAGGGCTGGGAAGGACAGCAGTTCCCTCCTGTACGTCAGTCTCAGGAGCTGTGCGGTCAACACCAGGAGGCCGAGTGGTGGCAACGTTTTTGCTGCAGGATTCACAACACAGCTTTTGGTAGCCGGGAATGGAGCAGTATCGAGCTAGCACTTCCATTTGGCAGAATACAGACTTGTCCCCAAGGCAAGACACCTCTGTGACGAGAAAAAAAATCACAAAAAGGTTCCTTGAAGTAGAGTGAAAATACTCTTTGCTCAGGCATACACTCTGCTGCCAAAGGTCCAGAGTTGGAAGGGTTAAAACGTGGCACGACAAAACCACGCTCGACTAAAGCGCGCCCGATTAAACCGCGACGCTGACGTCATCAACAGGGCGACAACAGCGAGCGCGGAGAAAGAAGGGCGCTTTAAATAGCGCTTTGAAAGCAAGCCGATTCAAGTTAAGGTAAGGGTTAGGTTTAGGGTTAGGTTTAGGGTTAGGTTAAGGGTTAGGATTAGGTTTAGCGTTAGGTTAAGGGTTACGTTTAGGGTTAGGTTTAGGGTTAGGTTTAGGGTTAGGGTTAGGATTAGGATTAGGTTTAGGGGGGGTTAGGTTTAGGGGTTAATTTTAGGTTTAGCGTTTACAGCGTGCTTTTTTCTCCGCAGTGTTGTCGCGCTGTGATGACGTCAGCTACGCGGTTTCGTCGAGGGCCCTTTAGTCGAACGCGGTTTTGTGGTGGAACCGGGTTAAAAAACCCAATAGAGGTAGTCCTTGGACTTAACAACAGTTCATTTAGTGACCGTCTGAACAACACTGAATGATGTGACTTTCACACTTACAACAATTGCAGCACGTCCAAATGATGAAAATTCAGATACATGGTAACTGACTCATATTTATGACGGTTGCAGTGTCCCGGGGTCACATGATCATCTTTTGCAACCTTCTGACAAGTCAACAGGGAAGCCAGATTCACTTAACAAGCATGTTACTAACTTAACAACTGTGGCAAGAAAGGTCATAAAATGGAGCAAAACTCACTTAACAAATGTCAACAAATATTTTCTTGACAATATTTTTTTTAATGTGGTTGCCATTGCCTCCTTCCTAGGGCTTAGGGGAAATGGCTGGGCAAAATCATCTAGCTGGCTCTATGACTAACCAGGACTAGAACTCCCATCTCTGGATTTTTAGCACGGTGCCTTTAACCATTACACCAACCTGGCTTAAGAAGGCTTAAAAAAATATAAACCAGACAAACAGAAACACCAACATAGAAATGTGATTAAACTTGATGCAAAGAAACAGCTTTTAGAACAGAATAGATCTGGGCTGTCTGCAAATACCTAAAGGATGCTGGATGGCTGTCGATTTTACAAAAAAGAAAAAAAAATTCAAAGAAAAATTGTAATCCTGCATACACTTTTCTTGGACTATGCCTCCCTAAATCATCCACTTTACTTCCAAGTAGATATTAGCCTAATATGACTAAACAGACAGGAATACAATCATGGAAAGCTTTAATCTTATATGGCTTTCCTAGCAGTAAATGCCACTGCTATACACATATGTAAAGCCACCAACACATGTAACATATGCCATAAACATGCATAAAGAATTATACTAATGAATCAGCATTAATCTCGCCTGAGACTATACATTTCTTTTAGTGGAAGCAAATTAAATACTTTCTACATTATGAAAGTATTTACTAAGCTTGTTGTACTGAAACATAAGGAACAATTTATTGTCCCCGGCAAAGTAAAATCATTCTGTTCGTCTCAATAATTGCTTCTCTCATTATTTCCATTCAGTGGTTAGTCAGATGATAGTTATCTGGAAAATAAGAGTAGCATTTTTCAGATTTTGATCCATTTTTGGCTATAATGTTTTTTATTAATTTACTGTACTTTATTGACTTGCAAACTTGGATAGCTGGAAAACCAAATTATGTTTGGTGGTTTAGCAAGTGATTGTTAAAAAAAAGGTTTATTACGTTATAGTAGGCATCTGGCCCTCTCAATTCCTGGCAAATAGATGGGGAAGAAATGGAGGTAGTGACAGATATTATTTTCCTGTGCTCCAAGATCACTGCAGATGGGGACTGCAGCCAAGAAATTAAAAGACACTTGCTACTCGGGAGGAAAGCTATGGCAAATTTAGACAGCATACTAAAAAGCAGAGACATCACCCTGCCATATAGTCAAAGGTATGGTTTTCCCAGTTGCAATGTATGGCTGTGAAAGTTGGACCATAAGAAAGGCTGAGCACCAAAGAATTGAGGTCTTTGAACTGTGTTGGAGAAGACTCCTGCGAGTCCCTTGGACTGCAAGGCCATCAACCCTGACTGCTCTTTAGAAGCCAGATCCTGAAGATGAAACTCAAATACTTTGGCCACCATGAGATGATGAGAAGGAAGGACTTACTGGAGAAGAGCCTAATGCTGGGAAAGACTGAGGGCAAAAGAAGAAGGGGACAACAGAGAATGAGGTGGCTGGATGGAGCCACTGAAGCAGTCAGCGTGAGCTTAAATGGACTCCAGAGGATGGTAGAGGACAGGAGTGTTGTCATGGGGTCGCGATGAATGGGACACGACTTCGTAAGTAACAACAACAAAGGTTTTAGTAAATGTATTCATTCACTTACACAATGAGATTGAGAACATCCCATCATCCAGTGACGTGCGGTGAAGTTTATGGCTGGTGAGGCAGCAATTTTTTTAGACTTGTGGACTTCAACTCCCAGAATTCCACAGCTAGGCATGCTCAGCATTTGTTTTTCTCCTTTGCTAAATAAGTTTCCTTCATTCTTTTTCTTCTCCCTTCCTCTCCTTCCTCCCTCCCTCTCAAACACACACACACACGTTGGATTGGACTATCTCTCCTACCCCTTCCCTTTCTCATTCAAACAAACTCTCTCTCAAACAAGTGTGTGTGCGCGCGCGCACACACACACACACACACACACACACAAAGTTGGATTGGAGGGAGTCAGGGAGACCACAGGAGGAAGCAGGAAGCCAGTCAAAGAGCCATACTGGAGTACACACACATTTTCCCCCAGCCCCGAAAGGATCCAGCCCAGCTTCACTGATTACAGGTTTGAAAAGACAACGTGGCTGCAATCAAACTACACTTGGGGAGGGAGAGCACTTCCTTCCAGCCTTTGCCCAAAGCCCTGCACCAGGAGGATGAAGTTTGAATTCCTCCCCCTCCCTCTGACCCACACGTACCTTTTTTAGCTGTTTCAGAGAGGATTTCAACTCTGCTTTTGCCTGCCATCATGAAAAGAAAAAAAAATGTAAAAGGAAAAAGGCAAGAGCTGAAGTCAGGCTGAGCTAGTTGCTGCCAGAGTCATCGTGGATGACTCTGCTTAACTGTTTAAAAAAGCCTCTAAAAAAGTGCCCTCTACAGGAGGAGGCAGGAGAACGATGTGCCTCACCTTTCGGCTTTTAACCCTTGCTTAACTCTGCTCGGGTGATCATAAAAAGTCAGCCTAGATGAAGCACATCGTTCTCCTGCCTCCTCCCGTAGAGGGCACTTTTTTAAGAGGCTTTTTTAAACAGTTAAGCACTAAGCAGAGTCATCCACTGTGACTCTAGCAGCAACTAGCTCCGCCTGAACTCAGCTCTTGCCTTTTTCCTTTTACATTTTTTTTCTTTTCATGATGACAGTGGTGAGGCTCTGCCTCCCCTGACTGCACGTCCCTGCCATTTCAGAAAATAGAAGAATTGAGAGAAGTTGATTCAGAATAGGAAAGTCTGCACTTACTTGTTGATACCTTGCTAACGGGATGTTTGACACTCTCCTCTGAAACCCACTGAACCTGTGGAGTCACGTGATTGCTGGTGTTTGCATCTGCTGTGACATTTGGTGGCCTTCCTGAAAGAACAGAAGTAAAAGAGCACATCTGGATCGTAGCTTGAAAGTAGATGGGTCACTGGAGCTTTCTCCAGAATAATCTTCTGGTGATATGGTTTCACCCTTCTGAAGAAAATCCCAAACAGGTATACAAGTAGTCCTTGATGTATGACCATTCGCTTAATGATGGTTCAAAGTTACAACAGTGTCAGAAAAAGTGATTTATGACCCATCCTCAAAGTTATGACTGTTGAACCATGGTTCATGAGCTCAATTAATGTCCTTGGCAGCTGGCTTGCATTTACAACTGGTTGCAGCAAGCTATGGTCAGCCGACTTCTGACAGGCAATGTCAGTTGGGAAAACCAGATTTGCCTAATGACTGTGATGATCCACTTAATGACCATGGTAACATGGTCATAAAACTGGGCCTGGTCATTGATGACTTTATTAATGATTGCATTGCTTAGCGATTGAAATTCCCAATTGTGATCATAATCCAAGAACTGCATGCACTTTGTTCCTTTAAACCAGGGGTCCCCAACCCCCTGGGCTGTAGACCATGGCTCGCTAGAAATTGGACCACGTAAGCGAGCAAAGTCCCATGTGTGCACACGCAAGATCCAGGCAGTGCACAAAACCATCCTTCTGATCCACAGGAAAAACTGCCCGCTATGGAACTGGCCGCCCAAAAGAAGTTCATGAGAACTGCTACTTTATAAAACTTATTGTAGCCCAAACTTCCTTGAAATAATAAGTTTTGGAGGCAAAGCAGCTGAGGGAAGGACAAGAAGCAATAGATGGAAACTAATCAAGGAGAGAAGAAACCTAGAACTAAGGAGAAATTTCCTGACAGTTAGAACAATTAACCAGTAGAAGGACTTGCCTCCAGAAGTTGTGGGTGCTCCAACACTCAATGTTTTAAAGAAGAGATTGGACAAAGGCTTGTCTGAAATGGTATGGAGTTTCCTGCTTGAGCAGGGGTTGGACTAGAAGACATTCCAACTCTGATATTCTATTATTTGTGGTGTGTGTGTGTGTGTGTGTGTGTGTGTGTGTGTGTGTGTGTGTGTGTGTAGAAACTCCCTCTTCTACCCCATGTGGCTGAGAACAAACTACATTTCTCCTCACTTCCTGACAGGCTGAGTAATTTCTGCACCCCAGAGATTTCCATGACAGTTCCTCCACTTCCTTCCTCTAAGAGGAATTTCGCTCCTCCTACCAAATCGACATGTTGTTTCTCAAAGCCTTGAATATAGACACTCAAATACAGAGCAAAAAAGCCACAGAGAACTGTAAACATGTACATTTACTTACACACGTATTGACACTGTTATTTAATTCCTAGCACAATTCCAGATTCTCTCACCTGGGCATTCCTCCAGTTGGCAAACTTGGAAAGCTTCTGGCTTCTCACTGTCACAATGACCAATGCTGTTGTCATTGGACTTGCAAACCACTTGTCGTTGCTGAATGCCTTCTCCGCAGCTGACTGAGCACTGCCATAGGAGGAGAAGAAAAGCATACTGATCAAGGAAGTGGAAAGAAGGAAAGCTGTAACTCTTCAAAGAGTCCTCATGGGATACAAAAATTAAACGAATAAGGCAGCTACATCTAGGAGGCTCCATAAATGTAATTGTGATTAGAACAGGGTGCACAAACTGTTCTCCTAGATCGGTGTGTTTCAAATTTGGCAACTGTAAGATGTAAGATTGCATTTTTTAATATTTTTTTTGCAAACTGGATTTTAGGAACTGCTATTTCATTAGTTCTTCTGATTATGGAGTGAAAAGAACAGAGCAGGCAGCATTTCCTGACCCAATTAACAAATTTTATTAAACAGCACCGAAGGCATCTGATAAAATAGGTTGCAATTCACAAAAGATTATGCTTTTCCATAGTGTGTGTGTGTACGTAGTTATATATACATATACATACACACACACACACACACACAGAGACACAAACACAAACATACACTGTATATAGTTTCTTATTTATATACAATATTGGAAAAATGAGAACACCCCATCAGATGAAAACGTAATTCGGAAAATATTTGACTGTGTAGAGATGGATAGATTGACACTGAAATTAAAAGATAAAGGAGATACAGAGTACTATTCAGCATAGAATAGGTTTTATCAATGGTTAGAGATAAGAGGTGGAAATTAGATGAAGAAAGATTATTATTCTATGTAAGTAAAATATGAATGTTGTTTATAATTATGAGCATGCTAGTGCAATTAATATCATAAATGAGCTAATATAATTTTAAATATGGTTGCAATTATTATGTATATTATCATTATTGCTATTAGTATGTTATTTTTCCCCTTCTTTTGTAAAATGACAATACAGTCTTCAAAATGTTTATACATAAATAAAAAACTTGACATAATAAAAAATACTGGCGCATAATACACCAGACATCACACTGGTTGAGAAAAACAAGGTGACAATCATAGACATCGCAATACCAGGTGATAGCAGGGTCTCCGAGAAGGAACATGAAAAAATCGCAAGATACCAGGACTTAAAAATCGAAATTCAACGACTATGGCACAAACCAGCAGTGGTAATTCCAGTGGTAATTGGCACACTGGGTGCTATTCCAAAAGCACTGGAATTACATTTAAAACAGTTAAAAATTGACAAAATCACCATCAGTCAAATGCAAAAAGCCGCACTGCTTGGATCTGCACGCATATTACGAAAATACGTTACGATGTCCTAGGCCCCTGGGTGGGGCCCGACTAGTAACCAATGCCAAATCCGGCGAAACAACTGGCCGCTGTGATACAATTGTACAATAATAATAATAATAATAATAATAATAATAATAATAATAATAATAATAATAATAACTCCGCCATTGCCGGTCCCAAGCCCGGATGAGAAAGGAGGAAGGTTGGGATCAGGTTGGCATCTGGTCCCGTAAAAAACCCCCCGCCAACCCATACAATATGGTGAAAAAAACAAATAAGAATTCCATACCGCATCGGTCGTCGCGCGGGTTAACAAGGGCCGCGGCGGATGTTGGGGTCCCTGGACATCCGTCGACAAGTGGGCTACAAGTGGACCAGCCAACAAAACGACAAAAATATAGTGCAGATGAAAACCGTGCCATAATGGCCTGTTACTACAACTCAGAGCCAGAAAAAAGAGGCTATTTAAAGCGAATGTATGAATTATGGAAACAACAATATCCAGATTCAAATGTTAGTGAACAACGACTAGCAGATCAAAGGCGATTTATTATACGGAATAAAGTGTTTAGTGAAGTTGAACATGAGGAAATTCAGGCAAATTGCAAAACCCAAAAAACAATATCACAAGCGGAAATAACTGATATTCAAGACACAACTAAAGACATTATAGTAGAACTCCCAGAAGAAGCTCTTGGGGAGGAAATAACATCACCACCACTAGAACCAGTTATCACTGAACCAACTGATGAACTAACTCAAAAACAAAAAGAATTGAAGGATAAGATCATGGAGCATTTTCTGCTTAATGAGGAAAGGCAACGTTTACCATCACTAAAAACTGTGCCGAAGAAAATTTTGGCCCCTATCATGAAAATGGTTAATGCAGTGTTTTCAACAATTGAACCGGGATCCATCTTGGAAACAAACCAGTTAATGTACAGCGCAGCTGTAATAGTCACTAATGAACTAGGCATTAAAATTAAAGTACCTAGTCATACAACAGAAAAAGCATCAAAGCCAAAGTGGAAAATCCGTTTAGAACAAAAAATAAAAAAATTAAGGGCAGATGCTAGTAACTTAAAGAACATGCATGAGCAACGGCTTAAAAACAACAAAATCATAGATCAGCTAATCAGGAGATATAGATTGGATACAAGAAACATCAATGAAGCTGTAGAGATTGTAAAACAGCAGATAACAGCAACAGCTAGAAAAATTGAAAGATATGAGGCACGAATCATCCAATATAAACAAAATCAGCAATTTCGATCAGACCAACGGCGTTTTTATCAAAGTCTTAATGTAAATGGTGACACCAAAAGTGAAAAACCAGAAAAACAGGCCACAGTTGAATTCTGGAAAGAATTGTGGGAAAATGCAAAGGACTACAACAAGGAAGCAAAGTGGATACATGACTTTGAGAAAAGCATTGGCAACAAACAAATGCAAGTATTAGAAATAACAACTGAGATGGTCAAAAATCGAGTTAAAAAGGTAAAGAATTGGACATCACCTGGAAAGGACCAATTACATGGTTTCTGGCTCAAATATCTGACCAGTTTACATGCAATATTGGCCAGGCAACTGAATGAAATTTTACAAAAGGGCCAAATTGATGAATGGTTGACAACTGGAAAAACATACTTGATTCAGAAAGATCCAACTAAAGGAACAACACCTGAAAACTATAGACCAATAACATGCTTGCCAACAACCTTCAAATTACTCACAGGCATTATTGCAGATAACATGATGGATTATTTGGAAACAAACAACATCTTGCCAGTAGAGCAAAAAGGCAACAAAAGAAGGAGCAGGGGCACAAAAGATCAGCTTCTAATTGATAAAATGATATTAGAAAATTGTAAGAACAGAAAAACGAACTTGAATATGGTCTGGATTGATTACAAAAAGGCATTTGACTCACTGCCACATAGTTGGATCATAAAATGCTTAGAAACAACTGGCATTAGCAAAAATATTACATCCTTTACTGAAAAGGCAATGAAACAATGGAGAACTGAGTTGGCAGTAGGGAATGAGAGCTACGGAATGGTTAACATCAAGCGAGGAATTTTCCAGGGTGATTCACTTTCACCTCTTCTCTTCATCATCGCAATGATCCCACTATCAGTAATCTTAAAAAAAATGAAATTAGGCTACCAAACAGCCAAAAAAGCTGAAAAAATTTCGCATTTACTATATATGGATGATTTGAAACTCTATGGAAAGTCAGAAATAGAAATCCAATCATTGACAAATACAGTCCGAGTATTCAGCACCGATATTTCAATGCAGTTTGGCATGGAAAAATGTGCCACTGTATCCATAAAAAGGGGCAAAATCACTGCATCTGAGGGAATTGAAATGCCCAATGGCCAACTAATTAAATGCAAAGAAAATGAAGCCTACAAATACTTAGGCATTCTGCAGTTGGATAACATCAAGCATGGAGAAGTAAAAACTATTGTCAGACGAGAGTACACCAACAGAGTTAGGAAAATTTTGAAATCTAAATTGAATGGTGGAAATACAATCAAGGCCATAAATACCTGGGCAATACCAGTTATAAGATACACAGCTGGTATAGTTAACTGGACACAAGCTGATTTGGACCTTTTGGACCGAAAAACCAGGAAACTAATGACAATGCACTACAGTTTACATCCACGTGGTGATACTGATAGACTATATCTGCCCCGAAAATCAGGTGGCAGAGGATTATTACAAGTGAAGCAAACAGTTGAAGAAGAAAAACATGCACTGGCTGATTATTTAAAAGACACTCAAGAACATCTATTAATCGAAGTAAAGAACAAAAATCTACTGAAGGCCCAACAGACGAAACAAGAATACAGAAAAGATGTGATAAAATCAAGAATGGAGAGTTGGCAGAACAAAGCACTGCATGGCCAATTTCTGGAAAAAATAAAAGATAAAGTGGACAGTGAACAAACTTGGTTATGGTTAACAACAGGTACATTAAAGAAAGAAACAGAGTCACTAATCCTGGCTGCGCAAGAACAAGCTATCCGCACAAATGCCATTAAGGCCAAAATAGAAAAATCCTCTGATGATGCCAAATGCAGACTTTGCAAAGAAGCTGATGAAACTGTTGATCACATACTCAGCTGCTGTAAAAAAATCGCGCAGACTGATTATAAATTGCGGCACAATTCAGTAGCACAAATGATCCATTGGAATTTGTGCAAAAATTATAATATTAAAACAGCAACAAACTGGTGGGAACATCAGCCTGAAAAAGTCACCGAAAATCAGATGGTCAAGATCTTGTGGGATTTCCGTATACAAACTGACAAAATACTGGCGCATAATACACCAGACATCACACTGGTTGAGAAAAATAAGGTCACAATCATAGACATCGCAATACCAGGTGATAGCAGGGTCGCCGAGAAGGAACATGAAAAAATCGCAAGATACCAGGACTTAAAAATCGAAATTCAACGACTATGGCACAAACCAGCAGTGATAATTCCAGTGGTAATTGGCACACTGGGTGCTATTCCAAAAGCACTGGAATTACATTTAAAACAGTTAAAAATTGACAAAATCACCATCAGTCAAATGCAAAAAGCCGCACTGCTTGGATCTGCACGCATATTACGAAAATACGTTACGACGTCCTAGGCCCCTGGGTGGGGCCCGACTAGTAACCAAAGCCAAATCCGGCGAAACAACTGGCCGCTGTGATACAATTGTATAATAATAATAATATTTGTTGTTAGATAAAATGCTACTAGACTCTTGATTTCTTATTTTGTCACCATACACTAACATGGCTCACTTCCTATGTTTCCTAGGTCCAAAACAGTCAAAAACATTTTGCATTTTGTTTTGGGGAAACAAAGCCACCTCCAAATATTGGGACAGGATGTTTTGAAATGATTGAAACAAAGCCTCTTATTCATCTCTGTTTCATGAGTACCTGCGGGAGGAAGAGATGCCAGAGCCAGCATCTCCATAAGCTGTTAAGGCAGTGATGGGGCCACATGTGACTGATACCTTACCTGAGACCAAGCCCCTGTCCTCCATTGGGCAGGACATGGGATGCGGCTGCAAGGCCTCCGAGTATCTGGTTTTTCTCCTGCGCAGTACTTTGAATGCATGGTCCGGTTGGTACCATTCTGTAGCTGTTGTACGCATTGCACCACTCTGGTTTGGACCCCAAGTTTGCCGCAGGATTTACTGCAAGCACCCCAGTGCTCAGTCCCCCAGCTGCCAAGGGAACAGCAAAAAACAGGACTGTGAATTCCGAACAATTAATGTCCTAATTCTTTCTCATCAAGGTCAACTGCGATAATGCAGGTAGTCCTTGACTTACAACAGTTTGTTTAGTGACCGTTCAAAATTACAACGGCACTGAAAAAAAGTGACTTACGATTGTTTTTCACACTTATGACCTTTGTGGCATCCCCATCAGGGGTGGGCTGCTACGGGTTCACCCGGGTTCAGGAGAACCCTCTAGCTAATGTTATGGCCAGTTCAGAGAACCTCCAAATCCCACCCCTGGCTGGCCCTACCCACTACACCCCTCCCCTCCCACCATGCTCCTTCCAGGAGAATCCACACAGCCCATTTTGAATGCACGGTAAGTGCAAGGCCCGTGCAGAGGCTCAGAGCGGGGGAAAACTGGGCCTCCTGGAAGGCCTCCAAAGCCCGGAGGAGGCAGTTTTCACCCTCCCAGAGGCTTGAGGAAAGCCTCCGCAGCCTGGGGAAGGCAACCCCCCCCACCTGCTGTAGTGCAAAAGGCCAACTAGGCCACGCCCACCAAGCAACAGGGCAGAGAACCCGTTGCTGAAATTTTTAAAGCCCTCTCCGATCCCTGTACTCATGTGATCAAAATTCAGAAGCTTGGTAACCGGTTCATATTTATGACGGTTGTAGTGTCCCAAAGTCATCTGATCCCTCTTGTGACCTTCTGACAAGCAAAGTCAAAGGGGAAGCCAGATTCATTTAACAACCATGTTACCAAAGTATCAACTGCAGAGATTCACTTAATTGCTGTGGCAACAAAGGTTGTAAAATGGGGCAAAATGCACTTAACAAATGTCTCACTTAACAGCAGAAATTTTGGGCTCAATTGTGACCGTAAGTTGAGGACTACCTGTATTTCAGATTGTATTTGGGAGCTCATATAATCTAGACAGTGTTTTTCAACCTTCAAAGCTCCTTGGCTTTGAAACGGAGGTGAGCACCACCTCCTAGAGTCAGGAATGAGTAGCACGTATGTGTGAGGGGAATCTTTAGCTTTATATTTAATATTACATGCTTCGACAGCAGCAAGAATTGTGTGTGCACAATATTGGAAAAATTAGGGAATATCCACAAAAGAGGATGCAATTTTTAAAAAAAATAGATTGTGCAGAAATGGATAGATTGACATTAAATATAAAAGATAAAGGAGACACAGTATCTTTGAACATGGGACTTGTTTTATAAATGGTTGGATAGTAGAAGTAGAAATTAGGAGTGGGAAGAGTATTATTGGATAAAAATAAACTGATCCAGACAATACGCTGTTCATTAAGCACATGTATATATGTGATGTGAAAATATATAAATAAACTGTTAAAAAAAAGAAGTAATGCTCACATCGGTTGAGAACACTCTTGCGCATTGCACCTTCTGCGGATTGGCTTCGGTTTCTTTCCATTGCCACAGAAGTTCCGGTGTAACATTCGGTTATCATTCTTCCTCCGGCATCCATACTTGGCGTATTGTATTCCTGTAAGATCACAGAAGGATAAAGGCATTTCAAAAGCATGTTGGAAATGCAATTGAAAAGAAGGAATGCGTTATCCTCTTTGGTGGACCAGTGGCTTAAAGAAATGCTGAGCATTTTAATGCAGAAGGTTCCTAAAATGAATATAAAACTGAAACCAGAGATTTTCCTTTTAGGACTAGCCCATAATGGACTTGCAAAAAAAGGAGGGGGGGGGTGTTCCTGTATATGTGGATTGCAGCAAGGATTCTTTATCTGCAAAAATGAAAAACTCTGTCAATCTCCACAATGGAATAATGGATGGAAAAAGTAATGGAACTGGCAGAGATGGCCAAATTAACTATTTTAATTGAAGAAAAAAGTATGTCTGGTTTTGTTTCTACTTGGAAACCACTTCTAGGCTTTGTGGCTGAGTCAGAGAAAAAATGATTCTGGGATTTGATGATTAGTTTGTTGTAATAGACATTATTAGAATCTACTAAATATGTAAAAGTAAAATGCTGAGGCTCTAACTTTACTATTTGTGTTCTACTAAAAAAAAGGTTCGAATTTACACTTTGGTTTTTTCTTTCTCCTAATTTCACACTTCTTTTTCCTTCTTCCTTTTCCCAATTCTCTGCTCTCTTAACTTTTTTGCAGCCCGCCCAAGTTCTGTTTTCGCTGGCAGAGGGTTGCAGGACACCCTTGCAGTCAGAAACAGAGCTCAGGAGTCTGTTATTGCTGGCAAAGAGCTTGGGCCACTAAGGATACCCCCGACATGAATGACCTCAAGCTGGCCACACCCATCCGGTCCCCCCCCCAAGGTCAAACGCAACCCTGATGTGGCCCTCAATGAACTCAAATTTGACACCCCTCCTCTAAAAGAAAATAGAAGGGTGTTTTTTTTTTAAAGAATGAAATGTAGAAAATTGTAAACTTTTTCCTTCCATTTAGTGTTTGAGCCACAGTGGCGCAGTGGTTAGAATGCAGTACTGCAGGCTGCTTCTGTTGCCTGCCGGCTGCCTGCAATTTTGCAGATCAAATCACTCCAGGCTCAAGGTTGACTCAGCCTTCTTTCCTTCCAAGGTTGTAAAAATGAGGACCCAGATTGTTGGGGGCAATATGCTGAGCCTGAGAACCGCTTAGAGAGGGCTGTAAAGCACTGTGAAGCAGTATATAAGACTAAGTGCTATTACTTTTGTTTCACACTCTAGATCCTGTAGCCTTCGTTATTCCTCATCCAGTACCTTTTCTAGAAAGGAGTTTCCTTACATATTTAAATATAAACCCATCTGAGCTGGGCCATTCCAGGACATCCTTGCGTATGGAAAGTAGTTTTAAGCATACAGAGAACAATACCTCCGCCACAAGCTTTTGAGCATGGAGACCAGCCCTTAAGAGCCCACTCATAGATATCCGTTTCTTCAAGAAGGACATTATTGTTTCCGATGACAGGAAGAAGATCTTCATGAATAATGTACTTATACATCAAGTTGCTTTGGGAACTATCATCTTGTGGGATGACCTGGAATCAAAGGAAATGGGATAGTAAAGAAAATGCTTCCTGTATGTTCCTAAGTTCTTCCTGCCTTGTTGGAGGACTGTTTCATCAACACTTGCTTAACTGACAACTGCGTACAAGGACTCTGAACTAGATGGCACGTCCAACAGAGGTAGAGAGCCAGTCTGATTTGGTAGTTAAGACAACAGGCCGGAAACTAAGAGACTTCTAGTCCCAGCTTAAACCAAAGCAAAGTGGTTCATCTTAGGCCAGTCCCTCTGTCCCAGCTGTGGGAAAAAGGCAATGGCAAACCACTTCGGAAAAAGCTTGCCAAGAAAACTTGCACAGATTAGTGCAAGCAGTCACCAGGAGTCAAAAACTGACTCGAAGGTGCACAGGTGCAAGTGTACAAACACTCAGAAACGCACATACAAAATCAACAGAGATAGGCTCCAGAAGTTTATTGTCAAAACACAACTTATAGTACACACAACTTCTATCAACTTCAGGACTGTTTAATGTGATTTGCATAGGCCAGGGTCGGCAATCTTAAACACTCAAAGAGCCACTTGGACCTGTTTCCCACAGAAAAGAAAGCACCGGGAGCCATAAAACCCTTCGTATGCCTGACTATTTCCTGAGCGGCCACAAAACTAGCATATTTAGTTGAATTAAACATTCTGATTTCTTCTGAAACTTTTTTTTTCTTGGATTTATCTATGGTTGGCTTACCGAGGGTTGAAAACCTCAATAAATCACAAGCCAGCGGGTGTCGCACATGAGTGGTTGTGATGCATATTTTGAGCAACTGGGAGCCACAGCAGAGGTATGAAAGAGCCATATGCGGCTCCAGAACTGCAGGTTGCTGATCCCTGATATAGGTGTCTTGAGAAGTGCACTCCCTAATGAGGGTGACATCTTTTAAAATCCATTATAAATTCATTTTTTTAAATTATTGCAGGTTTTTATGTCATCATTAGCTGGGGAGGGGAGGGGGCTATTGTATGGAGACTTTCATGCTCCCTCTACGGAAAAGAAAAAATAATATAGTCTTTTCTTCTTTAATATAAAGTGGTCCTTGACTTGCAACCATTCATTTAATGACCTTTGAAGTTAGAACAGTGTTTTTGAAAAAATGACTTATGACTGACCCTCATACTTATATCCATACTTATATCCATCATAGCATCAATACAGTCATGTGATCAAAATTTCAGCACTTGGTAACTGGCATGCATTTATGACAGTTGCAGTGTCCCATTTGGGATCTTCCCAGCTGGCTTCTGACAAGCAAATGGGAAAAGTGGAGTTTGCTTAAAAACCTCGTGATTCACTTAACAACTGAATCACAGAAGAAAAAAAAAAGGTGGAAAATTAGGCACAACTCAACGTAACAACTGCCTTGCTTAGCAGTGGAAATTCTTGTACCAATGGCGGTTCATAAGTTGAGGACTACCTGTAGATGGGACAGGACATCAAACAGAAGAGGGAAGTAGTTCTCTTCCACTTGCTCAAAACAGCAACAAGGACCTACCCCTACTGTTCTGACCTAGCTTACCCAGCAGCATGAAGCCGAGTCCTCGTCCTGATAAACCTTTCATTTAATTTACAGTGAATTCCTCTCTAGCAAAGTTCTGGCTGACAGTCTCTCAAAATAGTTCACAATTTATCAGACCTTTATCAGGCTTGGAGAGTGGCCAGGCGGATCTCTTTCAGATGCCACAATACTTGGCAAGAATGCAGGAATGAACTAATTGCCTTTTGCAAACACCACTCCCCTTTAGCTCCTCTTTTATTCCCTATGGGAGGGGCCATTCACCGTCCACCTATGACCTTACTCCCAAGTCGACCCTTGTTCCTTAGCTGTTCCCTTTGTCTGGCAACTCTGGGTATGCACACACTGGGAACAGACTCCAGCTATTCGTCTGCCTCCCTGATGTCTGCCTCCAAAGACAGCTGATAACTGTCAGACGGCCCTGGCCCCCTCTCTGCCTCCGACACAGAGCCCTCATCAGAGCCTTCCCCAGACTCCAGGACTGGCCCATGTTCTTTCCCAACCTCCTCGCTGTCCAAATCTGCTGCCAGCTCTGCTGGCCACTGGCAGGCCACAACACTACCTCTAAAACAAGAAAAGAACTGGAATCCAAACTTTCATTCCCACATCCTATGGGGAAGCTGGGAAAGATCCCAGAAAATGATGCTGATGACGTGTAGGCTGCAGTTCTCCCATCCCTGGTTCCAAAGAAGAAAGCAATACTTGTGCTTTTCTTGG
Organism: Thamnophis sirtalis; assembly: GCF_051295495.1. Classification (NCBI taxonomy): domain Eukaryota; kingdom Metazoa; phylum Chordata; class Lepidosauria; order Squamata; family Natricidae; genus Thamnophis; species Thamnophis sirtalis. The sequence continues at coordinate 36,278,073 of NW_028261395.1, forward strand.
ATAGATGTGTGGGAGCCTAAGATGCCCTCAGGACTTACCAGAACATTGATAGCTTCATGAAGGGGGCCACTAGTCCTCAAGCTTTCCTTGCCATTCTCAGTGGTGTACTCCCATTCCAAACCCACCTTTAGAAAGGTATGGTTCTTGACAACTTTGATGCTGGGATTGATAATGAAGTCACCAGAGGCTTGGTTCTTAACAGCTAGAAAAGGAAAATAAATTATTTGTAACAGATGATCAGACTGGGTCTGAAGGCAGCGTCAAATGGATCATCAGTTTGGAGTCATTAGGCTCCCACAAGAGAGCTAAGTCCATCCCCCATGGAACTTGCCTAGCACCAATTTGCCTTGACAATGGGTAGCTCAGATTCTTGTATATAGGTAGCATGAAATTAACTGGTAGTACTTTTGAACTCTGCCCTGGGTCCTCATTTCTTGCACCTGACATTATTTGAATTATGACTCTCATCAATATCCTTCAAAAGGAAGAGGAAAATGATACAGGCATTGTTTAAGTATAGAAAGCTTTGAAGTCATAAAGAAACATGTTTCCCTGTTAAATGTTATTTTGATTATTGATTTAAATCTGCAGCCATTTCAGTATTTTTTTTCATCTATAAAACAATGTGATTTATGCACCTGTCCTTTACTAACTATGAGAACCAATGTACTATAGGAAGAAGGGGATACAGTGCAGTGAAAAATCTTGTTCTCAGCCAAAAATCAACATCGATGAGTTCACTCTGTCAATTAAAAATCTGTTTATTGAACTTTAAGTTTGACTAGATTCAACCCTTCTATTTTTTGATGAGCATTTGTTAAACATCCCTCTGAATCCACAGTACAATACACAACTGTTTTCTAGGCAATCTGTTCTTACCAATTGTATGGGATACAGGCTCCATCTCCTCAATTTGGACATGCCTGGCACCTACTGGAATCTCAAACATTTTCAGAGCACCCCCTGACAATTACAAAAGAAATAAGCCATATTTAAAATGAGTGCTAAATATTTTTTTAAAAAATGAAGTTGCTGAGACAGCAGTTTCTAGGCTGCAAAGAATGTTTCCCTGTTAAATGCTATGTTAACCCAGATATGGTGTCTTTCATGACCATAAAGAAAATGACCAAGTATGTATTGATTATAAACAGTTTAAAGGAAAAAAATAATAATAATTTAAGGCTTTGATTTCTGCATATCATATGCCTTTATTCTTCGGTCACGTTTGAGCAAATTCTAGAAATAAGCCACTTCCGGAATCAGGAGTTAAGAATCATGAATATTTAGCAGCCTTTAATTACCAACATGGGAATTAAGTTTGAAAATATAGTAGTACCCCACTACACAATTGTCAGGCAGCCCCTTAATCTTTAAGAGAGTGATGAGTAGTATTTCCCATGAATGTACATTTTAATATTATTAATGAAATTTTGGCATGAAGGAGGCATGTTGGCATCACTACTGATTCATGAAAGGCACAGAATATCCTGGAGTGGTCTGAACTAACCACAAGAATGTGGGGCATTTATAAACTTCTCACAGGCTCACACAAGCCTGGTTAGTTCTTTTTTTTTTTTCATTTTAACAAAAGACTGATGCTTCTGAATTTAAAATCCTCCACCAGCCTCCAGTCTGTAGCCAGCAAAGTAGGCCCCGTTCCCTCATGGTGGGGACTTTGAGGAAAGGAAGAGAAATTCATTCTTTAACTGATTCAGTCCATGTTCAACAAAAGCAGAGCTCATATGTGGGCATTCAGAACATGTTCAGTGGATCACTTTTTGGGGAGGAACTGCACCAAAACAACTAGTTATACACTATATTGCCAAAAGTATTCGCTCACCCATCCAAATAATCAGAAACAGGTGTTCCAATCACTTCCATGGCCACAGGTGTATAAAATCAAGTACCTAGGCATGCAGACTGTTTTTTACAAACATTTGTGAAAGAATGGGTCCCTCTCAGGAGCTCAGTGAATTCCAGTGTGGAACTATGATAGGATGCCACCTGTGCAACAAATCCAGTCGTGAAATTTCCTCGGTCCTATATATTTCACAGTCAACTGTCAGCTATATTATAAGAATGTGGAAGTGTGTGGGAATGTCAGCAACTCAGTCACGAAGTGGTAGGTCACGTAAACTGACGGAGCGGGGATGCTGAGGCGCATAGTGCAAAGAGGTCGCCAACTTTCACAGAGTCAATCGCTACAGACCTCCAAACGTCATGTGGCCTTCAGATTAGCTCAAGAACAGTGCGCAGAGAGCTTCATGGAATGGGTTTCCATGGCCGAGCAGCTGCATCCAACCCATACATCACCAAGTGCAATGCAAAGCGTCGGATGCAGTGGAGTAAAGCATGCCGCCACTGGACTCTAGAGCAGTGGAGACGCATTCTCTGGAGTGACAAATCGCGCTTCTCCATCTGGCAATCTGATGGACGAGTCTGGGTTTGGCGGTACCTGTCTGACTGCATGGTGCCAAGTGTAAAGTTTGGTGGAGGGGGGATTATGATGTGGGGTTGGTTTTCAGGAGCTGGGCTTGGCCCCTGAGTTCCAGTGAAAGGAACTCTGAATGCTTCAGCATACCAAGACATTGTGGACAACTCCATGCTCCCAACTTTGTGGTAACAGTTTGGAGCTGGCCCCTTCCTCTTCCAACATGACTGTGCACCAGTGCACAAAGCAAAGTCCATAAAGACATGGATGACAGGGTGTGGTGTGGATGAACTTGGCTGGCCTGCAACCCGATAGACCACCTTTGGGATGAATTAGAGCGGAGACTGAGAGCCAGGACCTCTCGTCCAACATCAGTGTGTGACCTCACAAATGCGCTTCTGGAAGAATGCCCCAAAATTCCCATAAACACACTCCTAAACCTTGTGGACAGCCTTCCCAGAAGAGTTGAAGCTGTTATAGCTGCAAAGGGTGGACCGATATCATATTGAACCCTATGAATTAGGAATGGGAGGTCACTTACAGTAAGTTCATATGCGAGTAAAGGCAGGTGAATGAATACTTTTGGCAATATAGTGTATTTCCCTCCTTTTTTGAGGTAAATAAAGCTGCAGCTGTGATTAACTGCTGGGTGTTTTGGGGTATTTAAAAGGGGCCATCTTCTAGTAGCCTCACATTATAGCAAACATCAAGACCTACCATATTTTTTGGACTATAAGACACACTTCCTCCCTCCCCCGCAAAAAAGGGGTTGGAAATGTCTGTACGTCTTGTAGAGCAAATGCAGGGCTGTTTTTTTGCCTCCCAAACCCTCTGTGTGTCCTGTTTTTGCCCTCCATGGCGTCCAGAAACACTCTGCAGGCCAAAAACGGGCCTCTAGAGGCCTCCGCGGATCCCTTTTTTCCCTCCCTGGTGTTGGGGAGGCCAAAAATGGGACATGTGGAGGCCAACAACTTTTTTTTCTTATTTTCCTTCTCTAAACCTAGGTGTGTCTTATGATCCAGTGCATAGTATAGTCAGAAAAATACGGTATATTTATTCTAATCTCACTTGGAGTGATGCATCCCAGGTCCATAAAGTCATTGAGTAAAGTTCCCTGGGAACTATCACAAATAAAAGTCTAGATGCTATTCTCATGATGGCCTATTTCATTCCCGGTTATGTCCCTCCACCTGTCAATGAAACAGTTTACTTTTCATTCAACAATTTATAAGAAACTGCATCTTTGCTCATTGATTTCATTTTTTTACACAAATCCTAGAATCATAGCATTTTATTGGAAAGTTCCACTTTAACTAGTGGATGTAAAGTTCCATTTGTTCTCTGCCCATCATCCATATTCTGCTAGAGAAATAGGACAAATGCTACCTTAGAGCTATATCTCTAGAAATTATCAGCAAAACAATTGGCTAAACTTTTACTTACAATTGAGTTCACTTGTAATAACTCAGTTCAGACCTCCACTCAGAGGTTACCATTTCAGACTACCTATAAGTACCATCTATGTCTGCTACTGAACTTTTCCAGTTGTCTTTTTTTCCAAAAGCCTGACACTTTCTCTAGGTACTTCAAATTTCCTTAAATATCACCTGGATCATGCCAAGGGCTCTGAAAAGCAGTTTGTTGTCACAGCTAAGAAAGCGTTATTCAAGTAGAGCAACTGGCAGGATCTACTGTATTTTTCAGAATATAAGACGCACCAGAGTATAAGACACAGCAAGATTTTGAAGAGGCAAATTAAAAAAAGTTTTTGCACTCTGCAAACCTCCCCAAAATGGCCCGTTTTTCATGAAAACAGGTGGTGTTTTTTTTTTCAAAAAAGAGGGCATGAATAACCTTTAGGAGGCTTGTAGAGTGTTCTGGGGGGAGGCAGAAAACGAGCAAAAAATGGTCCATTTTTTGTCAAAAAAGGGCATGGATAGCCTTTAGGAGGCTTATAGAGTGCTCCTGGGGGCTGGGGAAGGGGCAAAATTGAGCAAAAAATGGCCTATTTTTCGCTCATTTCTGCCTTCTCCAACCCCTGGGAGCACTCTGAAAGCCTCCTACAATCTATGCACAGCCATTTTGATGAAGGGGGCAGGGTTTCTGGAGGCCAAAAATGCTGTATTCAGTGTATAAGACTCACCCAGATTTTCATCCTCTTTTTTGAGGGAAAAAGATACGTCTTATGCTCTGAAAAATACGGTAGTTAACTTTGGCTGATCTCAAGAACATATAAACAGGGTTGCATTTGTAAACAATAAAAAAATGATAGTGTGGATGGCCAGAGTGGTTAGCTGGATTACCCTGTTTCCCTAAAAATAAGACCTCCCCAGATAATAAGCCCAATCGGGCTTTTGAGCACGTGTGCTAAAATAAGTCCTCCCTGAAAATATTGCAGCAGCAGCCATGAGGTGACCACGCTCGCAGCCTCCTGCACCACAAAAATAAGAAGACCTCCCCAAAAATAAGGCCAAGCGCATATTTCAGGGGTCAAAAGAAAAGAAGACACTGTCTTATTTTGGGGAAAACATGGTAGTTAGGTGGGAAAAAATCCATAAATCATAAGTGTCAACCATTTTTTAATTATTGCCAATTGCCCATAGGCTTTCCAGGGATGGGATTCTACTGGTTCGGGCCAGTTCAGGAAAACCGGTAGCTCCAACTATCACGGGGAGTGAACCGGTTCGCTCCGACTTTCACCTGGGCCTGCCCGCCCATGTGCTATACTCACCTATATTCTCTTTTCTGAAGCCCAACTGATAGGCGTGGCAGAGTGGATTGCCACGCCTCAGCTGTTTCCCTCCTGCGGAAGGGGATTTCTTTGTAAACTGTGCATGCCTACGCAGTGCACATCAGGCGTGTCAGGTCCGTGCCCGAAGCAAACCGCATGTTAAACCAGTAGGATTACACCCCTGGCTTTCCTATAGCAGGGGTGTCAAACTGGATTCTTTGAGGCTGGATCAGCATTGTAGTTCTCCTCCGCAGGCTGACCATGGGAGGAAGAGGAGGGAGACAGATGCCTCCTGTAGTACCCTGCCAGCCAAAACTTGGAACACCCCCCCCATGTCCCCATTTTGTGCACCCCCCCATGCCCTGTTTTGGCCGGCACTGTTGCAGGAGGCCGTCCAGACCCCAAATGGGATGCAGGGGGGCCTCACATAGCAATAGCAATAGCAGTTAGATTTATATACCGCTTCATAGGGCTTTCAGCCCTCTCTAAGCGGTTTACAGAGTCAGCATATTACCCCCAACAACAAACCGGGTCCTCATTTTACCCACCTCGGAAGGATGGAAGGCTGAGTCAACCCTGAGCCGGTGAGATTTGAACAGCCGAACTGCAGAACTGCAGTCAGCTGAAGTAGCCTGCAGTGCTGCATTTAACCACTGCGCCACCTCGGCTCATGTGCCCCTGTCTGCATTTTGGCAGGCAGAGTGCTGCAACCCCCCCCCCCCCCCACGCACCCTGTTTTGGCTGCCAGAGGCACTGCGGGCCAGTCCTTTGCTATTTCTAGGCCAGCCCTGCGAACCAGATTTAAGTTTAAGGCTTTGAGTTTGACACCCCTGCCCTATAGTCTCCAAGAGTTGATTATATTATCTTTCATAACTATCAAGACCTCAAATAATTTAAAAAGGGCTGAAGCCTATTATTGATGTTAAAGAACTGCTGTGATATGCCAAGACTATAAACATATGCTGAAGAATAGAAGACTGTGTTTACCTTTAATGGTGATACTAAAACCTCTATCATTACCTTTTCAAGTAGCATTTGTTCTTCCATTCTCACCTGACTGCTTAGGGGTTTTGACCAAAGTCGCCTTCACTGTTCTACAATGGGAATTGTCACCCCCGCAAACACCACACTTGTCATCCTCCTTCAGAGAGCCAATTTCTCTGTCGCATCCAACATGCTGCCATTCGAAGAAGAAAAACACAGAATTAAGAAACGGGGTTAAGGATGCAAATTCAAAATGGAAATACTCTGAATGAACTCAGAATAGGCCTTGCAGAGTACCATTAACTATTTCTCTCTTAATGACAGGATGATATACTTCAGTGTTTAAGCTGTGTGGACTTCATCTCCCAGAATTCCCCAGCCAGCATTGATTTACTTTGTGGGTAACCATCAGATGATCAGGTTTAACCAACAAAGCCTACTTATGTTTATATTTTAAAGGAGCCTCACAAGCCATTAAAACATATCTTAAAATTAAAACCAAAATCTATATATTTGTCAATGTATTTCTTTCAGATATTCCTCCTATGGTTTATTCTGATGCCTTGCATTTTCTACTCGAACTTAAAACATATTGTGGATATTCTAAGTCAAGAATTACCTGTATAACTTTAAGAATTTCCCAGTTACCATGGCTACTGCTGGCATTTGCAATCAGAGAATGTCTGTTATATATCTATTATAAGTCCTTCAGAAAAGTTTCTAAAACTTGAAAGGACCTGCAAGTTACATACCACACATTCACCCCTTACACAGACACTGTATGGGTCTCTGTAGGTGCACCTGGTACCATCGTGAACAACATGATTCATAAATACCACATCCCCAGTTTCCTCAGATTGGCAAATCAGTTCACATTTCTGGGCATCTGCAGAAAAAAAATGAAATACATGGAAAAGATTGGTTCTATGTTCCGGCAATTCAGATGCAAAGTGGAACTCAGTATTTAACATTCAACTTCCTGGGAATCAAGGAAATCAATTTTGATGGTTTCTTCCTCCTATCAATCCTCCCTTCTTTGCAAAGAGAACAATGATCCTAAGGCAGGGGTGTCAAACTCAAGGGCTGGGGGCCGCATCCGGCCTGCAGGGTGCTTAGATCTGGCCCACTGGGCTACCCTGGAAACAGTGAAAGTCTGGCCTGCAATGCTTCTGCCAGCAAAAACAGAACTTGGGAGTGCTGTGTGTGGCCCTCCTGAGCTCCATTTTCACTGGCAGAGTTTGCAGGAGGCCGACACAGTCGAAAATGGAGCTTGGCAGTCCGTTTTCGCTGGCAGAGCACTCGGGCCACCACAGGCGCCCCCCCAACACAAGTGATGTCGAGCTAGCCACGCCCACCCAGGTCCAAGGTCAAACACAAGCTGTTTCCTTCTTGATAGTTCCCATCTTAAACTATGTCCATGTCAAGTTGTCATCACATTTTCCTTCAATGTTTTTCAAGTGCTGTCCATGAAAAACTTTGGTTTTCCATCTATTTAATCTGTCATCTAGCTGTTTTTCCTTATATTATTATTATTCAATTGTGTCACAGCGGCCAGTTGTTTCGCCGGATTTGGCATTGGTTACTAGTCGGGCCCCACCCAGGGGCCTAGGACGTCATAACGTATTTTCGTAATATGCGTGCAGATCCAAGCAGTGCGGCTTTTTGCATTTGACTGATGGTGATTTTGTCAATTTTTAACTGTTTTAAATGTAATTCCAGTGCTTTTGGAATAGCACCCAGTGTGCCAATTACCACTGGAATTACCACTGCTGGTTTGTGCCATAGTCACTGAATTTTGATTTTTAAGTCCTGGTATTTTGCGATTTTTTCATGTTCCTTCTCGGCGACCCTGCTATCACCTGGTATTGCGATGTCTACGATTGTGACCTTATTTTTCTCAACCAGTGTGATGTCTGGTGTATTATGCGCCAGTATTTTGTCCGTTTGTATACGGAAATCCCACAAGATCTTGACCATCTGATTTTCGGTGACTTCAGGCTGATGTTCCCACCAGTTTGTTGCTGTTTTAATATTATAATTTTTGCACAAATTCCAATGGATCATTTGTGCTACTGAATTGTGCCGCAATTTATAATCAGTCTGCGTGATTTTTTTACAGCAGCTGAGGATGTGATCAACAGTTTATTATTATAACCAAGGACCTAGGAACTGTTAAGGTAACGTCGGAGGATATAAGCTGTTCCAAGTAGGGTGTTTTTTTTTGTAGAATCCGGATGTTCAAGTCTGATAAATTTAAAATTTCCGAATAGCGAGGTAGCCCTTTAGGTATTGCTCCAAGGGCTCCAATTACAATCGGGACAACACACAATTTCTTTTTCCACAGTCGCTCAATTTCAATTTGCAAGTCCTGGTACTTTGTGATTTTTTCTTGCTATTTATCTTCGATTCGTGCATCTCCAGGTATTGCAATGTCAATGAACCATACTTTTTTCTTTTCAACTATTGTTATGTCAGGTGTGTTGTGGGCCAAGTGCCTGTCACTCTGGATTCTGAGATCCCACAAGATCTTGACTTTCTCATTCTCTAAAACCTTCTTAACCTGATGGTCCCAGTGGTTTTTGCTGTACTCAAATCCAAACTTATGGGACAATTTCCAGTGAATGATCTTAGCAACGCAGTCATGGCGTTGTAGGTAGTCAGTCTGTGAAATTTTGCTGCACCCACTGATCAAGTGGTCGACTGTCTCGTCTTTCTCATTACAGAGGTGACATCAAAGCACTACTCAGCTGCAGGAGTAAACAGTGGTAGATAAAGAATGGAGTGCAAGGTCCATCACTGGGCCTGCTGCTCTTTTTGCAACGACCATTACTGTGACAGAAGGGGCACGGTGGCTAGAATTGTGGGAGCAGCCATTAGGTAATGACATGTGGGGTGCATGGGGCATGTTCCCCCCTCCCTTCCCCCCCTCCAGCCTCGCCTCCTCACCTCCTGTTGTTTGCACAGCAAGCTACCAGACGAAATGGCGGGGACCAGCTGTGCATGCGTTTAAATATTTTTGGGGAGGACTTATTTTCAGGGAAGGCTTATTTTAGTGCATGTGCTCAAAAGCCCGATTGGGCTTATTATCCGGGGAGGTCCTATTTTCAGGGAAACAGGGTAATACCTTTTACAACCACTGCAGTAACAGCTATTTAACAAGAACAATGAATGAGTTTCTCCGGTTTTAAAGAACAAGTGATTTCAAATTTACTCATGCTTGAATAGCACTTTTTATTGTAAAAATAGAGTTAAAAGCATGTTTCTATTGTTCAAAGGGAAGTAACAGTCAAGGCCATAGGGAAATAAGCATTGCATCACCCCTGCCCTGATGATGTTCCTTAGCTTGGTAATGAAACATCTGCAAGAAAACCACCAATCTCAGAGAGCATCAAAGACTTCACAATTCAACTCTAAGCTCCAAATATTCTCTTCTATTGAAGAAATATTTCTCTGCCCTTTGAAACATCTTGCTGCCAGAGGTGAGGACTCTCCCTACCTTTAAAAGCTGGCTCTGTCGGTTGGCATGGTCCTTGAGGATTGGACTGCCATTTGTCAAAAATGGTGTAGGGTCTCCTGCTTGGGCAAGGGGTTGGACTAGAAGACCTACAAGGTCCCTTTCAACTCTATTAATCTGTTAAATCTCGAGGTGGTTGGTGCAGTGACCAAGAAGGCACTCTCTCTGCTCTGAACCTATGGTTCCCCCCCCCATTTGTATTTAAAAGTATTGTCATTTTAATTCATTTTTATATTTGTAATTGTTTTTATATCCACAGTGAGAGTTTTGCTGCATATATTTATTTGTATTGTTCTAATTGTTTTTATGTTTCATAATGCATGCCACTCAGAGTCACTGGTTGAGATGAGCAGTTATAAGAAAATAAATAAATAAATTTACCCTCAGGATGCTCATAGGGGAGCCAGGTGTGTTTAGAGTTTTCATGGGTGTAGTAAGAGTTCCGCTTGGAACACTGCTGAGCACGAAAATCCTCATAGGGACCTTGGCACTCTTCGGCGTTGCAAACCTGATATTCATACATAGAACCCGGACACTGGCGGCCACCATAAGCTGGGCTGGAAAACAAACAAAGAGCCAATTCAGAGCCAGAGCACTCAAATTCTGCAGCCCGAGGCAAGTGGGAAGGGCATTCTGTTTCATTCATGTTAAACTTTTCTTTTGTTGGTTTAGATAAATGAGTAAAAATTATATTCTACATCAGGGGTGTCAAACTGGCAGATGCTTCACACGCAGGCCACACCCACCTCAGCTCTACGAATGGGGAAAATGTCATGAAACATCACACAAAAGCAACGTGATGCGGCAAGTTTGACATCTGTATTCTACATTGTTATTTTTTAAAAAAATCTCAAAGCAGCCATACTATGCATGTAAATGCACTATTTAAAAAAGTAGAAACATTTACAAATAAAACATATTTATTATTAGCAATAGACTCTAAGTAGTTCTCAGATTACAATGAATCATCCTCATATTATCTCCAAATTTCCTGATGGATAAAGAGGACAAATAGAACAGGTTTATCATAATCAGAATATAGCATATTAATGAACATTTATTCCAAATTTCCTGATGGATACACCTATCACTGAGGAATAGAATAGAACCTCCTGTTGTGGAAATAACTACTGTATTTTTTGGAGTATAAGACGCACCTTTTTCCCTCAAAAAAAGGGCTGAAAATCTGGTTGCATCTTATACACTGAACACAGCATTTTTTTGCCTCCCCAAACCCCAACCCCTTCACCAAAATGGCCTAACCCTAACCCTTTCCAACCCCCAGGAGCACTCTATAAGCCTCCTAAAGGCTATGCATGCCCTTTAAAGGGGGGGGGGCATTTTCAGGAAAAACAGGCCATTTTTGGGAGGTCTGCAGAGTGCAAAAACTTTTTTTTAAATTTGCCTCTTCAAAATCTCCCAAAAATACAGTAATGAAAATCTGTTGTTCTTTGAACATTGCTCTGAAGGTAAGAGCAGAACTATTGTAATATGATGTCCAAAAGGAATGGGAATGAAGGAATTAACTTTGAGAAAGATCTTTGCTGATAATTACGACTGGCTTAGCTACTCTCCAGCTCTAGCTTTATATTAGCTGTACATCATCGTTTATTTATGTGCTCCCATAAAAATGCACAATATTTACAGATCTAATTTTGTTAGAATTGACATTGTAGACAGTCATATACCAAAAGGCCATAAGGTAGTGGTGAAATGCAAATTTTTTACTATCGGTTCTGTGGGCGAGACTTGGTCGGCGTGGTGTGGCTTGGTGGGCATGGCTTAGTGGGTGTGGATTGGTGTGCTTGCAGGGGAAGGGTACTGTAAAATTTCCATTCCCTCCCCACTCTAGGGGAAGGATACTGCACAATCTTCATTCCCACCCTACTCTGGATCCAGCCAGAGGTGGAATTTGCCAGTTCTCTGAACTACTCTGTCAGAACCTGCTGGATTTCACCTCTGCCATATGGGGAAGAGAGAATATTCTCATATTGTGGCATTTATTAATTGCTCTATGATTTTTTTAGCATAAAATATTTTCTTTATTGTTGGTTATATTAAAATCAGAAATCAGGATGCGATAAACCACCTGGGAAAGCCAAGGAAAATCATCGAAACCAGTAAAAAGTGAAAGTTAGAATATTTCGGACATGTGATGCGACATTCGTAAAAATATGGCATCCTTCACTTAATCCTCCAGGGAAAGATTGAAGGCAAATGAGGTCCAGGCATAACAAGAACATCATGGCTTCAAAATCTAAGGGACTGGTTTGGACAAAACTCAACAGCACTTTTTTATGCAGCTTTTGATAAAAATAGGAACGCCAACATGATCACCGATGCCCAATCACAGATAAGGCAGATATTGGAAAGAAAGCCAGTTTGGTGTAGTTGTTAAGGTTGGACACTGGGAGACCATAAGTTCTAGTCCCATATTAGGCACAAAGCCATATGGCTGACCTTAGGCCAGTCACTTTCTCTGAGCCCCTAGAAAACAGGCAATGGCAACCTACTTCCAAAATCTTGCCCAGAAAATTACAGAGACTTATCCAGGAAGTTGTCAGTAGTCCACATTGACTCAAAGACACATCCACACCCAAATAAGTTCAGGGAACTATATAGTTACTCTGCTGAATAGGTTAGGTGCTCTTGACACCGTTTATCCCACAGAAAACCAGACTTACGGTGGTCTGCTGCAGTTCCTGCTGCGGAAACGCACCCCACCCCCACAAGTCCTGGAGCAGGAACCAAATTTGGACCAGGAACTCCAGCCGCCATCCTGGCTGTAAGGTTGTTCTGAAGTCTTCCAGATGCAGTGACCCTTGAAACACCACTGGAACAGGAGAAGAAATAAGGGTTACCTGAACACCTGCCTCTTCATATCTGTCCAGTGTTAGTGAGGAGAGCAGTTCTACCGCCACAGAAGCACCCAGCTTTACAATAGGGTTCGGAATCTGTTCCTCCCACTTTCATTGGTCAGGCAGACAGGGATGACTGTGGAGCAATAAAGAAAGGTCTCAGGGGGGGCCTGGGTGGCACAGGATAGTCATGAAAAAAAACCTCATCGCTTCTATAGCACCAACTCTGAATCTTGGCACAATCCGACAACATGCTGACACCTATCCGTACTTATCCCCCCCACCTCTCCCTACATCTGTATTTTCCAGTTTCCAAAAGTTTTCCCACTGGAAAAGCCTTCATATGAAGGCATTAAACCAGGAGACTTCAAACTTGGCAATGTTGAGACTTGTGGACTTCCATTCTCAGAATTCCTCCTACATTGTTTAATGTAGGGGTCCTGAATGGAAGTCCACAAGTCTTAAAGTTACCACCTTTGGAGACCCCTGCATTAAACCTTCACGTTTATCTTCCACGAACGTAGTGAACACAAAGTACAAACAGCAAACAGCGATATGTTAAAAAAGCAACAATCATCTTTTTTCTACTAACCAGGAAGTATCACTGGAAGCAGTTTAGTGTTTCAGGGGATATCAAGGAAAACCCATCAGTGCAAAATAAAATGTGCAAAGTGCTAGGAAAATGTGCAAAAATGGTTGAACATGAGAATTCAATCATTGTTTATTTATGAACCGTGATGGCGCTGGGGTTAGAATGCTCGGCCCACAGCCAGCAATTTAATCCTGACCGCCTCAAGGTTGACTCAGCCTTCCATCTTTCCGAGGTCTGTAAAATGAGGAGCCAGATTGTAGGGGCAAATATGCTGATTCTGTAAAGAGGCTTAGACAGGGCTGTGAAGAACTGTGGAGCAAGTAAGTCTAAATGCTATTGATATTGCTATGCATGCCCCCTCCAACTGACTCAGGCACTCCAAAATTAAATTAAGGCCTAATTGTTTGCAGCCACTCAAATTGCACAAAGTGCCAGAATAGGAAAGGCATAAGTTAAATCCGCATCTGTGAGAAATACCAAGCTTGGGAAAGGCTATGAAAAAAGTAAGGAAGTTACTCCTTTGACTTCACGAGGAAGTTCTAGGGAATCCCACAACTTTAGCTGCAACTCCAGCATTTCTCCCCCACCCCACCCCCAAATTTTTTTTTTTAAATCTAAGTGGGAGTGGAGGTTGCTCACACTTTCTAACATTCATTTTAAACCTGGACCTTGAGCTATGGGTATATGAATCACAATAGGCAAACAAATTTAACAGCTAATCAACTTAATTGGTTACAACCAAAAACAATTAATTATTAATCAATTCATCACAGTAATAACATTGCTATTTAATTAGTTGATCAATTTATTTCCTTCCTCCCTCTCTTTTTCGTCCTTTTGATGTGACACTTGGCAATTGGGTTGCCAGCCCCAACTGTTGCTAAATGAGATCTACTTATATTGTCAATTTGAAAAGAAAAAAAAATAGGCATATGAGATAAAGGATTAAAAAATGTCTATTTTGTCTCATAAGACATACAGTATGTCCATCTGTCTGTCCCTATATGGATGCAAAACTGTTCGGCTCCTACTAAAATGAGACTGACATCCCACGAGAGGTGGTATTCTACCAGTTCAGACCGGTTCGCCCAAACTGGTAGCGGAAATCACTGGGGACCCCGCCCAGCTCTGTGGCATCCCATTTAGGCCCTTTTTTCGCCAAAAGTGTATGCGCGGAAGGCTGTGCGCATGCACAGAGGTGGTGCGTGCAAGCAAACTGAGTGTGCATGCTCACATTTGCGAACTGGTAGGGAAGGTAAGTATATATCACCCCTATATCCCACTCAACAGCAGACATACCTGGCCTGAAGCGCACTCGGTTCCATCCAAAGGTGGCCCTTTCTTTGTTTTACAGAAATATGGATTGTCTGGATGGCTGCACCACAGCTGTTTGCAAGGGTCAAAAGTCCTGAACTGAAAAGGAGAAAGAACCACATAAAGCTTATCACTCTTTCTCCATTTAAGCCAAGTGCACTTTGCTCTGAACAATATTTTATCCTTTAATTTAATGCAATTTAAGCTCTATATTATTACAGGGTGGTGTTTTTTTTTTAAAGAAATGGTGTGCATCCACTAAAGAATAACCTCATAAATTAAGAATTTATTAAAGTTATCTGTTGTGTACTATTTGCACAACTCCTGATCCAATAGGTTTGACATACATTCAAATTGAAGAGTTCAGCATAGATTTTTCCAACCACATTTCCCTCATTCAAAGCAAAATCTTATTTCTTCATCTCAAAAGCTCCTGACTTCTCTAGTGAGCTTAACCCCTGGTGACTTCAAAGATATTCTCCTATATGGTGTGCCATGGCCTTCTTTAAGGATGGCTTTTTTACTATTATTTCCAAATATAGCAGGGGAGTAGAATAGGAGAGTAGCTAAATATATCATGATATCATCATCATTTTTTTTTTAAAAAACATACAATTTAGGAACCTGTCAGACAGAATTTGCATTCTGATGTCATTGCACACATATAGGTGCTGGTCGCTACCTATAAAGCCCTGCATGGCATCGGACCTGGGTACCTGAGAGACCGCCTCCTGCCGATTACCTCTCTCAGACCAATTAGATCGCACAGGTTGGGTCTCCTCTGGATTCCATCTGCCAGCCAATGTCGGCTGGCGACTCCCCGGGGGAGAGCCTTCTCTGTTGCAGCTCCGGCCCTCTGGAACGAGCTCCCTGTTGAGATCCGGACCCTTACTACCCTCCCGGCCTTCCGCAAAGCCACCAAGTCCTGGCTGTTCCAGCAGGCTGGGGGGAGCTGAGAAGCATCTACCTCCATGGAAATTGTGAATGTTGGTTTTGTTTTTAATATGTTGTCTTTGTCTTGTTCCCCCCTTTCCCTTGTCTTTTGTGAGCCGCCCGGAGTCCTCCGGGAATGGGCGGCATACAAGACAAATAAATAAATAAATAAATAAATAAATAAATAAATAAATAAATAAATAAATAAATAAATAAATAAATAAATATTGGTGCAATGGTGTGCCTTTTCTTTGCTGCAGATTCTCACGAGATTCATCTCACTCACATCTTTTTTTTTTTAAGTGTAACCCTCAGAAAGATTATTTGTTATTTTAACTTGCAGCTTTTTGGATAGAACATATCAGCTCATCCCATAGATCAGATTTTCACTTTTATTTTACCTACATATATGTGAGGGACTGCCACAAATAAGAGGAGACTTGACCTATTCTCCAAAGCACCTGAGGGCAGGACAAGAAACAATGGGTGGAAACTAATCAAGGAGAGAAGCAACCTAGAACTAAGGAGAAATTTCCTGACAGTTAGAACAATTAATCAGTGGATTGGCTTGCCTTCAGAAGTTGTGGATGTTTTATCACTGGAGGCTTTTAAAGAGATTCTGGACAGCCAGACTTGCTGGAAATAGTATAGGGTCTCCTGTTTGAGCAGAAGGCTGCTTGGACTAGAAGTCCTCCAAGGTCTCTTCCAACTCTATTATTCAATATTCTTTACGTAAGCTTTCCATCACCCTATCATGAAAAGCTACTCCAGAGGCTGAAGGGATTCTGTGGAACTGAACCGAATAGGTCAGCAGCAGCAGCAGCTGCAGGACATGGCAAGTGGACAAATCTAAGGCAAAGCCACCCGTGGGTTGAAGCCAACATGTGATTCATTAAGAAAAGAAACCCTATGACTGAACAGAAGGGAGAAGGAACGGTCCCACAACAACAACATTTCAATACTCACAGCTGTGCATGTTTTGTATCCCACACCAAAGTCAAAGCGGCATTGCTCATCCATAGTGTAATCAATTCCTGGCAATTCTGGGAGTCTAGGCCAGTCCTGCATAAAAGGGTCATCTAAGAGGCAGTCGTAAGAACTGCAGCACAAAAAAAAAAAAAAAAAAAACAGATTGTGCATCAGAGATTAAATGTTTCTTGCAGATTTATTCAACTGCTCCAAAAATCCTGGCACACTCTTTTTAAGTTTCTGATTTTTTTTCCAGATCAGAAATTTATTTCACCCTATTTCTGCATTAGATTGTATATATTTTTTTCTTATCTGCAAGAAACTTCATACATATGCATTGTAAGCATGCGCTATCCATATTTCTATGGGCATATTTTCCCAATAAAATGTAAATATGTATACATTATCTGAGTTGCAAACTTCACCACAACTTTAAGAAAGAATTAGTCACCTGACACAAAAACAAGCTTTAGAATAAGTAGTATTTTTCTCCAACCCCAATATTCAAGCTGTTTAATATTTTGTATCAGATTCTGTCATACATACCCGGAGGAGAGCCTTCTCTGTGGCTGCTCTGACACTCTGGAACGAGCTCCCCGTGGAGATTCGAACCCTCACCACCCTCCAGGCCTTCCGCAAAGCCCTTAAAACCTGGCTGTCCCGACAGGCCTGGAGCTAAAGAGCTTTTGCCACCACCCACCTCGAATGGTATGGTTGTTGTGTGCTTTTAAATTGTGTATTGTTTTGTCTGTCTTTTTATCCCTTATCTGTATCCCCTTCCCTGACTTGGATTGTGAGCCGCCCTGAGTCCCCTCCGGGGAAAAGGGCGGCATATAAGTGCAATAAATTCAATTCAATTCAATTCAATACTAATGGTTCTTTAAATTAACAAATGCCTTTTTCTTTCAACTGTATTATTTCTACCCATTAATTTATCCAATACAAAATGAAACAGAATGATTTCAAAGCACAAAAAAAAAGAAGTTAAACTTACTGTTTGAGAGATCCTTGGTGCTCTCTGAGCTTGGTTAGCAATAGCAATAGCAATAGCAGTTAGACTTATATGCCGCTTCATAGGCCTTTCAGCCCTCTCTAAGCAGTTTACAGAGTCAGCATATCGCCCCCACAGTCTGGGTCCTCATTTTACCCACCTCGGAAGGATGGAAGGCTGAGTCAACCTTGAGTTGGTGAGATTTGAACCGCCGAACTGCAGCTAGCAGTCAGCTGAAGTGGCCTGCAGTACTGCACTCTAACCACTGCGCCACCTCGGCTCACCTTGGTTGTTTTCTTGCACATGTTTCATTACCCAAAACAGCTTCCCCAGTAACATGTAACCTAGTTTGGGTAATGAAAAGTCTGCAAGAAAACAACGAAGCTCAGAGAGCACCAAGGACTCTTCATTTCAACCCTGAGCTGCAAATTTTCTCCTTTATTGATAAACTTACTGTATATAACGGTTCAACTCCTGTTTGCTACATCGGGACCAGTGATAACGGTGAAATGCAGCCTGCACCAGTGGTGCCATAATACTGCCCATGCCAGTCTCATCAGCACATTGGTTACCTTGGCCATCATGTTCCATACCTAACCTGTTTTAAAAAAAAAGTGGTACAGTATTTCCTGAGGTCTATGAAGCACTAAATCATGAAACGGTGCCAGCGTTCTGAATACCACTGAGTATCCCAACACGTTAATTACCATGTGGTCTGAACTGCGTACAACTGTTTTTGCTATTAATATAACCAGATCTGCTTCATCTTCAAGAGATGAAATGGGCCTACCTTGCCAAAGAAATGTCAGTCAATAACACGAGAGCAAATAAGTATCATCTACATCAGAGGTGTCAAACTCAATTTCATTGAGAGTTGCATCAGGGTTGTGTTTGACTTTGGGGGGGCCAGGGTAGGCATGGCCAAGGTGGGCATAGACAGCTCAAAGTCACTCGTGTCAGGGACACCTTTGGCAGCCTGAGTGCTGTGCCAGCGAAAGCGGGCTCCCGAGCTCTATTTTTGACTGCAATGACCTCTTGCAACCTTCCTGCTAGGGAAAACAGAGCCCGTGGCCCTCCTAAGCTCCATTTTCGCTGGCAGAGGCACCATAGGCCGGTCTTTTGCTGTTTCCAGGGCAGCCCCATGGGCCAGATCTAAGCACCCCATGGGCCGGATATGGCCCCCAGGCCTTGAGTTTGACATCCCTGGTTTACATATTAAGGAAGAGTTGATACAACATGAAGACATTTTTCCCCAATCTGTTGCCCTCCAGATAGCAAATACGTGTAATCCTCGATTTACAACAGTTCATTCAGTGACTGTTCAAAGTTACAACGGCACTGAAAATAAATGACTTATGACCATTTTTCACACTTACAACCATTGCAGCATCCCCATGGTCATGTGATCAAATTTCAGATGCTTGGCAAGTGATTCATATTTATGATGGTTTCAGTGTCCTGTCAGGTTCCAAAGGGCTAATGAAACTAGCCGAACACAGAAACGGTTGGAAATGCAGTTTGTATTCTTCCTTTGGCACGAACTGGCCAACAAAGCATTAAGCAATGAATAAATTATCAGAGCTGCCACCCTGTGCTTCCCACCACCTTTTATAGCTACACTGGTAATTAAGATAAGCTGCACCCCGTGCGTGGGCACACCATCACCTTGTGACACAGAGTGAAACCACCCGGCAATTAATCATGGATTGTTAGCATGAATTTCTTCAGTTTGTGTAGGTAGGACGGTGAGTGTTGGCAACTTCTTCTTCCCTGCATGGCAGCTCCAGGCCTCGGAGCTGACATGCAGCCCCCTACCACGGAGACAGCATCTGGGGAGCTATGCATTACATTTAGTTAGGAGTTAAAGGACCCCTTTCCCCTGATTTTGTGGGATGTCTGCGGTGGAATCTCGCTACGATGTGGGGTGCCCTACAGTCCTTGCTATGAACCCTAGATGCTTCTGACAGGGGATAACCTTTCCATAAAATAAGGTATTGTAACCGTCCCCTGTGCCACCTGGAATCTAGTATATCTAGTATATCTAGTATATCTTGCACTATATAGTGCTGTTCCCCATCTACAGTAACCGGGGCTGGCGGCCGTAGTGAGTCTTCTCTGATATCAGAGACCAGAATTGATTGGAGCAGGCTGCAGTGGGAGACTGGATGTGTTTTCCCCAGTAGAGAGAGGAGTCCTAGCTGTACTGTGACCGGGTTAATAACTCGCACAATTGGGAAAGGCCCAATGAATTTGGGCCCAGGTTTCTTACATGGCAATGCATCCCTCACCACTTTCCAAACTTTTTGCATCCGAGCTATCCATTCCTGCGAGGTCGTATCATCGGGATGCACTTGAGGACGCTCTGGAATTGGGAGGAACTCCTGCCCTGTGGCCACATGGAATGGGGTAAACTTTACCCCTGTACTTTTGTGCACTGCATTGTTATATGCAACTTCTGCAAAGGGGAGGAGTTCAGCCCAATCGGTCTGTTGGTACTGGACATAACATCTCAAGTAGCGCTCCACCATCGCGTTTGCCCTCTCTGTTGCACCATTTGGCGCAGGGTGGAAGCTGTACTAAGTCCCTGTGAAGACCCCACCATTGCCATGAATCTACGACAGAACCGGACAGTGAATTGCACTCCCAGCTGAAATTATCGTTTTGGGGATGCCATGGAGTCTATAGACATGGGCAATAAACAGTTTGGCCTGCTTCCTAGCAGATGGAAGGCCAGTACATGCTACAAAATGAGCCTGCTTGGAGAACAGGTTATTATCGTCCAAATGACCTTGTTCCCTTGGCTGTCCGGTAAATCCACGATGAAGTCCATGGCTATCTGTTCCCATGGCCATATTAGATCTGCCACCTTCTGTAAAAGTCCAGGAGGCTGCCAGGCCAGGCCTTCATGATAGTGCAAACAACACAACTCCTTATGGTTTGGTTTGGTTTGGTTTATTAGATTTATATGCCGCCCTTCTCCCAAGGACTCAGGGCGACATACAACATTAAAAGAAACAAATAATACAAAAGTTAAAAAAAATTAAATAGAATATCCCAAACAAACCCAATTAGAATTGACAATAACATTTTTTTAAAAAATGAATTAAAATTAACAATGATCAATAATTTGTTTTGCTTTGTTCAGGCCATGCTGGCTTGCTGGGAAAGCCAACTTTTTAGGGTGCGTCGGAAGGACCGGAGGTCGGGGATTATACGAAGCTCTGGGGGCAGCTCATTCCAGAGGGAAGGCGCTCCCACAGAGAAGGCTCTCCCCCTGGGGGTCGCTAGCCGACACTGTCTGGCTGATGGCACCCTGAGGAGGCCAACTCTGTGGGATCACAGTGGACGGTGGGAAGCTACCGGTGGCAGTAGGTGGTCTCACAGGTACCCTGGGCCTAAGCCATGGAGCGCTTTAAAGGTCCTAATTAGTACCTTGAATCGCACCCGGAAGACAACCAGCAACCAGTGAAGGCCACCTAAAAGGGGTGTAACATGGGAGCACTTAGGTGCCCCCATGATAACCTGCGCAGCCGCATTCTGGACCAATTGAAGTCTCCGGGTGCTCTTCAAGGGCAGCCGCATGTAGAGAGTGTTACAGTAGTCTAGGCGAGAAAGGACGAGGGCATGAGTGACTGTGCACAGAGTATCCCGATCCAGGAAGGGGCACAACTGACGTACCAGGCGAACCTGGTAAAAGGCCCCCCTGGTCACCGCTGTCAGGTGTTATATATTCTTCTATGTCCTTCTTCATGTGGGGCCATCAGAACTGGCGTTTTGCTAAATGCAGAGCCTTCTAAAGGCTATGCACAGGCACTTTGGTGAAGGGGTGGGGTTTCTGGATGCAAAAAAATGTTGTATTCAGTGTATAAGGCGCACCCAGATTTTCAGCCTCTTTTTTTGAGGGAAAAAGGTGCATCTTATATGGCAAGTTTTCAAATGCACCGGGCGCGCACTCAATGAACTAGTTGTTACGCAGATTGAATCCCACCACTGGCTGTGCAGGTTTCACAAGATCAGCAATGTACAATTTCTCTTACTTGATTTCAGAGCCCTGGGAGAAATTGCTTGGACAGAGGTCAAGTCAAGGTTTTCTAAGTACACCTGAGACTTAATAGCTTTTTCCACAGCTTTGCATGAGAAGGAAAGTTTATGTGTGATGGTTGACAGTCAGAAGTTGACTTCAAGAGTTACAGATTTTTGAACAAAGTTTTGCTGTTAAAATTCTTGTTAATCTGTAAATTTTTAAGAGCAGCTAAAGCTTCTACCACAGCTCCCTCAAAGAAGCAACAACCCACAACAAAGACATTGGACAACTAACGAAAAACCTTCTTCAGTAACTTACACGTGTCCTGTCTCATGAGCAACTACAAAGGCTGAAGAAAATCCATCTTCATGGTTAAGAGTGCAGCTACGCAGAGGGTGGCACATGCCAGTAACAGGAGCATAACCTGAAATAAGATGAAGGGGTAAAACAAAGAACAAAGTAGAGAGTAAAAAGGGGAGTGAGAGAGAAAGAAAACATGAAAAAGAACATATTAGAAAAAAGGAATCTCATGCTGGAATTGTTTTAATCATATTTCACACTTAGCTCTCCTCTGGGAGAAACATGTGTCTCAGAACTACATAGTCAGGTTAAAGGAAGATTGTTCCACATATTTCATATAAGATTGTTCCACATATTTCATAAAGCAACTATGCTTTGAACCATTAATCAAATGATAAATGGCTTAAATCTAAGGACATGCTTATACTGTTATCATTCCTCCTCCCCAAAATTTTATCTAATAGCAAAAAAAATATCAACCGCCTCCTGTCCCCAAGTTATTACCCTAGCTAAATATAGAGCACAAATTAAGTATTTTGACCTTCCAATGGCTTATTGCCAGTTTGGATTCAGGAGCCCCAGGAAGAAAGCAAAAAGCAGAACATTCACTGGCTCTTTTATGGACCAACATGTATGGCAGTGAGCTACATTCAGGTTGATGAGTCACAAGCTGTGAAAGCTTACAATAGGGGGAAAATCTAGGTTTATTGGCAAGGAAAAAGGATAGTGTACATACAAATGACTTTTGTATCTGTCTCTTCACATTTTCACACAGGCAGAAAAAGAAATAAATATTCTATGCCAAAGTTGCCAATGTTTCTATATTATTCATCTCATGCCTGATTTTTCCCCCCTTGAGATATTTAACATCACTAAATATCATTTCCCAGTTTGGTGATTGCAAATATGTTGATTATGTTGGCTTGAGAACTGTTACAATAGAGGATTTATCCAGTGCATATGTTTGCAGAACTCTGGACCATGAAACTGAGACTGCAGTATATTTGGTATGAGATTTGGACTTAAGAGGCCAGTAGAATTTGTAGCATTATGATATAAAACTTGACTTGAATCAATTTACTAAGACTGTATTACTATTATTCTTCTCATCCTTCCTATTACCTATCTCCTTTTTTACTTATGACTTTAACCTTGTTGCTTATATCGTTACGATTTATATTGTTTTATTTAGTTTCCTAGTATGCTTTTGATTGCTTATTTAGAATCCACTGTGTTGTATCTTATGAATGAATGCATTTATGATGGTTATGATCATAATTTTTCACATATCTTTTATGTACACTGAGAGCTTATGCACCGAATACAAATTCCTTGTGTGTCCAATCACACTTGGCCAATAAAGAATAAAGAACCCTATTAAATATGCATGAAATCTTCTTATGCAATGTTGCAACTCTAACAGGATCATTATATAATGCATTAGATTCACATATATACAACAGGTAGTATTGCATTGCAATTGTGACTGATCGCTTTTTTAAAAGAATCAAACAACTGTAATGGCATATGACTTTTTTCCAAATCCTCTCTGCAATTGGTTGATCTACAATCTACTACTTATGACTGAAACTAGGTAGTAGATTTCAGAGCTCTGTTTAAAAAAAAACACCTAGGTCCCATCAATCAAAAGCAAAACTTAGAAATCCCTGTTCTGTAACACCGCAATATTAAAAACAGTGTCTATAATTCAGAAAATTAGACACAAGCTATGGTTTTGGTTATTCCCTTTATAGTAATTTTAGATACTCCATTACTCTAATCTGAATCTTGAATGTTTATAGAGGCAGAAAAATCTAGAAAACAGCATATGTGGAAAATGCTGGCAGAACTATTGGTAGAAGGTACAATGAATGCCATTAAGGAAGAGGCATATGCCAAAGGACTGCCAAATACCTTCTTTGATGAAGGATTTTGGTGAATTGTCAAGAGGGTAGAGAAGACTGAATTTCTTATTAAATCATGGCAAATGTGTTACATGTTACAGTCCTCATTTTTTTCCATGATGTAATGTTAATAGCCTCCACCATCCAGGCAATATTTTAAAATATGACTGCCATTTATTCTCAATTCTGTTCCTCCCTCAAGGCAATTAAGATAATCTCTACAAAGTCCATGTACATGAAAAATCTGTACCGTTAAACCTCTGCACTTCCAGAATTCTCAACCAACAGACCCATTACACTAAGTCAGTGGTTCCCAAACTTGGCAACTTTAAGACTTGTGGACTTCAACTCCCAGAATTCTCCAGCCGGAGAATTCTGGGAGTTGAAGTCCACAAGTCTTAAAGTTGCCAAGTTTGGGAACCACTGCACTAAGTGATAGCAAGCAGTAGAAGGCTGGCTGGAGTTTAACAAAATTAATGGAAAGGAGATGATAAAGAAATGCATATTTTCCTCTCCATATAATAAATGACTGTATCGTACACCATCCCAAGCACTACATTCTGGATAACAGAGGTCTCCATCTTTTTGCAAATGGAGTTGGAAAGCCAGACATCATTTGTCAATGAATGTCCTCCCACTGAGTCCAAATATTGCAAAGTTGCTGCATTTTTTTGAAAATATTTGCAAATAGCTCTGATCCCTTTGCTCCGTGAAATTTGTAACTAGAAGAACTTATTGCATGGACTTCCCATAAAAGAGTACAGAGAAAAGGAACTGCTCTTATTAAAACAAATATGACTAGGCTGAAGTTTATTTATAAGTTAAATGGGTATCTCCACCCTGTCCAACATTCTGCCCACCGCCTGTCCTGCTCTAACACACACCCCCCGCCCCTTGCTCACACAGACATGTCTCTCCATTTAGGCACTTGCATCAAGTTGTCCCCACAGCAACTTGCTCATGTTGAGTTGTTCTGAAACAAACTGATGGTGGTGAGTTGGCAGAGGGGACTTGGCAGTCCCAACTGGTCGCCCCCAGCCAGCCATGCTGAGTTGTCCTAGATGCTTTAAACACCTTATGGAAAGCACAATTTAACCAGTGACAGGGTTTTTCAAAGTGGAATCCACAGGGAAGAATCCAAAAAGTGAAGATGCAACCATGCATTGAAGCCCCCTCTCCTTTTTAATGGGCAAGAAATTGGTAATATGTTGTGTGCAATGCCCATTAAAGTGAATAGAATAGAATAGAATAGGTTTAGGTTTATTAGATTTATATAGAATAGAATAGAATAGAATAGAATAGAATAGAATAGAATAGAATAGAATAGAATAGAATAACAGAGTCTGAAGGGACCTTGGAGGTCTTCTAGTCCAACCCCCTGTTCAGGCAGGAAACCCTACACCACTTCAGACAATGGCTATCCAACATCTTCTTAAAAACCTCCAGTGTTGGAGTCCCCACAACTTCTGGAGGTAGGTTGTTCCACTGATTAATTGTTCTAACTGTCAGGAAATTTCTCCTTAGTTCTAGGTTGCTTCTCTCCTTGATTAGTTTCCACCATTGCTTCTTGTCCTCCCCTCAGGGGCTTTGGAGAACAGCTTGACTCCCTCTTCTTTGTGGCAGCCCCTGAGATATCAGAACACTACTATCATGTCTCCCCTAATCCTTCTTTTCATTAAACTAGACATACCCAGATCCTGCAACCGTTCTTCATATGTTTTAGCCTCCAGTCACCTAATTTCATTTTTTTTTCATTTATTTCATTTATTTGACATTTATAGGCTGCCCTTTTCCCTGAGGGGACTCAGGGCGGCTTACAGTTTGTAGGAAGGGAGTGCAAGACAAAACACAAAAAGAAAATGTGGAATATAATAAAATAAAACAATAAAACACAACATTCATTCAGCATTCGGGTGGGGCGAGATTAGGGTCTTATCCCCAGGCCTGACGGGATAGCCAGATCTTGAGGGCTGTGCGGAAGGTCTGGACGGTGGTGAGGGTACGAATCTCCACGGGGAGATCGTTCCAAAGCGTCGGAGCCACTACTGAGAAGGCTCTCCTCCGCGTAGTCGCCAGTCGGCACTGACTGGCGGATGGAATTCGGAGGAGGCCTACTCTATGCGATCTGATGGGACGAAGGGAGGTAATCAGCAGAAGGCGGTCTCTCAAATAGTCAGATCCACTACCATGGAGGGCTTTATGAATGGTAGGTAGCACCTTGACGCGCACCCGGAGATCAACAGGTAGCCAGCGCAGCTCACGGAGGATCGGTGTTATGTGGGCGAACCGAGGTGCGCCCACGATCACTCGCGCGGCCGCATTCTGGACTAGCTGAAGTCGCCAGATGCTCTTCAAGGGCAGCCCCATGTAGAGCACATTGCAGTATTCCAGCCTAGAGATCACAAGGGCTCGAGTGACTGTTGTGAGGGCCTCCCGATTCAGGTAGGGCCGCAACTGGCGTACCAGGCGAACCTGGGCAAATGCCCCCCTGGTCACAGCTGACAAATGATGGTCAAAAGTCAGCTGTGGGTCCAGGAGGACTCCCAAGTTGCGGACCTAATCCTCTTTGTTGCTCTTCTCTGCACTCTTTCTAGAGTCTCCACATCTTTTTTACATCGTGGCGACTAAAACTGGATGGAAGATTCCAAGTATGCCCTTACCTAAACATTATAAAGTGGTATTAACACTTCACGTGATTTTGATTCCATCCCTCTGTTCTATCCCTTTAACAGATTTCGATTCTTTGAGTTTGGCATTTACGAAATTGTACATGGCTCAGGGGGGTGGGGGTGGCGTTTAATAGCTCTTCCTCCTGTCTGCAATGGTGATTGATACATTCAACCTTTATCTGGTGGCATAGGGACAGCTTTGGGAAGAAGAAAAGAAAGTATAACCTGCAAAGAATGCCTTGTTTTTGGGGAGCTGAAAAGGCAACAACAAAACAAATGCTAAGGATTTTTTTTTTTCAAATCCCTGACCTCTTTTGTTTTCATGAAAAACATGAGCCAAACATGAATGCATTTTTAGGCCGATGCTTCCTTTGCTGTGCCAAACAACTTTTGTCCAAATAAAACCATTAAACATACCCTAAGTCGATTTTCCAACCAATTGGATTTTCCCATGTATTTCACCAGGAAATGCAGATAGGCCAGACTCAGAACTTAAGTGCCCTCCTAAACATAACCATGTGCTCTGAATTCATTGATGATGTCATTGCAAATGAAGAATAAGAAGACAGAGCCTTCTATTCCATCCCGCTGACTTAGAGCAATTTAAGTGTAGATGACTAGAACAAAGGTCCTATTGTCTTAAAAAAAGGGCTTTCTCCTTGAATGGTCTGTAAAAAAGTATCAGCTAGAATAGGGCTAATCTGAAAAGGTATAAATGTTGCAGTCCAAATAACAATGAGAGACTAAACAGTTGATGATGCTATTATATGCACTAGGAAGCCACTGAATGGAACTCAGGTTTGCTTGTGTAGGATTTTTTTTACCTGCTCTTATGCATTATTATAATATGTTAGCCTTTTATTTGGAACTAGCTGATAACCTGGCGTAGCCCGGGTATGTATTTATCCCAATGCTGTATTAAAGGGAGCCCCCTTGTGGAGTACTGTGAAGCAGTTACCATGGCAACTCCACTGTGCTGTACAGTAGAAGCCATTTTAAGGCACAACAGACTGTATCTTAACAGAACCTGAAACCAGCATGCACACTATCACTGTCAAAAGTACTGTGACTTGACACTATAAATATAATTCAGTCTTTTTCATTTCAGCGGCCCAGGCATTCTGGAGTTATGCTGGAATACACACACATGGACATGGATGCACATACACCGAGGGGTGTTAGGGATGTCTTGCCCCCACAGTATTCATTTCCAGAGAGTAAGTCATCTGTGTACCAATTTTGGTTGAAATTGCTCAAGGCATTCCAGAGATATGCTGGAACATACACAATACACAGAGCCATTTATATAAATTTCTTGCACATTGCAGATGGTCAGGACAGATGTTTCTTGTAGTTCCTTCAAACTCTCTAATTCTATGATTTTACAAAACTTGGTTTTTACCACCCGTAAAGTGTACTTCCAAAGGAGTTAGGAGGAATTATTAAGCATACAGAAGCAACAGCATAGGACTATTAGGTTCTTTTTGGTAAAAACTGATGTGAGTATAAACAGGCGATTTCCGCTTTTTGCTTCAGAAACCACAATTGTATAAACAACACAAGAAGGCAAAATATACTGATGTCAGCAGTCTGTTCTTAAATTGAAACCCGAATTTAATTGTCTTTTGCAAAACTTTTAGAATCCTAATAGAAAACCACAAGGAAAAAGCAGAACTGTGGATCAGACTAGAAAATAAAATTTTGAAAAGTCGTTGAAGAAGCCAATAGCGAGCCGGTTCCAGTTTGTTGTTCAGAAAGCAAAGTGAATTAATGCAAGTATTCACCACTTTGGCTTTAAAACTTTTATGTACTCACTACTACAAAGGCCTGGGTCAAATAAAAGGGCCTTTCTGGTGGTATCCACCAAACCACACATATCTGATTGAGGTAAATACAGTACCTTGCATACCTGCAGGACCAAAATCTTGCCTGGTGAGGAATACAGCGTGATCATGGTATTCAGCATGTGCAGGATCTGATCGCTGTTGAGAATGAGCCCAGCGACACACCTGCTCCAGGCTTCGAGATGGGTTCCCTCGCTCTATTAAAGTGATGGACTGAAGGGAGTAAGAAAATACAAGGTTGTCAACATCTCCACATGGCTTGACCTGAAGAGCTGTCTTCTCCAACCCAAATCAACCCACTTTATTTGTCCTTGTCCTGCTAAGTCTCTCATTTCCACTTCTCTGTCACATCACTTACGTTGAACACTAGCTTCTAAATTAAAATGAACCCATCCCAGCTTTTGCCTTTTTAGAAACAATTGAAAACAGAACTGTACCAGAAGTCCTATGGTTATGCATAAGGCTAGAAGCAGGAATATCCACAGGGAGGGGCCAACAAAAATCAAAATGGCAGCCATAACCAGGCATTCAAATGATGGATTGCGTTGTTATGGCCCATCTTGATTTTTTTTACTCACCCTCCCTGCGGACACTCCATCTAGAAGGGATAAATCAATCACAGTCTTTGGATTTTACGCTTCATTTTATATCACAGCTACTTCCCATGTTTTATCACCACCAAGAACCTTGGAGTTTGAAGATGGTAATAAATCTAATAAATAAATTTAAAAAATACTAAAGCTGGTCTATACGTCAGATGAAACAGAACCTTTTGGCCACCATTAAGTCCTTTACTGGCCAAGAACAGAAGTTTGATCTCTTCATTAAGAATCTTTGGTTTGTTCAGTCTTTTCCCAATATGCATTCTACATTCAAGCAAGAATGTCCTTTAAAAAAAACAAAACTCTGGGCAGCATTTGGAAGACTAATTCCGTTTCTAGTATGCTATGATTACACATATCCACTAAGGCTGTGTTCTTTGTAGGAGTTCTTTGACACTCCCCCTTTTTTCTTATTTTTGGGCATCCTTTCACTTAGAGGATGATGGGCAAGTACCATTTATTTATGGCAATGGAAATGTTTGTATTACATCACTTTAAAAACAGCTCTTACAAGAGGAAGAAAGGGGGAAAGGAAAACACTATTCCTTCACCACTATTTACTACTTCTTTAAAAATCTCTCTACGTAAATCATAAGCAAACATTTAAATTAAATATATGGGCAAGAGTGACGTTCTGTGTATTTTACCTGTCTGTATCCCACCATGATCATTCTAACAAGGACAATGTTTATGTGGACTCCCAGGGATTCGTCATGATAAATTTCATTTACCTAAAGCAAAAGAAAACATGTAAAAAACCCACAAATTACAATTATTTATGTAAAATCTTTTGGACGTGAAAGAGTCCCCTCACCTTATTTGACCACACATTAACCCTATGATTATTACTCTCAACATTGGTTCCAGCACTGGGTTAGAAACTAGGAGGCTGTGAGCTGTAGTCCTGTCTTAAGCACAAAGCCAGTTTGGTGATCTTGGCCCAGTCACTCTCTCTCAGCCCTAGGAAGGAAGCAATGGCAAACCACTTCCAAAGGCATTGCCAAGAAAACTGCAAGGACTTGATCCTCTCTATCCAAAATGTGAACATTGCTGTCTTCCAAAGAATGACCTTTTTTGTCTATATTTTGGAGAGAGAGGATCATTGCTTTGAAAGAGGGGTAAAAGAGTCCATCTATTTTAGAATTGAACAGCTCTCCCTTAACAGAAGGGAGAATACAACATCTCCTATCTCTTTTCTACAACACAGTTCTTTCAACACTTCCAAGGAAATTCCACAACCTTTTGCACTCTGATTCAGGTTTCCTTGAGGGCACACATAAACCTCCAAGTGGCCTCAATGAGTCTCAGAGCGAATACTAACGACCAGATGATTGCAAAAAAATAAGATCCTCCTAGTCCCCCCCACACACACACCCCATCCAGTCACAACTGACGAAGCTTCTTGGAAAAGAAGTACAATGTCATCTTCTTCCTCAAGGAAAAAAACAGTCCAGTTGCCTTTTGAAAAGGAATCTTTGAGACAACCATGACCTGAATGGCTGAGAATTTCCATAGACATTTAGGTCTGAAATACTAACACAACCCCCACCATTTTAAGTAACTTATTTAATTAGATAAATATTTCTATAATCCTGCAAAAGAAAGTCTCAGAACAATGTTAATCTTATAATCATACAACTAAATCACACACAACTATCAATTTAGATCAGCAGCTGAATTATCCACCATGAGTGATCTCTCTCACTTGAGAACTGCTTCCTTTATTATTCTTTTATTCCTGTATATTATTTTTTAATTTGGCAGGTCATTGATTGAACAAACAGCATTTTTTTCTTCTTTCATCTATCGGAACATCGAATGACATAGCAACCGTTTACACAAAACATTCAAAGCACAACACCACATGTATAAATATGTTTGTTTTTCAAAATGTTATTGCAGATTACTAACATTTCTTCTCTCCTATTTTGTCAGGTGCTAAGGAAACCTTTTTTCTTTACAATAAACAGATCGGCCTTTGATAAATAAAATGTACAAATTAGGAGAGAAAAAAAACAGGTGACTTATTGAACTTAATCCATGTGGATTCCCTGCGGGGAGTTCATTAGCCATGAACTTCCTGCAAGAATTTTGAAAATGAAATGGTCAAAATGTGAATGGAACTTTGCCAGAAAAGGGAAAAAGTTCATAACTCAACACATCTGCATCTCAGGTTTTTCTGCGAGAACTCTTGTTAGAACATGAGTAATAAAAAAGGAGGTTTCTTAGTCATGTTATGGGGAGTTTGAAGCAGATTGGTAATGTCTATGAGAAACCTTTGTACCATCATCTAAGCCACCTAAGCTAATCTTGAAAAGCTCAGCAGGACCTGGGATACTGCAGCTGACATAAGGTGAAATTTCCAGACAGAACAATTAATCAGTAGAATGACTTGCCTCTAGAAGTTGTGGGTGCTCCAACACTGGACAGATTTGACAACTATTTGTCTGAAATGGTATAGGGGGCTCTGATGGCGAACCTATAGCACACATGCCGGAAGTGGCACTCTCTCTGGGCATGCGAGCTGCTGCCTGTTGTTCTTCTGGGTTCCGGTATGCTGGCCAGCTAGTCTTCATGCATGCGGGAGCACTGGAAACTGGAAGAGCACCCACCCGATGCACATGCGCACGCTGGGAAGATGATTTTCCGGTTTCCAGTGTGCATATGCATGCCAGCAACCTGGTCTTCTGGTTTCTGCTGTGCATGCACACATGAAGACCAGCAACCAGGTGACTGCTCTTCTGATTTACAACATGTGTATGTGCGAGCATGTGTTCCCATTTTGGCACATGGTGCCGAAAAGGTTTCTCAACACTTGTATAGGTTTTCCTGCCTGAGCAGGGGGTTGGACTAGAAGATCTCCAAGGTCCCTTCCAACTCTGTTATTCCACATACTATCCTAAGCGAACAATGATCAGCTGCTGAGCAGTAGCATCATTGTTAAATGAAACCTTCCCTCCTCTTTTCATACTTTGGAGCGGATTAACTGGTTGCTTGTAAATGCATATGCTTTGAATTTAGCTAGAGATAAAGTAGAAAAAATATTTGGCTCATTAGCCCTCTGCAGGAAATACTTATGCCCTTCATCGTGCAGATAACTGGAAAGACAGAGTTACACATGTCACAATGACAAGTTTGACAAGGAATGTCAATGACAAGGAAAAGTTGACTTAAAACTGAAAGAGATGAGTGCTATATGTGCTCCGCTCTGAATCATTATGGGTTTAGTGCGGGAAGGGAAAAGTAATCTCACTGTTGAAACTTGTAAGTTATCAGCATTCAAAGTGCACTGACACAAATCAAGTTCACTTCCTAGAAGCATTGAGGGAGCTGGATTTTCTGGCACACTTTTCTGGCAGGCTTGACATAGCTACTTCACAAACTTCATCAGTTGATCTTCACAGGCATTTATATGCCCGTCTGTTTGACTTCACCATCAGCTGCAGAGGATATTTTTCCTGTACATTAGGGAGAACTCCCAAATGTCAAGAAGGTACATTCAAAGACAATCTGGAGAAGCAATTTAGACCAATTTTGCTGAACTCTCTGGAAGATGCAACCGCCTCAATGCTTTAAGAGGTACCCAATTTTAATCAAAACATTTAAAATGATTTGCAGAGTTTCCAAGTTTAATAAAAATTTGTTTGCTCCCATTGGGACTCTGGGCGGCTCACAACAAGACAAAGAAACATTTAAAATTTAAAAATAGAAAATACAATATTAAAATTCCACATCATCCATTCCATCTAAGCGGGGCTGGATATCAATCAACAGCCCCAGGCCTGCCGGAACAGCCAGGTCTTGACGGCTTTATGGAAGGCCGGGAGAGTGGTAAGGGTCCGGATCTCTGTGGGTAGATCGTTCCACAGGGCCGGCACAGCAACAGAGAAGGCCCTCCCCCGGGGAGCCACCAGCCGGCATTGTCCGGTTGACGGCACCCGGAGGAGGCCCAAACTGTGCGATCTTGTTGGTCGTTGGGAGGTAAGTGGCAGGAGGCGGTCTCTCAGGTAGCCAGGTCCTAAACCATGTAGGGCTTTAAAAGTAACGACTAGCACCTTGAAACGTGTCCAGAGACCAATGAGGAGCCACTGCAGCTCGCGGAGGATAGGTGTAACATGGGTGTATCTAGATATACCCCATATCGCTCGCGCGGCTGCATTCTGGACCAGCTGTAGTCTTCGAACACTCTTCAGTGGCAGCCCCAGGAACAAGTGAGCAGGTAACAAGGAAGTGCTCTATGACTTCTTAAAAGGCCAAGGTTTCATTGGAAAAGATTTTGTAAAATAAAAGCATCATTATCTTTTAAGGTAGCCTGGCAACTTTAAGATGTGTGGACTTCAACTCCCAGAATTCTGGGAGTTGAAGCCCACACATCTTAAAGTTCAGAAAACACTGTTTTATGCCATGCTGTGCATTCCACGCTTTAAACTTCTTAAGTGGGATTTTTTTTAAAAAAAAAAAAACAGAAATCTCTTTTAATTCTTTCAATTGTAATTCCACATTGGAATAGTGTAAAAAATTAATGGATGTAGAATTCTAGGTTATTGACATTAATTCATTCTTCTAAAAACTTCATGAGCATGCTGTTAGGACTAAAAGCACAATAACTTAATCAAAGACTAAGGTCAGCAGAAAAAATATTCTATTTGTGATTCCTTAGTCAAGAGTCTTCATCTGACTGACAAATATGAAGTTAGTAATATTCATACATAAAGAATCCTCAAATATTGGAATAGAAAAGTGCACTATTAATTCTTCACACCAATGGCATTACCTGCTCTGAAAACCCATTATCCCTCACCTATTAGCTCTAATCAGACCCAATTTAGACACAAGGTTTAATGTTACAGTAATAAGTTGCATTTCCTGCAAATCAAGGAGTGCACAAGATTTGATTTTCACTAATCAGATAACGGTGAACAGACTTTATTGCTGCATCAAACTCTGTGTTTGCAAAGTATCTCACTTATTCACCCTAGATGTACACTTTCCTGAGGGAGAGCTAAAATAAGCAATTATAAGTACCAGCAAGTTTCAGGCGGCAAGTAAGGACAAATATTCAAAAGGTTAAATCAGTGGGTCTCAAGCTTCCTAATGCAGCGACCCTTTACTACAATTCCTCATGTTGTGGTGTCATAAATTATTTTATGTTTTCCATATTTTTTCAAAAATATGTATTTTTTATGGTTTTAGGCGACCCCTGTGAAAGGGTCATTCGAAACCCAAAGGGGTCCCGACCCACAGGTTGAGAACCACTGGGTTAAATTAAAGAGTTTCAGGTTCTTTTTTTAAAAAAAAAGAATATAGATAAGAAGTGCAATTGTATTAAAAAGAGCATTAACTGCATTTTAAATATCAAAATATCTTCAGATGTTTTCCCCTCACAACTCCAAGGTACTTTCCAAAGCTACATTGAATAAACTACATTTCCCAACATTTACATCATACTGATGTAGAAATGCACAAGTGTTACAATATTTAGTATGAGAGAATGAGAATATGGGAAGAAACTTTCAGAATCTACTTTTCTTGAGTTAGAACAATTAGTCAGTGGAACAGCTTGCCTCCAGAAGTTATGAATGCCCCAACACTGGAAGTCTTTAAGAAGATGTTGGAGAGCCATTTGTCTGGAACGGTATAGAGTTTCCTGCCTAGGCAGGAGCTTGGACTAGAAGACCTCCAAGGTCCCTTCCAACTCTGCTATTGTATTGTATTGTATTAAATCTCCCATGAATGCTTTTTTTCTTTTTTTGACATTCCCTGATTCTATCACTACCAGACAATTAAAGGCTTCCTTGTTTTCAACTCCCCTTGTTTCCAAGGTCTTTTTATGTCTCAGGCTGTTTAAATAAATATCTGGCACAAAAGAAGGGCTGACTGGGATTGGAAGAATACCATGGAAGGAAGAGTAACTGTTTATCCTGGAGCAGTCTTTATTGAACTCCCATCACCCCACAGTTGTTCTTAATAATGAGAGGATGTTACCTTTAGTTCCGCTTTTCACTGTGGGAAGAGGAAGATTCTACTTTGTCAAAAGCTTGATTGATGAATAACCCAGATTAAACTCTTCCCTAAGGGAATTTAGTCCACAATTACCCCATTTGACAACCCAAATAGATAGAAATTTAAGAGACTACCGTATTTTTCAGAGTATAAGACGCACTTTTTTTCCTCAAAAAAGAGGCTGAAAATTTGGGTGTGTCTTATAAATTGAATACAGCATTTTTTGCCTCCTGAAGCCCCACCCCTTCACAAAAATGGCTGTGCATACCCTTATGGAGGCTTTCAGAGAGCTCCTGGGGGCTGGGGAGGGCAAAAATGAGCTTAGAAACAGCCCATTCCCCCCCCCCCAGCCCCCAGCAGCACTCTATAAGCCTCCATAAGGCTATGCATGCAATTTCTTTTTTTTTTTTTTCAAAAAACAGGCCCGGTTTTGTGAAAAATGGGCCATTTTCTGCTCATTTTTGCCCCCCCCATTCCCCCAGGAGCACTCTACAAGGACCCCCAAGGCTACTCATGCATTTTTTTTAAAAAAATGGGCCTGTTTTTGCAAAAAAAAATGGGCCGCTTTTGGGATGTTTGCAGAGTGCAAAAAACTTTTTTTCCCTTTTGGAAAGCTCTTTAACTGATTGCTGAGAATTAGATTGATCAGGTGCTGTGCCAGCAGAAACAAAGTCTTAGGTCCGGGATGGCGTGCAACAGGTGGCATGCGGAGCCATTTGTCAGGGCACACGAGGCGTTGCCCTGTCAGCTGGCCAGCGTGCATGCGTGCGCTGGCCAGCTGAGTTCAGCCTATTTAGAAGGCATTTTTTCGCTCTCCCTAGGCTCCCGAGGCTTTATAGGAGCCTGGGGAGGGCAAAAAGAGCCCCTCCGCTCCCTCCAGAGGCCCTCTGGAGGCTTCAGGAGCTTCCCTGAAGCCTCTGCAGCGCAAAAAACCATCCCTATGGGCAAACTGGAAGTTCGGGAATGGACTTCCAGTTTGCTCGTAGGGTCCTTTTTAATTCTCTAGAGGCTTTAGGGAAGCCTCCTGAAGGCCCCTGAAGACTCCAGATGGCCTCATGGGGGGGGGGGGGGCAGGGAAGGCTTTTTTCGCCCTTCCCAGGCTCCTATAAAGCCTCTGCAGCCTGGGGAGGGCGAGAAAAGCATGCAAAAAACGGGGGGGGGGAGTAGCTCTCATTCACACATGCACACTGGGGGCTTGTACATTGCATTATGGGTGCAGCACACCTGCACACACACCCCCTGTGCTCCCCCCTTATGGCACACAAGGCAAAAAAGGTTTGCCATCAGTCTTAGGTGCTGCAGATTGTCAGCGATTTCCTCCAGCACATGGATAAATACACCTGGAAACATCTACCTACTTACCCTCTCTCCAATGGTGGGTTCCGGATCCCGTTGCAACCAGTGTGTGTACACACACACACACACACACACACACAAATTAAACAGCATCTATCATCTTTGCAATGTTTCAATCTTGGCAGCTTTAAGTTGGGAGTTCTTTAAGTCCCAGAATTCTCCAACCAGCAAGGGTGACTAGGAAATTCTGGAAGTTGTTCCATCCATTTATAAGTTGCCAAAGCTGAGAAACACTGATCTACAGAAAATTATTTTGGGAGCAATAAATGGCAAGGCACTAATAAAAAAAATCTATTTCCCCAGGTACTGATGGGACTCCAGATAGCCCAGCACGAATGTCTCGACCACTGTACAGTAAGTAATCAGGCAACTTAATTAGCACTAAATTGTACCAGTTACAATTTTCTCTTCAAGAGTATCACAAGAAGGTCCCCCCCCCCTCCTCTCTAATCAGATTAAGGTGGCAGGAACCGCTAGTAGCTGCTGGAGCTAGATCCCATCTCTCAGCTTCATGTAGACAAACAAAGTGTAAAGAGCTTTATCCTTTCATTTGTAAACACAACTGTTAGGAATGTAATACATAAGCAATACCAGCACAGAGCTATGCCATTGCGCCTGGAATTCTGACAATGATGGGGAACTCTTTACAATGGCTGCATGGAGCTGACCTAGGATGAATTTTGCTGCTGATCACATTTTGTGTTTTTTAAATTAATCATGGATAGTTTTTATGTACTTCTACATTGGTTTTTTTACTGATCACTTTTTTTAATCTGTTGTGAGCTGCCCAGAGCCATTTAGGTGAGCTGGGCAATCATACAAATTGAATAAAAATAAACGATTAAGCCAGGGGTGGAATTCAGCAGGTTCTGACAGGTTCTGGAGAACCGGTAGCGGAAATGTTGAGTCGTTCAGAGAACTGGCAAATGCCTCCTCTGGCTGGCCCCAGAGTGGAGTGGGAATGGAGATTTTGCAGTATCCTTCCCCCAGAGTGGAGTGGGAATGGAGATTTTGCTGTATCCTTCCCCTGGAGTGGGGAAGGAATGGGGATTTTGCAGTATCCTTCCCTGGAGTGGGGAAGGAATGGGGATTTTGCAGTATCCTTCCCTGGAGTGGGGAGGGGATGGGAATTTTGCAGTATCCTTCCCCTGCCATGCCCACCAAGCCACACCCACAGAACTGGTAGTCAAAAATTTGAATTTCACCACTGGATTAAGGGCCTGGACATATGAAGAATGGTTGCAGGAATTGAGTATGGCCAGTCGAGAGAAAAAGAGGACACGATAGCAGCATTCCAGCATTTGGCGCCACAAAGAAGAGGGCGTCAACTTATTTTCCAAAGCCCCTGAAGGCAAGACAGGAAGCAATGGTTGGAAACTAACCAAAGAGAGAAGCAACCTGGAATTAAGGAAAAATTTCCTAACAGTGTAGACAATTAACCCATGGAACAGCTTGTCTTCAGAAGTTGTATGGGCTTCATCACTTGAGGTATTTAAGAAAAGACTGGACAGCCACCTATCTGAAATGGAATAAGGTTTCCTGTTGGAGCAGGGGGTTGGACTAGAAGACCTCCAAGGTCCCTTCCAGCTCCATTCTAACTGATTGAAAATATAAACAGATGCAAATATTTCCCATTTCTGCAAATTTCAAAGTTTTCAGCTTCAGCAGGTTGCTTAAAGCTACTAAGCCAAGTGTTTGCTTACTTTCTGGATGTTCATATTTAGAGACTGAAACTTGCTGGCCAGGCAAACAAGCAAGGAAAAACTAATTCCCATAGTGGATTATTTTTTAATAAGAGTGGGATTAAGTTGTGAACAAATAAAGGACTAAATAAACACATGATACTGTTCGCCCTGCCTTTTATTAGTCCAGCAAGTGCAAAAGCAGCTAATTTTAAATACTTCTGAGGCTTTGCCCAATATAGAAGAAAATGCAGTATAAATGATAAAAGCCATATTGGATGCCTAGCTTTTACTTCTATTACAACAGTAATAGATGGATTTACATTCCTGGAAGTTCTTCACCTAACAATTGATCCCAATCCCTTCCTTCTCTTCCCATGCAAAATGCCATTTAAATTTACTTGTTCAAGACATTCACTTTTGAGATAGTATGGACATAATTCTTAATTATAATTATTGTATTTATTAATTATTAATAAACACCTAGAAATCTCTAAAAGACTTTTAAGCCTCCTTGCTACCAGTGCTATAATTTCTGCTCCCCCAAGCAACTAGTTCATCAGTTCCTTTCTTCTTACAATCTGGCAGGAGATACTCTTGGTGTGAACTAACAGGATTAGCATTTATTTGCTGGGTTTTGGTCACGTTGCAGTTTGTATTTATGGGCAAGATTTTGATAAATTCTGAACATAGTTTTTCTCCTCCCTTTTCAGAAATGCAGGTCACTTGGTTTAAGTGTACATTCCACTAACTTATTTCCTAATTGAGGAAGAAACGTCATGCAAAAACAAAACAAAACTTAAAACAAAAAAGGCACGTTATTTTTGAGTAAAGTTAACATCCAGCATTGCTTATTCCATGTACTAATGTTAAGATTTTCAAGAACTCTTTTATTTTTCCATTTCTATCCAACAAGATTTTTGAAATGATCAAATCTTAGAATGTGTTGTTATGTGCAATTAAAAACACAAATAATCCAAGCAAAATAAAAATATAACAAACCAAATTTCAACAGGTGCAAGAGGCTAAATGACTCATACGTTTAGGGTAGAATCCTAAACAATCTACAAACTATTTTCAAAATAAATGATTAAACTTAACATCTAGCATTGCTTAATTCCTCTACTAATGTTAGGATTTTCAATAACTTTTTTATTTTTCCAATTTTATCCAACAAGATTTTTTAGTGGATCAAAGTTGTTATAGATTATTTAAAAAACACAAATAATCACAAGCAAAAGAAAAATAAAGCAGAAACTAATTTTTAACAGTTGCAAGAGGCTAAAAGGCTCATGAGTTTAGGATAGATTTCTAAGCAATCAACCAATAGACTTCTCATATTATTTTCAAAATAAGTATTGAGATACCCCGCAAATGTCTTTGGAAATCTTTAATTGTACTTTTTCCAACCAATTCAACTAAAGAAAAGGAAGTATGTATTTCTGAAGGGAGGCTTAAACTATGTAATCAGGTTACAGAGCACAAATATAAATATTTACATACAAAGAGTCAAAACTCCAAATTTATAGGCAGGATTTAAATTCTTGCAAAATTACTGCCAATCACTGTTTATATAGAAGCAGCATTTATGTCCCATTTGTTCTGAATCACCATTTTGCTTTCAAATCCAAAACACCCAAAGCACTGCACAAACATTAAACTAGATCAGGGGTGTCAAACTCGTGACAACACGTTGTTACGTGACGTACCACAACTGTTTTCCCTTTTACTAATCCAGGGGTGGGTGTGGCCAGCACGTGATGTATCCAGCCCGTGGGTTGTGAGTTTGACACCCCTGAACTAAATGGATCTTCTGATTT
The DNA here is from genome assembly GCF_051295495.1 of Thamnophis sirtalis. Lineage (NCBI taxonomy): Eukaryota > Metazoa > Chordata > Lepidosauria > Squamata > Natricidae > Thamnophis > Thamnophis sirtalis. The sequence continues at coordinate 36,317,594 of NW_028261395.1, forward strand.
AATCACTTCCTTTGGTCATTATAAAATTGATATTCCTTGATTATAAGTGGATTGAAGACTGATAACACGGGAGAGGCAACAACTCCTTAGAGAAGCTGCCCCACTTAGTTGTTAAGAAGCATATTGTGTTTATTATGATAAGGCTTTTTTGTGCTTTTGTTGCAAGGTTTCCCCCTCCATCCCCCCAAAAAATTGTAATAAACAGGTTTGATAGGACCCAGAAAAAAAGCCTTGTAACTCAGTGAGAACTAGAACAATGCAACAGTGCCACAATTTAGTGTATGAGAAATTCACCAGAAAAACCAAAATGGAGACCATTCAAGGATTAAACATTCTGAGATAGGCTCCAAAAAATTGGGAGTCAACCCATTGCTCTCAACCTTAAGATTGATACCGTGTTTCCCGGAAAATAAGACTCAATCAGAAAATAAGCCCTAGCATGATTTTTTTCAGGATGTTCGTAATTTAAGCCCTATGCCAAAAATAAGTACCAGTTAAGATCATTAGTCAGATAGATGCATTTAGTACCGTATTTCCCCCAAAATAAGACTTAACCAGAAAACAAGCCCTAATACATCTTTTGTAGCAAAAATTAATATAAGACCCAGTCTTATTTTCAGGGAAACATTGGTAGGTTTCCATAAGATTTGATCTGAATGTTGCAGATGCATCTTCTGTATGCTTTGTAAAAGCAGCTTCACCTCATTACAAAAATCCTCAAAACAATACCATCTCCTCTACAGCAGGGAGGGAAGGAGGGAGGGAGGGAGGGAGGGAGGGAGGGAGGGAGGGAGGGAGGGAAGGGCATAATGGCTAAACATGGTTTAATTATAGGCACATGTTGTGTTTGCACACTTACTTGACTTGGTTAGGGGGTTAAGTCATTTTCATTGCACAATATACTGAAAGAATTGTGACTGTGAAAGAAACTATTTAGCATGTTGAGCTCACTGTATATTTAACCAAATGGCTTGGATTCACACAACATATGAAGCTGCAAAAACACGAATCAAGGGGACTTTTGCTCATCTTTACAGGTAGTCCTTGACTTATTAGCCCCATTTTACATCCTTTTTTGCCACAGTTGTTAAGTGAATAACTGCAGTTGATACCCAGTTCTTAAGTGAACCTGGCTTCCCCTGCTTGGCAGAAGGTCACAAAAGAGGATCACACAGCAATGGTCATAAATATGAACCAGTTGCCAAGCATCTTAATTTTAATCACGTAAACATGGGGGATGCTGCAAAGGTCATAACTGTGAAGAATGGTCATAAAGTCACTTTTTCCAGTGATGCTGTAATTTTGAAGTGTCACTAAATGAACTGTTGTAAGTCGAAGTTTACCTGTACTTGAACCAATCAAAGCAAAACCATAATTGTTAGGTGGGTGTTATATAACCACCTCCTACCGCATTCTGAGTTGGCTCCACAGGGCTCTGTCCCCATTTATTTGGCCTTAGGCATGCTTTACTTTAAAAGAAATCTATACATTATTCTGCAGTTATTTTAGCAGCAGGAAAAAGCGAAGGCGGCCTTGTCAAATTCTGGGAAAAAGCTTCTTCGGAAGCTGCCAAGGCTCGAACAAACGCCTTTTGAAACACTGCTGCCCTTTGTGTGACATAACCACTTAATGGGAATCCAGCCTAAAGACAGAACTTCTGAAAAGATCACCAGCCTTGATGGATAACTAAGTAAGGAGGGCCTGAAGCTGTGGGTGTTCCTCGCCAGGACTGCCAGAAATTTGACAAGGTTGTGAAAAGGAAAGTCTGAAAAACCAAAAACCAAAGAAAAAGGGAAGGAAAAGACCTGCCTCAAAGCGAGCAAAGGAGATAATAGTTTGGTAAACGATTCATTTGTGCTTTAAGCAAAGGTCATGTTTCCTTTATTTTCTTTTAGCTCTTTGAGGGAGATTTTTCCATCCCAAAAGGCCACCGAAACTCTCTTTCAGGACCCATCCTGACAGCATCCCAAATACTGACAAACTGAAATGCTTTCCCCACTGAGCGTAAACCATGAAATGGATTTGGAAATAAAGTTTGGGATTAAAACTGACCGTTTTGGGCCTTTTGTGCTTTCACCCATCAATGGGGAGGGGAGGGACACGGGGAGACGGGGAGACAGACAGGAAATAATAAACAGCAGTGCATTAAAGGGAATCTTTTTCTTTCTGAAAAAGAGAAAACCCATTTATCATTTGAATAGGATGAATAATCAAAGAAATTTATGCTGAAGGATAGGTTTAAATATCATCTGAAATGTGAGGTGTGTGTGTTTGTAGGTAGGTAGGTAGATAGATAGATAGATAGATGGATGGATGGATGGATGGATGGATGGATGGATGGATGGATGGATGGACGGACGGACAGAATGCTTTTGTGTTGATGTTTATTCTGGTATATCACCACCATCTGGATACATGAATAAGCAATAACGTGAACCATTTATCCAGGAAGAAACACATGATTTGTCCATGACAGTTTTAAAACATGTGACTGACAGAATAAATGAGTTGGGAGGGACCTTGGAGGTCTTCTACTCCAACCCCCTGCTCAAGCAGCAGACCCTGTACCATTCCAGACAATTGGCTGTCCAGTCTCTTGGACAGCCAATTAAAAGCCTCCAATGATGGAGCACCCACAACTTCTGAAGGCAACCCATTTCAACAATTAACTGTTAGGAAATTTCTTCTTAGTTCTAGGCTGCTTCTCTCTTCAATTAGTTTCCAACCACTGTTTCTTGTCTTGCCTTCTGGTACTTTGGAAAATAGGTTGACACCCCTCTTCTTCATGGCAGCCTCTGAAATATTGGAACTTCTAACATATCACCCCTCGCCCTTCTTTTCCCTAGGTGAGCCATACCCAATTCTGGTAACTGTTCGTATGTTTTAGCCTCCAGCCCCCTAATCATCTTTGTTGCTCTTTTCTGCACTCTTTCTAGCGTCTCCACATCTTTTTTATCATACGGTGACAAAAACTGGGTGCAATATTCTATTCTTCTTTTCACTAGCTAGGCATTCCCTGCTCCAAACAGCCAGAAGGAAACAAGCTAAAAGCACATGCTGGCCACAAATAAGCACTTACATTCCATTACACTTGCCTCTCTGACATACGCTCACTAAAATCATCTATCCTGGCATGGTAGTGAAAGCAGCATCATTTGTTTTCATTGCTCTGTTAGGAATTCAGACTTAAAAACACTATCATGTGAAGCTGATCCAGCATTTCACTCTTTTTAGATTGCAAAAGGACAACTGCTAAGGTTTAAAGCCATAAAGGCAACTCACTGTTAAAACAATGCAACAATAAACGCTATGGTATAACATAGGAAAAAGGTAAAGGTTCCCCTCGCACATTTGTGCTAGACGTTCCCGACTCTAGGGGACAGTGCTCATCTTTGTTTCAAAGCCGAAGAGCCAACACTGTACGAAGACATCCAAAGGCACACAGAACACATTCCCACCAAAAGTGGTTCTTATTTTTTTCTACTTGCATTTTTACATGTTTTCAAACTGCTAGGTTGGCAAAAGCTGGGACAAGTAACAAGAGCTCACTCTGTTACGAGGCACTAGGGATTCAAACCACCAAACTGCTGACCTTTCTGATCGACAAGCTCAGCATCTTAGCCACTGAGCCACTGCGTCCCTTGAGGGTATAACGTAGCAACAATAATAGAGTTAGTACTCCCTACCAAAAAAAACCAAAAATTCCAACATCACAACCCAATAAAAAAGCATACCAGGAAAAGCCAAAGAAATTAATCTTGAAGGTATTTCTGAAGAAATAGAGGCCCCATCAGCCAAGAAAGTAGGAAGCTCAAAAGTAAAAAGATAGTAAAATTTGAAAAGAAACCAACCTACTTAGAGGTTTGTTTGAAATATGATACTGTATATACCATGGATGTCAAACTCAATTTCATTTAGGGCCGCATCAAGTTGTGTTTGACCTCAGGGCGGGGGGCGGAGTGAGCATGGCCAGGGTGGCCAGCTCGACATCACTCATGTCAGGGGTGCCTATGGTGGCCCAAGCACTCTGCCAGCAAAAATGGGCTGCAGAGCTCCATTTTTGGCTGCAACGGCCTCCTGCAACCGTCTGCCAGCGAAAACAGAACTCACCATTTTCGCTGGCAGAGGGTTGCAGGAGGCTATCACAGCCAAAAACGGAGCTTGCCAGCCCATTTTCGTTGGCAGAGGCACTGCGGGCTGTCCTTTGTTGTTTCCTGGGGAGCCCGCAGGCCAGTTCTAATCACCCCGTGGGCTGCATCCGCCCCCCTCCGGACCTTGAGTTTGATACCCCTGGTATATATATTTCTTTATATACTTTCAATATCTGCAAGAAAAAAAATAAGACAATAGGTTTATCAATTCTCCTCTCCTTTGACTCCTCATTTTATTGAAATCTTTTAAAAGATTTAAACATTTTAACCTTAAATACAGTACATGGATAAATACACCTGGCAACATCTACCTACCTACCTACTCTCTCTCTCTCCCTCTCCCTACCTACCTACTGTATTTCTCTCTCTCTCTCTCTCTTCTCTCTCTCTCTCTCTCCATCTACCTACCTACTCTCTCTCTCCCTACCTATCTACTGAATTTCTCTCCCTCTTTCTATTTCTCTCTCTCTATCCCTCTACCTACTTACCTACCTACACTATCTCTCCCTGCCTACCTACTGTATTTCTCTATCTCTCTCATCTCTATTTCTCTCTCTCTCTATCCCTTTATCTACCTACCTACTCTCTCTCTCCCTACCTACCTACTATAGTTCTCCCTTCCTCCCTCCCTCCCTCTCTCTACCTACCGACTCTCTCTCCCTATCTACCTACTATATTTCTCCCTCTCTCTATCCCTCTACCTACCCACCTACCTACCTACTCTCTCCCTCTCCCTAGGTATCTACTGTATTTCTCTCTCTATCATTCTATCTCTCTCTCTATCCCTCTACCTACCTACCTACACACACACACTCTTCCTACTTACTGTATTTCTCTCTCTCTCTCTCTTCCTTTATCTACCTACCTACATATTCTCTCTCTCTCCCTACCTACCTACTGTATTCTCTCTCTTTCTCTTCCTCTCTATCCCTCTATCTACCTACCTACTTTTTTAAAAAAATTGCCACTTCAAAACCTTGGTGCATCTTACACTCTGGTGCATCTTATACTCTGAAAAATACAGTATTTAATATCTTCTTTAAAACTATCTTACAATCCTGTTATACTTCAGTGAAGTAGATCCTTTCCTCATGAATGCTATGTTCTGTAAAACATCTGCCCAATTTATTTGTGTATTTTGGAGTGCCAAATAGGTATCAAATTTTTCGTGCAGTAAGACCTGAAAATATGTTCCGGGCAAAGTACATGGTTTGAAGGAATCAGGCAAGGCTGCAATGTGTAATACCACATTGTCATGCTATGCTTCAAGATATTATGTTATGTATTATGACTTCATTCCGGATACACAGATTTTTTTTAGGAGATACATCTGGCCTCTTATGTGGGCAATTAATGTGGAAAACTTCCCTGATGCTCATACCGGGAAGGCTGTGTGATCACACTGTGACTATGCCCAATTCCTTTTTACTTTTCCTCCCCTTCAAGACAAGAAACACAAGATGAAAGAGCCTCACTATGTTCATCAGGGTGAGGACATAATTCTGGACGTGCTCCTTCCCATGGAACCGCACAACCGAATCATCCACAGCCAACAGGATCTCTATATTGTAGTCATCCTTCTTTGCATGTCGCCTCTTCCTCTCTGCTTCACTAACCTGATCTTCAATTAGATTCAGGGCTTGGGGGAGTTGACCCAAGATAAAATCTGGAATTAGAAGAGTTAAAAATAAATGACAGCATAAGAAATGGATGGAATAGGATTGGCTTAATAAGCCTGATAGTATCTTTAAAATGCATTGGTCCATAACACCTGCATACACACCAGAACCACTATTCAGCAGGTTCTGACCAGTTCTGGGGAACTGGTAGCAGAAATTTTGAGTAGTTCAGAGAACCGGTAAATACTACCTCTGACTGGCCCCGCCCCCATCTATTCTCTGCCTCCCGAGTCCCAGCTGATCTGGAGGAAATGGGGATTTTACAGTAACCTTCCCCTGCTACAACCCACATGCCACGCCCACAGAACTAGTAGTAAAAATTTTTGAATCCAACCACTGAATACACACACATTCAGGCATTCAAACTGGGGTGTGTGTGTGTGTGTGTATAAATATGTATGTATGTGTGTATGTATGTGTGTGTATGTATGTGTGTGTGTGTATATATATACACATACACACACACACACACACATACACATATATGGTGTGTGTGTGTGTGTGTGTGTGTGTATGTGTGTGTGTGTGTACTGGATAGAAGGAAGAAGGAAGACAGCTACATCCGCCAAAGGATAAAACAGGTCCCGAAGAGCCAGCTCAATGGAAAGAACAAGATCTAAGCCATCAACGCTACACTACCTACTTTTACAATGTTCTGTTTGCAAATTGAAAATAGCACAATAGAATAAATTCTAGACAAGACTCCAGTATTCTATCACCTAAAGATATAATCTTGGATATCTTCTACTCTTAGCATTGGATGAAAGTGCTGACGGTGGAACCTGCACATTTTCCTTATTAGCATTTCATGTCCTATCTTATTTCCCATCTGATCACAGAATGAAATTATCTTTTTCCAAACCAGTACAAAAAATTAGGAAATTGCCCAACATAGATTTACATTTTGGAGTAGTAGATAGAAGAATTAATCTTTTTGCTCCTGCAATGATTTCAAATCAGAGAAACACCTATCATTTGCAATATTAGCACTTAGCAATAGCACTTTGACTTATATACCGCTTCACAAGTGCTTTTCAGCCCTCTCTGACCCTTTATAGGCAGCATATTGCCCCCAACAATCTGGATCCTCATTTTACCGACCTTGGAAGGATGGAAGGAAGAGTCAACCTTGAGCCGGTCAGGATCGAATTCTTAGCAGTGAGCTGAAAGCCTGCAATACTGCATTCTAACCACTGAGTCATCATGGCTCTTAATATTAAAAGAAACTTTATTGGAAAGAGTAAATGTGAGTGGAATGATACCAATCAGTGTGTGCAAAATCCTTCCATACCCCATGTTAGGAATATAATCTAACGGTTGGGATGGCAATATATAAATCATGTAACAATGCTGTACCTGTTTCTTTAAATCATGCTGTAAAATGTGATTGGTTGCTGTTTTCTCAAGTGGCCATAAGATGGAGCCAGAATCACTGTTAGATGCTGATCTGATCTGACTGTTTGGAAGCTGGCTTTTAGAACTCCCGTATAATGATCAGCGTGAGCTATTGTAAGTTTTGCAACTGCTAGCAAACTTTGTGTACCGAACTGTTTGTATGTTTATGGACTATGTTATTTGGATTATCCCTTAACTGAAAGACGTTGATGACTGACTGTCTTAACCATGTATGACTTAGACTGTTTGATGGACTCTGATACCTCTATTTCCACGAAAGTAAAAGCCTATTTAAACTGCAGTGTCTCTGTATGCTGGTTTGTGCGTTCTCCAACACCACTCTCACAATGCTTCCGTGAACAAACTCGCTCTCCCAATAGGGAGCTTACCTAACACCCCACCACAGGAGATTGAGGCTAATGAATAAACATAAAACACTCAACAGGTGAAAAGAATCATATTTTGCCCCTACAGGTTTGCTAAACCTTAGTTTTTAGCCATGGTTTGTTGAGTAAATCATAACCATCACGAAATCTAATGTCTCTCAGCCCATTTCAATTCAAAGGGTTTTTCTGGGGAAAATAGGAGGCAGAAGCAATAGGTATGTACATTGTTTTGCCTAACAAGGGTGTCAAATTCAAGATCCGGGGACCGGATCTGGCCCGCGAGGTGCTTAGATTTGGCACATGGGGCTGCCCTGGAAACAGCAAAGAATCGGCCTGCGGTGCCTCTGCCATTGAAAACGGCCGCCCTCCCAAGCTCCGTTTTCGCTGGCAGAGCGCTCGGGCCTCCACAGGCGCCCCCAACACAAGTGACATTGAGCTGGCCACGCCCACCTTGGCCATGGCCATCCTGGCCCGCTGATGTCAAACATAATCCTGACCTCAATGAAATCAAGTTTGACACCCCTGATATATAACTATAAATGATGCTTTTCAAACTACAGTGCTAGGTTTATACAGCCCACTAACTGAAAACCAAACCAAATAATACGTTTCTGCCAATGCGTCTTTGCTTTGAGACATTCAAGAACAATTACACCTTCTTTGGAATTGATGCTATGCAGATTGAGATCAGATATGAATTCTGTACAGTCTCCTAAATAACATGAATGTGTCATTGTGTTTCAGGGGTCGGTTGCTGCCTGTTTTACTACCAGTTCGCAACCACCGCACACATGTGCACTGTTCAATGTAAACTTTTCTTTGCACATGCATAGAACAATTTACAGTGAACTGCACACATGCAATCACTAAAGTCTAAAATGGCGGTGGCCTAGCAGCGGTGAGGAAATCAATTCAAGGGCATGGCAGGTCTGGGTCACTGCTGGTTCTGCAACCCAGGCCTGAATTCCACTACCGGTTTGGCCAAACCGAGCCAAACAGGTAACAACCCACCTCTGTTGTGTTTGTTTCTTCAGTCATACCTTCATTATGATAATCTTTGAATGCTTCTGTCCTCTCTTGTTTGATAGCCGACCTACGGTAGACCACGTGAGCTCTCCCATCTTCTTCTTTCTCCCACTGTCCTCTCTCAAGAGGCTCAATGAAAAATTCACCATTGTCTGTTCGAATGAGACCAGCCTGCAAAACCATGAGTCAAAAGAATAAAAGAAAAATAAAATATTTATTATATTATTTCCTTATTCATTAAATAAGAAATTAAATATTGGTCATTGTGAGGATGCATATTATCAGAAATGTTAGTTTTTCTTCTTTCTCTCCTCTCCAGCCCCAGGAATTTCTGAAAATTCATCATGTTCTAAAGAAAACATCTAGACACACCCTTGAATTTGCCAAAGGTTTAATCATTTCTCTAGGGAATTAAACGAATACTCAAATGTTATTTTCTATCACAATTCAACAATGTAGCAGTTGTGTATCCCAATATTTTCTTGATGGAAACAAATACACACAACCTATAGTTTGATCAAACATCAAAAACAAATTTCCATAGGTGTATATTTTATGAATTTATTATATTTATATAGCAGTCCATATCACTAAATGAGACTTTGGGTGGCATACAACCAACAAACAATTAAAAACAATGCAACAGCCATTAAAATCTATTAATAGCTGAAATTGTAGGTGTGAAAAACTCAGGAATACAAAACTCAGGGACATTTAGCATCAGGAGAATATTATTAATAAATCATGGGTTAATTATCTGAATATGGGGGATTTGGGCCAATGCAATTCTTGTTCTTTCTAATATGTTCTTTCTGATTTATTTATATGGTTCTTAGTGTTGATTTAAGAGATTCAGGAACTAAAATATTCAACTTCGTCTAAGTTGTACTCAGAAGTGGCTTCCTAGTTTCAGTGAATGAGAGCTCTATTACTCAGGTTTTTAAAAATATGTCAGTAAAGGCACACTATAGAAATGTTAATGAGTAGCATCCTTAGGCAGAAGTCACTACATGGAACAACATATTTTAAGTGGAAATGTTAGAATGAATTGAAATAGCTGAAATGCAAATGGAAAATAGCTGAAATGGGAGGCAGGTCGAATCGTACATTGACTGCTAACATTCACAATGCTGACTTAAGCTATCACTAAATCTGCTTGGTCACCAGGCTCTTTCACTATATCTGTCGTTTAGGCAAAAATTCTTTTCTAACACATAGTAGTTATACCCTGGCCCTGTAAAAACAGAACCTCTATGGGGAATCTGACACCAAGAACAAGCCATATTACTATACTTGGTGACCTCCAACTTATCATTATTTATACATTTAGAATAGAATAGAATAGAATAGAATAGAATAGAATAGAATAGAACAGAATAGAACAGAATAGAACAGAATAGAATAGAACAGAATAGAAAATAGAATAGAATAGAAAATAGAATGGAATAGAATAGAATTCTTTATTGGCCAAGTGTGATTGGACACACAAGGAATTTATCTTTGGTGCATATGATCTCAATGTACATAAAAAGACAAGATACATTTGTCAAGAACAAGTACAACACTTAATGATAGTCATAGGGTACAAATAAGCAATCAGGAAACAATCAATATCAATATAAATCATAAGGATACAAACAACAAAGTTACAGCAGTCATAAGTGGGAGGAGATGGGTGATAGGAACGATGAGAAGGCTAATAGTAGTAGTAATGCAGTCTTAGTGAATAGTTTGACAGTGTTGAGGGAATTATTTGTTTAGCAGAGTGATGACGTTCGGGGGGGAAACTATTCTTGTGTCTAGTTGTTCTGGTGTGCAGTGCCCTGTGGCGTCGTTTTGAAGGTAGGAGTTGAAGCAATTTATGTCCAGGATGTGAGAGGTCCATAAATATTTTCACGGCCCTCTTTTTGACTCATGCAGTGTACAGGTCCTCAATGTAAGGCAGGTTGGCAGTAATTGATTTTTCTGCATTTATTTATTACTTCAGTGCTGCCTATACATGCCAGTATGTATACTGTTTGCTGAGGCCCTATAGTTATTCAATTTTCAGTCTCACTTGTTTGTGTGTCTATATTACCAAAGACAGATAGTCGGAATTATTTATACAATAAATACTATGTACTATTATTAATTGTGTATTCAAGGTGGCTACTGATCCATGTGGTAGTTGTACCAACAAAACTATAGTATTTTAGGCTGCGTGCTGTTTGCTGCAAGACGCTAGCCAGATGAATACCAGGTGAACGCTGGGAGGAAAGAGGCAGATTTTCCCCCCTCTGTTTTCCTCCTCTAAACCTAGGTGAGTCTTATGGTCAGGAGCATCTTATGGAGCGAAAAATATGATCTATAAAAATATGCCGCACAGGATTTTCCTGTTTTCTCCAGTCATTTTAATTCTACTCTAATTTGTATAATATGAACACAAATAAGAGAATCTTGTTCTTATACACATTTAGATAAGGTGCCATATTCCCATGAATATCAATCTTTTGGCAATTGCCTCAAGCCAAAAATATCTCTTCCATGCAGGGGTCTCATGCAGCCTTTTTAAACATGATTTATTGATATGAAAGTAACAAGAGTTATAAATATTTCAGCAACTGAACTATTTCCACTTTAGAACCAATGTATTTCCCAACTAAACATTTTAATTTAAGGCAAACTACTATGAAGCTTGAGGGACACGGTGGCTCAGTGACTAAGATGCTGAGCTTGTCGATCAGAAGGTGGGCAGTTCAGCAGTTCGAATACCTAGTGCTCCGTAAGAGCTCCCATTACTTGTCACAGCTTCTGCCAACCTAGCAGTTCGAAAGCATGTAAAAAATGCAAGTAGAAAAATAGGGACCACCTTTGGTGGGAAGGTAACAGCGCTCCATGCACCTTCAGCATTTAGTCATGCCGACCACGTGACCACAGAGATGTCTTCGGACAGCGCTTGTTCCTCAGCGTTGAAATGGAGATGAGCAACCCCCCAGAGTCGGGAACGACTAGCATGCATGTATGGGGAACCTTTTCCTTTACTATTAAGCTAATCCTAACCAACCTTGGAAATGAAATCCACTCACCCCAAAAATCAGAAATAGGTTGAGTGTCTTCTAAGCCAGTTACCCATTCCTCAACTCCTGCAAACACTTGAAATGACATTACTTACAAATACACATTTGGGGAATGAAACATTCAGTTCAATATCAGCACCCATCATGGTAAGTTTATATGTCAGCAAAGTCTGCTGTTACTGTCATTAAGTTAAAGCTGATTGATGGCCACTGTGCTAAGGCAGAGCTTCTGATCTGCTCAGCAAATATATATAGTATAACTATAGCGTAATATATGTAAACTATTGAGAATGTTATCCTTATCTGTCAGAGTTTTGGCAGTGTGACTAGTATTATGAGATAAACCCAGGAGCAATAACACAGCACATAGAGCTTTAGACAATTAACAGTGGTTTATCTACAAATATATACAGACATATACATGGAGAAATAAATTCCCTTACCATTCACTACAGTCACAAGGAGAGAACTGAATACACGAGAGAGAGAAACTCCTCTCTAATGACCACCTATATATAGACTCCTTTTAAAACAGTAAATGACTTTTGTGGACCCCACCATCAGAGTCTTAAAAGAGTTATACCATAGTTGCAATGAATAATCCTCATTGCATCAGCCTTGCTGATTACAGCTTACAACCTTTCATCAGCTGGCAGCTATTAAATCCTCAGTACCCTGACATTATCATATCCATGTACACACTGAATGAAGAAGGCATGGATAGGGCAGTACAATGTCCATATAATGTCATCTTCCCCCAGTGATGTACTCCTAACCAGCCCAGGTCACAGAACTATTGATTTTGCTATTACCGGAGAAACCAGCCTGCTCGGCACCATTTTAAAAGCCTCTAAGTAAATAATTTTTCGGAGGAGAAAAAGAAAAGAAGCTAAAATGTTGATAAACAATTATTGTCCACGCAGTAAACGGATTCAGCTCGTGATAAGATTAAATCAAACAAAACTTTGAGCAGAGTGGGAGAGACCTACTTTGTCCTGCACAAGGCAGTTTGAAGTTCCCAGCACGGACAGCCGTTCTGCCTTGGGCTAGCCCCCCTTTCCTTGCAAGCACAAAAACTGCAAAAATCGAAGAGCATTTGCCAGCAAAACAGTTTCTTCTTTCCTTCTTGCCTGAAGGATAAGAAAACCTGATAAGACGTCAGATGGAAGATCCTCTAAACAGGTACATAGCCAGGAATTCGGAGGCAGCTGATTTTTTGCTGCCCCCACCAGTAGGCTCCTCCCAGGAAGTGCTCCGATAGGCTTTTAAGATACTACTATATCCTAGAACAGTGCTGGTGAACCTTTTAGACACCAAGTGCCCAGACTGTGGGCATGCACATGCCCAAACTGAAAAGTGTGCATGCACACGGACACGTGCATGCGCAGACATGCACACACGTGTAGCAGAGACCCGAAGATAAGTTGGCCAGTGGGAGGCGGCACATCCGAACATTAGCAGCGCAGCAAGATGTAAGATATTTTTCTTTCATGAGCTTCTGTTTCGTCGTTTGTAGGGAAACAGCTCGTGAAAGAAATGCCACAGAGATCTAACCTGGGGTGATGGTGCGCATGCCAGCAGAGAGGGCTCTGCGTGCCACTTATGGCATGTGTGCCATAAGTTCGCCATCATGGTCCTAGAACAAGAAAGTAGCACTCCAGGAATCTCTGCAATGTGTACATCTTGATCTGGACTACCTCTATGGGCTGACCTCAATCTTGAAAGCCTATTTTTTCTGTTCCCCTTATGCTACGCAAAATTAAGGTATGGTGACTCTGGGAGTATTTATTTATCTAAATTTATATACAAGCCAGCTTCAAATTAGTTTCTTTCTCAAGCATCCTTCAATCTCCAGGCTGTAATCTCTTGGCTCAGTCCTTATCAGATCTTTTATTACTTTCTCAGTGTCACTGTAAAATCCTTTACACAAGTCAATGGATTCGCTGGTGTAGGTGATCAATCATAATCTGTCATCCAGAATTATCTTCAAATGATCAATTGCATTTATCTTTGAATAAGCAATGTACCAATGTCTGCAACATAGCCAGCACATAATTCCAAATCGAATCTCACCCTGCTATAAATCCATCCTATATGCATTTTAATCCACACATACACATGCGGTGGCACAGTTATGAGTCACGGTGATGCGGTGGTTAGAGTGCAGTACCGCAGGCTATTTCTGCTGACTGTCGGCTGCCTGCAATTTTGTAGTTCAAATCTCACCAGGCTCAAGGTTGAGTCAGCCTTCCATCTTTCCGAGGTGGGTAAAATGAGAACCCAAAATTGTTGCGGGCAATATGCTGACTCTGTAAACACCTTAGAGAGGGCTGTAAAAGCTCTGTGAAGCAGTATATAAGTCTAAGTGCTACTGCTATTTACTTGGTACTAATTACAATTTTTTTGATTACCTCCACAAATCTTCCTGAGTAGACTAAATACTGTCATAATAAAACAGTTCTAAAAAATAATCTTCCTAAGGAATATATTACCATATACATTTCCTTAAATACAAGAGTTTGAACTTATTAACATTTATTCTTGGAACCGTATCTCTTTTTCACTTATATGCACACATTCAACACTGCTACCTCTTGGTACTTTTTAGTTTAACTTTCTTTCTCGAGAAATAAAATAGGAATACAGGAATGTCTATTACCAAATCTGGATGGCAGAAACCAAAAACGGTTTTCAAAATGATTATCTTTGCTACTAGATAAATCTACCCATTAAACTCACAACTCCCACTGGATGTTGGATGGTATTCAAAAATAGCAAGTATTACAATGCCTAACAAATGATACAATGCCTGGCCCAGCCTGCTGAGATCTTGTTTCACATGCCAATATGTTTTGTGGGCAGGCTGCCTGTTTCAGAACACAGACAGTGCTTTAAATCCATTGCACATTCTGCAGCCTTTTCTGAAATTTTTTACAACTTCAAATTCATGATTCTTTAAGATTTGCCAAACATTCCACGGAAGAATCAGAAAGTTAAAAGCCACTTTGCATCATCTTTCTTTGCTAAAGTTCCGTCCACCTTGAACCTAGGGCAGACCATCCTGAACAGAAATTCAGCAGCTGAGGGAAGTGGATAAATTATGAAACCAAGACAGCTCAAACAGGGGAATTTTGCCAACAAACTAATCTCAAAGTGACCCTCCATGCCAAATCCTCTTGATACTTGCAGATGCTATCCAAGCAAACTCTGCAGGAAGTTTTGAGTTAGTATATACATATATGACTGTGCATTTGGCTACCTGGAGGTTTTATCTTGAGAATTCTCCCTGAAGGGAAAGAGGAATCTGAATATTTCATTCTAAAGAGTGATACAACAGTGTTAGTGACAAGAAGGAATGGAAAAAAAACTTGTTGGAGACTTTATTGCATTAACATTTCCCTACTGAGCTTTTTTGCTTACTTCCTAGTTTCACACAAGCTGCAGGGCATCGGACTTTATATAATTATCGTCCTTTTTAACTTGTTATATAGCTATATATATAAATATATATAAAAGCCAAGTACCATGCATTCATCACGAAATCTCCAAAACTGTGCAGCCTACAAACTTGAAATTTGGCACATCTCTTCCTCTTGGCTTCTAGGTGCTAGCTAAGAAAGGATTTCCCAAAATGACCATCAGATCATTAGTATTTCTTATACAGTAATTAACATGCTCTGATCAGCGGTGAAATTCAAAAAATTTTACTACCGGTTCTGTGGGTGTGGCTTGGCATGGCAGGGGAAGGATACTGCAAAATCCCCATTCCCTCCCTACTCCTGGGGAAAGGATATTGCAAGACCTCCATTCCCACCCCACTCTGAGGCCAGCCAGAGATGGTATTTGTCAGTTCTCCGAACAACTCCAAATTTCCGCTACCGGTTCTCCAGAACCCGTCAGAACCTGCTGAATTTCACCCCTGGCTCTGATGCTAAAGAGTTCTACTCCCCCTCTCCACCTGAAAAGAACTCTGTTCCAACTGCCAGTTGCCTCACATTCCATTACTTCAAATTGGCACACATTCCACTCCTTCACTCAGGAGCAGCCTGGGGCTCCTGACAGTAAAAGTCGGTACCTCACCAAAATGTCTATACCTTCCACCTATGGAACTACTTCCGGACTCAAGGCAGCGTGAGCGATGTTCCCTTATGTGTTTCAATCACCGACCACCACTGAGCCAACGGATTGTGAACCAAATTTCTCATACATAGCCCGATCACATAATTTCGTCGCGAAGCACAGGTATCCAGATAGTTTCGTATAAATCCCATCTTTCATTATCCATACATGTTCATACAAAATGTATGTCTAGAGGTAATCCGCTCATAAGTGGCAAGTGTTCAGGTCTTCAATCCATTGAGAGAGTGAGGCAATACATTTATCTTTCCAATGTGGCAATAACCGACTTTTGGCTATAATTAGGACACAGAGTATCTGTTTATCTTGCCTGGTTGTTAAATTCCAAGTATTAGGTATGTAGTTCAAAAGAATAGAATCTGAAAATTTTTAGCTTTTGTTGTACAATAATGTTTTCATAATCCTGTACTTCCTTCCAAAATTTAATACAGAAATACAAAACCATTGTTCTCAAAGGGAGGACTAGAACTCAGACTCCTGGTTTCTAGTCTAGTGCCTTAACCACTAGACCAGTGGTTCCCAACCTTTTTTTGGCCATGTCCCACCTAAACATCTCTAAAATCCTGATGTCCTCCCTGTGACATATAATTCTTGCTTTACTCAAAAAGTGAACTCCACTCACATGGAGGAAGCCTAAAAGGCCATTAAATTGGTTTAAACAAGGTTCAAATTGCCCCTGTTAAAAATCAATTTGCCCCCGCCCCCTGTGGGGCATGGGCCCCACGTTGGGAACCACTGCACTAGACCAAACTGGTTTTCATGAACCAACTTAGTGTTCAATTAAATTCAATTTTAATTTTATATTTTTAAGCTCTACTTTCATGGACCTCTTATTTAACGAATGTGCATTATTTACAATTCACAATTATGCTTTTATTCAATTTATCATACTTGCACCAAATTTAAGTATAGATATAGATTTCCTTCCAGCAAGTACTCCAACCTATATCTTTTCCTTTTTTGATGGATCTTTTTTATATTTTAAGTCTGAGAGTAGGGAATGTTCTGCTAATGCATTCCAGAACAGTACTTTGTAAACTAAACTTTAGATAGAAGGAACAGAAACCATCACTACTGACATCAAACTGTAAAAATGGCTATCTGAATTTTTCCACAGAAGCATGGATAAAAGCCAATTTATCCACAGAAGTTTACTGACCTCACAGCAATAAGATTTGCAAAAGGATAAATGTGGTGGGAAGAACAATCCCCTTTAATGTAGATCAAGGCCATTCAAATGCTACTCTAACTTTATTGCTGTTGTTACACAGAAAATCCAACTGATTCTTTGATTAAGTGCCAGATGAAAGCTAATTTAAAATTCCACATCTATATCATAGATCAGTGATGGCGAACCTTTTTTTGGCTCGCATGCCATAAGTGGAAGGGAGCGCAAGGGGGGGCTTGTGCAGGCGTGCCGCACCCATAATCCAATGCATGACACACACACCCAGCGAGCATGCACACATGACAGGCATGAACCCCCCCCCATTTTTTGCATGCTTTTTTTGCCCTCCCCAGGCTCCAGAGGCTTTATAGGAGCCTGGTGAGGGCGAAAACAGCCCCTCCTGCCACCCCAGAGGCTCTCTGGAAGCTTCAGGAGCTTCCCTGAAGCCTCCGGAGCACAAAAACCTGGCCCTACGGGCAAACCGGAAGTTTGGGAATGGACTTCCGGTTTGCTCGTAGGACCGGTTTAAGCCCTCCGGAGCCTTCAGGGCTCCGGAGGACAAAAAAAAACACCCTATAAGCAAACCGGAAGTCACTTCCGGTTTGCTCATAGGGCCGGTTTTAGTCCTCCAGAGTCTTCAGGAACCTTCAGGAGGCTTCCCTGAAGGCTCCGGAGGACTTAAAATAGCCCTACTAGCAAACCGGAAGTGACTTCCGGTTTGCTCATAGGGTCATTTTTTGTCCTCCGGAGCCTTCAGGGAAGCCTCCGGAAGGCCCCTGAAGGCTCCAGAGGGTTTAAAACAGCCCTACAAGCAAACCGGAAATTCGTTCCTGAAGCTCCTAAAGCCTCCGGAGGGCCTCTGGGGAGGGGCAGGGAGGCTGTTTTTGTCCTCCGCAGGCTCCTATAAAGCCTCTGGAGCCGGGGGAGGATGAAAAATGGCTTTAAAAAAGGCTGAACTCAGCTGGCCAGTGCGCGCCATAGGTTCGCCATCCCAGTCATAGAATATTTACAACAAATGAGATTCCTCACAAAAATATGATAAGGCCACATCTCTTGCAACACCTAAACAGAAATATCATTGCTCTTGTTCATTTACAAACACAAAAATGCTTTATACATACATACATACGTACATACATACAGAAATGTGCTTAATATCATATTGTAAGTCTAAATATATTTACCCATGTAATAGGCTGGATTACTATTATCCTTCTCATCTTCGCTACCACCTTCTCTTATTGGTATCATTATTATTACTGTTATTACTCTGCTGTGTATGCATGTACAGGGCGGGGCATAACCTTTTCCTAGGGGGTCACAGCAAGATCGACAGCAGTTTACAACTTCCGCAACACCTCATTTTAAAGCCCATAAAAAACTGAATTGAATGAGCTATTAAATGTTAAATTTGCTTTAAGAATGGCTGGAAAATTCGATTCGGAAGAACAAAGGATCATTGACAGAATAAAATGCATTGCCTTTCGAGAGGCTCGCGATGCTGGAGCGACGTTTATCAATCGAAAATGGATTGCAAACAAATTGAAACGTCATCCGGATTGGGTTACTGATAATTGGAAACAAAACAAGAATGTTTCACAAAATTTGGAGAAGGGCGTCCTCTGCAACTGTCCCAAGAAAGCAAAGCCATCATTGCAACTGGCAGTCGCAAACAACGAAAAGGAAACCGAAAAGTGGCCCAAGAAATCCTTCAAATTCGTGGAAAACGAGTTGATCAAAGGACAATCGGCCGATATCGAGAACGAGAAGGTTTGAAGCCATTCCACGTCATTTGCAAACCATTGAAAACTCAAACACACGTTCAAGATCGGCTTTGGTTGTGCGATTGGTTGTCTGAATGGACCGAGGAAGATTTTCTTCATTTGGCGCCATCTGACGAATTCTTCGTTTATGCCATTCGAAAACCGAATTTCCAGAAGATCGAATTTGGGCTAAAGACGTCGACGAAATCGCCAAACATGAACGATATCGACAAATCGTTCGCAATCCGACTTGCATCGGGATTTTCGTCATTTTCACAGCCAAGAAACTGCATTGGGTTTTGAAGGATAAAGGGGAATCCTGGGATGGCAGTTATTTCCGTGAGAAAATTTTATTGGAGAATGTCATTCCATTTCTCAGTGATCCAGACAATGTCTTGGTGGTTGGTGAGGCTGTCTTTCTTCATGACAAAGCTCCTTGCATGCGTGCAAATGCGACTCAGCAATTGTTAAAGGAAAACAATGTCGAATTTTGGGGCAATGACGTCTGGCCGGGAAATTCGCCAGATCTCAATCCGGCAGAGAACATTGGGGCCATAATTAAGGATGAAGTGGAAGCTCTGATGATTCAGGAGCAAGGTCAAAATCGATATTCGGTTGAAACTTTGAGAATGAATTTGGAAACTGTGTTGAAAAATCTGGAAAATCGAATGGAACTGTTTGAAGATTTGTTGTGTTCTTATCCACCTCGTTTGAATGCTGTTCGAAGGGCTAATGGTGGTCATACTGACTATTAAATCGTGTCAATAAACTCAGTTTTTGATGGGCTTTCGAATGGTGTATGAATTATTTGTGTTGTTATTACAAGTGTTGCTGTGACCTCCTAGGAAAAGGTTATGCCCCGCCCTGTACACTGAGAGCTTCTGCATTGGAGACAAATTCCTTGCGTATCTAATCACTTGGCCAAAGAAAGCTATTCTACTCTACTCTACTCTACTCTACTCTACTCTACTCTAGTCTAGTCTAGTCTAGTCTAGTCTAGTCTAGTCTAGTCTAGTCTTTCTTTTTGGGGAAACAGAATAGGAAATCTTCTAAATCAAGAAGGCTTGAATGATCTTCTCTGTTTAATCCATGTTCAAAGTCTTATAAGATAATAAGCAAATTATAAAATTGTTTATCCAAAATCCAATTAAAACAGTATTTCTATTTGTTCTAGCACACCACTGTATTCTACCTATCTAGAACCATTAATTTTATAGCTATTAACTTGTTCTTAGCAGATGGCCAGCCATAGTTTTGCACACCAAGGTAAGAGAGTACTTATCAGAAGTCTATTAGCCAGCAGATATTTTAGATTACTAAGACTGTAACTAGTAACTTGTTTGCACATAAAGGGTCTTACACTACATCCCCGGCATTCTTCAGGAAATGTACCACTTTGGAAATGTACCCGTCACAATGGCTAAAACACTGCTATAAAGCAACCACATCTTCCTTGTTTAAAACCCATCTGCAATTCTAAAAAACGTAATGAAACATTTTTCATTCTGTCAAAACCTTCACTGCCAAAACCTATTTCTTTTTTTATGTGTTTGATTTTCAACCTGGAAATCATCCATAAAATTTAGCACATTTCTGGACAGTCAAATGAAACGTAGATGGTATAAGAGAAAACTAAAGGATTGATAAGATGACCTACAACAAACAACTGACTGAGCATGGCCAACTTGCTGCGACCAACTCTCTGTGAGTTAATTAGCCACGGCCAATTCACAGTAGGACAATTTAACAATTCAATTTAATTATTTAAAATAAATAAAACATTATTTTAATTTCTGTCATTCACATTACATTTTGTCCCTGTTTTTGCATCCATTCTTTATTGATTCTGTTCCATCATTTCTTTTGATATTAGTGTAACTCTTGTCCCTTGCGAGTTGGCCGTGGTGAATTATCATAGACCCAACTGAGGAACAGGGGAACCATAGATGGGCTCTTTTCAAACTGTTTCAAGACGTTACCCTTTTGGTTCCATGGGAATTACAACTTCTAATTCCAAAATCAGTTTGGGAGATGTGGTCCATATGCATATTTACATGGTTAAAAAGTATAAAGGTAAAGGTTCCCCTCGCACATATGTGCTAGTCCTTCCCGACTCTAAGGGTGGTTCTCATCTCCATTTCAAAGCTGAAGAGCCAGCGCTATCCGAAGACGTCTCTGTAGCCATGTGGTCGGCATGACTAAACACCGAAGGCACACGGAATGCTGTTACCTTCCCACCAAAGGTGGTTCCTATTTTTTCGACTTGCATTTTTACATGCTTTCAAACTGTTAGGTTGGCAGAAACTGGGACAAGTAACAGGAGCTCACTCCCTCACGCAGTGCTAGGGATTTGAACCACCAAATAGCCACTGAACCATCGTGTCCCTTATTTAAAAAGGATACAAAACATTTTTTTCATCAAGGGTGCAATTAACTATTGATTGCCATCATATCTACCTTCAAAGATAAATTATTCTTTATATTTGTATTTCAGATGCAGTGTAAAGGGATGAAACTTTTTAAAAGAATAAAACAATAAATATGCAACTAAAACAACTTGCATGTTTCTACCTGGCAAGTTAATGCTTGCTGTGATAAAATTAGCCAACATACATCAGGAAGATAATCAGATTTTACTTTGGCACACTTTAGAAGGTATGAAGTTTCAAAATTAATGATTAGCCAATGTTAACATCCTGATGTTTAGTTTTACTGTCTGGAAACCGCTACAGGTAGTCCTCAACTTACAATAGTACTTTTAGTGATTGTTCAGTTACAACGACACTGAAAAATGTGGCTTATGACCATTTTTCACAGTTATGACCTTTGCATCATCCCCATGAGGCAAAACTCAAGAAATGTCGTACTTAACAACAGAAATTTTGAGCTCGATTGTGGTATTGAGGACTACCTGTATTTCCTTTAGTCTTAAATAAGCCCCTGTATGTCAATATAAATATACTTATACTAAAGGTTTCATTATAAGAAGTTTATAGAGAAGTAACTTCGATACAATTTACAATGTTGGTTGCTAAATTAGAGAGTTGTTACATGAATTTTGCCCCATTGTACGACCTTTCTTGCCATGGTTGTTAAGTGAACCACTTGCAGTTGTTAAGTTAGTAACATAGTTGTTAAGTGAATCTGGCTTTCCCATGACTGCTTGTCAGAGGTTTGTAATTCTAGTATATAAATAAATACTTCTGTATTTTTTTACAGTATTAGCTCTTGCAACTTTTTCACTGTTCCCCCCTGCAATTGCCATATGAGCCCAGGAAAAGATGCAGCTGCTTTAAAGAGCTACAGGAAGGCACTATAATTGTGTTCTCATACAGTTCTTTTCCAAATTATTTTCAAAGCACTTTAAAGTTATGATTCATTGTACAATCAGCAGATGTTCAGACTTGATTTGACATTTTTATTCACCTATCAAGTCCTTCCTAAGGACCTGGGATAGGCAGTTGTTGATGTTTAATGTGTTAGTTATTATTGTTCAGCATGCAGTCAGCCAGATGTTCAGACTGGATTTCACATTTTTTGTCCACCTAGGACACCTTTTGTCCTAAGGGACCTGCGATATTATTATTATTTTATCCCACCTCTTTTGTATACATTTATTTTGATCGACTCAAGATAGCAAACTGTTCTGACCCCCTCCTCCGTCCAGTAACGAATGTCGAGACAAGCTTAGCTGGAATGCCACAGCACTTTATTAGCAGGAAACCAAAACCTCAGTGGCTGAAAGCCAAGCACAACAAACAGATAAGAACCTTGGCAGCAACTCAGACTTCGACAGAGACAGATAACAGCTTCTCCAGCGTTAAGAATGAAGTTGAATCCTGCAAACCAGACTCCTCCCAGAGTCCCTCCTTAAATACAATCTTGAGAGGAGCCTAATTATAACCAGCTGGGTCCAATTATCTTTTGTAACTGCGTAGCTGTTTTCTCCATCGATATGTCCGGCATTGCCGGGCATCCAGGACCACCTCCCTTGTCTCCTCATCACTACTCCAAGGCCTGACGTCAGGAGCACACTCCCTTCGGCTCTCACCGCTGCTCCATGCCTCAGGCACCTCCTGGTGGCCAACCAGCCTCTCTGCACCCTGATCGGATTCGGAATCCTGTCCAGGGTCCTCCATCTCTTCCAGAGCCGACTCATAAGGCCCCTCGCTGTTGGAGTCTGTTTGCAGTTCCAACGGCTCCTGCTGGGCCACTACAGCAAACCTACCTAATATTCCTATTTATTTTCCATCAAGATATTGTACAAATTAGATACTGCAATTACATCGCTTCTTATGCTAATCTTACTCTGTATGTGAAATTTCTACTTGCAAAACTCATAATAAAGCGATTGTGAGCAATACAAGAAGGAAGTTCAAATGTTTTGACTGAGAAATAGAATGGAACAGAATGGGCTATTTTTCTTACCAATCCATCACAATTGCTAATCGCCACTGTGGCCTCTGGCATGCCTGTGATGCCTCCTGTGGACAAGCATTCCTGCTTCAAGGGTTCCCGAAAGACTACTTGGAAATCTTCTTGCCATTCAGCCAAAGCACCAGGAGATACCAGCTTCTGGTTGGGCTTCAAGCGGAGATGAAGTTCCTTGCCCCAAACAGTAACATTGAAGAAGTACAAGGGATTCCCAAAGACGGCTTCTTTCGTAGAGATGCTGCGAACCATCCTGTGTCGAGTTGAGTGCTGTGCAGGAGATGGTGAGTCAGACACTACGTGTGATAGGAACCGCCCCTGGTGATCTACACTGAAGGGCACAATCACATCATATTCACTTAGCTTTCCAGACAGGAGCAACTCTAGGGAAATAAATGTAAATAGACAAACTTTAATACATTCAAATGAAACAACTTTTGCGTGTTTCTTTTCCCCCCAAATATCTACGCTTGTAATTTCAGCAACATGGAACTTTTTTCATCGGTTATAGCAAATTCTAAGAAAACTGAGTTTTGCATGCTGTCCCAAAACCGTATTTTAATTTAGCATGTGTGACCATTTTACATTTTGTATGTTGTAGGTACCCAGGAAAAGAAAAATAAAGGATTAAAATGGGTGAATTTTGCAATTCAGATACATTAATGCAAATGTTGTACATTTGTAAACTCCTATGTAATTCCCCCCCCCACCTCCACTCATTTTTTATGTCTCACCAGATAGGACAAAAAATAATAATGATATAGGCCTTTGACTACTGAAAATACAAAACATATTCAGCCAGGCACTACTGCATACTTTAAAGCATATTTTCACATCAAGGGCCTTTGCCAAAGTTTGTATTGTGTACATTCTTGCTTTCTGAACTGAAAAATCTCAGAAAGGCCCATTCTGTGCCATGCTACCACCCAACAATGCATTTTGCACTTTTTTTCTACATTCCACACAGATACCGTTGCAACACAGCAGCAGCCATGAGCTGACCATGGTCACCGTCTTCTATATCTCAAAAATAATAAGACCTCCCCGAAAATAAGATCAAGTGCTTATTTCAGTTGAGGGGGGGGGTTAGAAAAAAATAAGACCCTGTCTTATTTTCAGGGAAACATGATCTGCATGCACACAGACATCACAACTAAATATTTTGATGGTGTATTGACTGTTGTACAAGCCTGTGAAAATGATGAAGAGATTGTGGATTGATTCTGATCTCTTACCCTCGTTCATATAGCAGCTGGGCATTCATACAGAAAAATGTTAGTTTTTGTTTTCAAGCATTCCCCTTCCCACTCCCATTTGTAGCCATTATCTTTGATTTACACACACCCTGATGAAGGAGATTTGAAGTTAATAGGAACTGCTGCTTCATCTCAAGTTGCAAAACCAAGTTATTTCTCCTTACAAACTTCAGTTTGCCAAGTGAATACAGTATGTTCAACACAGCAGAAGAAAATCATGCTGGCACACCCTGATGCCACTTACAGCTGACATCAAGCATCCAATAATAATAACAATAATATAATAACAGTAGACTTATATACCGCTTCATAGGGCTTTCAGCCCTCTCTAAGCGGTTTACAGAGTCAGCATATTGCCCCCAACAACAATCTGGGTCCTCATTTTACCCACCTCGGAAGGATGGAAAGCTGAGTCAACCCTGAGCCGGTGAGATTTGAACCGCTGAACTGCTGATCTAGCAGTCAGCCTGCAGTGCTGCATTTAACCACCGCGCCACCTTGGCTCATAATGAATCCATAATGAATCCAAGCGATTCATTCTCCAACCCCCAAGTAACACATAATGTATATACTCCAAAAGGGAGAAAATCCTTTGAAATGAAATAATCTGGCGCTCTCAATTCCTGGCAAATAAATGGGGAAGATGAAAATGCAGGTAGTGACAGATTTCATTTTCCTGGGCTCCAAGATCCCCGCAGATGGGGACTGCAGCCAAGAAATTAAAAGATGCTTGCTCCTGGGGAGGAAAGCTATGGCAAATCTAGACAACATACTAGAAAGCAGAGACATCACCCTGCCAACAAAAGTGTGTATACTATATAGTCAAGGCTATGGTTTTCCTAGTTGCAATGTACGGCTGTGAAAGTTGGACCTTAAGAAAGGCTGAGCGCCAAAGAATTGAGGCCTTTGAGCTATGGTGCTGGAGAAGACTCCTGTGAATCCCTTGGACTGCAAGGCGATCCAACCGATCAGTCCTAGAAGAGATCAACCCTGAGTGCTCTTTAGAAGGCTGGATCCTGAAGATGAAACTCAAATACTTTGGCCATCTAATGAGAAGGAAGGACTCACTGGAGAAGAGCCTAATGCTGGGAACGATTGAGGGCAAAAGAAGAAGGGGACGACAGAGAATGAGGTGGCTGGAGGGAGTCACTGAAGCAGTCGGCTGAGTTTAAATGGGCTCTGGGGGATGGTAGAGGACAGGAAGGCCTGGAGGAACATTGTCCATGGGGTTGTGATGGGTCGGACATGACTTCGCAACTAACAACAACAAGATAACAGAAAAATCTGAAATACAGCAGCTTCTCATCCCAGGAAAACTATTTCTAGGGCAGATATCATGTGTCAAAATAAGATTAACAGCCTCATATTTAAATTATTTAAACATTTAAATCAGTAAAGGTATGCTATTCTCTTCACTAGTAATGGGAGCACACGCAGAAGGTCCGTGATGACGTCAGGGTGGGTGAGAGGAGCCTCGCAGTGGCACCCTTACCGGTTCGCCTGAAATGGTGCGAACCAGCAGCATATCACCTCTGATTTAAATAGTACATACTAAGCATATGATCAGAAAATGTCTGTCTATAAACAGAGTTCTCTTTACCCCGTGACTGGTATGCTGCAAAACTCCTGCTGTGTATTTTATTTTGCTTTATAGCCTGTTGACTTCCACATCAAAAGAACACCACAAAGATCTCAAAAATGAGATCTACTATAATCTGTAACAAACCAACCAATCCAGCTGAAATCCATAAACCTGTCTAGTATGATCATATGTTTGTTTGTTTTTATAAAAGTTTGACACTACTGAGAAAATCTGATTGACAAGGGCTGAAAAATAACAGCCAATGGTCAAATTTAAACCTGTTCTTTATTTTCATGCCTGTCGCAAGGCAGACGATGGATTTTTAGAAGATTGGCAATCGGGTTCCCCCTTGTAATTGAAGCAAAGTCCTGCCTTCCTTTCCAGTTTCCAAACAGGAAAGCTAAAGCAGGGCAGATCAGACACCACATGAAATGTGAAGCTGGTGCCTAGAAATTTGGGGGCCAGTTCTAAAGAAAGGCTCAAATACCATTGTAACTAGCAACATGTGGCAGACGGAGAATTGTTTCCATATCTACTGGGATTAAGGTACATCCTGCCCATCATCTGGATAGGAGGGTTTGCAGGAACCAAGAAAGGCGTGCACAGGTAGGACACGATTTGTCCTTTACGTGAAAAGGGAGTTTTTCAATGACATGTAGATGTTCCAAAGGGCAGGAGCAACAGCAGAGAAGGCCCTCCTCCTGGACACACACACACACACACACACACACACACACACCGCCAACTGGAATAATTGGGCTGACGGGAACCACAGCATGCCTCCTTTGCCAATCCCAGTGGGCTTAAATAGTCCCTCAAATAACTTGGACACATACCTAGCATTTTCACTATATGGGAGTTTTGTGAAGATGCCAAGGAGAGATCCAACCTAGGAGAAATTTCCAAACAGTGAGAACTATTAACCAGTGGGAGGGGTTGCCTTAAAAAGTTGTGGATGCTTCATCACTAGAGGTTTTTAAGAAGTGATAGGACAACCATTTGTCTGAAATGGTATAGGATTTCCTGCCTGATCAAGGCAGTGGTGGGTTGCCAATTTGTTTACTATTGATTTGAGTACGTGTGACACTTCTGCGCATGCGCACAAGAGTCCGGGACAGTGGGCGGAGCCTCCCACCACTGCTAGTACCAGTTCGCCAGATCCGGGCCAAATGGGGAGCAACCCACCTCTGGTCCAAGGTCACTTCAAGCTCTATCCTGATTGATTGAAAATATACATACATACATACATGCAAACATTTCCCCTTTCTGCAATTTCAAAGTTTTCAGCTTTGCCTGTTGCTTAAAGCTACTAGGCCAAGCATTTGCTTACTTTCCAGATGTTCATATTTCGAGAATAAAAATCTCTGGCCATAAAATCGAGGCAAGCAAGCAAGGTATTAGAAGTTGTGGGTGCTTCATCACTGGAGGTTTTTAAGAAGAGATTGGACAACCATTTGTTTGAAATGGTATAGGGTTTCCTGCTTGAGCAGGGAGTTGGACTAAAAGACCTCCAAGGTCCATTCCAACTCTGTTATTCTGTTCTGTTCCATTCTCTCTCTCTCTCTCTCTCTCTCTCTCTCTCTCTCTCTCTCTCTCTCTCTCTCTCTCTCTCTCTCTCTCTCTCTCTCTCTCTCTCCCTCCCTCCCTCCCTCCCTCCCTCCCTCCCTCTCTCACACACACACACACTAGTGGTTCCCAACCTTTTTTTGACCATGCCCCATCTAAGCATTTCTAAACTCCTGATGCACCCCACCCCCATATAATTCTTACTTTACTCAAAAAGTGTGTAGTCTACCCACTTGGAGGAAGCCTAAAAGGCCATTAACCTGATTTCAACAAGGTTGAAATTGTCCCTATTAAAAATCAGTCCGTCCCCCCCTTGTAGGGCGTGGGTTGGGAATCACTGAAAGTAGTAGCCGAGTTACATTCACGTCCCGCCTGGGAAAGCTAAACAGGTTTGATTTCGCAGAGCCGCACCGCCACCCAACGGAGCCCGGTCTCCAAAACAGTCTCCGGTTTTGCAACAAGCCTCTTTTTTTTCTCGCCAAGATTTGGACCGAGGCGCTCTACCTGGACCAAGCCAAGGACCAAGCCAAGGCTGCCGCCCAATTTCCTAGCCGCGCCAGCAGACGGGGCGACCTGGGCTTCTCTCCCTCGCTCCCCCGGAGCCCAGCCAGGCGATCAATTTCCTCCTCCACTGCCTTCCTCCCTCGCACCCGTTTCCTACCTTGGATTTTGCCTTGCCTGCCGGAGGCTGCCCAGCACCGCCGAGGCATCATCACCCAGGAGAGCATCGCCACATAAAAGACCAGAGAATCCATCGGTTCGCCACGCGCCCTCCGGCCGTTCCAGAGCGGGGCAAAAGTAAAAGTGGCAGCTTCTGACGCCCGCTGCGTTTTTTCCCCTTCCTTCCTTCCTTCCTTCCTTCCTTCCTTCCTTCCTTCCTTCCTTCCTTCCTTCCTTCCTTCCTTCCTTCCTTCCTTTCCCTTCCTAGCTCTCTCTTTCCTTCTTTTCTATCTCTTTCTTTCCTTCTTTTCTCTTTCTGTTTCTTACCTTCCTCTCTTTCTTTCCTTCCTCTTTCCTTCCTTTCTTTCCTTCCCTCCTTTCCTTCCCTTCTTTTCTTTCCTTCCTTCTTTTCCTTTCTCTCTCTCTCTCCTTCCTTCCTTCCTTTCCTTCCTTCCTTCCTTGCTTCCTCGCCCCCACGCCGAGCCGGCTGGCCCCTCAGCACAAGAAGCCCCGCGGGAGCAGGAGCCGCTCCGCCAGCTGGTCCTCCCGGCAGCGCACTGAGCCTGAGCCGGGACGCGTCCCTTCCATGCAAGGCGAAACCGCCGGGGGCGGAGGAGGCGCCGCTTTCCCGCTGCAAGGCTGAGGGGAGCCGCGGGGAGGAGAGGGAGGGCAGGGCAGGGGAGCCGGGGAGGCCCGCGCGCGCGCTCCCGGACGGCCTCCTCCTCCTCCTCCTGAGTGACAGCCAGGCCGGCAACCTGACCCGCAAGCGACGGAGCGTGGGGTGGGAGGGGGGATCTGGGGAGACCTCCCCGCCTCTCCCCTCTTCTTCCCGGGGAGCGCCGCCGAGAGAGAGGACTTTCCATTGCACGTGGCGCTTTCAACGCGGCTCGTCTTGCCAAGGGCCAGTCCCCGAGCCAAGCGCCACCTCTTGCCCGGGCCG
This sequence comes from Thamnophis sirtalis, assembly GCF_051295495.1. Classification (NCBI taxonomy): domain Eukaryota; kingdom Metazoa; phylum Chordata; class Lepidosauria; order Squamata; family Natricidae; genus Thamnophis; species Thamnophis sirtalis. Next base: position 36,346,790 of record NW_028261395.1, read on the forward strand.
CCCGCGGAAGGGTCCCGAGAATTTACCTCAGGGGGTCCCAGAGGCTGGAGGGAAAGAGGACGCTGCGCTCTTCCCGCGCTTTCTTTTGCGCTGCTTCCTCGTGGAATCCTATCTGCCCGCGTACCGTCTGGGACCTTCACTCAGCGCTTCCCGAACGTTTTCCTTCAATCCCCGAAATGCTTGTTTTGTTTGGTTAAATTTATGCAGGTATTCCTCGGCTTACGACCCCCAGTTGATCCCAAACTTTCCCTTCCTAAGCAAGCCAGTGAAATGACTTTTGCTTCGTTTCCGGACCTTTCTTGCCCCACTTGTTAACCGAACAGGTTGCAGTTGTTAAGTGAGTAACAGGGTTTTTGAATGACTCTGGCTCATGACCTTATGATTCTTGATAATGTATCTTGTCTTTTTATGTACACTGAGAACATAGGCACCAAAGACAAATTCCTTGTGTGTCCAATCACCCTTGGCCAATAAAGAATTATATTCTGTTCCATTCTATTTCTATTCTTTCCTTGTCAGAAGGTGATCAGTGGGACAGTGTAACCATCATAAGTTGCCAAACATCCAAATTTCGATCACGTGACCACACAACGATCATAAGTGTGATTGTAGTCATGAGTCGCTTCATTGATTTTGGTCACTAAAAGGATGGTTGTAAGTCAAGAACTAGATGCATGCTGCCCATCTCTCTGTCAAATGACAGCTTCCAACACCAGAACGTTTTTAGTTAAACGTCCTTGTTTTGATGGGGAAATTGGTCTGTGTGTGGTTATCAAAAGAAAGACCATTTTTTTACCCAATTCTGGGTGACTTGTCCAGGGTTGGAGACCACGTTTAATAAAATGTGGAACAGGTTGCTCCAAATTGCTTAGAAGGTTCCTGTAGAACAGTAATGGTGAACCTATGGCAATTGTGCCAGAGGTGACACGCAGAGCCCTCTCTGTGGATACATGCGCCGTCGCCAGCTGCTCTTCTAGTATCTGGAGCACACATGCACGCCGGCCAGCTGGTCTTCATGGACACCTGAAAACGGCCTGAAAAATGCCCCCCAAAACAGGCCTTTTTTTACGCCATCGCCAGCTGTTCATCTGGTTTCCAGTGCGAACATGCATGTAGTTCGTCTTTGCAGGCGGTGGAGCATCTGAAAACAGCTAAAAACTGTCCCCAAAACGGCGTATTTGGGGGCGTTTTTGGGCTGCTTTTGGGGCCATTTTGGGCTGGTTTGGGAGCTGTTTTCATGCCGTTTTTCAAGCCAAAAACAGCCTGAAAACAACCCAAATACGGCCTGAAAAGCAGTCAAAAACGACCCAAAAAACAGGCATGTGCGTCCCGGCCAGCTGGTCTTCAGGTTTCCGGTGCGCACATGCAAACACATCCCAGTTTGGGCACTTAGTGCCAAAAAGGTTTGCCATCACTGCTGTAAAAAGAGGAATGGCAGAACCTAGAACCGCTACATAGCCACAAATCCAGGCCTTGAATTTCTTTGACCCTTTGATATAATTCCAAGCAGGTGTTAAACATTAACTGAGAAGATTCCTATGCATAGGCTTTTTAGCAATATATCAGTTTAACTGCACCTTCACAGGTAGACCTGGTCTTTCCCAACTGATGGGAAAGTCAGGAGATGTTGCCACAGAGAAAGCAGAACAACTTACTTTCTCTAGTATGTCTATCAAGGGAAGGTTTGTAGCATTAAAGGATGTGTGGAGCTACCTAGTTTTTTAAACTATCTTTTGCCTGAAGGAGGAGGGATCTCTGTGTGAGAGTTGCTCTAGTTGTGCTTTGGGATGATTACTCCATTGCAAATTTAGATGGTGCTCATAGTCATTAGTTGGACAGAATAACAGAAGAAGAGAGATGGAAAGGACCTTGGAGGTCTTCTAGTCCAACCCCCTGACCAGCTAAGGCACCTAGACCATCTTGACTAAGTATATACATTTAATAAATAAATGGAGATCTGGTTTGTATTAGGATGGGAAAACACCAGGAAATCTCAAAACTTTAGTCAACTAAAGAAAAATGGGCACAGCAAACTAATCTTTAAAAGAAAATCAAATCAAGGCGGCTCATCTTGGTATCTTGTATATTTTGGCAAGTATATAATGAGCATGAATATCAATTATTTTGTATATTTTCATAAAAGCCCCAGCTGCATGAGGCAATTACTCCTGTTGAAACACAGAGTTAAGTAAGTGTGAATAGCTTATATCCCAATCCAGAAAAAATAGAGCTAAGCCAAACTTCTTTGATTTTTTTCTTTTCTTTTACTGTTTTTCCTTAGGAAAAAAGACCACCTAGCAGCATTTCTCCTCTTTATAGATATTCTTTTCTCCTCCCTTTAGACAAATTCATGGAAGGCCCCCCCCCCCAATATCTCTGCCCACAAATTTATCGACATTTCTTGAGAAATGGGCACAGCTGGCCCAAAATATTTTCCAATGAAAATCAGAGGAGCAAAATGGCAACCATTAAAGTCCAATGGAATTTCACCACCACCCTCTGCCCACCATTTGCCCTGTGAGCCAGAAGACCCTACAAATGTGTCTTTCAACACATGCCACAAATTATTCTAACAATCTGCTGTTTGGTAGCAACCAAACATAGTTGAGAAGGATGCTTCATTTTCCCCTCTTATTTTGGCTGGTGCTATAGACAGGATAACTATCTAACCCAGGAATCCCCAAAGACAGCAGTATGAGCCTAGAACAAAATAATTTATCTCAGCCTTCTTCAACCAGTATGAGAGAACTTGCTGCAGCCAACTCGCCACTGGACAATTTGCCAAATACAAAACTTACATTAATTTCAAAGAAACGGTGGCCAATAATAATAAACTCGAGGCAGACATACAAGAGTTACAATAATTTTGATAAAATGTCACCGATAATAAAAATAACTAAAATAAATTATTAATACAGGGTTGAATTGTCCTGCAGCAATTTGTCCTATGACGAGTTGGCCATGGTGAGTTGGCTGTGTCTAATTGTTTTAGACCTAAACAATTCTCAATCTATTGCTGGATTATTGGACTGGAGCTCCCTTAGTTCCTTGTCGATAGGCGGGGAATTATCCTAAAGATAAAGAGAGGTGAAGTGCCTTAATCATTACCATTTTCAGCAACAAATGCAACTCATGTCCTCTTCTGGGATGTGAGCAACAGTTGCTGCCAACCATTTGTTCCAACTTGACCAATGTAGAAGCCAATTTATTATAAGCACATAAGGAACCCAATGTTCTGGCCGAGGCTTCCCAAGAGCATGAAGCAAACTCCTTGTCTCACCAAAAACCCTTTATTAATTTGCTGTGAATTCTGCTCATTCACATCCAGCAACGTCTTTCAAGGGAGGATTTACAGTCACAGACCTTATCTGGCTTGGAGAGCTGCCAGGCCGATATCTGCAAAACTTGGCAAGGAGCCTCGGAGAGTCACATTCATCGACCAACTGTGTCCTTACTCCCAAGTTGACCCCTGTTCTTTAGCTGTTCCCTTCGTATGGCAACTCTGCACATGCGGAAGAGGCTCCAGCTGTTCATCTGCCTCACTGATGTCTGACAAACTAATCAAATTTGTTATGCAAGTGACTGAAATTACAATCAAGTTGCAGTCATGTGTTTGTACACATTCTTGAGAATAATCCCTATTTAACAAAGGTTGCAGTCCTGAGTAACTGTACTGAGTGCAAGCACCAGTGAATTCATTGTGGCTTCTTTATGAATAAACTGACATAATATTATTTATTCATTATTTAAATGTGCTTGGAATTAGAATAGAATAGAATACAATAGAATAGAATAACAGAGTTGAAAGAGACCTTGGAGGTCTTCTAGTCCAACCCCCTGATTAGGCAGGAAACGCTACACCACTTTAGACAAATGGTTATCCAATATCTTAAAAACTTCCAGTGTTGGAGTATTCAAGCTTCTGGAGGCAAGCCGTTCCACTGATTAATTGTTCTAACTGTCAGGAAATTTCTCCTTAGTTCTAGGTTGCTTCTCTCCTTAATTAGTTTCTACCCATTGCTTCTTGTCCTATCCCCAGGTGCTTTGGAGAATAGCTTGACTCCCTCTTCTTTGTGACAGCCTCAGAGATATTACAACACTGCTATCATGATCCCCTATGATCTTTTCATTAAACTAGACATACCCAATCAATCCCAGTGTCCTAAATCTCATTAGAGGTCCAGGGTTTAAAAGTTTTTATTCTAAATGGAGATGCCAGGGTATGAACTTCCCAGAAACAAGGCATTGTCGGAAATGCTTTGGCTTGGCTCTGTTAAAACCAAGTATCTGTGAGTTTGGGTGTCTAATGGAACCTGCAATTGCAAATGTTCTCCTCTTAAATCTGGGTGCTATTGCCTTGCCTTGCTTGGATTCAGTGTGCAAATTGGGGTTCTCCTGAATCAACACCTCCTGTTTGGAGAACTGGTAGCAGATGGCAGTTTTGCAAAATTCATTCTTGTGCATCAGTTGTCCCACTTCCTGAACTGGGAACTGCCTTAGTTACTTCCCACATGGATTACAGATAGTCCTCACCTTACAATGATTCATTTAGTGATGGTTCCAAGTTACAACAGCAGTGGGGAAAAATGACTTAGGACCACTTACGACTTTTGTAGCATTCCCATGGTCACATGACCAAAATTCAGTCATTTGGCAAATGATTCATATTTATCACAGTTGCTATGTTCCGGGGTCATGTGATCCCGTTTTGTGATCTTGCGATAAGCAAATTCACAGGGGATTCACTTAGCAACTGGGTTATTAACCACTGCAGTGATTCCCTTAGCAGGAAAGAAAGATCGTAACATGGGGCAAAGTTAATTAACAACTGTCTCTCTTAGCAACAGAAATGTTGGGCTCAGTTGTGCTTGTAAGTCAAGGACTATCTGTCCTGCAAAGCAGCGTACAAAGAGTTGTCCTTGAAAATGATCCAGAAGCTTCGATCATTCCAGAAAGCAATATACACACAAGTAGTCATGGCCATCCTCCATTATATCCATGAAACACTTCTATTCTGCAGGTTGCATTGCCTCCAGGATTCTTGATGCAACTCAAATTGCTGTATGAAGCCCTACGTGATGTGGGAACAGATTACTTGCAAGACTACCTGTTCTCCAGGCTGTTGCTCATCCCACAGAGAGAGGATATATATACTCCAGGTCTCCATACCGGAAGAATGTCTTCTTATAAGGAGGAATCCCTTTTCCTTGGTGATCCTGCCCTTTGGAATGATCTTTTCCAGGATGCAGTTGGACTCAACCTTACAAGCCTTCTGAAAGGTGGTTTCTCCCTATCATTTCCCCCAAGCCTTGAGGTAAGGATGATTGGAATTCCCAATGTAAACAATTTTTGGAGATTTCACTTTGCATCTCCTTGGCATTGTTGCATCTTTACTGAAATAAGTCATTTTGTATTGGTTGATAATCTCTCTATGGAGATTCTCAGTCATTCAGGTCATAGTTGTCCCAACTATGGGACGTTTCAATCAGTGGTGGGTTTCAAAAAAGTTTGGAACCTCTTCTGTAGGTGTAGCCTACTTTCCGGGTCCATTGGTGGAACCTCTTCTAACCAGTTTGGTTGATTTGATGAACCGGTTCTACCGAATAGGTGTGAACTGGTAGGAACCCACCTCTGGTTTCAACTGGACGTTCTTGTTTTTCTTTGCAGACATTTCACTTCTCATCCAAGAAGCTTCTTCATCTCTGACAGGATGGTGGGGAATGGAAGGATTTATAAAACCTTTCAGCAGTTCCAAGAAGACTCCACATTTATTTGCACTACTCAGGTGACCCTGAGGACCGAGATAAACTTCCAAGTGGACTCAACGACCCTCTAAAAGGATGCAAATGACCAGCTGTCCATAAGGACTATAAATCCTTCTATTCCCCACCATCCAGTCAGAGCTGAAGAAGCTTCTTGGATGAGAAGCGAAACATTTTCAAAGAAAAACAAGAAAGTCCAGTTGCCTCTTGAAAATGCACCTTTGAGTATTGGTTGAGTATGATTTTTCTCTACAGTATCTCTTTTCCCCCTTTTATTACTGCACTCAGAGTCATGTTTTTTGATTGGGGGAATCCTATGAATGTTTAAATAAACAGTGTTATTTGTCAGTGAGCTCCAGCCCATACTTTCAAGGAAGGAAAATGTTCTCCCTTCTGTATGACAGAGATTTTCCTTTTCATGTACAGCACAATAATGTGTCAAGCCTTGACAACATCTGTTTTTGCACGATGCAAATCATGCGTAGTGAAGGATCATTGCCATACGATATTAAGTGCAAACAGTTGCATGAGGAGGAATAGTTGGAGAAGGGGTGGTTCCTGGCAGCCTAAGAGGGTTTTTTGCAGCTCCTAAAATTATAACTACCAAAGTGAACAGTCAAAAATAAAACATGATGGAGTATCAAATCTGTTATCAATTTTATGGGCTATAACTCTTTACAAGGAACTCTGGTTAAAACTAGGATTTTATGGAAAATTCATAATGCTTCTTTTACCTCCAGTATACCACTAGATTTGTTCTGGCCTTGCCATAGCAAAATCTCCCAAACTGATAGATATGTTGGACTAGATCTTCTATTATTGTTAGCATGTTCAAAAACTGTACAGATTGCATTATAGATAGTGTTGTGGCCCACCAATGGCCAGCAGAGCTGGCAGCAGATTCGGACAGTGAGGAGGTTGGGGAGGAACTTAGACCAGTCCTGGAGTCTGGGGAAAGCTCTGGCAAGTGCCCTGCGTTGGAGGAAGGGAGGGGGTCAGGGCCATTTGACAGTTATCAGCTGCCTTTGGAGTCAGACATCGGTGAGGCAGACAAACAGCTGGAGCCTGTTTCCACTGTGTGCATGTGCAAAGTTGCCAGAAGAAGGGAACAGCTAAGGAACAAGGGTCGACTTGGGAGTAAGACCACAGGTGGATGGTGAATACTCCCATAGGGAATAAAAGAGGACCGAAAGGAGAGGGGTGTTTGCAGGATACTATTAATTCATTCTTGCATTCTTGCTAAGTACTCAGCTTCGTGCGGCTGGGGAAGCCTTGGTCAGAACTACCTGCCTCACCGACTTAGGACCACCATTGGGGGCAGAATTTCCATTGCCAAGCGAGGTGGTTCGTAAATGAGTCATACCTGATTCTATAACCTTTTGTGCTATGGTTGTTAAGCAAATCACAGCAGTTAAGTGAAGCATGCAATTGTTAGGCAAATCCGACTTCCCACTCAACTGTGCTTGTCAGAAGCCAGCTGGGAAAGTTGTGAATGATGATTACATGACCTCAGGATACTGCAACCATCACAGATAGATGCCGGTTGCCAAGCAACCATATTTTGAACACGTGACTGTGGAGATACTGCAATGGTCATAAATGTGAGGACAGGTTATAAGTCATGTTTTATTACCATTTTAATTTTGAACACTGCAGCATGGTGGCTCAGCAGTTAAAATGTTGGGATTGTTGGTTGGAAATGTTTGAGACCCGAGATCCACACGATGGGGTGACTCCCGTACTCACCTAGATCCTGCCAAACTAGCAGTTCAAAAGCATGCAAATGCAAGTAGATAAATAGGAACCAGTTTGACCGGAAGGTAACAGCACTCCATGACATCATTCTGGAAACATGAATGTCTTTGGACAACACTGGCGCAATGGCCTTGAAACAGAGATGAGCCCCCCCCCCTCAAGTCGACAATGAGTAGCAAAGTAAAATCCACTTCGAACAGTTGATAAACAAATGGATTATTTATATAAGGGGTGTCTGGGGGGAGAGATTTTCATGATAGAACGGAGTTTTCAAACTGAGACATTTAAAAATGGATCCATCAATCAAGCATCCAAGAGGACTGTAGGTTCCCTGCAAGAAGGTCTTGTAATATACTGAAGAAAAAGAAGAATATGATGTTCCATAGATTACTAAACTACTTTGCTTCCTTTGAGAGATGATAAGTACACTGTAAAACAGCTGAGGGCACTTTTGTAACATCCAAAAATTGAAGTCCTACTCAAGACCACCCAGAAAGTTGCAGAACAAGAGATGTGGTTGCAAATTCAGTAATTACACTGTAATAAGAAGGAAATGCCTGTGTTTTTCCTCGCTTGTGTCAATTACTAGGCAAAATGATTTATAATAAAATGACTGCAAACTAGCATTACAGATTTTCCATCCTTGAGGCAGGGATGGCACAGAGAACCATGCCACTGACTATCTTTCTTGATTCAATTATAAATTAGTACCGAATGGTAAACATAACTCCTGAAGAGTTTCAGAAGAAGGAAATCCGCAATTGCTGGCTGTTACTGATGTCCTATCTTTGTGATGGCGAACTTACGGCACTCGTGCCAGAGTTGGCACACAGAGCCCTCTCTGGGCACGCGCACTGTTGCCAGCTGCTTTTCTGGTTTCTGGCATACACATATGCTTTTCTGGTTTCTGGCATACACATATGCGCTGGCCAGCTGGTCTTTGCGGGTGCTGGAACACTGGAAAGCAGCCTGAAAATGGCCCCCCAAAATGTCCAAAACCAGCCAAAAAACAAGCTGTTTTGGGGGCGGTTTTTGGGGTGGTTTGGGGCCATTTTCAGGCCATTTGGAGGGGGCGTTTTCAGTCCGTTTTTGAGAGCTCCAGAAAACAGCCCAGAAAATGCCCCAAAAAACCAGCCTGTTTTTCATCCAGATGCTTTTCCAGTTTCCGGCATGCAACATGCGCACCAGCCAGCTGGTCTTTTGATTTCTGGAACACACATGCATGCACATGCACACACATTCTGGTTTGGACACTCGGTGCCAAAAAGGTTCGCCATCACTGTCCTATTTCCTGCAGCTTGGGAGGCAGAAACTCAAACCATTGTCAGACAGCAGCAAAGCATTAGGCTTTCCTCTGCCCTTCTGCTGCTATCTAGTGGTCATCTGGGCTATTGCAGCCTGTGAGATGATCCAAATCAGATCCTGAGGTTTGAGGGGAAAATATTTCACACTTTGAAGGTTATAAATACGATAATAAATAATAGTCTTGCATCGCCTATCTCTACTCCTGATTTATTCTGCCTGCTTGACTTGTGCCTCTTTCAACAAAGCTATAATATGGCAGAATTATATCTATAGTACTTCCTCCTTTCCAAATGAAACCAGATACTGAAAAAGGGTTGAAGCTTCTCATCAAAATGAAGAGTGGAAAGCAAGTATGTTGAGTGTCAAATGCTGGTAGGCATATCAAATTAGACCATGGCATTTTCTTTTATCTTTAAGATCTTTTATGGTCGTTAAAAGACCCACCGAAAAGCTGCTAGCACTATCCTCCATGAATGAGAATTACCTCATCTCCCAAATATGCAAAGCTAGGATTATATTGGAATGGAAAATATTTATGGCTGTTCCAACAGCAGAGCGAAAGAAGGGTCCCACCGCCTCTTCTTTAGACAGAAGTACTACAACTGTGGAGAACGTTATCTTTGCGAGCAGTTATTTTCAAAATATGTTCCATGGAGGAACTTCTTAAAGGATGACCAGTTGTCAGTTGCTCTTGGGAAACCAAAGGAAGAGGATGCACAGCTGTTGTTGTGTTTTTTGTTTTTTTTTTGGCCTTCAATTGTCATGACCTTCTCAGAAAAATCTTGAAGCGGAGAACAAAACCAGCATAAAGTCTGTTGGGTCTAATCCTGAAGACTGAGGGCCTCATACAGGTACCATAACTGAGCCTGTTCTAATTCTGTTGGTCTGGACATCTACTCTGATAAAGCTCCAAGCCTTCAGTGGTACCACATTGAACATTCGAAGGACGAGGGCTTTATGAAGAAGTTGAAAATCAAGAGGTCCTTCCAAGTGACCTTATATCCTGATTCAAGACAATTTGGTTGTTCTTGTTAGTTGCAAAGTCGTGTCCAACCATTGCAACCCCATGGACAACGTTCCTCCAGGCCTTCCTGTCCTCTACCATCTTCTGGAGTCCATTTAAGCTCACATCAACTGCTTCAGTGACTCCACCCAGCCACCTCATTCTCTGTCGTCCCACTTCTTCTTTTGAAGACAATTTTAACCAACTAGATATAGATGGAGATGAAGAAACATGCGGTTACCCACCAGGTATTAAAACAACAACTACACACAGTCTTTTCTATCTTCTGAACTTTGACCCTGACTTCCTGACAACATCTTGCTGCTCAGTAAGGCTATTAGATAGGGTGAACAGACGAGACAGGACTCAAGCTTCAGTGACAACAAATATCTCTTTACTAACTATCTCTTAATAACTATGTACAGATCCTGCTCTGGCCTGTCTGACAGCTAGCCCTTTTATAAGGAGCTGTCAGATGGCTCAGCCAATCAGCTTTGAGTATTTTCCCGCCAGAATGGAGGACCTTGGTGGAGCCTATTGCTCCAATCTCTATATGTAACAAAGGCTAAGTACATTTTTAAGAAAACCCATAAGAAGACCTTGTGAGGAAACCTGAAATAAAGTGTTCTTATTTTAATATTCAGCAGAAAGGTTCATTTGAAATACAAAGCAATTCTTCCAAAATCTTTTTCAAAGCATGCAGAGTTTTTTTCTGTCCAGTCCTTTAGTTTTGACACCCTTGCTTTGTTTAATCCCTGGGCTATTGCTTGGCCTACTAATTCTTGTGATGTGTGGGGGTTAGATGATTCAATTGTGGAACATCTGTCTGTGCTTTTCTTTGGAAATCTGAGAGGGCAACAGTCCATAAGATGAGTTGGGACAAAATGAACTGTCCTTAGATGAGATATTTCTGATAAAACAACTGAGAAACAAAAAGCAGGGCGGGAGGTCAGGAAAGAGATTTATTAAAATTTGAGGAGAATAATATCCCTGTTCTCAGTAGATTGGTCTTTACATAGTGAAGAATTTTTTGCTGAAGAATTTGAGCGGAATAATATCCCTGTTTTCTTTGTGGCTTACCTAGAAATAAATAATCTGGAATTCACATCTTTGTCCCCTTCTAGCTGGGCTACTGTAATTCACTCTATAGGAACTGCTCTGAAAATCCGTCTCAATGATTCGTCTGGTGCAGAGTGTGGTTTCCGATAATAATACCCTGTTTCCCTGAAAATAAGACTTCCCCAAATAATAAGCCCAATTGGGCTTTTGAGCGCATGTGCTAAAATAAGCCCCCCTGAAAATAAGCCCTCCCCAAAAATATTGCAACACAGCAGCAGCCATGAGGTGACCACACTTGCCGCCTCCTGCACCTCAAAAATAATAAGACCTCCCCAAAAATAAGGCCAAGGGTTTTTACATCTTCTCTTGGGCTTTGAACTTGAACCTCCTGTTCCTGTGCAAGAACATGTTTTCTACTGGCTGTTGTCAGACTCCCATGGTGCCATGTACAAATCCTAGGTGTTTGTCTGAGCTACATTTGGTTGAAGTTTGGCTGATGCAATGAAGGGGCTTGTTGGGCAATTCCTATTGTGGTTTAGGGCTAATCCACAAGGACTAATTTATTGTTGTTGTTGTTGTTGTTCTTGTATCAGAAGAGCCGAGGTGGCGCAGTGGTTAAATGCAGCACTGCAGGCTACTGCTAGATCAGCAGTTCAGCGGTTCAAATCTCACCGGCTCAGGGTTGACTCAGCCTTCCATCCTTCCGAGGTGGGTAAAATGAGGACCCGGATTGTTGGGGGCAATATGCTGACTCTCTGTAAACCGCTTAGAGAGGGCTGAAAGCCCTATGAAGCGGTATATAAGTCTACTGCTATTGCTATTGCTATCAGGGACACTAACGCACCAAATATCTTTTGACTGGGGGGGGGGAATGACCCAAATAAATAAGTAAGGGGTTTCTCCCCTTTTCTTTATAAAATGCCAGATTGGCTGACAAGCATGCTACTTTGCTAAGTACAAATACTGATAATCATGGACAACACTGTGCTAACTTTTCATACCATCTGTGTGGGCTTTTTCTTCTTTGCTATGTTTCAGGGGTATCAAAACAGCTGAGCTAAGATCCAGTTAAACAGCAGAGTTTCCAAACTGTGCTACCACTTAGCCGAGCGCATTTGGAAGGAAAATGAAATAAAAGGGAGCCGTGGCTCAGGGATTAAACTCTGAGGCAATGGGGACTCCACCAGGAATAGATCAGCAGGAAATTAAAAAAAAAGAAAGAAGATCTGAAGCAGAAATAAAAATTCTAAGGAATAGGAACTGGAGAAAGTACCAATTTGGGGACAGATGATGTCCCTCCATAGCATAGGAATTTCCAGAGGAATTAATACAGAAGCCAACATCAGATAAACAAACAAGATACTATGTTTTATTAATGTTCATTTGGGAAGAAATGCACTTAAAAAAACATATTGTATCAATTTCTCCGTGGAAACTTTAAAATGAAAAATCTGACCTGAATTTTGAATATTATAGCTACTACCTGCAAAGGCTCCTGGATTGGGTCTGAAAGGTGAAAGTGGAAGCACTATACGCCGTCCCATATTTGGGTAGACCAGGTTGCTCTGACCAGGTTACTTCACCGAAAAAATACTTATTGAAGGCTAACTCTGCATTCCCACTGCCAGGAGTTCGATCCTAACTCCTGGCAAGGTTGACTCAGCCTCCCATCCTTCTGAGAATTGTAAAATGAGGACCCAGATTGCTGGGGACAATATGCTGACTCTGTAGACCACTTCGAGAGGGATGTAAAGCACTATGGAGTAGTATATAAGTCTAAGTGCTATTGCTACTGCTATTGCTACTCACCCAAAAATGGGTGGAAAAATTCCAAAGGCACAGTCAGTCCGCAGTCAGTGCTGTGAACTTCATATAGGCATCAGGAAGGGCATCTGGCCAGTAAACACTCAGCTCCACCCAGTTGCCCTGACCCCACCCCAAATCAAGGGACTAGAGCAGTGTTTCTCAACTGTGGCAACTTGAAGATGTCCAGACTTCAACTCCCAGAATTCTCCAGTCAGCATTCGCTGGCTGGGAAATTCTGGGAGTTGAAGTCCGGACATCTTCAAGTTGCCACAGTTGAGAAACACTGGACTAGGGGGTTGTAAAAAGAAAAAAATGTAGCCTTTCAAGCAATTGAAAAATATTTGTAAAAGCCTTCTTAAAAAGCTAGTATCAATGTTACCACCAAAATTGTGAAGGGAATTCCATAGATCAAGGAAGACAGAGAAATCTCTGCCTTCCAAACTGAATTGGGTGGTGAGAATCATACAGAACGAAACAAACTGAATTGAAAAGTTATAAGCCTCACTCCAAACACAGCTCCTGAGAAATTCAGGGAGCATTAATTAAGACATTCTTAAGGTATTTCCAGATCAAAATTAAGAATGTTGAAAGGAAATCCACTCAGTTCATGCTACTTCACTCTAAAATTCTGGACAATCCTGCACAAGAGTGTAAATTGTCTGGTTTAGCAGCAAAATTTAGCTTCTGGTATGGAATCACACCTGTTCATTGTTCCGGGTTATATATTAATCTGAAATTTAGGGGATTCATAGAGACACTGGCATTGATTTTTCTGCTATATTCTTCCAGCTCCTGATGAATACAAGGCAGCTGTACTGAAGTTATTACATAAATAAAAGTCTGCTGAAAGTTGCTCACTTTTCTTCCTCAATGTTTCCTTTAAATACACCCACACTTGGCTGTTTTGCTTGTTCTTTTTTCCAACTGTTTATAATATGATTAATTAGAATTAAGCAGAGCAGGATTATTACTTTACAGTTTACATGCCCTATTTTTGTAATCCTGCATTTTGTAATGCAGGAAGATTTTTTTTTCAGAATTATTTTGAATAAAGTTGATTCAAATACAGTTTTTCTTAACTATCTTTTGTTTGGTCTTCCCTCTTCAGACCTCTTACCAACTTCGTGCCGTACTTGTAAATATCATTTGTCAGTCACCCTTATATGAATCTAGATTTAGGCAGTGGTGGGATTCAATTTTTTTTTACTACTGGTTCCATGGGTCTGGCTTGGTGGGAGTGGCATGGCTTGGTGGGACTGGCTTGGTGGGACTGGCAGGGGAAGAATACTGTAAATCTCCATTCCCTCAGGGGAAAGTTTCAGCAAAATCCCCATTTCCTCCTGATCAGCTGGGACTCAGGAGACAGAGAATAGATGGGGGTGGGGCAAGTCAGAGGTGATATTTACCAGTTCTTCAAACTACTCAAAATTTCCGCTACCAGTTCTCTAGAACTGGTCAGAACCTGCTGAATACACTCTCTGGATTTAGGTACATGTTTTTTCTCATTTATGAAAAGGTATTTATTTTGCAATTTTAATCCCATTTCTGTCTTCTCAAGAATCCAAGGTCCCTTTACCAATTACAAACTTGATCAGACCAATCTTTGGTCTACATTTCTTAATACAAAAGAACAAGGACACCAAAGTGTGATAGTATAATGTATTGATTTTGAGGAAAGTCTGATAGATTGGCCATCTTCTAACCAGCTTCATATTGAAGGCAGAATAAGTTGCATGACTCTAATAAATCATATTTGAGTCATCGATGTCTAAATCCCAGCATAGCAAAAGATAATGTAATCCCCAGTTTTAACAGTTGGGAAAAATTATTCAGTTTGAGTCTGTATTTTATAGGGCCAAATATAAATATGGTAGACACAATATGGAAGAGGTATAGACTATAGCAAATGAAATACATCCTTAAATTTTAGCCTTATTTCCTAGAACCAATTCCTGCAAGGAACTTTTTTATATGTAAGTGGCTGAAATCCATGCATTCAAAGGCCGGAAATTCCTTGGCAATCCAAATCTGAAAGGATTCCTCTCTAAAATACTCGAAAACTATGCCAGTTAGCATTAAGGCAAATGGAACAAAAAGTTGACTGGCTATTGCAGTGATCTTCATTCCTACGTACAGACACCACACAATTCTAATTTTAAAACCGTTCTAATTAGCTAAATTACTGACATCCAAGTCTAGTTTACTGAAAATAGTAATAGTTCTGTTAGTAGTTCTGGAGTAAAACCACACTATTCACTGAAAACATTAATCATGAATTTTAATCTTACTGGCTTTAAGTCCAAATGTCTTAAAGGTATTGTAGGCAGTTAGCACCCACCCCCTTTTTTAAAAAAATGAAATATTTTAGGAAATATTAAAAGGACACAATATTCCTCTAAAAGGAAGGCAGAAACTCAACCCACCCACCCCCCTTTGTCAATGAGCCAGTCTATTCTACATAACAAAGATCTACCTCCTTCAGGCAGAGCCATAATAGGAATCCCAAAGCCCTTTCATTATATCATCAGCCAGCAACAGCTCAACCAAGCTTGTGACTCAAAAGACAGACAGCCTACAAAGCTAAGACCCTCGCCCCCCCTGGGAGTCTGACCACCAATCAGAATACATTTCTTACACAGGAACAGGAAGTGGCAAGGCGGGGACCAAGAGAGGGTATAAAACTCAGGCTCTCTCAGCACCTCTTCCCCTTTTCTTCAAGATCTTCAAGGCACGTGACCCCCTCCCCCCCCCCAGGATCTCAAACCATGGGTCTTGTCCACCATTAAAAACCATCTTTCCAAACAGTAACCATGTTTCCAGTGTCTTTCTCCCCACTTGGAACTGAACCTAGAAGGACATTTCTTCCAACAGTGTTGAGATTGACAAGTGTATGCCCAATTTATTTACTTACACTCTCTCTCTCTCTCTCTCTCTCTCTCTCTCTCTCACACACACACACACACACACACACACACACACACACACACACAAACACACAGGGAGGGAGAGAGAGAGAGGGAGGGAGGGAGGGAGGGAGGGAGGGAGGGAGGGAGGGAGGGAGGGAGAGCGAGAGCCAAAGGCTGTGCTTGGGGAATTGTTTGAAGCCTTTAGGAAAATGTAAACATTTTGTTCAGTTGCAAGAGTTGGGATTTTATTAATAGCAACAACAACGATAATAGGTTAGGGCTAGCCACTTTAGAAGAGTCTGAACAGGCTTCTCAATGCCGTAGAATGAAAAGTAGTTGCATAGTTTGCTAGAAGTGGAATTATTGTGGTAAGAGGTAAAGTGGGGGACGGGGGAATAATTTTGGAAGGATTAAAATGACAAAAAAAGGAGCTGAGAGGGAAAAACAACTAATGAAATTCGGAGAACAATAACATGCATCACTTAATATTATCTTTAAGTATTCAAAATCCTGGCTCCAAAGACATTTCTTAATTATCTATTCTTTTGCTCTTTCAATGCAACCCAGATGGCTTTCCTGCGGTTTTGGCCAACACTTGAATGGAGCTTTGTGTACAGTGGAACATCACAGACATAAAAATATGGAAATTATTTTTGAAGATCATTCTCCCTCCCCTTCCCATGTCCACAATATTTGAGTGGCTGTGGGCCAACCTTTGTATTCTGGGGGATGATTGAATGTTTCATTTTAAACTGCGTCTTAATGCCAAAGTTGGGTTTTAGATTGTAGGCTTAAGTCCCTTCTTGATCTGATGTTCGACTGCTTGGCACAGGGAGAACACAGCATCCGTCCTACCTTAGCTGCCAAAAACAAAAGCAGGAATATGATCCAGTATGTCCTACTTCAGTGGTGGGTTTCAAAAATTGTTTGAACCTACTCTGTGGGTATGGCCTCCTTTGTGGGAGTGGCTTGATGCCCATGTGACCGGATGGGAGTGGCTTGCTGCCCATGTGACTGGATATGAAGATGCCAATGACACTTGTCAGAACCACCTTAAATTACCTCACACAAAGCACTGGCATGCATAAGAATATGATGTAAACTTGTTTTTTAAAAGGCATCTTTGGTTTGCGTTAAAACAACTTCAACACACGCAATGTTCTGATTGCACCACAAACGCAGTAATCATCCTTACCTTTCACAGAGGCACTGAGTTTTATAAATAGGAGCATGATAGTGTAGAATAATCATATCCAAGGACCAGTGGTGGGTTTCAAAAAAAATTTGAACCTCTTCTGTAGGTGTGGCCTGCTTTCCGGATCCACTGGTGGAACCTCTTCTAACCGGTTTGGTAGATTTGACGAACCGGTTCTACCGAATAGGTGCGAACTGGTAGGAACCCACCTCTGTTCTACTTCCAATGGAAAAGACCCTGATGTTGGGAAAGATTGAAGGCAAAAGAAGAAGAGGACAGCAGAAGAAGATGAGACGGTTAGATGGTTTCACTGATGCAATGAACATGAATTTGGGTGAACTCCAGAAGACAGTTGAGGATGGGGCAAGAGAGGCGGGAGGGCTGGAGTGGTGTGGTCCATGGAGTCTCAAAGAGATGATCATGACTTAGCAATTGAACAACACAATGTCCTACTTCACTGTCATTATTTCCAAAGTGGAAAAGTGGCATAAACGGAATTTTCTCCAATACCATGTAGGTGTCTTTGAATCCAGCCTTTCCTAATCTGGTCTTCTCCAGAGAGGTTGAGTTTCCATGATGCCCCAAAGATTATTGTACCTAAGGACCATAGGAGGCAAAATGCAAAGCTTTGGGGGGAGAGTAAGGAACCAGGTTGGGAATGCTGGGTTGGTGTAAGGAGCTCAGACCAAGCAAAACCACTTCCAATATCTACTAAGCCACAAAGTTCTTTTGGTAATTTGGGGTAATCAGTTTTGGGTAATCATTCTCCCATTAGCTCACGTACCTCATGGGTTCATTGTGAGCACAACTTAGAATGGGGAGGTCATGTATACAACTCTGACTCCACTAGAGCAGTGATGGTGAACCTTTTCAGCACCGAGTACCCAAACCAGAACACACGTGCATGTGTGTGCATATGCGTGTCCGCTGGAGTGCCAGAGCGCCGGAAACCTGAAGACTAGCTGGCCAGCGTGTACATACCTGTTTTTGGCCAGTTTTTTTGGTTGTTTCAGACTGTTTTTCAGGCTGTAAACTGTTGTAAGTCGAGGACTATCTGTACATGTTCACCCATCAGAATGTGCTTGTTGTGGCCTGCCAGCAGCCAGCAGAGCTGGCAGCAGATTTGGACAGTGAGGAGGTTGGGGAGGAACATGGGCCAGTCCTGGAGTCTGGGGAAGGCTCTGATGAGGGCTCTGTATCGAAGACAGAGAGGGGGCCAGAGCCATATGCTAGTTATCAGCTGCCTTCAGAGGCAGACATCAGAGAGGCAGACAAACAGCTGGAGCCTGTTCCCAGTGTGTGCATGCACAGAGTTGCCAGACGAAGAGAACAGCTAAAGATCAGGGGTCTTCTTGTGAGTAAGGCCACAGGTGGATGATTAATGGCCCCTCCCATTGGGAATAAAAGAGGAGCGAGAGGGGAGTGGAGTTTGCAAGAGACAATTAGTTCGCTTAATTGGTTCGTGACTCTCTGAGACTCCTTGCCAAGTTTTGCAGATATCGGCCTGTCAGCTCTCCAAGCCAGATAAGGTCTGTGACTGTAAATCCTCCCTTGAAAGACTTTCCTGGATGTGAATGAGCGGAATTCACAGTCAATTAATAAAAGGGTTTTTTGTCAGGACCAGGAGTTTGCTTCAGGCTCTCGGAAAGCCTAGGTCAGAAGATTGCTATTTCTTCTTACCAAATCCAGTTGCATTACTTTGGGCATTCAGTCGTTTAAGAAAGAGGATTCCAGATCTTCCAATAAAGTCTTGAAAAAGTGCCATCCCAATTAAGGATAAAGGAATACTCCTGGATGGAAAGAGAAATATCCATCCCTCTAGATCTGAAGGAAAATTTTTAAGGATGGGGCTAACTTTCCCATTAAGGGCTGATCACCTTCCCCAGGAGAATTCTTTTAAATAAATTCTGTGGTCGAGCAGTTATTTTTCTCTTGCTGTTTTCGCTGGTAAAATCTAATGCTACCAGAGCCCCAAATGGCTCTGTTGATTTAACAAGCGTTCCTTCTGTCAGCAAAACAAACTTGCTTCATGTTTAATAACTGCCTGGGGAAAAAGGATGGGTGACATTCGGAGCCAGAGATCCATGAATTAATCATGGGCAGATTTGGCTAACAACAAATGCTTGTGGTTCTCCATAGATATAGCATCCAGACCAGTGGTGAAATTCAATTTTTTTTTTACTGCTGGTTCTGTGGCTTGGTGGGCGTGGCAGGGAAAGGATACTGCAAAATCTCTATTCCCACCCCCACTCCAGGGTTGGTATTTGCCAGTTCTCTGAACTCCTCAAAATTTCCGCTACCGGTTCTCCAGAACCTGTCAGAACCCGCTGGATTTCACCCCTGATCCAGACCTTCCACAATACCAAGCCTTCAAGTCAATATGACAAATGCTGAGGTTTTGTGATCCTGGAAGCTGCTGGCAAGTGGCAGTTCACTTCTGAATCTTCTAATCTGAATTGGAGTAAATGCATTGAGGTTTATTTGCGTGTGTGTGTATATGTGTATGTGTGTGTGTGTGTGTGTGTGTGTGTTCCTCAACGTACAACGACAATTGAGGCCAAAATTTATGTTGCTACCTTGTTTCAGTTTCAGTTTCACTTTATTTGTATGCCGCCCTTTTCCCTGGGGGGACTCAGGGCGGCTCACAGTTCAAAGGGGGGGAAGGACAAACAATTTACAACATAAAGGCACTACATCATTTAAGAACTCAACAGTCATACAATTCGAGTAGGGGTTAGAGTCTTTAACCCCAGGCCAGCCGGGACAGCCAGATTTTAAGGGCGGCGCGGAAGGTCTGGAGGGTGGTGAGGGTCCGGATCTCCACGGGGAGTTCGTTCCAGAGGGTCGGAGCAGCCACCGAGAAGGCTCTCCTCCGGGTAGTTGCCAGTCTACACTGGCTGGCTGATGGAATTCGGAGGAGGCCTAATCTATGCGATCTTATCGGCCCTGAAAATAAGACCTCCCTGGATAATAAGCCAATTGAGCTTTTGAGCACATGCGCTAAAATAATCCCTCCCCCAAAATAATCCCTTCCTGAAAATATTGCAGCCCAGCAATATTTTGCTGTGACCATACTGACCACCTCCTGCACCTCAAAGATAATAAAAACTCCCCCAAAATAAGGCCAAGCACTTATTTCAGGGGTCAAAAGAAAATAAGACCCTGTCTTGTTTTCAGGGAAACACGGTAAGGGAAACATTTGTTAAGTGAGTTTTTCCCATGCCATGGGAAAATGCTAGTGCCATTATAAGTTTGAATTGTCACTAAATGAACTGTTGTAAGTCGAGGACTACCTGTAATGAGTTTGAATGTATTTATTCAGAGTTAAATGTATTCAAAATTTTTGAAATTGTACTTAAATCTTTTTTCAAAAAAGGGGTCAATATGAACCTGGATTAATTTTAAAAGTTTTGATTTGGAACAACAAGAAAAATAATAATAACGCAGTCTCAGCAGAACATACTTTTAAAAAAATCTTAAAAGCGTCAGGGAAATAGTAACTATTTTATCTGCTGCCAGAGAATCAGGAAGCCAATCCCAAGTCATATTTGGCCTTCCGGGGTAGGGTGAGGTGGGGTGAAGAACTATGAAAAGAGTCAGACAGGGGTGGGTTCTAGCTTCTGTTACTGCTGGTTCTCACAAGGATGTGCTTCGTGTATGCGCTTGATGTGCTCATGTGCAGTAGTAAAAAAATTGCTTCTGCGCATGCAATTAAGCAAAAAACAAGATGAACCAGTTTGGGGGCGTGGCCGTCCAAGTTACTACCTACTGGCCAAACTGGGCCAAACCAGTAGGAACCGACCTCTGGAGCCAGCTCACTAGCATTTCAAATGCCAGTTCTTATTGGGAACGTATGGGAAACCTGTATTGATCACTGCATAATATGTGTAATGGGACACAGTGGCTCAGTGACTAAGACTCTGAGCTTGTCGATCAGAAAGGTCAGCAGTTCAGCGGTTCGAATCCCTAGTGCTGCATAACGGAGTGAGCTCCCATTACTTGTCCCAGCTTCTGCCAATCTAGCACTTTGAAAGCATGTAAAAATGCAAGTAGAAAAAATAGGAACCGCCTTTGGTGGGAAGGTAGCAGCGTTCCGTACGCCTTCAGCATTTAGTCATGCCGGCCACATGACCACGGAGACGTCTTTAGACAGCGCTGGCTCTTCGGCTTTGAAACGGAGATGAGCACCGCCCCCTAGAGTTGGGAATGACTAGCACATATGTGCGAAGGGAACCTTTTCCTTTATCTTAATGTGTATAAAAAAGCTAGTAAGGTCAATGCCAACCCATGGTGATGTAAGACAGTTGTTGTTATTATCATTCTTTTCTTTTCTTGCTGACGTGTTTTGAAGTCTTGAAAGTCTCTCCTGTTAACACTGCTATTAGACAACAGAATGCTGAATATTTCAAATCAGGATTATTGGCAGACACTATTTTTGATGGTTTAAGCATATTGTTAACATCTGGGAAAGCACATGTTACATACGAAGCAAAGCTATTTAGTAAATCAGCCCTGTCCTGTTTTCATACTAGCGATACATTCTGTATTTAAGAATTCCCATATAACTAATCTGGGGTCAAACTGGGCCACGCTGGCAAGATCATTTTATCAAGTTTAGTATGGGAAAATTAAATATGAAAGCCCATTTGAGCAAAAAGCGCACTTACCTGCATCCAAAACAGGCTGCCTGGGGACTCCTGGGAGGGGAGGGGCAGGGTGGGCGAGGCCAGCCAGGAGTGGGATTTGGAGGTCTCCGAACTACACAGAATCTTAGCTAGAGTTTCTCCCGAACCCCTGCGAACCCCCAGCAGCCCACCCCTGCTCCAAGTTGATATCCAGCAAAGAGACCCACAGAATGCTTCTGGAACCCATCCTCCAGAGCAAAGCCTAAAGCAGGAACATCCACCAGACTGGAGTTATAAAAAAAAATAGTCGAGATGGTATCTTACAGCCAAACAAAGTTCTGTACTTTTACACATCTCATATTTTGACCCTATTCTTTTTGCAGATTGATTGGAGAACAACCTAATAATGGATGTTTCCTACTTCGTCAGATGCTCTCAAATTTAGTATGCAGATTATTCAACCAGATAGGCAATATTCAGGTTTTTTTTCACTTTCGGGGCTTTCCCCATGCAAACATGGCCATTCTTGAACACAAATGTCAGTAAGTAGAGAAAAGCAGTTTAGCGGTTCTTTTTTCCCCCTGCACTTGAATTGCAATCCTAGAGGTTTATTCTATTAGAAGTGTCAATTAATCAATCATTTTCAGAATATTTGAGGTATCATCACCTTGCAAGGTAAAGGTTTTACAGGCAGCTTTCTGCACAACTAACATAATTGGTATTTTTCACCATTCATATTCTTCAGACCGTACTTAATTTTTTTTGCTTTCCAGTGTCTTCAAACATGCTAAGACACTTAGGTTAGAATATGTTATCAAGCATTTAAAGTAACACATATCAAATTCTCAAAATATTTGCAGCGTAATAAACATTCACCATAAGATTTGCTATTTTTTTCCATTACGCTAACAAGGTAGATGTTAAATTTCAGAGTCGTTCTTCATAAGGTGATGGCAGTAGGAATAAAGTATGGGAAAGATAGATGCTCATAATTAATCTTTCCAGCCCAATTTTTTTGTATTTCCAAAAGTCTTTTCCACATATTATGTAGAACAGATCTCAACTTGAAACCAAATGTATGCAACGATACTTCTAAAAATCGCATCGGCCCTTGATTTAAAAAATCTAGTGGTTGACATTTATTTATTTTATTCATTAGTTTGTCAAACATGTACAGGATAGCAGGTATAAGTATGAACATGGACATGAACAAAGGAAATTCTCAGGTATTGGACCTGGGTACTTGAGAGACCGCCTGCTGCCAATTACCTCCAACAGACCGATTAGATCCCACAGATTAGGCCTCCTCCGAATTCCATCCACTGGCCAATGCTGATTGGCGACCACCTGGAGGAGGGCCTTCTCTGTGGCTGCTCCGACCCTCTGGAACGAGCTCCCCGTGGAGATTCGAATCCTCACCACCCTCCAGGCCTTCCGCAAAGCCCTTAAAACCTGGCTGTTTCAACAGGCCTGGGGCTGATGAGTTCCTGTCCCCGCTCGAATGGTGTGCCTGTTGAGTTGTTTTTAAAATTGTGGTATTGTTTGTCTATGTCTTTTTCCCCCTATTTGTATCCCCTATCCCCCCCGCCCCTGACTTGGGTTGTGAGCCGCCCTGAGTCCCTTCTGGGAAAAGGGCGGCATAGAAATATAATAAATTCAATTCAATTCAAATGAAATAGGGACAGTAGAACAAGGATGGTAGGCACTTTGGCGCGCTTATGCACGGCCCCTTTATAGGCCTCTTAGGAATGAAGTGAGGTCCACGGTAGACAGTTTAAGGTTGAAGCTGTGTGGGTTTGAGGATATAACAACAGAGTCAGGTATTGACCACTCTGTTGCTGAAGTTGTATTTTCTGCAATCGAGTTTGGAACGGTTTACCTTGAGTTTGTATCTATTTTGTGCACAAGTATTATTGTGGTTGAAGCTGAAGTAGTTGTTTACAGGTAGGACGTTGTAGCAGACAATTTTGTGTACTATGCTTAGGTCCAACTGCAGACGGCGCAGTTCCAGATTGTCCAAACCCAAAATTTCAAGCCTGGTGGCATAAGGGATTCTGTTGTGAGCAGAGAAGTGGAGGACCCTTCTCGTGAAGTACCTCTGGACCCGCTCAATTGTATTAATGTCCGATATACACTGTGGATTCCAGGCAGATGAGCTGTATTCGAGAATTGGTCTGGCAAAGGTTCTGTATGTCCTAGTCAGCAGTACAATGTTGCTGGAGAAGAATTTTTGCAGCATTAAGTTAACAACTCTTAATGCCTTTTTGTCAATGCTGTTACAGTGAGCTCTGGAGCTAGGTCCTGGACAGAGTGAGGGTTGTAATATTTCCCTATTAGGGCTACTGGGTTTTTTAAAAAATGAACCTGTTTTCAGAGTATACTGATCTCACATTACAATTTTAGATATATCTTTAAAAAACTAAATCTTAGGAAGATACCTAAACAAATATACAAGCATATACTTAATAACCAGTAAAGAAATCTTCCAGTCACTTGGCCAACAAGCAATTTTTCATGACCGGAAGAGGAGAAAAAAGTTAACAATAGTTAAAAACTGGAAGTTACCGTAACTCTAGAAACAAAAGAGTTGCTTATTGCCCTGTTTCTCTGAAAATAAATCCTCCCCAGATAATAAGCCAAATAGGGCTTTTGAGCACCATGCGCTAAAATGTCCTCCCCGAAAATATTGCAACACAGCAGCAGTCATGAAGTGACCAAGCTCGCCACCTCCTGCACCTCAAAAATAATAAGACCTCCCCGAAAATAAGGCCAAGCGCTTATTTCAGGGGTCGAAAGAAACCTTATTTTCGGGAAAACACAGTAGAGCACTGAAGATAAGAAATTGGTAAAACACACATTACCCTTATAGTCCCTTCTTATGTAATGGATTTAGGCGTTGTAATACAAACAAGAGTTCAGCTATATAACCCATTTTCCTTGGAAGCGGAACCATCTAACCATTTTGCAGATAAAAAGTAAATGGATTCAGAGGTTTCAGTCTAGACAGACTCCAGACACTTTAAACAATGGAAGAACATACAGCAAAACTCATAAAGAAGCTTGAGATAACATCCCCCCCGCCCACTTTCGCCATTCTTTATTTAGGCCTTCTCTCCCACAGGGCAGACATATTAAAATAACCCTTAATTCTGGGAAAGCTCCCTCTGTCCTTCCTTCTAAAAACATTAGGGATTAGGGTCGAGGTGGTCTTGCATTGGGCACCTTTCAAAACAAATTCTACACAGCAAACACTAGGACTTAAAGGGCAGTTTAAGTTCCTCTTGCACAAACCCTGCCTTGGTGGGAGCCACTTCATTAGCCCAAGGGACCCAATTTAGAAACGAGGAGTTTTTCCATAAGAGCAATAGCAGTAGACTTATAGCAATAGCAGTAGACTTATATACCGCTTCATAGGCCTTTCAGGCCTCTCTAAGCGGTTTACAGAGAGTCAGCATATTGCCCCCAACAATCTGGGTCCTCATTTTACCCACCTCGGAAGGATGGAAGGCTGAGTCAACCCTGAGCCGGTGAGATTTGAACCGCTGACCTGCTGATCTAGCAGTAGCCTGCAGTGCTGCATTTAACCACTGCGCCACCTTGGCTCAGTGCAAGAGCATTTTGATATATTGATATAATGGCAGGAAAATCCACTTAGGCCACCATGGTAATTTGGACAGAAAAATGGACATCACCAATGAATTTGGAGCGTATGGTTATGTTTAGGAGGGCTCTTACTTGTCTGAGTCTGGCCTATCTGCATTTCTTGGCGAAATACCTGGGAAAATCCCATTGGCAGGAAAATCCACTTACAGTAAAGTTTAGGCCACCATAAATTCTGACAAAGAAATGGACATCATCCATGAATTTGGAGCACATGGTAAGGATTAGGAAGGCAGTTACCTTCTGAGTCTGGCTTATCTGCATTTCCTGGCAAAACACATGGGAAAATCCCGTTCGGAAAAATTCCACTTAGGGTTAGGTTTAGCTCTCCATGAATTCGCAGAGGAAAACCAACATCATCATTGGATTTGGAGCCCGTCAGTATGGTTAGGAGAGGGCATGCCTTTAGAGACAGCCTTATGTACATTTCCTGGCAAAATACATGGGGAAATCCCATTGGGCAAAATTCCACTTAGGGTTAGGGTTAGCTCTCCATGAATTCGCAGAGCAAAATGGACATTGTCATTGGATTCTGAGCCCGTCGGTATGGTTAGGAGGGGGCACGCCTTTTGAGCTGGCCTTATATGCATTTTCTGGCAAAATACATGGGAAAATCCCATTGGGCAAAATTCCACTTATGGTTAGGTTTAGCTCTCAATGAATCCACAGAGCAAAACCGACATCGTAATTGGATTCGGAGCCCGCTGGTATGGTTAGGAGGGGGCACATCTTTTGAGCCTGCCGTATGTACGTTTAGTGACAAAATACGTGGGAAAATCCCATTGGGGAAAATTCCACTTAGGGTTACGGTTAGCTCTCCATGAATTCGCAGAGCAAAACGGAGATCAACATTGGATTCGGAGCACATGGTTATGTTCAGGAGTGTCAGTTACTTTCTGAGTTTAGCCTATCTGCATTTTCTGGTTAAATTCAGGGGGAAATCCTGATTTGCGATTAACTCCTTTTTCCAAAATATTGAAATGCTGTGTCCTAAAATTACTTAGCATCCTATGTTTTTCCTCAAACATGCTGTACCAGGTATTTTTCAAACTGATCTCTTATTTTCTTTTTAAAAGATTATTCCTTGGCAAATGTCCAAATGTCAAAGCACGTATTAAGACAGATGAGCAGTTATAACTCTGAAATACCAGTTTGAAGTTGTAAGGATAATGAAAACTGTTTTATTCACTGCAGGATTCTTGCTAAGCTCCAAGGATATGCTTTAGACTTAGTAGTTTAGAGCAAAGTTGGAGAAAGCTAGCTAGGCTCCGAAATACGAGAAATTCAGGAATTGAGAGGACACCAGTCTTTACCACAATGTGAATCAAAGTATATTTCGTAGTGAAAGAGAATGGTTTAGACCATAACCAGGACATGATACCTGGTTAAGCCTAATCATCTCCAACTACAATAATATGGAAAATTAAACTGGCCTTTTCAGATTATTTTCTTTTAATCTCACAATTATGTTCCAGTACAGGTGAGACTTGCTGAATATGCAGAGAAAACAGTACAGTTCGGATAATTTCTAAGTAGACGTGCTTGTTTTTTTTTAAAAAAAACATTGTAAATCGAATAACCGAAATGGAAAGGATTTTGGAGATCTTCTAATCCAATCCTCCTGTCCAAGGAGACCCTATACCATTTCAGACAAGTGGCAGTCCAGTCTCTTCTTGAAAGCCTCCAGTGATGAAGCAACTACAATTTCTGAAGGCAAGCAGATTAATTTTTTTTCCACTGTTGGAAATTTTCCCCTTAGTTCTAGGTTACTTCTCTCCTTGGTTAGTTTCCATCCATTGTTTCTCTTTTTGCCTTCTGGTGCTTCGGAAAACAGGTTGACCCCTTTTACTTTATGGCATCCCCTCAAATATTGGGAATGCTATTATGTCACTCCTACTCTTTTTCACTAGACTAGAATAGACAGACCCAACTCCTGTAACATTCTTCATACGTCTCAGCTCAGCAGTCTCCAACTTTTGGGCATCAAGGACTGGTTCTGTGGAGAGGATTTTCCGTGGACTGGAGGGTGTGTGTTTCACATGCTGCCTGTAACCTGCAGATGGGGCTTTCTTTGTCTGGCCCAATTTCTGGCATGCCATGGCCTGGTGCCAATCCATGGACTTGGAATTGGGGACCTGTTTTAGCCTACAGTTCCTAATCTTTGTTTGCTCTTCTCTGCACTCTTTCCAGTGTCTCAACAGCTTTTTTACAATGTGGTGACCAACATATGAATTTACTCTTCAGTAGAACTACAGTGGGGACATGGTGGCTCAGTGACTAAAACGCTGAGCTTGTTGATCAGAAAGATCTGTAGTTTGGCGGTTCGAATCCCTACTGTCGCGCAATTGAGTGAGCTGTTACTTGTCCCAGCTTCTGCCAACCTAGCAGTACAAAAGCATGTAAAAATGGAGGTAGAAAAATAGGAACCACTTTTGATGGGAAGGTAACAGCGTTCCATGCATCTTTGGCATTTAGTCATGCCGGCCACATGACCACGGAGATGTCTTTGGACAGCACTGGCTCATCGGCTTTGAAACGGAGATGAGCATCACCGGCTAGAGTCAGGAACGATTAGCACATATGTGTGAGGGGAACCTTTACCTTTAATTTAGAACTACAGTAATAGTTCGTTTCAATCTAAGATTGGATCATGTGTTACACTGTAATGCCAAATTACACTATAGGAGCATTTGAAAGTTCAAGAAAATGTTTGCTAAACCATCCTTTATTTTTGCAGTCTGATGAACGGGGAAAAAAGGGGGGAAGGCAGGTGATGTAATTTGAACCTCTAGTTTGTGCACCGATATGATCAAAGGAGTGGAATTTGATGCAATTAAAGTTGAATTAATTACCATATTGAGACATCCTTCAGATAGTAAACAAGATTTCTAAAGATCCCTGTTGACTGATGGGCGTATTCTCTTACATTTCACAAAAGAACTATTGTTTGGCAAGTTTATAAATTGCTCTTTAGTCCTTAGGCTTACCCATCCGCCTCACCTCTTCATTTATTTCCCACAAAATAAAATGTTCTAAGGAAACCCGAATGCTTCAATATTTTATTAATACTGTCCCCTCTTGTCCCATTATACTCAAATATATATATGGCCTTGTTTGAATTCAAGCTAAACTACCCTCCTTTGTGGATTCATTTCCCAGCATCTTGTTCATTAAGCTCTTTTTCTTAAAACAATGTATTTCTGGCATGTTTGCACAGGATGACTGTGAAAGGCAAAACGGCCCTCATAGAGACGATTCAGTATCATTTTGGCACATGCTGTTCTGACCTAAGCTTCTCTAGCAGCATGAAGCCGAGTCCTCATCCCGATAAACCCCTTGTATTTAATTTACAGTGAATTCCTCTCCAGCAAAGTCCTGGCTCAGAGTCTTTCCAGATAGTTCACAATTACCGACATTTATCAGGCTTGGAGAGTGGCCAAGCGGATCTCTTTCAGATGCCACAATACTTGGCAAGAATGCAGGAATGAACTAATGGTCTCCTACAAACACCCTTCTCCTTTCGCTTCTCTTCCATTCCCTCTGGGAGGGGCCATTCACCGTCCACCTGTAGTCTTACTCCCAAGTCGACCCTTGTTCCTTCGTTGTTCCCTTCGTCTGGCAACTCTGCACATGTGCACACTGGGAACACGCTCCAGCTGGCTTAGGAACTCTGGGAGTTGAAGTCTTCAAGCCTTAAAGTTGCCCAGGTAGGCAACCCCTGTTCTACAGCACATATTATTAGCTCCATCGAGAAGAAAAAAATGCTGGGGTCATCAACCTTCTTGTGGCTGTGCCACTTAAAAGGAAACTTTTATTGCGGTATAATAGAAGACCTCAATTTAATTCCACATTAAAATATTTCTTCTGACAATTCGCGAGAAGTTTTTGAAATGGTGGCTCTTGATCTAGGATGTTTTCCCTAGAAACAGCAATTGTGGTTTCTTCATACTGCACTTTGCCTTGCTGTTGAATACATTGATTTACAAAATGCCATCATAAATGGAGGACTAGATAGGTAATCCTCAACCTACAACCACAATTGAGTCCAAAATTTCCATTACTAAGGAAGGCAGTTGTTAAGTGAGTTTGCTCCATTATAGGACCTTTCTGTTCTGACCTAGGATTTACAGTCACAGACCTTATCTGGCTTGGAGAGCTGACAGACTTGCGGGCTGGGGAATTCTGGGAGTTCAAGGCCAACACATTTTCAAATGGCCAATGTTGAAATACACTGGTCTACTCTAGACAGCCTGATAGTAAGAGCACTCTTCTGTTACTCTTAGGAATTGTTTGGACTATAGAATAGAATAATAGAGTTGGAAGGGCCCTTGGAGGTCTTCTAATCCAACCCCCCTACTTTGGCAGGAAACCCTTCACCACTTCAGCAAATGGCTATCAAACATCATCTTCAAAACTTCCGGTGTTGGAAAATTCATAACTTCTGGAGGCAAATTGTTTCATTGGTTAATTGCTCTGTCAGGAAATTTCTCTATAGCTCTAGGTTGCTTCTCTCCTTGATTAGTTTTCACCCATTGCTTCTTGTCCTACTTCAGGTGCTTTGGAGAATAGCTTGACTCCCTCTTCTTTGTGGCAGCCCCTGAGATTATTGGAACACTGTTATCATGTCTCCTCTAGTCCTTCTTTTCATTAAATTAGACATACTTAGTTTCTGCAAGACAACTATGCAAGACAACGTCTTAAGAGCCTGTGTGTAGAAAACATACTCACATATAAGCATGCTCTGAATTCCTATTTCCATTCTAGGACTTGCACTGTTCTGTTTGAGCACTCACAAGCACAGCCTTACAATTATTGTGAAGAAGTTGTAGAGCTGCCCATAAGTAGAGTTACAAATGACACTTCAGGGACATGTGGGAGATTGCATGACTTCAGATTCAATCCCTACAATTTCTGTTTGAAATCTCATATACTATGTATAGGTCTTGGCAGGAGAGAAAATAAATCCACATCTGAATCAAACGAAGTCACAGCCACTTAGTCTTTGGTACATACAGATTAGTCATGTGAACTAATGTGAAACTGGCTACGGGTGATTGAATACACAACATTCTTGACTGGACAGACCTGCTGCAGAAGAAAAAATACATTTCGTTATTGCTGGCAGGCTGCATTTGAAAACAAAAAGTGAAAATTTGGAGCTGGGGACTCCAGAAATACAGGCACTGATACTATTCTGCAGCTGGCATAGCTGCTTGTTCAAAATTGGTTCAACCTATATTTTTGTACATTAAACCAAGTGTAGTCACAGAGCCTAAAAGATATTCTCTGGGAGGAAGAACCTACATTAAGGTGAGGGTCCTATAATGTTGTTCTTCCTATCAACATTGCCAACCAGGGTGTCTCAAGGGTGCTTTTTCAAATTGGCAACTGGATTTCCTTGGTTTTTTTCCCTTGAGAAAGTTTGGCTTCTCACCCCAAAAACTTCTTTGGTTCTGCAAGTTGTGACGAAGCTTCTCGAGACGAGAAGTGAAACGTTTTCAAGAGGAAAAGAAAAACCAAGAAAGTCCAGCTGCCTTTTGAAAAAGCAGCCTTGGGACATCATTCTTGTTGTTGGCATTGTTATAGGGACAACAATTTCAATTTCAATTTACTTTATTTGTATGCCGCCCTTTTCCCTGAGGGGACTCAGGGCGGCTCACAGTTCAAGGGGGAGGGGGGAAAACAAACAAGTTACAAATATGAAAACCATACACCGTTAAAAAGCACAACAGTCATACCATTCGAGTGGGGTTGCAAGTCTTTTAGCCCCAGGCCTGTCGGAACAGCCAGGTTTTAAGGGCTATGCGGAAGGTCTGGAGGGTGGTGAGGGTACGAATCTCCACGGGGAGTTCGTTCCAGAGGGTCGGAGCAGCCACCGAGAAGGCTCTCCTCCGGGTAGTTGCCAGACGACATTGGCCGGCAGATGGAATTCGGAGGAGGCCTAGTCTATGGGATCTTATCGGTCTAGTGGAGGTAATTGGCAGCAGGCGGTCTCTCAAGTACCCAGATCCAATACCATGAAGGGCTTTGTAGGTGACAACTAGCACCTTGAACCGCACCCGGAGATCAACAGGCAGCCAGTGCAGCTCGCGGAGGATAGGTGTTACGTGGGTGAATCGAGGCGCACCCACGATCGCTCGCGCGGCTGCATTCTGGACCAGCTGAAGTCGCCAAATACTCTTCAAGGGCAGCCCCATGTAGAGCACGTTGCAGTATTCCAGCCTAGAGGTCACATCTACTGGGTTGTAGGTCCCTCACCTTAGTGTAGGTTCTTCCTCACGGAGAATATTTTTAGGTTTGGATGATTGGGAATCTCCATAGACATTAAAATTGAAAAGCTGCAGTTGAACATCTGATAGTCTCTAGGCCAGTGTTTCTCAACCTTGGCAACTTGAAGATGTCTGGACTTCAAGTCCCAGAATTCCCCAGCCAGCATTCACTGGCTGGGGAATTCTCGGACTTGAAGTCCAGACATCTTCAAGTTGCCAAGGTTGAGAAACACTGCTCTAGGCTCTTCACCCAATTCAGACGAAGAAGGCAGGACAGGTGAATTAACCATTTGCTATATTCAGATAAGCACCGTGTGTGTGTGTGTGTGTGTGTGTGTGTGTGTGTGTGTGTGTATGTGTGTGTGATGCCAGACACCCTAGAACAGTGATGGCAAACCTCTTAGGCACAGAGTGCCCAAATTGGAAGGCATGGGGGTGCCAGAGCACCACAAACCCAACAACCAGTTGGCCGGCATGCATGCGTGCCTTGGAAACCCAACTATCAGTTGGCTGAGCTGGGGTGATGGTGCGTGTGCCCACAGAGACGGCTCTGCAAGCTACCTCTGGCATACATGCCATTGGTTTGCCATCATGGCCCTAGAAATTTCACTATCTTGTTAGGCATGCAGTGAAAGATCCACATTGGGCAGGGTAGGTAACCTTCCCCCATCCTTGGCACAGGACAACTGTCCAACAATGGTGATTACCAATTGAAGTATCATAAATGTACATCAGCATCAGCATAATAAAACAACAACATTCAAAGGCAAGAAATACTGAAGCCGCATGGAACTGCCCCTTAAATGTTTCCTACTTCTGCATATACATAATATACAAGTTACCTTAGGTACCAAGTCCTCAGAAAAAAAGTCTTTTGCGGTCCCCTGGGGACAAGAGAAGGTATAGAATATCTGCTTTATTTAAATTTATTTTATTCTACCTGGGGGGGGGACCCTAAAAATGTCTTCAAGGCCATTCGACCTCTTTTTCTGGGAAACACAATCCTTCATGAAGGGACGTATTTCATAAGCTTCAGAAAAACAGAGAAAGGTGGTGATTTAGCCGCATCTGGAGAAGTGTTGCAGTCCTTCAGGTCATGAATAACGCTGGGCCCTAAATGAAGTCTCCTTGGAAGGATAGGAGGCTACGGCTTTGCTCCTGCCAGCGATAGCGAAGCTGGGAGAGGGCCTGCCTGTCCAGAGTTTCAAATTCAGAAAAACCCAGCTGGTTCAGGATCTCATAGACACCTGCCTTGGCCGCCACCTGGAAAGCAGAAAAAAATGAATCAGGGATCAGCAGGGAAGAGAAAAACACACAGTGAGAATGGTGATCTTAAGAGGATTTTAAAAAATAACCCAGATATCTATTGTTGTAAAATATCTATTGTTTTTGACTACAGATAGTCCTTGGCTTACAATCTTCCATTTGTTGACCATTCAAATGACCATTCTTCACCATTGCAGCATCCCCGTGATCATGTGATCAAAATTCAGATGCCTTAGATGAGTTTAGTTTACTTTGTTGTCATTGCACATCGTGCAACAAAATGAAATGCTGTCGTCAGTGTACATTATAACTATAAAAATAAAACACAAACACACATCCTTCACATTCTATATAATTAAAATTGAAAACACCTGATACTGCATTAATATTGCACTATACCATAGAATTCAATATAGTTGCTGTCCTGGGATAGAAGCTGTTTTTCAGCCTATTTGTCCTTGTTTTTATCCTCCTGTTCCGTCTGCCAGATGTTAATAGTTCAAAAAAAGGGTGCTCAGAATGAGATGGATCTTTAAGAATGCTTTGAACTTTCTTAAGGCAGCGGGAGCTATAAAGCTCTTCCAAAGAGGGGAAAGGCAACCAGTGATCCTCTGGGCAATGACGTTAACCCTCTGGAGCGCTGTCCTATCTGCCACTGTGCAATTGGCAAACCATACACATATAACCTGCCAGGTATTTATGATAACTGCAGTGCCCTGAGCTCTTTAGCGACCATCTGACATAACAACTGCAATGATCCACTTAACTACTGTGGCAAGAAAAGTCACAAAATGAGGGCACAAGTCACTTAATAGCTGCCTTGCTTGGCTTAGCAACAGGAATGTTGGGTTCCTACATGAACCGTTACTGGTTCGCTCATGTGCACATTTTGCACGCGCACCGCTTGCTTTGCACATGTGAATACCGCCCAAACATTGCTTGCACATGTGCAGTTTGCTGTTAATGGTTGTGCGCATGTGCGAAGACCATTAAAAGCTAATAAACAAGATGCCAGCAACAGCAATGGAGACCAGGGAACCGGTTCATGGGCATGGCCAGCCTGGGTCACTGCCGGTTCTGGAACCCAGGCCAGATTACCAAACTGTGCCGAACTGTCTGTCTGTCTGATTAAGTACACATTCTGAAAGAATTCTTTACTGGTAGAAAAGAATATTTGTAATATTCTATCTATTGATCTATCTACTGATGATGTTACCTAGTTTGCTAATGAAATGTCTGCAAGAAACCCACCAAGCTCAGAAAGCACCAAGGTCCTACAGAATTCCTTACTGTTTCCTCCCCCCCCATACAATTTTTTTTCTTTTATCTGTATGTATCAACGCATGAACAGTGTGGCAACTGGGTGTCATATATTCTAATACAAATAAAACTAGTAGAATTAATCATAGTTATTACATTCAACCAACTTATATATTTCTAATAGTAATACACATTTATATTAAATTATCGTCTGTCATTATTAAATTTTTCCGTGTTTTCTCTTGCTATTGCTTTTATTTTATTATGTAAAAGTGTATACACTAATATTTCCCCTTTCTCTTATTTCTATCTCTTATTCTAACTTTTAATCATGTCACCCTTTTATGAAAAGACGTTTTCTTTCTATGCTACTTAACTTTTGATCATATCACCAACCCAAAAAAGAAAGGAAAGAGGGGGAAAAAGAAAAGCAAATCGGAACAACAAGAAAGAAAACTCATCTATCCATCATCTCTTTCCTGCCTTAATACTTTAATTGCTTTGCTTTGTTTTGACTTGACTCCCATATTCCTCTCTTAGATCTTTACCTCTGTCTGCATCTATTTCTTGGCTATTCAATCTAAGTATTTCTCCCATTCCTACCCTCTTCCACTACCTAGTTTCCAAACTTTCTATCCATGCCCCTATTCTCCCTTTCAAAGATACCTTCCTATCTCTCCAATTCTCTTCTCAACTCTCCGTACTGTTTTCTAAAGTACGATACTTGCAGATGTATTTGAAATACTCCAATCTATGCATTTTCCAGCCAGACAGTCACACTTTGATTCACATGGGCCGAATTCTCAGATATTTTCACTTAGTGGGTGCAATCTGACAATGTTGCGTGTGTTGGGAAAGCAAGAGACATAAGCTTATCCCTGTAGTAACTCCCTGCCTCACCCAAAGGACTATTTCCCATCCAACAAATCAGTGAGACAAAAAGAGCAAGTCGCTTGTCCAGGCAGGGCTCCATAACGCAATGCCCCTTTTCTGAACTCACAGAAGTTCTTCCCCCCAAAAAAGCTCAACTGATGATGCTTACAGTGAAGGAACCTGGCCAAGAAAGTCTGTCATGAATGCCAAGTCACATATTTGCCTCCACAAAACCAACTACAAATGATCCCTTTGAGTGGAAGGCATAAGAGAAGATCTTCTCAACAAGCAAAGTCAACAGGGGACAGGAGCCATCATCTCTGTAAACTTGGAGCTTATAACAAAATGAAATTCAAGGGTGAAAAAAGCAAGGTCCTACATTTAGGCAAGAAAAACAAAATGCACAGGTACAGTATACAGCATGTGGTACCTTGCTCAATAGTAGTAACTGTGAGGAGGACCTTGGAGTCCTAGTGGACAACCATTTAAATATGCAGTGTGCAGCAGCTGCCAAAAAAGCCAACACAGTTCTAGGCTGCATAAACAGAGGGATAGAAGCAAGATCATGTGAAGTGTTAAATACCAATTTATAATGCCATGGTAAGGCCACACTTGGAATACTGCATCCAGTTTTGGTCACCACGATGTAAAAAAGATGTTGAGAGTCTCTAGAAAGAGTGCAAAGAAGAGCAACGAAGTTGATTAGGGGATTGGAGGCTAAACATATGAAGAACGGTTGCAGGAACTGGTGATTTTACAGTATCTTTCCCCTGCCACGGCCACCAAGCCATGCCACGCCCACAGAACCAGTAGTAAAAAAATTGGAATCCCAACACTGGTATCCTGCCTAAGCAGGGGGTTGGAGTAGAAGACCTCCAAGGTCCCTTCCAACTCTGTTATTCTATTCTATTCCTAAATTTTAATTTAGTTCTACATTTTAAAAACAATTAATGAAATTAAATGTATACAATTTAGCTGCAGTTATCCAATTATTTGTCTCTCTGTATATGCATCCTTCAGTCCAGCTTTAAGAAGATTGATGGTGCGGCAAAACAAATGGAAAAAGAATGTAACAACAATGGTTTATAAAAGTA
Organism: Thamnophis sirtalis; assembly: GCF_051295495.1. Taxonomy (NCBI): domain Eukaryota; kingdom Metazoa; phylum Chordata; class Lepidosauria; order Squamata; family Natricidae; genus Thamnophis; species Thamnophis sirtalis. Next base: position 36,382,628 of record NW_028261395.1, read on the forward strand.
AGAAAATGTTTCAGGGCTATTTCCCCCCAGCCCACATCAAGTATGAAAGTAATCCAAAAACAATTTGGGAGACTCTTTCATCTAAATATGCTGGAAGATGACAAATAGGAATATATTCACGTTTTTCTCCTACCAAATAATTCAAAATACAGTCATTATTTCCCCTGTAGCTGTTATTGATAGGCCTCTCCACCAAATATTTGAAGCTGCTTTGCAAAGCATGTGTCTGATGAGAATGCATCCCCCCCAAAATTTATGCCATTGAGGGAAAAAAGAACTGCGGTCCTTTAAAAAAAAAAGACTATTTAAACTGCTTTAGCTGCCTAGAAGTGTATATATCTATCCATGCATCTTTGAGTGGATTCCAATCATGAATGTGCAATTTGTTGATCAGAATTTGGCTTGGCCTTGCTGACATCATGATTATTGAAAAGATGTCTATCACTGCTGTCACCTGACTCTCAGGAGCCTAATGATATATACAACAATGTCAAATGCTCAAATCTATGGTAGACAGACACTATAGAACAGGGATGGCAAACGTTTTTCTTCCTGGATGTCAAAAGGGTGCGTGTGTGAGTGCCCACACCCATAATGCAATGTCCTCCCCCCCTGCTCATGCACACAACCCCCTCACGCTCCCCTCCCCCATGCATGCACGCAGGTCTCACTGAAGCCTTTGGACTTCTGGTGGGTCCTTTGAGCCGTTTTTCACCCTCCCTAAGCTTCAGGAAAGCCTCTGGAGCCTGTGGATGACGAACAATGGGCCCAACGGGTCCCCCTCCACCATGCATGCGTGCAGGCCTCACTGAAGCCTTTGGACTTCCGGTAGGCCCATTGGGCAAAAGAACGGCCTCCCCCCACCCTCCAGAAGGCCAAAAATTAGCTGGCCAGCGCGCATAGGCATGTTGGAGCTGACATAGAGCAATGCCTGTGGCATGCGGGCCATTGGTTCGCTATCACGGTGAAAGAATATAAAAATCCAAACTACCAATCCCATTGCCGCAATATAAACATTTTATTGCATGTTCTCAATTAACTAAAGTTCCTCAGAAGATCTCCTATCTTAACTTCTTTCCAGAAGAAGACCGAGGAACAAAGAATCTTCCCCAGGGTGGGCTTCAAAATTTTTAGCAAGGGGTTCTCTGCCTGGTTGCTGGGTGGGTGTGGCCTAGTCAGCCTTCTGCACCACGACGGGGGGCGGGCGTTTTCATTGAGCCTCCAGGAGGGCAAAAACGGCCTCTCCAAGCTCCAGAGACTCTCTGGAGGCTGGAAACGGGCCCGTTTCCAGCCTTCCCAAACTTCCGGTAGGCCCACTTTTCACCCTCCTCGAGCCTCTGTGCACACCCTGCAGTTACCAGCATCCAAAATGGGCCATGTAGAGACTTCTGGGAGGGACGGGGTGGGAGGGGCCAGCCAGGAGTGGGACTTGGGGGTTCTCCGAACAGCACAGAATCTTAGCTAAAAGTTCTCCCGAACCCCTACGAACCCCCAGCAGCCCACCCCCCGAGTCTTCCTGTCCGAAATAGTAATACATTCAAACCACACAGTATTACAATATGACAGGATGCTTTCAATCATCCCACTATAGAAAGTGGTAAGGACAGGTAAAGGAAGATGTGCTCCTCTCATATGATGCAGAAAACACCGCATAGCGGTGCCTGCTTCACCAGTGTCTCACTGTTGAATGACCAAGCTAATCTACTCATCAACTGCACACCCAGAAACTGGATACTACTAACCACCTCCACAGTTGAATTATTATGTCTTTTGTTTTTCCTATATTTAAAACCAGGCTATTTATATTACACCAGTTCATCAAGCCCTCTACTTCTTCCTAGTAATCGCCCTCATTATCATTCTGACTAAGGATCATTGTATCATTTGCATACTTCTGTTTGTATTATGTATACACAATTGTATCATCCGCATATAATATGTCTGATAGCAAACTTTGCACTAGAATGGAATAGAATAGAATAGAATTCTTTATTGGCCAAGTGTGATTGGGCACACAAGGAATTTGTCTTTGGTGCAGATGCTCTCAGTGTACAAGATACATTCGTCATGAATCATAAAGTACAACACTTAATGATAGTCATAGGGTACAAATAAGCAATTAGGAAAAAGTTACAGTCCTGCAGTCATAAGTGGGAGGAGATGAGTGATAGGAATGATGAGAAGACTAATAGTAATGCAGCCTTAGTGAATGGTTTGACAGTGGTGAGAGAATTAGTTGTTTAGCAGAGTGATGGCATTTTGGAAAAAACTGTCCTTGTGTCTAGATGCCTTGGTATGCAGTGCTCTATAGCGTTGTTTTGAAGGTAGGAATTGAAACAATTTATGTCCAGGATGCGAGAGGTCTGTAAATATTTAAACACTACAGACATGGGTGAACCATAGTGGATTTAGGACACAACTCTGAGGACAACTTGCATTCAGAAACCTGCTAAAATATTAGTCCTAACTCATACATACTGGGGCCTATCAGTGAGAAAATCAAGAACTCAGTTGCACTCACTTTAAATGCTCAGTTTATCAATCGTTATGTCTAATAAGGTGCTCATCACTGAATTTCTTGCAATTCCACTTCCCTATAACCTCACTGTTATAATTCCTAACCAGAGGCGTATGAGCCATGGTGGTGCAGTGGTTAGAGTGCAGTACTGCAGGCTTTTGTCTGCTGACTGCTGGCTAACTGCAATTTCAAATCAATTTCAAATCTCACCAGGCTCAAGGTTGACTCAGCCTTCCATCCTTCCGCGGTGGCTAAAAATGAGGACCCAAATTGTTCAGGCCAATAGGTTGACTCTGTAAACCACTTAGAGAGGACTGTAAAGCACTGTGAAGTGGTGTATAAGTGCTATTGCTATGTATGGATTATATTCCATGGAAACATAAAGGTTCCTCTCACACATATGTGCTAGTTGTTCCCAAGTCTAGAGGGCAGTGCTCATCTCCATTACAAAGCTGAAGAGCCAGCGCTGTCCGAAGATCTCTCTATGGTTATGTGGCTCGCATGACTAAATGCCGAAGGAGCACGGAATACTGTTACCTTCCCACCAAAGGTGGTTCCTATTTTTCTACTTGCATTTTTACATGCTTTGAAACTTGGCAGAAGCTTGGACAAGTAACAGGAGCTCACTCCATTTCCTGGCACTAGGGAATCGAACCGCCGAACTGCCGACCTTTCTGATTGACAAGCTCAGTGTCTTAGTCACTGAGCCACCATGTCCCGTCCCATGGAAATGTAGATCATAATAATTGGTTATTCTAAAATGCCGCAAGAGTCTTGTTGTTTTCCTTTTTATGGAATGAACCATTTTTTTTCTTGTTAAACTGAGTTAAATTTATTCTCCATTTATCTAACAGTTCTCATAACTTGCCCGAAAGCCAAGAGCCTCTCGGCTGCATAGATCAAACGAAAGGAAAACAACATCATCATCATAAATAGCTAAATCCAAATAAATATCAAAGACCAAAATATAATCATTAAGGAAAGCAGGTAACAAGGGGCCCACAATAATTCAGCCAATTGTAACACTGGGGTGGAGGGTTTATTTGTATTGGGGTTTTATCCTTGTAAACCCACCAGTGTCACCGAGAGTGAATTGGACGTCCAAATAAATGTTCTTAATAAATATATATTTTCCTTTTCTCTGCTTCACTTTTTTTGAAAATAGGTTGTGAGTGTTATTATTAAGCAAAATTAAACTGTTACATCATATGGAATCCTAGTGGACAACCATTTAAATATGAGCCAGCAGTGTGCAGCAGCTGCCAAAAAAGCCAACACAGTTCTAGACTACACAAACAGAGGGATAGAATCAAGATCACGTGAAGTGTTAATACCACTTTATAATGCCTTGGTAAGGCCACACTTGGAATACTGCATTCTGTTTTGGTTGCCACGATGTAGAAAAGATGTGGAGACTCTAGAAAGAGTACAGAGAAGAGCAACAAAGATGATTAGGCGACTGGAGGCGAAAACATATGAGAAACTGGGTATGTCTAGTTTAATGAAAAGAAGGACCAAGGGAGACATGATAGCAGTGTTCCAATATCTCAGGGGTTGCCACAAAGAAGAGGGAGTCGAACTATTCTCCAAAGCACTTAAGGGCAGAACAAGAAGCAATGGGTGGAAACTAATTAAGGAGAGAAGCAACTTAGAACTGAGGAGAAATTTCCTGACAGTTAGAACAATTAATCAGTGGAATAGCTTGCCTCCAGAAGTTGTGAATGCCCCAACACTGGAAGTCTTTAAGAAGATGTTGGATAGCCATTTGTCTGAAATGGTATAAGGTTTCCTGCCTAGGCAGGGCTTGGACTAGAAGACCTCCAAAGTCCCTTCCATCTCTGCTATTGTATTGCATTGTATATGGTTAATTTCGGAAATTACTGGCAAAGTTTATAAAGCCCAATTTATATTATGTCCATGAGTTTCTTCTAAATATTTTAAATCAACCTTTACTAGTCTGAGAGATCACTGATATTTTTTTTAATGAAATCACAATGACATCGAGCTGGCCACACCCCCTGGCCATGCCCCCCTGGGGAGGGGTGGGTTCCAGCTGCCATTACTATCGGTTCGGCGCCAGAAAAATTCGGTGGCAGAAATCTTTCACAATGGGGGCGGGGGGGGGGAGATTTCCGTAGCAGTCAGCAAAACAGTTGTGCCCTTCACACAATCTGTTCTATGGCACAATATGCTTTTTTTTCAAGAGCAGGATAAATGTGTGCAGGGAACATTCTGCTCTCTCTGCTCAACCCCTTTTGTGCAGTACATTTCTGACCTGCGCGCATTTCAGTCCCATCTCTCTTCCACCCACTGGATTAATGTCATTTCCCAGCATCTCTCTTTAATCGAGAATAGCCAGACTGTGATTGTAACCACAGCTGGCAGATTCCTCTTTCATCTCTCACCAAGGAGATCAAACATGCCAAGATGAATTTGAGGAGATGAAGCTTTCCCATCATGCATGCCAGGCAGGAGCTCTTTGGTTACAGCTTACACAAGCGAGAAAAGTCGAGAGGCTAATCTCAAGGTAACAGATAAAATGTGTTTAAGCAACCCATTTGCTGCCCGCTCATCTTCTCCCATCCCAAGTAATTATTTGCTTGGTACTTCTGCTGGGCGATTCCACTGTAAAGTTAATCACCAGAGCTACATTTCGAGGGCTGTTAAGCCTATTAAGAACCATTTAAGCCACTGGAGCATCCAGTGGAGCTTATTAAAGGATGCAGGTGTTTCAGAGGGTCCGAGGCTCTTACCTGAATGCCTGAAATCCAACAGAAGTGGATAATACTAATTTTTATTTTGCAAATTCCATTGAAATCAAACCAATTCCACCCTTGGCTGGCCCTTTATCAATCCCCTTTGAGCTGTTGTTATGTTTTGACTAGAAAGAAATAAACAAGAGAGAGCTTGGTGGAAGAACAGATGCTCTGCAGCTGGGATGATTGGACATCTTCAATGAAAAAGATCTCAGATGGGGGAGAGATAGAACATAGAATAATGGGGTTGGAAGGGATCTTAGAGGCCTTCTAGTCCAACTCCCTGCTCAAGCAGGAGACCCTATATCTGTGATGGCGAACCTTTTTCACCTCAGGTGCCAAAAGCACAAGTGTGTGCACTATCGTGTGCGCTCGCATAGCCACCCACATAACTTAATGTCCTCTGCACATGTGCTCGTGAGCCCCCCGCTGGCCCACGAATGCATGCAGAGCTTTCTTGGAGACTGGGGAGGGCGAAAACACCCTCCCCCGCCCCCCGGAAACAGCCCATTTTCTGACTTCTGGTTTGCATGTTGTGCTATTTTTCACCCTCCAGAGGGTTCAGAGAAGTCGCCTGAAGCCTCCGGAAGGCAAAAACTGGCCCAACGTGCAAACCAGATGTTCATGAATAGAGTTCCGGGTTGCCCATAGGGCCGTTTTTCTCCCTCCGGAGGCTTCAGGCAAGCCCAACGGGCAAAATGGAAGTCCGTTCCCGAACTTCCGGTTGGCGTGTTATGCAGGAAAACCTCCGGAGGGTGGAAAACACTGAAAACGAAGGCCAAAATCAGCTGGCCAGCATGCAATGCCCCGCATGCCCTAAGAAATAGCTCCATGTGCCACCTGTAGCACATGTGCCATAGTTTCACCATCACGGCCCTATATTGTTCTGGACAAACGGCTGTCCAGTCTGCTCTTGAAAACCTCCTATGATGGAATGACTTTGTTGAGCTACAGTCCATTAGAAAATACAGTGCTAGGGGGAGGAGATAAAACTCATATATTGTGTTTCCCTGAAAATAAGACCCTGTCTTCTATTTTTTTTGCCACCAAAAAAGGCCCCCGGTCTTATTTTCAGAGGATGTCATCCACTGACTCATCTCAGTTGTGCACGTCACTCCTGGCCTCCTATTCACTATCAAGAGGCCTTCAGGAAAGACTTGCTGGCTGCAGAAGAAATGGGCCAGCAAGGCAGGTGTCGTAGTGTGCGAGGCCTGGCTGCAACTGTCCGAAGGTAAGTAGTAGGGCAGCTCCATATCCCCCCCCCATCCCCTCCCTAGCTTAATTTTTACCTGTGCACCCTGGAGTGAGCAGTGTTAAAATTAGGGCTTATTTTGGGGGCAGGGCTTATATTAGGCACACATGTAAAAATGCATTGGGCCATTTCATCTTGTATACTTCCAGATGATTTTCTTCTGTCCTGTAGGCACAGTCTCTTCATTCTTCTATCATCACTTGCTGTTCTGCACTTTTTCCTGCTTTTACCAGTGTGGTTTTTGTAGTGACTGAGTCTCCTTATACCTCTTCAAAAACTTAGAAATGCCCACCTTTGGTTAAATTTCCAGCAATTTTTCTTCTAATTTCTTTATAACTGTAGCCTTGTTCACTTAATACTACTACTTTACAATGCTTTCTGGGCGACCAGTCAACTCTTTGCACCATTACTTTAATTTTATTATGTTTTACGAGCTCACTAAATGAAAGAACATAAAAAAAAAACCCAACCAACCTGATAGCATCACATAACACACTGACAAATGTCCTCCTCTCAGCTTCAATGACATCAATAACAATACATGATTTCAATAATTGAATCTTACTGTGATTTGATTGGCTCATTGCCAAAACAAGATGACACCTGATTGGCTCTCTAAGCACCCATGCTCATTGGCTACAATCAGATGAAGGAAAGCTACCTGATATTAACCTAAGCAAGTTGTACTTCCTTTTTCTGGTTATTTAGCTATAACTCTTCATAGAATACAGATAATTGAACAAATCTTATTGCATTACATTCTTGATTAAATTATCTTTCCATTGATATATAATGTTATGGTATTACTCCAAACAAGGTGGTGTTATCAACCATCAAACCTCAAAAATATAATTTCCCCAAAAGGTTTCCACAATTTTGGCCATTACTGAATATATAAATGCAGTTATAATCTCCACATTATAAGCATTTTCTTCATGAAATACTCGTGCATGGTTGCCCCACGTAGAATAACTATGCTTGTAACAGAAAACATCATCCTGCCGTTTACAACTCTGGTGAATTAAACTAGAAGTTAATTTTGTAAACACATGTTTCTCCCAACTAATAGTTCGCAATTCCCTGCACGTACAAAAAAAAAAAGTGTCAAATTAGGGGGGGAAAGAGAAAAGGTAGGAGACAAGGACCACCCCTGTGGCTTCCACACGGTTTTCCAAGTTAAAAGATGGGGCTGACAACAGTTCAGAAAGATTTGAGTGCTTGTGGATAAAAAAGAGAAGAAAGCCAAAGATGCATTGAAACAAAGACATCAAAAGATCTTTTGTGTAGAATAAGGCAGCAAAGAAAGATACTTTAGATGCTTATTAAGGGCTTGGGCGGGGGGGGGGGGGGATGGATTCTAAAACTCAATGTCAAAACCAGCAATGGTTTGCAGTTGATCTCACTCGTTTCTTTAATATGAGCTCATCTCAGACAGCAGAGTGCAAAGCTTCCTTGGGGCCACACTAGGTTTTTCTTGTGTGCCAAGGACTGTATTCCAAAAATAGGGCTGGTACTTCTGGGATGCAGATGAGTCCTCCCTTGCTCCCTATAAGGGTCTGGAAAAAAGTGATGTTTTTATTGCCCAAAGAATACACTTGCTGCATGCTTGCTCTAGAGCAGTGTTTTTCAACCACTGTGCCGCGGCACACTAGTGTGCCGTGACATAGTGTAAGGTGTGCCGTGGGAAAAACACTTTATATATAGTCAATATAGGCACAGAGTTAAAAATTTTTAACATTTTCTAATGGTGGTGTGCCTCGTGATTTTTTTCATGAAAAAAGTGTGCCTTTGCACAAAAAAGGTTGAAAAACACTGCTCTAGAGACTGTAATCTAATTTAGCTTTGAAGAATTGAATCACTTCCAGTCCTATTTGTTTAAAAGCTGGAGTATGTATGACCAACTCAATTCAGACTAGGAGAGTGTGCCTTCAGCAGAAGGATAACAACAAAGGGGGGGAAATGTAACTGTCTTAAATAGTCATGTTTTGTGATGCTCCTCCTCCAAAATAGAGAAATCTACTGCAATAATAATTAACTAAATAAATAGGAAAAATAAATAAAATTAGTTTCTAATTTAAAAGGGGATGGTACTCATCTCCGTTTAAAGCTGAAGAGCCAGCACTGGTCATGTGGCCCGTCTCCATAGTCATGTGGCCGGCATGACTAAACAGCGAAGGTGCATGGAACCTCTTATCTTCCCACCTAAGGTGGTTCCTAGTTTTTCTACTTGCATTTTTATGTGCTTTCGAACTGCTAGGTTGGCAGAAACTAGGACAAGTAATGGGAGCTCACTTCGTTACCCGGCACTAGGGATTTGAACCGCCGAACTGCCAACCTTTCGATTGACAAGCTCAGTGTCTTAGCCACTGAGCCACCGTGTCCCTATAATATACATATACATATATAAATATACATATAAACATGTGTCAAATATTTCAATTTTCAAACATTAGGAGTGGTCAAAAGTTGTGAAAGCCTTGAGGATTGTAAAGATATTTTGGTTACTTTAATATAATTTAGATGTGCTTGGTAAAAAACTACCTAAATATCATAGCTTTTTAACATTTTGTTTGTTTCATTTACATATACATCTACATATAAACACACATATCCTGCCTTCATCATTTTTTACAAATAATTCAGGGCAGTAAACATATCCACACAGGTACATTTCGTGCCTAAGGCAGGAACTAATCTCATGCTCTCCTGCTTTTTAGCCTGGTACGTTAAGCATTAGACCAGTGTTTTTCAACCTTTTTGTGCAAAGGCACACTTTTTTCATGAAAAAAATCACGAGGCACACCACCATTAGAAAATGTTAAATTTTTTTAACTCTGTGCCTATATTGACTATATATAAAGTGTTTTTCCCACGGCACACCTTACACTATGTCATGGCACACTAGTGTGCCGCGGCACAGTGGTTGAAAAACACTGCACTAGACCAACCTGGCTCAATTTATCCACATTGACTGTCGGTAAATGGAATAAAAATGTGAATATTTTATGAACAACTTTTGTGATTGATCTGTGCAAAGCCTATATGTTTATTTAGTTTTCTCATTATGGATAGGATGGCAGCCTAGGCATATTATTGTTTATGTGTATTCAATATATCTGTACAAAATACCAGACATGATGTTATTCTAGAAAAGTCATCTGGCCTACTTTACTATCACTGCACTGTGACAATGCATTCATGCCAACCAAGGTGAGAAAGACCAACATAAGATATTTAAATGGTAAGAGCTGATCAATCTATGTTATCTTATCTATAATCTATCTATCTATCCAACTATCTATCCAACTATCTATCCAACTATCTATCCATCCATCCATCCATCCATCCATCCATCCATCCATCCATCCATCCATCCATCCATCCATCCATCCATCCATCTATCTATCATCTTATTTATCTAAAGGTTTGTATGTATGTATGTATGTATGTATGTATGTATGTATGTATGTATGTATGTATGTATGTATGTTCCAGCATAACTCTGGAGCACCTCGAGCAATGGAAACCGATCTTGGTATACAGATGACTTACCCTCTGGAAACCAATACTATAGAGGGGGGAGACACCCCTGGGGTGTGTGTGTGCGTCACTGTATGTCTGTGTGTGTTCCAGCATACCTCTGGAATGACTGGCCCATTAAGGAGAGCGAGTGTGGCATCCTAGAGTGGCAATTGTTTGTGATGTCAGTTCCTTCGCAGCTTCCTTTGGAAAACCAGCCGTGACGTTCGCCCTCTAGTGGACCAATGGAGAAGCGCCTGGTGGATTTGGGGCAAAGTGCCAGGTTCATAGGGCAGGACAGAGGAGCACATGGGAGAGGGAAGGGAGAGGGCAGGGATGATGGGAGTAGGGGGAAGGAAGGCCCCTCTCAATGGCTCCCTGTCAGACAAATGCTTCAACATCTATAAATACGTGGGCAACGCCGGGTTATCAGCTAGTCTGCTATAATTTGTGAAGAAGGCATCCAAATTTCATTTCTTACTTCCTATGTCAAATGGCATGGAGATTTATTTACTAGGATACCAACACTATGACAATAAAGATACAATAGAGGTCTTAGCACATTCTTACATGGACTGAGGAATCTTTCCTCTGCTTGCATGCCTTAAATAAAATCATGATAATGTTTACTTTTATAGAGAAGAATGGGAAGCTGGAAATGGGAAATAAAGAGGAAAGCAAATATCAGATAAGATACACCATGTATAGTGGTCAGTAGTAACTCCAGTAAAAACAGCCAGAGTCACTCAGTCCTTTGGAGAAATCTCATGAACTATTATTTTCCTTCTCCCGCTAGTTCAAATTTCCTCAACAGGAATTCTGGATTCTATTGTTAACTCCAGACTGTACAAAAATTGTACCTGGCCACAATAGGAAGCATTAAGATTTGAAAAGGATGGCTCAAAGAATAACAAAGTTGGAAGGGACTTTGGAGGACTGCTAATCCAACTCCCTGCTCAAGCAGGAGACCTTATACTATTTCAGACAAATGTCTCTTCAACTTCTTTTAAAAATCTCCAGTGATGGTGCACCCATAACTACTGGAAGCAAGTCGTTCCACTGGCAAGTCCTTCTCACTGTCAGGAAATTTCTCCTTTGTTCTAGGTTGGTCCTCTCCCTGATAAGTTTCCATCCGCTGTCCCCTGTCCCGTCTTCAGCTGCTTTGGAGAATAGATTGACACCCCTCTTCTTTGTGGCAGCCCTTCAAAATATTGGAACTTTCTAAGATATGGATTGTATCCTCAAAATATTGGAGCTTTCTAAGGTATGGATTGTATCCTCTGCTTTAGGAGATACCCATATGAATCATTAACTTTCTTGCTGGAAAGAAGGAAAAACTGATCTCATGTAAGTTCCTTTCTTCCCACACTCTATATTGACCTCAATATAGGAAAAGTGACAAAAGATAATTTGCAGCATGAAATGAAATGGGGTGGACTCGGTTTGTGGTGATTCACCACAGAAATAAGGTTTTTAGCCCTGGATTACATTATAGATGGGTCTAAAAAACTATCCCAAAAATCAATCTGGTAAATCACATATGGATTAGATTATTATATATGAAGTGAATTTGAGGAGGTTTGCTCCAGTTCTGATTTTTGAGCATGTACAGCAATTCAGGGATTAAGAAAAACTCTTACAAATGGAAACTGTCAAGAATGTCTCTTATACTGTAGCTGCTTATTGTTTACTGGATGCTGAAGTCATTGCCTGCTTCGTTGGATAAATAGAAAACATTGCAAGTATATAGTGGCTCAACATGTAGTTATTAGTTACAAATTACATTGCTATATTTCATTGATAATTATGTGTTTTCTATACAAAAATGTAGTGACATTAAAGGTGTTATTTTGGTATTGTGTTTCCCCCAAAATAAGATAGGGTCTTATTTTCTTTTGACCCCCAAAATAAACACGGCCTTATTTTCGGGGAGGTCTTATTATTTTTGAGGTGCAGGAGATGGCGAGCATGGTCAGCTCATGGCTGCTGCGGTGTTGCAATATTTTCAGGGAAGGCTTAGTTTTGGAGGAAGGTGCTCAAAAGCCTGATTGGGCTTATTATCCAGCAAGGTCTTATTTTCGGGAAAACAGGGTATTTTATCACGTTGTTCGCCTATCTGGAATAAGTCCCATATGTCTCCCACGCAATTCTACTGTTTCTGTGGAAATTAACTAAGGTTTTAAGTGTGGTTTGAATTCTTTAAAAGACAGGAAAAATTATTCCAAGGAAACATTCCTCATTTGTAGTTCTAAATATGTCAAAGTGTTCCTCTCCAGTGAAAATCAATGGACGCAGATGGTTTAAAATTTCCATGCGTTTGGATAAATGCAGCAAAAAGGAATATCACTTCAAGATTTGCATATTTAATTATGGCCTTTTATGTTAATATCTGTAACTCATTTCAAGCAGATTAATAAGATAGTAAGGATTTTTAAAATACAAACAACTATAGATTTCCCTTATCTGAACTTACAATTATCAATAATCATGAGATTTTCAATATTCCTGCTTTTTAATGGAAATGTATTTTGATTTCCATTGTTTAAACAAAATGTTCCAGTCTACTAGAGTTTTTAGTTTTAATATGTTATTTTAGTTTCATTTTTGTTTCAGTTTTTTATTGGAATGAATTTGGGTGGTGATGGTGAACAAATTGCTATTAAGGGCTAAACTGGAAAGTTATTGTATTTATCTACTTAAATCTCGCAGTTGCAAAGCACAATTAGAATTAATTAAATTAGAATTAATTTAGCATTTTTAACTTTGTCAGCAGTAAGGCGTATTTGAGTCGTTAGCTATGCTCTTTTTAAATAAACAATTAAAGGCTATCACTAAGGTAGATCTTAGCAATTTGCAATACATTTGCTATAACTAGTTAGCTTTTACTATAACAATAAAAGAATAGAAAATCATCTTAGCAATATTACATGCCTTTCTTATATTCTTTAGAAGAAATTAATCCAAGAAAAGAATGTTTTCATGATTGAAGGAGTCTCCAGATGTTTTCAAAGGGCTGATCAAGTTTATTATGCAACAAATGCAAAATAGATGAGAAGATATCTTTTCTCGTGTGTATGTAGTATTGGCTTATTTTAGTAATACTGTTTTGGTTTGACATCTGATTGCTAAAGTAGTTTTACAATGATTATTATGGTCTAATCTTACTAAAATGTTGAAACTTACTATTACACAGATTTATTAAGAAAATATTATTGTTCAACCTTGAACTAACAGTACTTAGATTCAAGATACCGTATTTTTGTGAGTATAAGACACTCCAAAGTATAAGACGCACATTAGTTTTTGGGGAGGAAAACAAGGGTGGGGATATTGTGCCTCTGCCTATCAGCATCCATCGGTATTGATCTGGCTAGTGTCCTTGCAGCAAACAGCAACTTCAGCACGTTATCGCAGCCTGATTCAGCACGAGCAGCTGATTGGTGGTTGGATCAGCCTCCTGGAATACTGGCAATCAGCTGTTCCAGGCTGTGGGGATCGCAAAAGCACACTGCTGCCTCTGCGCATCGTATTTTCGGCCTCATCACTTCGTTTTCGGCCTTCACACGCCCCATTTTTGTCCTCTGTGCTTTGCGTTTTTGGCCCGTTCCTGGCAGGCCGCCGATCCCTGCCCCCTGGAACCAGTCGAAAATGCAATATGCGGAGGCCAAAAACGGGGTGTGCGAAGGTAAAAAATGCGAGACGTGGAGGCAGCAGCGATCAGCAGTGTGTTTGGGCAGCGACGGTGGAGATGGACAGCAGTGATCCCCACAGCCTGGAACAGCTGATAAGGTGGTATTCCGGGAGGCCGATCCAACTGCCAATCAACTGCCTGTGCTAAATCATGCTGTGGTGAAGCTGACTTCAACTTTCAACTTTAATAAGATTTGTATGCCGCCCCACTCCCTTGGGACTCTGGGCGGCTCACCACAAAAGTAAAAACATATAAAAATTTAAAAATACAATTATTAAAAAATAATATATCATCCATTCAATCAAGTGGGGCTTGATATTAATCAACAGCCCCAGGCCTGCCGGAAGAGCCAGGTCTTGGTCACTTTACGGAAGGCCGGGAGAGTGGTAAGGGTCCGGATCTCTGCGGGTAGCTTGTTCCACAAGGCCGGTGCAGCTACAGAGAAGGCCCTCCCTCGGGGAGCCGCCAGCCGGCATTGTCCGGTCGACAGCACCCGGAAGAGGCCCAACCTGTGCGATTTTATTGGTCGTTGGGAGGTGAATGGCAGGAGGCGGTCTCTCAGGTAGCCAGGTCCAATACCATGTAGGGCTTTAAAAGTAATGACTAGCACCTTGAAGCGGGTCCGAAGACCAATGGGGAGCCAGTGCAGCTTGCGGAGGATAGGTGTAACATGGGTGTATCTAGGTACACCCATTATCGCTCGCGCGGCTGCATTCTGGACCAGGCTGTTTGCTGCAAGGATACAAATTGCTTGGAGACAGAGGCCAAAGGGTGGTGGCCGGAAGGTGAGCAGGGCTTCAGCAATATTCATTATATATGTATAAGCTGCACAAACATTTCCACCCACTTTTTTGGGGAGGGGATGTCTTATACACCAAAAAGTATGGTACATACTTATACTTTGCCTAGGAAGTGGCTCTTCCTGACATAACACAATGTAAGTTATTTTGTCATCCAGGTTATTTTTAATTTGTCGTTTCTGTTTGTACTTTTTGTGGAACACAGAAGGAAAAGAGTAGAATAGCAACAGAAACGGAAATTAGCTTTGAAACAAGAGCTAGCAAGTTTGTGTCAGGTATTTTGCACTTTCTAAGCCATACGGTGAAACAATAGGAAAGCAGACACTGAAACACTAACAAGTTCATTTGCGGACAAACCACAATTCTTTCTTTCCAGGACAAAATTAGATTTTGGATGCAACAGCCAGGGATGCCTTAAAAGGATTGACAGGAGGAAAAGCATATGAAAGCAATTTTGGGGGATTTTGGAGACAACAGGGATGGGCCATTGTGTGGGAGGCATAGACACCCGAGCATAGGACCAACGGAGAACAAATAGAGAACGTAATCAGAAGAAGCCCCAAATGGAAATGTTTGGTGGGAAGAAAAGGGATAGAGATAGAGGTGTAAGGGACTAGAAATAAATGGCTTCCTTCCAGCACAAAGTGTTTCTATTTTAGCAAGTAAACAGTAGCTCTAAAACATAACTAAAGTAAACGTCATGAGGCCTCTCAGCTTTCTGTCTGAAAGATTCATTCTGAGGCAACAGTTCTCTAGAACCCCTATCACAATGTTGGTTAGAGCTTGGATGCTTCTGCCGTATTTCACAGTGTATAACTTTCAAGTTTCCTTTCCCTTAACCCTTACAGTGCACCATGTCCTTTTCGCATGCGAGAAGACGGGCTTCTCTCGTTGAGCAGCTAACCTGATATTCTTGAACACATCTGTTACCTTGTTTAGGAAGAGTTAATTCAGTTATGGCTAAACTTTTTTTTGTCATTGTGTGCCATAAGTGCATGCATGCGACAACGCGTGCGTGCACCCACCAGTAATGCAATTCTTGTGCAACCTCCCCTGCACTCCCCTCGCCCCCACCTATGTGCACGCGACACCCCCCATGTTCCCCTTGGCCCCCTGTGTGCACGATCTCCTGCGCCATTTTCAGCCTAGTAGCCTCCCTGTAGCCTCCTGGGAGTAAAAACAAGCCACGGGGGGGGGACACACCACACCTCCCTGCACCCCATTTTGGGCCTAGTAGGCTTCCTTGCAGCCTCCTGAGAGCAAGATCGGGCTGCAGGGGGGACCACACCACTCCTCCCCCGCACATGTGCGCAATCCCCACACATACACCCCGCCCCTCGCGCATGCACGGCCGAGACCCAAAAATCAGCTGGCTGGCGGGAGGCACGCACGCACATGCATGGTGGAGCTGAGCTGGGGTGACGGCTCAGATGCCCTCAGAGAGGGCTCTGCGTGCCACCTGTGGCACGCCTGCCATAGGTTTGCCATCATGGAGTTAACATGAATGAGCCGAGGTGGCACAGTGGTTAGGGTGCAGTACTGCAGGCCACTTTAGCTGACTGTGATCTGCAGTTCAGCGGTTCAAATCTCACCGGCTCAAGGTCGACTCAGCTTTCCATCCTTCCGAGGTGGGTGAAATGAGGACCCGGACTGTGGGGGCAAGTTGCTGACTCAATTTGCTAAAAAAATTGTAAACTGCTTAGAGAGGGCTGAAAGCCCTATGAAGCGGTATATAAGTCTAATAAATAAATAAATAAATAAATAAACTGTTTTCTGTGGAATTTCACAATTAAGCCACCTAGCTCTGAACTGTCTACCTTGATGGGAAATGGCTCTCTACAGTTGCAGCTGTTTTCTGGAGAAGTACTGGATTAAACCTAAAAATTCTTGCATGCAAAAAGTGTTCTCTATCACTAGAAAACACTAGCTGAGAATCAAGGCAGCCAAAACTGGGGTAGCTAAAGGTCTGAGGTTGAAACAACAGAGAAACAACCAGTTTCTTTGCCTTCCACAGCAGGGAGACCAGGCAGAGAGTGGTAGCTAAGCTTAAAAATTAGCACACCAGCCTATCTATAGAAGATCAAAAATGAGAAAGAATGAAAAGAAATAGAAATTCATAGGAATAAAGCATGACATAAATACACAGAAACCCACAGAAATCTATGAAAATAAGAAACATAGAAACATATACAGATAAAACTTAGAAATATATACACATGAACAAGAAACAGAAGATAGATTGGTAAGAGTATATAGGAGCTATGGGGAAATCCTGGAAATAAGAGATTATTTATTTTTCTTTCTTTCTGGAGGTTTTGGTACTATAAAGGGAATCAAACCTCATTTATCTGTGGTCTGTATTACTGTTCTGACCATTAAAAAAATTACCATTAATCAATTGTAAAAGTCAGCTTTACTTGGAACAGTTTACTGTACGTCTTGCAAAAATACCTTTAATTTATTAAACAACAACATCTGCCTATCCTGGGTCCTTGGGAAGGACTTGATGGTGGATTAAAATGCCAAATCCAGCAAGACATATTTATAAGCATGGAAAGTCTACTTGAGCACTTATAACCCAGAAGCTGTTAATTTCCTGAGAGATGCTCCAAGACATGCTTGGACGGTCTCATTAAATCCTGCCAATCTGGAAGCACAGATCCACCTAAGGCATGCGTTAACCACTCTCTGTCAACCTGCTTTCTTGGCCTCTCTATACAGTCTTCCCAGATGTTCTGGCCCAGGTTCCACAAGAGCATGCAGCAAACTCCTTGTCCCAACAAAAAACCCTTTTATTAATTTATTGTGCATTATTATTGTGCTCATCCACATCCAATAAAGTCTTTTGAGGGAGGATTTACAATCACAGGCCTCCGACACAGAGCCCTCATCAGAACCTTCCCCAGACTCCAGGATTGGCCCATGTTCCTCCTCAACCTCCTCACTGTTCGAATCTGCTGTCAGCTCTGCTGGCTGCTGTTGGACAACAACAACTAGTTCCCCCAAAGAACTGTTGCACACATGTTGTTTGTTGTCCTGTGATGGACACAACTGATCTTTGTCCCAAGAATAACATTCAAAAATGAAGGGATATATTTCATCATCATTTATCAAGTAGCAATTTGGCATTCTTTAGCCTAGGTGTGTCAGGAATATAACTCCCAAAATTTCCATGCTGGGATTTACATTACCTTAGCACACTTGTTAAATCATTTTTCTATGGAGTTTAGCCAAGTGGAACAGTGAACAGTTCAAAGTGCTCCTTTCCAATTGGCAAGGCGATATGGAGCATAAAAAACTAACAGGTTAAAATCCCACTATAGTAAGATGGCTATAGTAAGAAGGTTTTAAGGCTTCCTTAAAAAGCAAAAAGCAGACTCTTGGTCCCGGCAAAACCTCTTTCATTTACACAACTGTGAATTCCTTTCCTTCACAGCCAGCAAGGCTTAGCAAACAGTCTTTCAGGGGAATGTTTATCAACACGAACCTTATCTCGTTTGGGGAGCTGCCAAATAACTAGTTTCCAAATGAAGGGCAAGGCAACACTTGGCACAGAGTCTCTTATAATCACAAACAGAACTTTCCACTCTTGAAATTACCGAATAAACATATTGTTTCCTGCAAAAACCCACTTCCCATTCGCTCCTCTTTTGTTTCATATGGGAGAGGCCAATCGCCTCCAAGATGTGGCTTTACTCCTAAGTCAACCCTGCTTTCTTAGTTGTTCTTGTCTTCTGGAAGCTACGCGCATGCGCACACAGGGAACAGGCTCCAGCTGATCCTCTGCTTCATTGCTGTCTAGTTCCCTCTCTGCCTCTGATGCAGAGCCCTCATCTGAGCTTTCCTCAGCCCCCAGGACTGGCAATGTTCCTCCCCAACCTCCTCACTGTCCAACTCTGCTGCCAGCTCTGCTGGTCGCCAGTGGGCCACAACAGGCTACTTAATGTTTTATAGTTATCACAAAGAAAAACAAAGCATTTTCTCTACTTTCACTCTGGATCTGGTGTACATGAGACATTCATGTTTAGATGGAGGTTTCCTAGATCCAAAAAAATAAGATTTATGATAAGATCTAAGATCAGATGCCTTGCTTACATGCTTTCTTTAGAATTAGGGGTTGCAGCTAAATCCTGGGACTGCATTATTGCAAGAAGTTAGCTGAATCCTTTCAGCTGGGTATATAGGCTAAAGAGGTTTAGCCATTTCCCCAAAGAGAACAAGGGTTGCAGCAGTGGTGGGTTCCTACTGGGCCTGCTACGCCCCCGAACCAGGGCGCCAACATCTAGATTTTCAGTTCTGCGCATGCGCAGAACAATTTTCATTGCACAAATCTTTTTTTCTCTCCATTTTTAATTTTTTTTTTTTTGCACATGTGCAGACCGTTTTGCACATGCACACACGTGCAATTTTGGGTACCGAACCTGCAGTAATGCCAGCAGCAACCCACCCCTGGGATGCAGATATATAAAGCAGTCAGGAATAAGGAAACTGTAACCCGTCAATTGTCCTCATCACTCTCATTAAAATGGCCAAACACAGTTACCCCCTTGCCTATCCACAGCTGCTAAAACATCTGGCTTGTGGTCAGACGCTCTGGACAGTTCCTGGTCCTCTGAAGCAACTTGGCTTAGCCTTTTGCTCTTTGCCATAGAGACTTACCCAATAAAGATATTCTGAGAAATAATGAACATCATCGAGAAGTTTACAAGAACAGCTGTTGTTCATGGGAATGAATCTACAAGGAATGCAATGATAATGCATTCTGCCATAACAATAATGACCAGGGATGGAAAGCAGGGTCTTTCTTTAGGCCTGTGAAGAATCTCTTTGAAAGCTACAACCAGCTATGAGCAATGATTCATTTTAAGAGACAGACATGTAAATTTAGAAACAAAAAAATAAAGACTATAAAATGCTGTTCCTATGAAGATTTGTCACCCCACTGTTCCACACTGTACATATATGTATATTTAAAGAAAGAAAGATTGGTCCTCTCTGTTACAATAAAGTCCAAAAGTCTTTGTAGTTGCCCATTTTTAATATAATCATCCAATGGTCAATAGTAATTATTCATCAAAGCTATCTTCCCTGATGGAAAACTACATTGCTGCATGGCAGGATCATGGAGCATACAGAACCGTGAGGGCAAACCTGTGGCATACAGAGCCCTCTCTGTGGGCATGCACGCCATCACCAGCTGCTCTTCTGGTTTCTGTTGTGCACATGTGTAGTAAGCAGCTGGTCTTTGTGGGCACCAGAGCACCAGAAAACGGCCCGAAAAATGGCCCAAAACCAGGCTGTTTTCAGGCCTTTTTAGAGTGGTTTTCAGGACCATTTTTGGCCATTTTCAGACCGGTTTGGGGCTGGTTTTCAGGCTGTTTTGGGGCCAAAAATGGCCCCCCAAAAAACAGCCTGAAAAGGGCCAAAAAACCAGGCATGTGCGCGCCAGCCAGCTGGTCTTCGGGTCTCCAGCGCTCTGGAATGGGGCCTTCTCCAATGGAACATTCACAAGCATGCACGCACGTTCCGGTTTGGGCCCTCGGTGCTGAAAAGGTTTGCCATCACTGATATAGAACATTATACTCAAACATTCAAAACATTTTAAATGTCAATTAAAGCAAAAGAAGAGCAAACGAAGAAACAACAAAACCTGGCAAGAGCAGGAAAGTTGAAGAAAAAGACCGAGAGGCCAATTCTGGCTGCACAAGAACAAGCCTTAAAAACAAATGCATATAAAGCCAGAGTTGAGAAGACAAGTTCTGTCTCTGCAAAGAAGCTGAAGAAACAGTAGACCACCTAGCCAGCTCTTGCAAGAAGACTGCATTACAAACTAACAAAGGCATGGCAACAGCAGCAGCAGCAACAGTGCATTGGAATATCTGCAAGACTACCATCCATAAAGCCCTTCATGGTAGTGGATCTGGGTACTTGAGAGACCGCCTCCTGCCAATTACCTCCTCGCGACCTATCAGATCACACAGATTAGGCCTCCTCCAAGTTCCATCCACCAGTCAGTGTTGACTGGCAACCACGCGGAGGAGAGCCTTTTCAGTAGTAGCTCCGACCCTTTGGAACGATCTCCCCGTGGAGATTCGTACCCTCACCACCCTCCAGACCTTCCGCACAGCCCTCAAGATCTGGCTATCCCGTCAGGCCTGGGGTTAAAGATTGTAATTCGTCCCCACCCGAATGATGAATGTTGTTTCTATTTTTAATTATGTACTGTTTTTATATATCACTGTCTGTATTCCCTTCCCCATAAGTTGTAAGCCGCCCTGAGTCCCCTCAGGGAAAAGGGCGGCCTATAAATAAACTTACAATTACAATTACAATTACTTGTTTGCAAGCAAAAACTGATGGTGCCACAATACAGATGAAATCTGTATGAAGAAGCTAAAGTGTTCTGGGACTTTAGAATTCAAAAAACAAGTGTCATGGCACCCCGGACTTAACAATTGTCCAAAAAAAGTTTGGATAGTGGACATTGCTATACCTGGAGACAAAGGAAAAGAGAAAGAACTGGACAAAAATCACAGAATAAAAAGAACTGTAAATAGAAGTAGAATGACTATTGCAAAAGAAAACAAAGATAGTACTAACAGTAATAGGTTCTTTGGGTGCAATCCAAAACCATATGCAGTATCCCTTGAGAAAAAAATATTGCCATACTCAATTGTAAAAGTCAGCCTTACTTGGAACAGTTTACTGTAAATCCTACAAAAATACCTTTAATTTATTAAACAACAGCATCTGCTTATCCTGGGTCCTTGGGAAAGACTTGATGGGTGGACTAAAATGCCAAATCCAGCAAGACATATTTATAAGCATGGAAAGTCTACTTGAGCACCTATAACCCAGAAGCTATTAATTTCCTGAGAGATGCTCCAAGACATGCTTGGACAGTCTCATTAAATCCTGCCAATCTGGAAACACAGATCCACCTAATGCATGCGTTAACCACTC
Organism: Thamnophis sirtalis; assembly: GCF_051295495.1. Taxonomy (NCBI): domain Eukaryota; kingdom Metazoa; phylum Chordata; class Lepidosauria; order Squamata; family Natricidae; genus Thamnophis; species Thamnophis sirtalis. Next base: position 36,404,127 of record NW_028261395.1, read on the forward strand.
TCTGTCAACCTGCTTTCTTGGCCTCTCTATACAGTCTTCCCAGATGTTCTGACCCAGGTTCCACAAGAGCATGTAGCAAACTCCTTGTCCCAACAAAAAACACTTTTATTAATTTATTGTGCATTCTGCTCATCCACATCCAACAAAGTCTTTTGAGGGAGGATTTACAATCACAGGCCTCTGACACAGAGCCCTCATCAGAGCCTTCCCCAGACTCCAGGACTGGCCCATGTTCCTCCTCAACCTCCTCACTGTTCGAATCTGCTGCCAACTCCTTGTCCCGACAAAATCCCCCTTTATTAATTTACTGCAGTGGTAGTCAACCTGGTCCCTACCGCCCACTAGTGGGCATTCCAGCTTTCATGGTGGGCGGTATGGATTTAGTCCGATACTGAAGCACTTTCCTTTTTTAAAATTTAATTGACTTTTTAAAAAAATTCATGCCATTATTTTAAAACATTTTCATTAGGTTTTCATAAAATCACCATTACTGTGGAACCAGTGGGCAGTTAGAAAATTTTACTACTAAGAGAGATACAAAAGTGGGTGGTAGGTATAAAAAGGTTGACTACTCCTGATCTACTGTGAATTCTGCTCATTCATATCCAGCAACGTCTTTCAAGAGAGGATTTACAATCACAGACCTTATCTGGCGTGGAGAGCTGACAGGCCGATATCTGCAAAACTTGGCAAGGAGTCTCAGAGAGTCACGAACCAATTAAGCGAACTCATTGTCTCCTGCAAACTCCACTCTCTTTTTGCTCCTCTTTTATTTCCTCTGGGAAGGGACATACATCATCCACCCGTGGCCTTACTCCCAAGTCAACCCCTGTTCTTTAGCTGTTCCCTTCGTCTGGCAATTCTGCACATGCGCACATTGGGGACAGGCTCCAGCTGTTTGTCTTCCTCACTGATTTCTGACTCTGAAGGCAGCTGATAAATGGCATATGGCTCTGGCCCCCTCTCTACCTGCGACACATAGCCCTCATCAGAGCCTTGCCCAGACTCCAGGACTGGCCCATGTTCCTCCCCAAGCTCCTCACTGTCCCAAATCTGCTGCCAGCTCTGCTAGCCGCTGGTGGGCCACAACACCAGTCCCAACAATCATAGCATACCCATGACTTAACTCTAACCAGCTGCTGCTGGTTTTTCCTCCTTCCACTTATTTATGGACACTCAACTGCCTTGTAGTAAAGATATACATATCCACTATTCTGTTTCCTTTGTCATGTGAACATTATGAAAAATGAGTACAAAGTAATAAACCAAAGAAATGAAAAAGAGGAGGCTCATTAGCTTACAGCAGTGCAAACCAAATCTTTTCCATGTCTTTCCATCCTTGCAAATCATCCTTCCCTCAATACTTTGAGTTATATGGTAATTGCCTTTTGGTGTTTGAACTTCTCAGCTCATCAATTCCATCCAACTGCAGTTTATTCCTTCCTTTCTTCCTGAAACATTCACTCTTCCTACCACAATTCCATCCTCATTCATACTCTCTATATGATTAAACTATTTTAACATACTTCTTTTGTACCTGCTACCCACTTGTGTATTCCAGCCATATTAATTCGCACCTCCCTTCGTTCTTGACCAATTCTTTTCCTATTTACGACACACACTTCTTCCCAATGCATAAAAGTTAACAAAAATATTAATGAAAAATATTACTGGCATTTAAAAAATTCTCTTGACAAACATTCTTTCTCATAACGGACCTATTCTATCAGCAGCTGGTGCTTCCTCCCAACTTTCCTATCTTTAAGTAACATAATACCGAGGTATGAAAATTAATCCACTTGCTTTCATTTTTTAAATTTATGTTTACGTTTTAAATTCACACCACTTTCCCTATTAAACCTAATAAGCTTGGTCTTTGAGACACTGATTTTTCAGATCCAGATTCTCACTGCATCTTATTATTTATATATCTATGGATCCAGGGAGAATATTATACTGCTTCAAAATATGTGCAAATGATGCATGCATCTCAACAAGTTCTGATCTGAAAAATTGCATCCAGAAACTATGCTATGTGACCAAGTGCAGAGTTTAGACTACCTAAGCTGTGAGAAGGGAAAATAGACCATGAATCCTGTTGAGAGCAAATTCATCTTCAGATATAGATATTTCCAGCCTGCCTTAACTCCCCCATTCACTAAGGTTAGCATTGCTCATCAAAATAAAAAAATCTACAAAATTTTATCCAAGTGCTATCAGTTAGCGTTGAAGACTACTGACCTCATGCATCCAGACACTGAAAGGTTTCACCCAGGAATCTTTTTTCGCCAAGTGAAGATACGCGTTGAAGAGAATGAGATAAATATAACGTTCCAAGAATTGCAGGCTCCTTAGCTGTAAGGTCTGTAGCTCTGCTTCCTCCTTTGCAGTTTTCCCCTGAAATCAGTAATTTTAAAAGGCTTTAATGGTAGGAATCAGATTGATTTGCATTTTAACAGAGAGTATGAAAAAAAAAATCAAAACACATCTGTAACAGCTCAGACACAATTCTGGGGATTATTTTTGATCAAAAGCTATAGAACAGTTGGGATGAGCTCTCAAAGTGGTTCCTTAGCAGCAGTGGTGGGATTCAAACATTTTAGCAACCGGTTCGCTGCTCAGTTGCTGGGTGGGTGTGGGCGTGGCCTACTCAGCCTCCCGAACCATGGCAGGGGGGACGTTTTCACTTTCCCCAGGCTCTGGAGGCTTTCTTTGAGCCTCTGGGAGGGTGAAAATGGCCTCCTCTGGGCTCCGGAGGCCCTCCGGACGCCAGAAACGGGCCCATTTTTAGGCTTGCAGAACTTCCGGGAGGCCTGTTTTTTTGCACTCCCCAGTCTCCGGAAGCCTTCCTCAAACCTCTGGGAAGGTGAAAATGGTTTCCCCCAGTCTCCGGAGGCCCTCCGGAGGCCAGAAACAGGCCTGTTTCCACTACTGGTTCGGGTGAATGGGTGCAAACCGGTAGAATACCACCTCTGCTCTAGCCAGATTTGATTGGCTGATTTTGGCACTCTCACACTAATCAACTGAAAGGATCAAGGGAAGCCCTGGCATTGGGGTGGCACAAAATGTTTTATTTCTTTTTGGGTGGCGGGAGGGAGAAATGAACCAATGAATGATTGAATGGATGAACGTTCCCTAGATCAAGAACGTCCATTTCTTTTGAATCCTGAATCCTTCCACCCCAAGAAAAATGCATTCCTGCAAATCAAAGTGGCAGCGACTCTTGAAAACAATTACTTTCAAAGTTGGCTCAACCTTCCTGTTTTAATACCTGTCCATATTAAATGCCCAATTCTGGAAGCAATTTGCAAGCTTCCCCATCAGCCTACCACAGTCTCACGAATGAAAGCTAATATATGTGTCCCAGGATAATGTTGTAGGATCTAGTCTTGGTCAGTCAATTACTCTTCCAAGCTTTCAGACCCCTGCTGGAATCCAGTCCCCTTGTCAGTTAACAGGGGTGCTGATTTATCACCAGATTGGATCCTGCTACCCCAGTATGGCCCACCAGCAGCCAGCAGAGCTGGCAGCAGATTGGGACAGTGAGGAGGTTGGGGAGGAACATGGGCCAGTCCTGGAGTCTGGGGAAGGCTCTGACGAGTCCTCTGTGTCGCAGGCGGAGATGGGAGCCAGAGCCATCTGACAGTTATCAGCTGCCTTCGAAGTCAGGCCTCAGTGAGGCAGATGAACAGCTGGAGCCTGTTCCCAGTGTGCGCATACGCAGAGTTGCCAGACGAAGGGAACAGCAAAGGAACACAGGTCAACTTGGGAGTAAAGCCACAGGTGGACGGTGAATGGCCCCTCCCAGAGGGAATAAAAGAAGAGAGAAAGGGGAGGGATTTTTGCAGGAGACCATTAGTTCATTCCTGCATTCTTGCCAAGTATTGCGGTGTCTGAAAGATATCGGCCTGGCCACTCTCCAAGCCTGATAAAGGTCGGTAATTGTGAACTATCTTAAAAGACTCTGAGCCGGGACTTTGCTGGAGAGGAATTCACTGTAAATTAAATACAAGGGGTTTATCGGGACGAGGACTTGGCTCCGTGGTGTTGGGGAAGCTTAGGTCAGAACAGGTTTAACGAAGGAGGAAAAAGTTGCAATACATCACACGACACCGTCATGACAACACGAGTTTGACACCCTTGTGCTAGAACCTCCAAAGCATTATTAGAGTTTCACAACCACCCAGGGTTAGCATCCTTTGAGCCACATTCCTTCCTTAGCCTCCCTTTTCCTCGGTAACTAATAATAAAGCAACTCCTGTTGTCAAAACCAGCAACATTAGGAAAGGATCTAACCCCGGGTCATGTTTAAATTTGGTCACCCAAGTTCCCATTAAATTGTGCTCAATGCTAAAACTTTCTTTCTTTAGACACAGAGACCCCTGAAATAGAAAAAAGAATATGTTGCCAACATCCACTTTTTTTTTTATAAACGTGGAAAGGGGGGGATGGCAGGAAGGGGAGAACCAGGAATAGGCAGTTGAGATATAAATTGAAAACGCTTGTTTTATATAGTGCTGCTTTTCCTGAAAAACTTCAGCAACCAAGAATTAGCCTTATCCTCCCTTCTGTCCCTGCCTTGACCTCGGTTGAGTCATGACCACACAACAGCAATCACTGAGGTAGACATTCAGCGGCGGCCCGTAGCTGTGTCCGTATTCATAGTTTCAGCCTGAATGTAAACACTGCCCAGCCTCCAGCTCAAAGTAACCACTTTGCTATAAGTAGAAATTAGCAATTAAAGCTTTATAGAATGGAACGAAAGCAAACAAGAGAGAGGTCGGAAGCTTGGGGGAAATAATGCAATTATCGGGGAAAGGGGGGGCCCCTTCAAACAGATGGCATCAACACTGCCAGACAAAAGGTATTCTATGGAGCCACTCCACCATTTTCCCTCTTTCATGGATGTTTCACAGTAGGAGAAATGGGGGAAGGAAGGGGGGGGGAACAATGGGGATTCACAAACGAGGAAAGGCCATCTGGAGCCTTCATAAAAATCGGTGAATAAGCCAAGCCCTAGCACAATGAGTTCCTTGTCTAAAGAAGGCCAGGCTAAGCCTATAAAGCTGTGCCCACTTACCTTGGAGTAAAACTCACACAACTCAGTTGGGCTTACTCCCACTTGTAAGCCAACAAAAGTAGGCAGGTTTTTAGAAACAAAAATAGAAAAAGACCACTATTCCTTTCTAAGAGCCAGAGTGATGGTAGTCTACTAAGCAGTTAACATGTGCATAAAGTTACTCCTTGGTTGTTTTTCACTAAAATCTGATGGTGGAGAGGTGTACTTCTCCTCCCCCCCCCCCCCTAAATTAAGGTTGCGCTCATTTAAAGCAGCATTGGGGTTTTTCCAAGTTTGGAATTCACAGCATGTTACTCAAACAGGTTTGATAAGAGCAGTGATGGCTAACCTTTTTGTCCCCGTGGCGAAAGTCCACACCCACAAATGCAATGTGCACGCCCGCTCTCTCCCCCGCGTGCTTCCCCGCTCCCTGCGCATGCGACCCTCCTGTGCCAACCTTAGTTCTACGTTGCTTCTCTCCTTGATTAGTTTTCACCCATTGCTTCTTGTCCTACCTCAGGTGCTTTGGAGAATAGCTTGAGTCCCTCTTCTTTGTGGCAGCCCCTGAGATATTGTAAGACTGCTATCATGTCACCCCAGTCCTTCTTTTCATCAAACTAGAGATACCCAGTTCCTGCAACTGTTCTTCATATGTTTTAGCCTCCAGTCCCCTAATCATCTTTGTTGCTCTTCTCCGCACTCTAGAGTCTTATCTTTTTTTACCTCATGGCGACCAAAACTGAATGCAGTAGTCCAAGTGTGACCTTACCAAGGCATTAATTAAATCAACGTTTGCAAAGCCAACTTTAAAATCACATTAAGATCAGAATTTTTCAAGCAGCTACTTTCTTTGAATCATAAACACTAAGTGGAAGAAGAAAATGGAGGCAAATATGATTCAAAAACCTCAGAAGACTTCAATGGTAATGAAATGACTTATTCTAGAATCAGATTCCTCTGCTGGAATTTGGGCCCAGCAGCAGCTACCCAACAGCCCAGACAGAACAAAGATAGAACATTTAATTCTATTTCGGCATCCATGCAACATCTGTAGCATTCAGAAATATATCTACGCCCAGCTGTAGCCTTATAAGACAAGACGGAAATATTCTGTGATCTCTCTTGCTGAAAACTTAATGGACCCGTGGGGTAACTGCTAGAAGATCAGAAAGAATCAGAAGATACTGAATTCATTATTTTGTAGCAACCTGATCTTACTATGCGGTTTCTTATTTAAAGCATCTGCCATCTCCTACCTCCACTGTCATGTCCATTTGCCAGAATTCTGTCTGGTTTTTAAATCACACATTTCAGCAGGTTTGCAAGCAGACATCCCCTTGTACTGCTTTCAGACAGTCAAACAGAGCAACATAAGGAGAGCAGCCACTTTCTCTCCATGTCTCAATTTGATACTCCACTGAACTGTCAATACTGTGACTGGATGCCCTGCTCCAGGAGTGGGTTTCTCGCCCCGTTCCAACCGGTTCGGTTGGAACGGGGCCGGCGGTGTACTCGTGCACGCGCGCAGCGCACACATGTGTACTAGCGTCTGTGCGATGCTCCAGCTGCTCCTGGAGGATCGCGCAGGCACTGTATGCGTCCTGCACATGCGTGGAAGCGCAGAACTCATCAAAACCGGGTAAGGAGCGTGGGTGGGCGGGTGGGCCCTTCGCTGCTCCCGGAAGTTACTTACTTCTGGGTTCGCCGACCAACCGGTTCGCGGGGACCACCGCGAACCGGTTGAAACCCACCCCTGCCCTGCTCCAATCTGACAGTCACAGGATGAAAGGATTCTTGCATCCATGTAAACAAGTCATATTTCCACATATGTGTGCTTAATCCAAATAAAATCCTGTCTAGATGCTTCAACAGGGCCATTCTTTCCTTTGGCCGAGAATGAGGTGGCTGGATGGAGTTACCGAAGCAGTCGGCGTGAGCTTAAATGGATTCCCGAGGATGGTAGAGGACAGGAAGGCCTGGAGGAACGTTGTCCATGGGGTCACGATGGGTTGGACACGACTTCATAACTAACAACAATAACAACCTATAAAAATGTCTCAGCAGCCACATATGGAAAAACATATTAGATTCATTTCAAGGCAAATATTAATGGATTGTTTGGAAGGCAGTTGTTTTTAAACCATATTTATGTGATATTTTTTTCCTCCCTGGTATTCGAGACTGCTTTAGTAGAATGTGACTAGGTGTCAGAAACAACATCAGGAAGGTGCCTCTTATAACATTCAAGTTGACAGTCTGAAGTAGCAGTTGAGTGCAGGTTGAACTTTAGAAAAACAGACGCTCTGTCACTTTCACCTTGTAAAGTAATACATTTCTTGTTGCTAAGAGAACCCTTGGACATTTCCTTTGAAATTTTACACTCTGTTTTATGCTAACAATTAATCAGTGGAATGCTTTGGTGTAGGAGATGACCAGGCTAGCTCGAGGGAGGGGTCAAATGAGCCATAAGTCATGAGTCCTACATGCCCAAGAGATCTAAGTCCAGCCTACCTTGAATGCCCCTCTTATCTCCCGCTCATTTCCTTTGAATAGTAGTTGGTCAGATTCTTGTAGAGAGCTTGCGATACATCTTTAGACTCATTTGAACAGCCTGAATCTCCTGATTTCACTGGCGCTTGACAAATGGGTTGCCTTCAGAAGTTGTGGATCCATCATAACTGGAGGTTTTTAGGAAGAGCTTAGACAGCCTAAATTTATCCAGAATGGTATAGGGCTGTGATGGTGAACCTATTACATGCGTACCACAGGTGGCACGCAGATCTCTCTCTGTGGGCACGCGCGACATCACCAGCTGATCTTCCAGGTTCCATCATGCACATGTACACTGGCCAGCTGGTCTGGTGTGCATGCACACCAGCCAGCTGCTCTCTTTTGATTCTGGCGCTCTGGTGCATATACTCCAGTTTCGGTACTCTGTGCCAAAAAGGTTAACCATCACTGGTATAAGGTCTTTAGCCTGAGCAGGGGGCTGGACTACAAAACCTCCAAGGTCCCGTTTAACTCCATTATTCTGACAAAGTGATTAGCCCCATCCTGTTCTTTTCAGGCAGAACATCTGCAAGCTATTGATAGGAGCAAGTAGGACACTCTATAATAAGAATTGTCCAATACATCAAAAAATACATCAAGAAATTGCAGCTTTCTGCAATAACACCAGCAGAACTGCAAAAAACTACGCTATTCGGAAAGTCGTACATTTTAGGAAGGTAACCTGGTTGATACCTAGGATGCTAGTAGCAACTAGTATCAACCACTAGCACCAGTCAATGGTGTTTGTGATGCATTTTTGAATGTTCAGCTGACTGATTTTCATTTTTAATGAATAAACCAAATTTGTTGTATACATGATGTACAATGACAATAAAAACTATTATTATTATATACTTTATTCATTAAATAAAGTATGTTTTCTTTTTAAGCTTAATATTGCTTGTATTTTATGCTTATATGCATTCATTTGCACATGCATGGGTGTACCCAAGGGACCCATCAATCCATGTTTAAGGAATTAGCTTGAAGTAGCAAACAATGTCTAGGAATTATAAGGCTACACAACTGCGCTCACAAGAAAGCAAGTACTGACACACAGCAATAAAATTGAATGCCAAGGGTGTTAGATTTAGACAACTAAACACACACATAACAAAGTATAAACTTTAGCAGTATCTAAAGTGATTATGCCCCCTCAATTTGATTTTGATTAAATAAAATGTGTATATTCAGAGTCCATATGTTACGAATCACACTTGTTATATTACTTGCTTTCATTTTTTTACTCTTCAATCATACATGAGAGAAATGGGATGGGGATTAATTACAAAACTATGTAGTAATTAAGAAGACAATTTCCCATTATCGGTTGAAAAGCCATATGCAACTGAAAGTGTTGACACCTAAAAGCTTCTTTAAGGATAAGATTTTAAAGGACTATATTGGACAGCCATTTTCTAAAGATGTCTTAACATATGGGGAAAAAAACTAGTGACTTTGTCTGGGCTTGGAAGCTAAGCAAGGTTAGTACCTGGATGGGAAACTGCCAAGGAATCTGAGACTGAACTGGGTGCTAATTAAAAAAAAAGCATCTCAGAAACAGAGGACAGCAAATCTGTCATATAATGTTGCCAAGAAAGCTATATAAACATGAAGCCACCAGAAGTCAAACTTTCTGCAAAAGTGATTTATTAACAGCCGTTATATTACACGACAAAGGGCCAAATTCATATGTTATTAAGGGGTTGCAAATCCTCAAACTTGATCATGAATATTTATGGTAGCATATGATATTCCCACAAATGAACTAATCCCATTTAACTTCAGACTTTGTTTCTTTGGCTTTTCAGAAGAAAGTTGCAAAAATAGCTGAAAATTCTCCTGTTCCTCTTGCTGAATTGGGGTACATTTGAGTTACGTTTGGTGTACTTGGTGATGGTGTTAGATGATAAGGGAAAGGCGATGACATTCTACAGTCAAATTCCTAATAGCAATAGCACTTAGACTTATATACCACTTTACAGGGCTTTACAGCCCTCCCTAAGCAGTTTACAGAGTCAGCATATTGCCTCCAACAATTTGGGTCCTCATTTTACCCACCTTGGAAGGATGGAAGGCTGAGTCAACCTTGAGCCTGGTGAGATTTGAACTGCCAAATTTCAGTCAGCTGGCAGTCAGCAGAAGAAGCCTGCAGTACTGCACTCTAATCACTGCGCCACCGTGGCTCATAGATGTATAGATGTGGTTCATAATAGTCCTCCAATGCAGTCTATAAAGCTACAGAATATGTTTTCCCTCCATTTTTACCGTGGACTTACACATAAAAATCTTAAGGAAGAAACAAGAGTGGGAAGATGTTGAGAGAGAAATATGGGTACTATGTGACCGAAAACTGCCTTAGTTAATTCAAGAATTATAATTCTGAGAGCTGGACCATCCGCATTCACTACCACAATCATACGTTTCAATATGAAATTGACTTCAACATCCATGAATACAAGGCTCAGATTATATATCTGTGTTCCAAAACCGGCAGTTAAATGAAGGAATTAAGTATATTCTCCATCTCATGATTTATCATAATGTGGTGGCTAGACCACAGGAGATGATTTCTGCTTTGTGGAGCTGGGTCAAGCAATACAATTATTCTATGCCAAGAAGTTGGTGTTGACTCTTAGCAACCACATAGGCCATACTTCTCCAGGGGGAATTGTTCCCAACCTGATCTTTTAGGTGCACTCATAACTGCTGGGTCCATCCATCTTGCTCATCATCTTTTTTTTTCCTCTTTTCACCTTTCCCAACCATTACAGAGTTCTCAAAAGAGCTTGCTTTGTCCTTTCTCTTTTCCCTAATATCCTGAATGAGAGAGAATGGAGCCTCAATAAATCTTTAAGGGGAGAATAAGCTCTTAACTCCCACTGAAACTTTCAGCAGTTTTGGTGAAGTAAAGTTCAGGGGAGAAGATTTTTATTTCAGTAGGGAGCTTTGTGCTGGCATTTATTGTCCAGCTAGTGGGTAAAGCACTAAAAAAGGGCCCATTCCCAAAAGCAGGGGGTCTCCAACCTTGGCAACTTTAAGACTTGTGGACTTCAACTCCCAGCTTTCCTGGCTGAGGAACTCTGGGAATTGAAGTCCACAAGTCTTAACGTTGCCAAGCTTGGAGACCCCTCCCCTAAAGTACTTTGAGAATGATAGATGGGAGGAGTCCCTTTAGCAGGGAAGAAGGGGGGGGTGTGTCCTCACTTGGACCATGATAGTTTCCAGCCCTTTCATAGAAAGAAATACATACATATAAAACTTTAGTTTATAGCCAACGAGTTCTCTGCTAGGGAGAAGAAATAGCTTGAGCAGACTGAAATCATACCAGATGCTGTCCCCTGAATGTTTCCTATTAAATCCTCTAGCTTTATTTTTTTTAACAACTACTAAGCATTTTTTTTTAAAATCTTCATGTTTTTACGGAGCCACAAATCAATGCGAAATGGAATTTACATTCAGATCACCCTAATGGAAAGTGTCATATATTGACTCAGTGGGGTGATTACTTGGCTAATGAAGTCTGACTGAAATGGGACACTCGATGGATCATTCTTCCAGCAGCTTCACTGTTTGTCCACTTTTTCTTGGAAGAATGACCAATTTCCCGTCCCTTGCAACTTAGTTGGCCCCATATCTTATGGAGATGCATTTGCCTGCAGGCGCTGGGGCCAAGATGTTAGGGGAGCAAGGTTTGTGTGCCTTTACATATTTATAAGGAATACAATTCGTAAGGGATGTCAGTTATGAGTAGTCCTCAACTTACAACAGTTTGTTTAGTGACCATTGGAAGTTACAATGCCTTCAACTGTGAACTAAATAGGACCTCAACTTTTTCCTTCATATTTTCTGTTGGCTAAACAACCCCAACCCCAACTCCTTGAGATAATTCCCTTATCACCAAACGTTTAATCCCTCATCTTGATGACAAGTTTCTGCTTGGATGTGATAGGGGAAATAAATGAAAATGTCCAAACATTAAAAATGTAACAATAATTGGGATTTAGTAGAAGCTCAGAGTTGGTGGTTCTTTGATACCAACTTCATCCACCGGAATCTGATATAGAGGGGTTCAACTTTGAGAAGCCATCAGTGGTGGGATTCCAAATCTTTCCTTACCGGTTCTATGAGATAGCGCTTTGTGCATGCAGCACTCAAAGGCTGCCCTCCGTGTCAGAGCTGGTGAGCTGAGCTGTGTTTTAGCTCAACTGAGGTGCAGCGATCCATTCTGCTGCGTGAATCAGCTGAGGTAAAAAACAAGGGAATATAGGACAGGCAACGACGAGGGTGGGAGGGTGGGGCCAACCAGAAGTTCTCCAAACTACTCAAAATTTCCACTCTGGTTTGCACGGACCGGTTCGAACCGGCTGAATACCACCTCTGGAAGCCATGTCATGCCATGCCATGTTCAATTTTGGTGTCACCATGCAGCATCTAAATTTCAGCACTCATACCTTCCATTTTCTGAAATTCAGGGAACAGGTGGCAAAAGAGGGAAGGACAAAAAACAACAACAACCCAACGTTCTTTTTCCAAACACCCTTAAACTAATTTATCTCAGAATCCAGACCAGAATGTTTAGCATGGTTGATCTTCAGAAATATAAATAACCAGCACAAAATGACATTTTCCACTACATTCTAGAATGTTATTGTTTGTTCTCACCAGGCGTGAAAATTATGCATTTAAGAAAGCCTGTTTTTTTCTCCCCAGTCCCCATTTGCAAATGGCTTGTGTGTTTGATAGGAAAGCCAGAATACAATTAAAGCTGGAATTAAAATTATTAATGCATCCCAGTGGGAAATCTTTTACAAGGAAAATAACAGAAAAATAAATTAAGCATCTACAGCTGTAGAAAGAGCTGTGGGTTTTTTTACTTGGGATCTGTTTGGACACACATTGTTCCTGCCTTGTAAGACACATGTTGATTTCCAATTGTGGATTTTGTTCTTTGACTTTCTATCCCACCTTGTCTCTGGAACTGTTCTAACCTAGGCTTCCCCAGAAAGCACGAAGCAGATTCCTGGTCCCGATAAAACCCCTTTTATTCAATGAATGTGAATTCCTCTCATTCACATTCAGCAAAGGCCTGGCAAACAGTCTTTCAAAGGAATATTTATGACTACAGACCTTATCTATCTTGGAAAGCTGCCATGTAAATATTTTCCAAATCAGGTGTTGTGAAAGGAAAGACTGGGCACAGAGTCTCTGAGATTCACGGACAGATCTTCACACTCATGAATGAATCTAATGACCGAACGAACACATTGTTTCCTGCAAAAGCCCATTTCTCTTTTGCTCCTCTTTTATTTTCTATGGGAAGGGCCAATCACTTTCCACCTGTGACTTTACTCCCAAGTCTACCCTAATTTCTGAGTTATTCTTTTCTTCTGGCAGCTCTGTGCATGCGCATGCTGGGAACAGGCTCTAGCTGTTCCTCTGCCTCACTGCTGTCTAGCTCTGTAGGCACCTGATCACTGCTAGATCAGTGGTGGGTTTCAAAAATTGTTCAAAACCTACTCTGTGGGTGTGGCCTCCTTTGTGGGAGTGGCTTGCCGCCCATGTGACCGGATGGGAGTGGTTTGCTGCCCATGTGACCGGATATAAAGATGCCGACAACACTTGTCAGAACCACCTTAAATTACCTCACACACAGCACTGGCATGCATAAGAATATGATGTAAACTTGTTTTTTAAAAGGCATCTTTGGTTTGCGTTAAAACAACTTCAACACACACAATGTTCTGATTGCACCACAAACGCAGTAGTCATCCTTACCTTTCACAGAGGCACTGAGTTTTATAAATATGAGCATGATAGGGTAGAATAAGCATATCCAAGGACCAGTGGTGGGTTTCAAATAAATTTGGAGCCTCTTCTGTAGGTGTGGCCTGCTTTCCGGATCCACTGGTGGAACCTCTTCTAACTGGTTCGGTAGACTTGACGAACCGGTTCTACCGAATAGGTGCGAACTGGTAGGAACCCACCTCTGTGCTAGATGGCCTCGGGCCCATCTCAGCCTCCAATGCGGAGCCCTCATCTGAGTCTTCCATAGCCTCCAGGATTGGCCCATGCTCCTCCCCAACCTCCTCCCTGTCCAACTGCTGTCGGACCACAACAGGAACCACTGTATACACAGAAGGATGTTACCTAATTTTATATCCAGAGGTACAACCCCATAAGATAAATTGGATTACAAGAAAATAATAGACCACACTCATTCAGCAAAAGCTCCCTCCTGAGTGGGACTTAAGCCTCAATTTCCTCATCCAAATCAACTATTATATTACACCGACTTGCCTATAAAGTGAGCGCAAAAATTTCTCAAAGACGTAACAATGCTGCCGCTATATGTGACACACTAGGACTGAGCATCGTGCATAAAGTCAAATGCCAATGGTAAGGCTTCAGATGAGTATTTATCTCTTCAGGTACGCTGATGAAGCCACCTATCTGTCACCTGTTGGGTAACAGAAAAGAAAACCATGGCAAGATGGGAATCAGAAGCAGATGGCTTATTTGGGGGAAAGAATCCATTGTAAGACTTAATTTGGAAGCAATACCGACTGCAACTTGGAATCTAACTATGAACAATCATGGAGGCAACAGTAGAAGCAGCAAATGTGCAGAACAGATTAGCAGTGTGCACTCTGAAGGGTGATCCAATCAAGGCCACCCCAGTAATTGTCCACTCAATGACACAGATCCAGAAGTATGTCTTAACTTTTATTTATAGACCACGTGAAAACATAAAGGGCTGTCATGGATGATGAAGCAATGCTGGAATGGAGATAAATATCCTGCCCTAGCTGGTTTTTCTGTCTACAATGGTTTCCTACATTCAGAGAGCAGGAGGCACTGGCCACAGACACATCTTTGGTGAGCTAAGAATATACATTTGGAGCCCCTAGGTTCAAAATAATTGAACATTTTTAAGAGAGATGTTTAGAAATACACTGTTTTCAGTGGAGATCCATGGACTGATGTGGCAGACTTCAAGGTTACTAGCCCTTAGGTTTTTTGGTAAGAATGGTTTTCTATATAAGAACATCACCAGCAAGCTTACAGGGTAATGTCAAATCACCAGTGAAGCCATTATCCATCACACTCCAGATGTGGATACATAATGACTAATACAGGTAGTCCTCAACTTACAATCACAACTGAGCCCCAAAGTTTTGTTTCTAAGTGAAACAGGTGCCCCATTTTATGACCTTTCTTGTTGTGGTTATTAAGTGAATCGCTGCAGCTGTTAAGCTAGTAAGAGATGTAAAATAAAGCTGGCTTCCTCTTTGATTTTGCTTGCAAGCAGATCACATGACCCAGGGACACCATCATAAATGAGAGTCAGTTGTCAAATGTCTGAATTTTGATCACATGATCATGGAGATGCTGCAATGGTCATTAAGTGTGAAAAATGAACATTTAAGTCACTTTTTTCCTGTGCCATTGTTAATTTTGAAAAGTCATTAAAGGAATTGTTGTAAATTGAGGACTATCTGTACCAAACCTAGCACACCTTGCTTGCTGAATAGACCAAAACCTATTTGTTCAAAGAAGTTCTTAAATGAATCTTTGTTGATGGACATTTGTGGCCATGCTGATCATTCTAGTTTTAGCATGCTGGGATTGAATGGTTTTAATTCTATTTTGTATCCCACACTGTGATTGTAATGAAAGAAGACAATGAACAAATATGCACTGTATGATGCAATTTAGCATCGACTGTAGAGTCTAGAGATCTAGAGGCAAAGATATCAGCCTCTATTGCTATGAGTTTTTTAACAGATTAACAGAGTTGGAAGGGACCTTGTAGGTCATCTAGTCCAGTGTTTTTCAACCCTAGCAACTTGAAGATGTCTGGACTTCAACTCCCAGAATTCCCCAGCCAGCGAATGCTGGCTGGGGAATTCTGGGAGTTGAAGTCCAGACATCTTCAAGTTGCCAAGGTTGAGAAACACTGATCTAGTCCAACACTCCACCACCCGCCCAAGCAGGAGACCCTATACCATTTCTGACAGATAGAATAGAATAGAATATTGAAAGGGACCTTGGTCTTCTAGTTCAACCCCCTGCTCAGGCACCACTTCAGACAAATGGTTTTCCAACATCTTGGTGGCAGTCTAGTTTTTTCTTGAAAGCCCCCAGTGATGAAGCTCCCACAACTTCCAATGGCAAGCTGTTCCGTTGGTTGATTGCTCTCACTGTCAGAATATTTTTCCTTATTTCCAGGTTGAATCTCTACTTGATCAGTTTCCATCCATTATTCCTTGTCTGGCCTTCGGGTGCTTTGGAAAATAGCTGACTCCCTCCTCTCTGTGGGAGCCCCTCAAATATTGGAACACTGCTATCATGTCTAAATGTTAAAGGTCAGAAACGTTTTATCAATAGATCTTAACTCTTCTTGAGAATTCCAGAGCAAAGCATCTGATGAGCTGCAAGATCCTTTTCCGATGTATGATTTTGGATCAGAAATGATCAAAACTTAAGATGAGATCCTGCCTTGATGAGGCAAGATCTCATCTTGACGTCCATTTCCCAGCCTGATTATGGTTTGTATGTGTGATTATTTCATATTAATCCAGACTTGGTTCCATTAAATATAATTGAATTCTACAGAATACACATAGCACCACAGCTTACAAAAAGCCAGTGGGTTATAAATAGCATAACAAAGACAACATATTATACATTTTATTCAACTTGCTCTCTTCAGAATGGAAAGTTAAACAACTGCATACACTCAGATCCAAGCTGACAAGAAGCAGATGACATTAGTTATGAATTATGTTTTAGGGTTTGCTCCCAAAGAATTGCTCACAGTTGGTAATGAGAAACTCTTGTATAATTATGTCTACATTTGTGGGAAGCTAGGAAAAAAGGGGAGAGGAAGATCTCCCAAGTTACAGCCATAGAATTCTTCTAATCTAAAAGCTGAATTCAAAAAGGAGAGACTCAAAAAGGTCTCAGTATGACTTTTCAAAAATAGCATGCAGAGACCCTCTATTTTTTGGACACCGTCTTTTAAAAAAAAACATCTACAAAGAAACATCCTACAGTGGTTCTATAAGTTGACTTCCTTATTTAAACCTCTCCCAAATGGTAAACATTTTCTAAGTTGTCTGGTTCTCTTGCTCAGTTCCAGGCAGAAATATAACTAAAATTGTTTGCCCCATCCAAATAAAAATCCTAAATGTGTTGAGAAGGTTTTAGAGTCTAAGCAGCTGAAGCAACTATTAGTTAAGAGCCACTGCTGGGAATCCAATAAAGTTTCTTCCAACTTTTGTTCAACGTTCCTGTGTTTACTTAGCTACTTTATAGCTTCTTGAACCTCAGCACTTAGAAAAAGACTCAACCAAAACTGGAAAGTCCTTATTGTTTCCTCCTGTTTCAAATATTGTTGGCATTTCACCACTTGATGCCCTCTAGATGTGCTGAGAATGCAGCCCTCATAATTAATAGGCATCACTGCCCAGCATTTGGCCAACACAAAGTTAAAAGGCATCAGTTTCATAAAGCTGTATTAGTGCTAACTATAGATAAATACTTGGATCATTAAAGACCTTTCACCCACCCATAGATCCTAGTGGATCCAGGAGCAGAAGTACAATATTAGAATCCATTCTTTGTCTAAAATAATTTAAGACCACTCTTTAAGTCAAAATCCCTTTCCAAATGAGCTAAATTAATGGCAGTAAATGCACTGTTGAAAGACAAGAGACTAGGTTAGGGACAAATGGGGGGGATCTATTTATGTGGTTGCTGAAGAATCAACACTGACTGAATGACACAAAACAAATAATTAAATAAATACAACTAAAACAAAACAGAAGAGAACATATATAGAACATTTATGCACACAGACAACTATGTATATAAATTTGATCAAAGTATTTCAATTAATAAGCCATACTTCATTGTAATCAATTCTGATGTATATCAATAAGAAATTTATTTTATTGTTGCTTAAGGCTAGAGACTATTCAGCAGATGGAACCAACTACTTATCTCTCCAATATTGAAGTATTTTAACAATAAATAGAATATAGAGAATCAGGGGTTTTTTGTCCAGATATCAATTTCCATGCGATAGGGATATAATTCAAGGAAAAATTGAAGAGTTTTAAATCTTGTCTTAAAAAAACTGAATTACTCTTAGTAATTTCCTCCCAAGAAAAACAATTATAAGACAGCACACAGAGACATGTTTAAATTAAGCATGAATGCTTAACCTAATTCAAATTAAAATTCCTCAAAGGGGAAGTAGCATTTTTCAAAAAATACTTTAACATTGAATGTGACAAGAAGGGGTTTCCTTTATCCAGTTTTCAAGTCTTTCCTGGTTATGTAGTTCAGCTTTAGTATCATAAAATGTTCCGCAATCGTCAGGCAAAAATGTAGTAATGAAGAGAATTAGTGAACAGAACTTGGAACAGACTATCGGTACCGCTATAAATACTTTAAATAGTTAAATTTTCCTTCACCTTCCAGCGTGGATCCTTTATGAAGCTGGAATCCTTGTGCTTACAATTACATTTTAAAACTTTCATGTAATGACAT
This sequence comes from Thamnophis sirtalis, assembly GCF_051295495.1. NCBI lineage: Eukaryota > Metazoa > Chordata > Lepidosauria > Squamata > Natricidae > Thamnophis > Thamnophis sirtalis. The sequence continues at coordinate 36,422,296 of NW_028261395.1, forward strand.
GTTTAGCACTGGGCAAGTTTGGATGACAGGGAAATTGTGTTCCTTCACTGATGCTGAATTATTTTAGAGTCAGACCTTGCCCATATGTTTACATTGTCTGTCTGTTGCTATTGTGTACTCTAGGTCTGGTCTGGTTTTAACCCTCCATTCACTACCTAGAGCCCCTGGTGTGGAATAGGTACCTATGCAATTGGTAAAACAAATTAAATAAAATACATGCATTTTCCTGCACTCCCTCACCATAGTCTTGTCAGGATCGCACACAAGGAACATGGGATCCTGACAATTCAAGGCCCCAAGGTTAATATATCTAACTAGTTGATAACCCAGCATTGCCTGGGTTTATAGGGGGAAAATGTCTGGATCAAATGTAATTTCTAATGTTGAATTTTTCCCCTTACTAGAGGGAGCCCCCTTGTGGAGTATTGTGAAACCGTTACATGGCAACTCCACTGCACTGTACAGTAGAATCCAGTACGACAGTATAGCACAACAGGCTGTATCTTAATAGAACACACCCCCCCCCCCCGGAGGGTTGTTAGGGATGTCTCATCCCCACAGTATTTGTCTCCAGTTAGTAAGTCATCTGTGTACCAAATTTGGTTGAAATTGCTCGAGGTGCTCCAGAGTTATGCTGGAAGAAAGAAAGAAAGAAAGAAAGAAAGAAAGAAAGAAAGAAAGAAAGAAAGAAAGAAAGAAAGAAAGAAAGAAAGAAAGAAAGAAAGAAAGAAAGAAAGAAAGAAAGAAAGAGGGAGGGAGGGAGGGAGGGAGGGAGGGAGGGAGGGAGGGAGGAAGGAAAGGAAGGAAGGAAGGAAGGAAGGAAGGAAGGAAGGAAGGAAGGAAGGAAGGAAGGAAGGATTGATGATAAAGATATAGAGATGGGGAAAGAGAAAATAACTGGCAAGGTGCTGATTATTTGTTTACAGCAGTATTTTCTACCCCTCAATCATACCCTAACTCCAATTGCCCCTTTCCCCCTCATGTTAGAATCTCAACGTTTGTTTTCTAGATAGGTAGCCTAGGTTAATGTTAAAAGTAACCACTAAAACTGGTTTATCATTTCCATTTTTTCACGCAGGGAAAGTCAAGTTAACAGGACACAGCAAGAATATTCCGCAAGACAGAAACAGATTAAAAGGCATGGAAACGTTGGTGCAATTTATTTACTACGTGTTGGACAGAATTACACACCTGGTTCAAATCCCATTATTGCCAAGAATTCCACAGTCTTCTACCTACTATATTTTGTGCTCCCCTACACCCTTCTAATGTTCCTAGCTCTTTTAGATTTTTAGACTCATGTATGTATGTATATGTGTCTGAGTATGTGCATCTGTGTGAACATATATAGCTTGTTTTAATATAGTACATATATTTTATACTAGAACTGTGATTGGGAACCTATGGCACCCATGCCTGAAGTGGTACGTGGAGCCATGTTGTTTGGCACATGTGGTGTCGTCCATTCCTCTTCCGGGTTTCTGATGCACATGTGCAAGCAATGATCAACTGGACTTTGTGCGTGCAGCAGTGTTGGAAACTTGAAGAGCTGGTCTTCTGTTTTCAGGAATGAGCATGAGCGCTGGCCAGCTGATCAGCATGTGTGCATGCGCAACATAAACCGGAAGACTTGCTGACCAGGAAAAGGAGTGCCCAGGGGGCATGTGCGCCAGAAACCGGAAGTTCAATTCGTGGCGCTAGGCAGCTCCTCTTCCTGATCCCAGACGAGCACACAAAGTACTCCCTTTTTGGCATTCAGTGCTGCAGTCGCATGTATGCACACACATTCCCTTTTCAGCACTCGGTGCTGAAAAGGTTCACCATCACTATACTAGAAGATTTTTCATATTTCTTTAGACTCTGCTGTGCTTTCTATGCCTTTTAACTGACTCCACCTTGCCTTCCTTATGCTGGTCTATGACCATCATAAAGATAAGATTTGATTGTTGCCATGAATTCAGTAGGAAGCTCTAGACCAGTGATGGCTAACCCTTTTCTCCTTGTGTGCCGAAATTATACCCACACACATAATGCAATGCGCCCTGCCCCCCTGTGCATGTGCGCATACACACCTGTGTGACTCCTGTGCATGCACGTGATCCCCACACATGTGTGTGCAACCTTCCCACTCCATGTTGGGCCTAACAGGCCTCCCTGCAGCCTCCTGGAGTCAAAAATGGGCAGGGGGGCATGCTGCACTCCCCACACATACACACATACCCCCCCCCCGCCCCCTGCATGTGTGTGCATTTCCCACACATGTGGCAGCTGGCCAGCAAGAGGCGCCCTTGCATGTGCAGTGTAGCTGAGTTGAGTGATGGCTCGCGTGCCCGCAGAGAGGGCTCCACGTGCCACCTGTGGCACGAGTCCCATAGGTTCACCATCACGGCTCTAGACAATTGACCATTCTCTCTGACTTAGCGTCTCCACCTGCCCCTGAGGAAAGGGGGGAATACTTAGAATACAAAGAATTAAGAAATAGTTAAGATTTTTAAAAAGCATAAAATTATATACACGGGAGTAAGAGCATAGAAACAGAATACAAGAATACTTTATAGATTAAATAAGACTAGAAATCGAAAACAGAGAATAGAATAAAATTTATAATTTGTGTAATAAAACAGTGTTATGAGAAGAAGTATTGTCTGCTTGTCCGTGTTGTATTCCATATTAAGGAAAACTTTAAGGCACACAACGAAATATACTGTCAAAGTCTTACGTCTTATGTCAATCAACACCTGCTGTAACTATCAGCAAGGGCAGACAATGTCAAAGTTGAAAGAGAATCTGGAACAGGTTCAGGCAACCTACCACTGCTCGGATGTCTGGATGCTAATTGCTTGTGCTGATCACTTTTTAAAAAATGACAAAAATATCAAACTATTTATAGAAGAGATATTCTTCTGATATTCCTCAGCAGAAATGAAAAAGTTTTTTTCCCCCCTCAGAGCAGAGGGTCAATAAAGAAGGCTGGTAATGAAAACAAAAAACACCAAGGTGATATCACACTTGAGGGGCCCTTGGTGCGCTCTGAACTTACTTGTATTCCTGCAAATGTTTAATTGCCCAAACTAGGTAACATCATCAGGGCTACTAAGAAGGGCTGTCAGTTTTGCTCCACTCCTTATCAGCACTGATGACGTTACCTAGTTTGGGCAATTAAACGTCTGCAGGAATACAAGTAAGTTCAGAGAGCACCAAGGACTCCTTCATGTCAATCCCGAGCTCCAAATATTCTTCTTCATTGATATAACACTTGCAATATTATTTTTACTTTAATGACATCAATCCTAAGTAACAAACAAGAGTCTACCTGATAATTTCCCATGAAGGCTTATGAAGAACATATTTGCTATTTTGGAAAATTTCAACTTTCTTTTTCCCCCAAAGCATCATATGGAAGAGGTTCCATATGTATCTAATATTCCTAATGATTGTAAGCCGCCCTGAGTCCCCTTAGGGAAAAGGGCAGCCTATAAATCCTAATAAATACTAAATACTAAATACTAAATCTTTCAATTTATATTGTTTTTATTTGTTTCCTAGTATGATTTGATAGCTTATTGGTAACCTTATCACTAAGTGTTGCATCTTTTTATTCTTGATGAATGTATTTTATTCTGTTATGTACATTGAGAGCATGTGCAACAAAGATAATCACACTTGGCCAATAAAGAATTCTATTCTATTCTATTCTATTCATACAAGCTCAGTGGAAAAAAGATCTGTCCATCCATCCATCCATCCATCCATCTATCCATCCATCCATCCATCCATCTTAACTGACAACTTGCAACCAACCGGTCTTTACAGAATATATATAATAAAGTGGCTTACCATATTTACACAATAAAACCAGAGTACAGAATCAAAATAAAATTAATTAAAATGTTAACCAGGAACAAATAATATTAGATGTGCATTCTTCATGAAATGGGATGTATTAAAATTATTTGTGCCTTTCTGACCAGTATAGACAAGATTCAGACATAGTGACAATTGGATTTACAATGATGTTTTCAATGATTTTGTAGCCACAAGAAAAATATTGGCATTCTAACCTGACATCTAGTGGTATTTTCCACACATTACATACAGTTTACACTACAGATGTAGAAAAAGCCACAGAAACATGTAAATGGCTGTCCATCTTATACATTGAAACTACAAGTGAAGAAAAAGACAAAAGTGGAAAATGTGTCCAACTGAACACTGATTTCCATTTTAAAAAAATACAAGAAGAGTCAAATAGTCAAAAGGGGAGGATAAAGGATTTCTTGAATAAAAGTAAAGGAACAGGAAACGTATATAAAGATGAGCTTTATAGGAAGTCATTGAAATACAGCCACAGTTGGGGTGAGGTCTGTTGCTAAGTAAGGTGGGTGTTGAATAAATTGCACTCAATTTTATGATTTTTTTTTTGCCAAGGTTGTTAAGTGAATCGCTGCAGTTGTTAAGTGAATCGTGCAGTCATTAAGAAAATCTGGCATCCCCTATTGACTTTGCTTGTGGTAAGTTGGCTGGGAAAGTTGAAGGTGGCAATCACACATGAAAGGTCTCCTTTTTTTCAAATCAATGGAGTGTTGATCCATTGGTTGCGACAGGAATTAACCAACCAGCTTGTCATGCAAATCTGATGTCATGGACTGAGAGTGAGTGATTGGACCAAAGTCATCCAATCAGCTTTCATGCCAAAGGTGGGACTAGAATTCAGTCCCAAAAGCCAGGATCTCTCCTACATCCTCCTGGTCTCCTACTTTCTAGCCTGGCGCCTTAAGCACTAAATCAAACTGGCTCTCTATTTAGAACAGAATAGGGAGAAATTAAATGGTTCCAAACTTGGAAAAGAAAACACTATAATTGAATATTACCATCATATTCATTTAACATATGTAAAACAGATCAGCAGAAATAACTGGGGGCAACATTAACAATTTCAGTTAGGGTTATGATAACAACCTCAAGGGCTGAAACGAGGAAATCTTATGGAGTATCCTGTTGGAGGTGAGAATTCAAAAGCCACTCCACTGCTCAATGTTTCAAAAACTAATATTATGTCAACAGGCACAACCCATCAATTGAAAAGGGGTAGAGAAAACACTAAAAAGTTGACCAATTTTATCTTTCTAGGCTCATAAACTAACAGGAATGGTGACAGTTGCCATGAAATAAAAATGTCTTGGACTAAAGACTACAAACAATCTAGAGCCGTGATGGCGAACATATGGCACATGTAAGTGGCTGGCACATTGGGGTGGCGGCTGGCACAGAGCCACCCGCCAGCCCAGCCCAGCTCCACTGTGCATCCGTGAGGGGCAGAGGGTATGCCAGGGACACGCATGCTCATGCTGGGGGGGGGCAGTGCGCATACATAGGGGGGATGCTCGCGTTGCATTTTAGGGGCTCATACAGCACCCCTGCACCCTGTTTTGGCTTCCAGGTTGGTGCAGGAGACCTTCCAGGCCCAAAATGGGGCACAGGGGCACTGCGCGGGGCTCAGGGGTGGGTGGGGCGCATGGGTGGAGGAGCATGGAGGGGTTCATGTGCATGCGCAGGGAGCGGTTGCATGTGCATTGCATTATGGGTGTGGGTTCACGCGCTGTCATGCGGCCACAACACCCCCTCTTATTTTTGATCCTTCTATGGCAACACTCCAAAACATTCCAATTATACATGGTTGACTAAAGTCACAACACACTCACAACTGGTCTTAATAGCTGATTGGACCAGAAGTGAGCAAAAAATCATAAAATACACCCAGTAATTTGGTTTTTTTTTTCTTCTCTCTGAGGTTAACCTTACCTGTCTGTAAGTACTAATGATGATTTCTCTCAGATGGTAGTGCATGGGCGTCATTGTTTCACTCACTGTGTCCAATGCCATGTCAACCTCCTTCTTCATCCGGTGTCCCTCTGGCAATATCTGAAGGATTTTCATCACCACCTAGCAGATAAGAGCAAACCATACAGCTGATAATGAAGCTTTTCCCTTCTGGAGTCTCTTTTCTCACACAGGGACTAAACACTCAGCAAAGAAAATGCCTCCAGCAGATATAAGAAACACAGTTTCTCTATGAAGGCAAAGTTTAGTACTTAGATATCCTCCTTGCATCGCTAAAAAAAACCTCATATAGACAAAATCAGGGAACATAATATCACATGTGGTGGTTATGTCCCAAAGTTAAACAATATTGGAAGAGAACAAGAAAAGAGCTTGAAGAAATAACTAAACAGCAAATTGATATGAACCTGGAATTATTTTTATTGGGAATACCTACAAGGAAATATGATTTAAAAAATACAGTATTTAATTTTACACATCAATAACGGCAACTAGAATATTATACGCACAAAACTGGAAGAACAATAACATACCAACACAGGAAAATGTGATAAAGAAAGTTTTAGAGTGTGCAGAGACGGACAGACTCACAAAAGAAATACAAGAAAAGGAGGAAACAGAATATTATACGGTATGGAACGAATGGTACAAATGGTTAGAGGATAGGTGTAAAGCTTAAGGAAAGACTAAATGAAGAAGACACAGGAATTAGAATTTAGCAATGTACATATATGTACATGTATAAATGGAAATGATACACAATGAAGGATTGTTAAGCTTAAGGAATGTATATATTAATATCATATGTATAGATAAAGAGAAATTGAAATAAGGGGGGAGAAATGCATACAAAATGATGTATACCGATGTGGAAATGTTGTACACAAGGAAATTTAAAATAATTCTTTTTAAAAAACTGTTTAATAAAAATAATTTTTTTAATAAAAAACACAATATAAAGGAGGCCCTGAGATGTATATCTCAGTGTTTCTTCAACCTTGGCAGCTTTAAGAGACATGGACTTCAATTCCCAGAATTCCCCAGCCAGCCCTGCGTGCACGCTCACATTTATGAACCGGTAGGGAAGGTAAGCGAATCCCACCACTGGCACATAAGGTAAGTTGTTTTGAATCTCAATGGATCATTCATTTGGTATATAGACCAAGGTACCTGTCTCTCACCCACTTATACAGGCAACGATCCAGAGGTGAGTTCCTACCGGTTCAGCTGAATAGGTAGTAACTCGACCTGCCACGACCCCGAACTGGTTCTATCGGCAGTGGCACCATCTTGATTTTTGGTTCTGCGCATGCGCAGAACAATCTTCATTGCAAAAATGTATTTTTCCCCTTTTCACCTTTTTAGATGTAAATGTGCACACGCACAGAGCAAAAAAAATTATGCGCCAAACCGGCAGTAATGCCAGCAGCAACCCATCCCTGCAACAATCAAATAGGTAGGATGTGAGCCAGGTCTTCTACCTCTGCTGCACAAATGCAGAGATGTCCATTGTAGGATATAGAGTGGGATTTCCCATGTCTGACCCTCTTGCTTGTGTAAGTATCTCCCCAAGATGTTTTGTCAGTTGTAACTTCAAATAGCTGTGTCTATTTGAAAAGTATGTTTGTTATTATCTGGTTAGTAGCTAGTAGCTGATTAGTAAAGTTGCTGCAATCAACTGTGTCCCTGCTGTGTCAGATTTACTCTGGGCAGCTCAAATGTTAATGTTAAGCACAAAAGGGAAGAAAACTGGAAGTCACATTTTAGTTATTAGGTATTAGGAGTCTTTTGGGGGGTGGGTTGCCATGAGAATGCGGTTCTTCCAGCATCGTGCAAAATTTTACTTTGCAAACAAATAATTCAAAAGTGTTGCTCTTAATGTGTCAACACAAAGACTTTTAGCATGCTATTAGTGTAATTCATCTACTTGGCTTTGACATGCTTGTGCATTATCTCATTCTGAGCGTTAGGATGCATAAAAATGCAAAGGACATATTAGTTTAGCTAACTTGCTAAGCTTTGCTTGCATACCTCTCTAACTCCTCTTGTCTTTTGCTGCAATGTTAATGTTATTCATCATTTAAAAGCTCCTTCTTTCCTTCCTTCCTTCCTTCCTTCCTTCCCTCCTTCCTTCCTTCCCCTTCCTTCCTTGCAACTGACTACTACTTTTCTATGCTCGTTTTTGCCCTCCCCCTTCCCCAGCCCCCAGGAGCACTCTACAAGCCTCCCAAAGCCACTGTGTGCCCCTTTTTCTACTTTTTTTTTTAAAAAAAGAGGCGTGCAGAATGTTTGGGAGGGCTGCAGAGTGCAAAAACCTTTTTTTAAATTACCTCTTCAAAATCATGGTGTGTCTCATACTCCGGTGCATCTTATACTCCGAAAAATACGGTATATTAAGAAAATACAAAGCATTCATTAGAAGACACCAACCTCAAATTCTCCTTTTGTGTACTTGGCATCTGGCACACTCACAATCTCATCCTCCGTGATCTCAGGGATTCCCTGCAGCAAAAAGCCAGGCTTAGTCTCAGTTTTAAAGCTATGAAAAAACTAAAACAGTGGTTCCTCCTTTGAAGAGTTGGCATATACCAGGGATGCCAAACTCAAGGCATGCGGGCCAGATCCGGCCAAAGAGTGCTTCAATCTGGCCCCTGGAACCAGCATGGAAATAGTAAAGGACTGGCCTGTGGTGCCTCTGGCAACCAAAACGGGGTACGGGGAGCCACAGCAGGATTCTGGATTTTTTTCGTAAGTGCACATGGCAAAGTGGAAATTTTGAGTCTAACATGAGAAAAATGGACCCCTTCAAGCTGTAATTACAGGTGTCCTTTCTTCTCCTCTTTTTCTTTGGCCTAGTTCTAGGACGGGGTCAAATTCTTTCCTTGCACCAACCGGATGATAAAGGCTTTGGTGCATTAAGGTTATTGTCAATCAGGATACTTGTCAGTAGGATATGATGATCACGACAATAAGAGCTTTTAGAGTAATGGCATGGTTGAAAAAATATTGTTATAGTGCACTGAAGGACTGGTGATATTTTAGTTTGTAAATGGCCAAAAGAATGGGAATTATTCAGTATAGAAACATAGCCACTATTTTTCTGATTATGTGCAATTCCATATGCTGTCCAACTTCCAAATAAATCAGGCTTATAACATAGGGATTGAAACTGGCTTACTGCCAGACAAATTAGCCACAATTTGCTGAGGATGAAGTAATGATAAGGTTGACCAAATTCCAACTCTTCCACCTAGCTATGCTGTAACACGCCTTCGGCTTGGCTCTGACATTTATAAGAATAGAATTGACATGATAATAGACAAAATACTTTTATCCTACAATAAGCAAGCATTCATTCTGAAAAAAACAGTTCCAGCTGTCTTCTGGCCAGAACTGAGTGAGCTGATTTCAATGGACCTCTGTTATTCTTTCATTTCTCACTGAAGACCACCCTGGACATTTTCACAGAGCTCAATAAACATGAGCACGCATATCCACATTGCTTCAGTGGATTTTTTGTTTTACTACTGGTTCTGTGGGCATGGCTTGGTGGCATGGTGAGGCTTGGGGGGCGTGGCAGGGGAAGGATACTGCAAAATCTCCATTCCCACCCCACCTCAGCTAGAGGTGGCATTTGCCAGTTCTCTGAACTACTCAAAATTTCCGCTACCGGTTCTCCGAACTACTTAAACTTTCCGCTACTAGTTCTCCAGAAGCTGCTGGATTTCACCCCTGCATTACTTTTTTTTAAAAATATTTCTCCTGTTTTAACTCATCAAATTCAACCAGAAAAGGAAGCCATCATTTCAACTTGGGGCAATATAATCAGAACTAAGATAAGGTCCCTTTTGAAGTATTGTCTTGTGTTGCAAACATGAAAAGCTTTTTTAAATGGATGATTAAGAGACTAGGCGAGATTAGGAAGCTCTTGCTACATAGCTCCTCAGAGCGGGGACCACAAAGACTGCCAACATCTGGACAAATTAATGTCATACCTTATATTTTTTTATTTCTCTTCCAGATATACAGCTCCCAAAGTAGCGTGAAAGATTAAAACCTGTGACCCTGAAATAACGTGGGATCCAACACCTTTTGCAGTAGGATTTCATTCAAGATACGAGGTCCCACTTGCTACATAACTCTAGACCAGAGGTGTCAAATTCAAGGCCTGCAGGCCAGATGTGGCCCATGGGGTGCTTAGACCTGGTCCACGGGCAGGGGTGGGCTGCTATGGGTTCGCCCGGGTTCGGGAGAAACTGTAGTTAACATTATGGCCGGTTCAGAGAACCTCCAAATCCCACCCCTGGCTGGCCCTGCCCACCATGCCCTACCCCTGCCACCCCAGCACACCCCTCTCAGGAGTCTCCACATGGCCCGTTTTGGATGTGAAGCAAGTACAGGGCCCACGCAGAGACTTGTGGAGAGGGAAAAACGGGCCTCCCGGAAGGTCTCCAGAGTCTGGGGGAGGCAGTTTTCGCCCTCCCAGAGGCTCGAGAAAAGCCTCTGGATCCTGGGGAAGGTGAAAACAGTCCCTCCCTCCCCCACCATGGTGCAGGAGGCCGGTTAGGCCATGCCCACCATGCCAGCAACCAAGCAGAGAACCTGTTGCTGAAATTTTTGAAGCCCACCACTACCCGCGGGGCCATCATGGAAACAGGAAAGGACCAGTCCACGGTGCCTATGCCAGTGAAAAGAGCTTGGGAGGGCCTCGCGTCCCAACACAAGTGACATTGAGCTGGCCACGCCCACTGTGACCACACCCACCCTGACTCCTGATGTCAAACACAACCTCAATGAAATCGAGTTTGACACTCCTGCTCTAGACTGTTCCCGCCATGCTGCTCCCAGGGAACACATACCTTGAAATGCCAAAGGATGAGGACAGCAATAACCATGGCTGTTGTAGTTCTTCCTCTGCCACTGTGACAGTTGAACAAAAAGGCTGTGTGGGAATCTTCAGCCAGCGCGCCCTTCATGGCTTCCAGTATCTGATCAAAGTCCTAGGGACACAAACCAAAGATGTCATGGGAATTATTATTTTTTTCAGACCACTTAAACTTCAAACCACTTAAATGGATCCTCCAAAATTTGAGAAGAGTTTGCTTTTTTTTTTGCCAGTTTCCCTACAAAAAAACATCCATTCAAATGAATAGTTTCTCTTAATGGCCACTTTCCCTCTTTCTTCTCCTTCCTCCTCCTCCTCCCCTTATGCTGGCCGCTCTGTTTCCCATTTCTCCATTGCAGCGCAATGCCCAGGATCAATTTTGATAGCGAGTGGTGGTGGTGGTGGTGGTGTAATTTAACAACTGGTTCGCCCAAGATCAGGTTAGCCATCGCGGGAGGCTCGTCCCGCATGTGCAGCGGAGCTGAAGGACGGGAATGGGCCACATCTCCCACAACAGCCAACCTGATCCTGGACGAACCGGTTGTTAAATTATTTGAATCCCACCACTGAGCAGAAGTGGAACTTCTAAGGTGCTTGCTTACCTTCTCCTTCAGACCACAGAAATCTGGAACTGGGATCCGTTTGTAGGCCAGCCCTTGGCAATTGCTTTTGTGCCGGTTAAATATCTCCTGCATGGTTAAGCATGATTTCAACGTTTTCATCTGCTTCTCCTGTTCCAAATAAACCTCAATCCGTTTCTGGGATTTCAACAGATCATTCTTCAAGGCAGATTCTAGTTTCTGAAGCAGTGTCAAAGAAACAAGGGAGTCATTCATCTCTTTCAGTTCTATCTTCAAGAAGCTTAATCTTCTCTCACCCTATGCCCTCCAGGTAGGTTGGAATACAATGCCCATATTTCCATCAAGAAAGGAATTATAAAAACCACAACTGGAGGGAACCAGGTTGAAGAGTACACTGATACACAGAAATAGAAAATCAACTATTCACACGAGAAACTGGCGGACTGGATATTTTATGGAATGCAATTTATGGTTACAATGCATAAATTAATGGGGAAATTCAACTAAGGGAAAATGCTGCATAACTTCACAAGGCAAAAAGCCTCACTCCTCTCCAATATCGAATCTCTGTAAATCTACAAAGTTAGTATTTCTAACAAAAGCTCATATATTCAATCAAATGTACATAAATCGAAATCTTTTTTTATTTGTATCACGGCTTGAAGAAATGTTATGATTTAAATCTTGAATTAATTCTTGGGGGTTTATGGCCATGATCCGTGACCACAAAAGGTATTTAAAGGGGGTCAAAGGTTGAGAACCACAGGTTTAGTCACTTCTTCTAAGCCTCAAATGAGCATGGACTCTACAGAAAAATATCTTGAAAACAAAAGCCCTCATCTCATAATACATTGATCATTTCAAACTGCAATGAGCAATCAGTACAAAACATCCAGACCTTGCAACTAAGCAGGACAAAGACTAGGAACAAAATCTGTTATGTAGCATCTTGATATCACTTTAGTAGAAAGAAGAAGAGTATTAACAGTACTTATTTTTTGTCTTTTCTGTTCTAACCTAGGCTTCCCCAGCAGCACAAAGACGAGTCCTCATCCCAATAACCCCCTTTTATTTAATTTACAGTGAATTTCTCTCCAGCAAAGTCTTTCCTCTCCCACGGTCTTTCAAGATAGCTCACAATTTATCAGGCTTGAACATGGCCAGGCCGGTATCTTTCAGATGCTGCAATACTTGGCAAGAATGCAGGAATGAACTAATTGTCTCCTGCAAACTCCACTCCCCTTTCTCTCCTCTTTTATTCCCCATGGGAGGGGCATTCACCGTCCACCTGTGGCCTTACTCCCAAGTCGACCCTTGTTCCTTAGCTGTTCCCTTCATCTGGCATGTGCACACTGGGAATAGTCTCCAGCTGTTCTTCTGCCCCACTGATGTCTGACTCCGAAGGCAGATGATAACTGTCAGACGGCCCTGGCCCCATCTCTGCCTCCGACATAGAGCCCTCATCCAAACCTACCCCAGACTCCAGAACTGGCCCATGTTCCTCCCCAACCTCCTCACTGTCTAAATTTGCTACCAGCTCTGCTGGCCTCTGGCAGACCACAATATTTTCTTTCCCTGAACATGTGATGATACACACCTTGCACACCTTTACCAGGGTTTACAGAATTTGTGAAAATATTTTATATGAAGTTCCTTGAGAATATAATTGAATTGGGCTGTTGTTGTCATATATAAAATGCACAAAAGGGCATGCACCCAACTATTGCTGAGAAGAACGACATGACATAAAGAAATTACTTTGCTTATTATTTCTACAGAAATCAATCCCTGTCTTTAATCACTTATTGCCAAAAACATTGTATTACACAAGACTTCCCCCCACCACCACCACGAGTATTCATTGGAGAATAGAAAATTATCTTCTTTGGCTCCCATGCCAAGGAATGTTTGACTAACCCTGATTTTCCCGGATTACATAAAAGAGCCCTCTGCCTTTAAACATCCATCCCATATGATTATGTCTGGTTAGTGAAAAGATAGTTTCTCTTTTCCAGAACTGTCCATACACAAAGTCAGAATGTTGCTTTTTTATTGATTAGCACAGGGGTGGGGAACTAAGGCCCTTTTATGATTTGTGGACTTCCATGCTGGCTCAGGAATTCTGGGAGTTGAAATCCACAAGTCAGAAAGTTCCCCACCTCTAGATTAGCATGATGTATCAACTCATTTTTAAAAAAAACATGATGTTATGTGCCAACTGGGCCACTAAAGTTTATTCAACAATTCAGGGGTTACAAAATCCTGGCTTAACACTTCAGCATATTACAAATAATGTAGACAAAATGTCAATAAGGAATTACTCTTGAATATCAAGTCTCAGATTATTCTGTTCTCTTTTATGATATGAAAGGAGATTCATCTATGCCAGTGATGATTTAATCTTTTCGGCACCGAGTGCTGAAACTGTAGAGTGCGTGTGCATGCCAGAGTGCCGGAACCCAGAAGAGAGCAGCTGGCTGGTGCGCAAGCGCATGGCAGCCAGCTGTTCTTCTGGGTACCATCGTGTGCATGCACACACATGCAGAAGACAGAACTCAGAAGAGCAGCTGGCCAGTGCACATGCACACCAAACCAGCTGTCCGACACGCATACCCAGAAGAGAAGATAGCGATGGCATGCGTGCCCACAAAGAGGGCTCTGCGTGCCATCTTTGGCACATGAGCCATAGGTTCACCATCATGGATCTATGCTATGGAACAGACTCACAATTCATGATCAGATTGTCAAAGATCCTATTGCTTCAGAGGCCACGCTGTGATGGAATTATACCAATCTACTCACCTACTGAGTGACGTGCAGAGGTGGGTTCCTACCAGTTCGTACCTATTCGGTAGAACCGGTTCGTCAAATCTACCGAACCGGTTAGACCACCAGTGGACCCAATAAGCAGGCCACACCTACAGAAGAGGTTCCAAACTTTTTTGAAACCCACCACTGGTGACGTGTTTAATTTCTTTTACTATGAACCTGTTATTATTACTTATGCCATGAATTGACAAGAGTCTAATGGACTGCAGGAGGGGCAAACTGAATACAGTAATCTTCAACTTACAATCATTCATTTAGCAACCATCTGAAATTAGAATGGGCCACAAAAGTGACTTACAACTGGTCCTTGCACACTTACAGCTATTGCAGCATCCCCACAGGCATGTGATCAAAATGTGTGCACTTGGCAAATGGCATGTACAGATAACTGCATGGCCTGGGTGATGGGATCACCATCTGTCACTTTCCCAGCTGGCTGCTGACAAGCAAAGTCAATGGGGAAAGCCAGACTTGATTAACAAACACCTGATTCACTTAACCATTGCAGTGATTCACTTAACAACCATGGCAAAAAGGTTGTAATATCAGCCCCAACTTACGTAACAACAACCTTGCTCAGCAATGGAAATTCCTGTCCCCACTGTGGTTGTAAGTTGAAGACTAGCCATAAATAAATAAATTCTACAGGAAGAACATATCCTGTAGCCATTCTAAAATTAGAAAAAAACATTTTCCAGTTCATTTTAGGTTTAAAACACTGTTGATGATGACATGATGTGGACATGAGAAGGATGGTTATGTCAAGAAATAAATATCACAAGCTGCTTTATTTATCTGCTTTAAATATGGAACTCATCCAATTGATACATTAAGATAAAATGTGGAAGAGGAAAAATCAGTAATTCTGGATTTTTCTCTTCTGCCTTTTACTTGCAAGAGAGTAGGTGCAATGAAATGGGAAATTACTCAGGAGGAGAACACAAAGCATGACTCACTCCTACCTACTAAAGCTCATTCTCCATCACTGCACCATCTCCACAGCCCATCACTGAATTCATTCTCACTGGATATGCTATCAAGCAGTGGTGTTGTTCAGCCGGTTCTATCTGGTTTGGGCAAACCAGTAGTGGTGGGAGGCTCCACCCACCTGTCCGGATGTCATCACATCCCATTTTTTACACTCTGTACATGTGCACGCACAGAGGTGGCGCATGCAAACTCACATTTGTGAACCGGTAGCGAAGGTAAATTGATTTCACCCCTGCTATCAAGACCTTTGTGGATAGTAAGAAATTTGCTAGCAGAACAAGTAGGCAGAGGAATCAACAGAAAATTCTAGTGTCCAAGGTCTCACCTCTAGTTGTTCTGAGGATGCTACAGGTACCGTGATCTGCTGTTCCAGATTGCCAATTTCCCGTAAGGTATAGGTTTGTTCATTCTCTTCTAGAACTATATCTTCACGGAGATTAATCCATAAGATGTGAGAGTGTTTCCTCTTTGCATCTGTCAGGTAGTTCAAGACATTCCCAATTGCCTAAACAGAAGAACACTCACAGTGTCTTAAAAAGGAAAACCAAAGAAATTATCTACAAAGATCGACAGATGATAAGCCTTGTCTTCCTATCCCTTAGGCTATTACAAATAAATCAAATGAATAAATCAAAGAACTATAGAGACCCCTTCAGGCAGTTGTTTCTTTCAGATCAGCTTTGATAAGAGGCCTTCTGAAGTGAACTCACTGGAACAGGAATCTCCGAGCAGACAAATGAGCAGGCAGGCGTTGAAAACTATCTTTGACCATATGAGGCAACATGGAGACAGGCAATGGGATTGAGAATTCTGATAATGGCCAAGTCGGGGGAGGGGGGAGACATGACTTTCAAAAAATTCCAAAACTGTTTTCAGGGAATATCAGAGAAAAGTATTTGTTTAAAAAAAAATTCTTCTATTTTATGATATATTACTGATTCTGCTAGATTCCTTTACAATATATTACTGATTCTGCTAGATTCTATTAAGAGTGGAGTGGAGTGGAATAGAGTGGAACGAAATGGAATGAAACAAAAGAATTCTTTATTAGCCAAGTGTGAGTGGACACACAAGGAATTCGTCTCTGGTACATAAGCTCTCAGGGTACATACATAAGTTCTCAGTGTACATAAAAAAACCAAAGTGATAAGTCATAGATCATAAATCATAAGACACTATCATAAACCATAAGATACAAATAGGAAGTGATAAATGGTAAGATACCAATAGGAGAAGGTAAGTAGGAAAGATGAGGAGAAAGATGAGAAGAATAATAGCAATACAGCCCTACTACATTGTTAGGTATCTTTAGACATAAGAGAATTAGGTGTTTAGTAGAATGATGGCAGGGGAGGGGGATGTGTCTCTCTTTATGGTCTGGTTGTTTTGGCATGCAATGTTCCATAGCAGCGTCCTGAGGGAAGGACTTGAAACAATTTATATCCAGGATGTGAGGGGTCTGTAGATATTTTCTCAACCCTCTTTCTGGCTCGTGCAGTATACAGCAGAGGTGGTATTCAGCAAGGTCTGACCAGTTCTGGAGAACTGGTAGTGGAAATTTTGAGTAGTTCAAAGAATCAGTAAATACCACCTCTGACTGGCACCACCCCCATCTATTCTCTGCCACCCGAGTCCCAGCTGATTGGGAGGAAATGGGGATTTTGCTGTATCTTTCCCCTGGAGTGGGGAGGGAATGGCGATTTTACAGTATCCTTCCCCTGCCACACCCACCAAGCCATGCTCACAGAACTGGTAGTAAAAAAAATTGAATCTCACCACTGGTATATAGGCCCTAAATAGAAGATAGGCTGGTTGCAATTAAGTACCAAATTGGAACATCTAGAATCATTAGTACAGCTTTTGCTTAAATTCCAGTTTGGGAATTTGGTTTGGATTGACCTGGTCCCAACAAAATCTCTTAACAGAAACCACACTTACCTTGGAGTTGGGCTGAGCCATTCCATACACAGGCATTTTAGGAACTCTTCGGAAATTGGCCACATTCATGTCTTTGACGGTACTAAGAACATCTGGAGAAAACCGTTCATCCACAACCTACAGCAGTGATAAACTTATGAAGCCTTTGTTCATTTTACATATAAACCAGGGGTGGGTTCCTGCCAGTTCTAACCTCTTCTATAGAAGAGGTTCCACAAATCTGCAGTGCCGTTTAGAACCAGTTCAAGCTCCCTCCCCACTCCCATCCACACATCATCAAGATGAAAAGCGAGAGGAGGAATTCTGGGAGTTGAAGTCCACAAGTCTTAAAGCTGTCAAGTTTGAACACCCCTGGGGTTTTTTTTTCTAAAGGGTTAGGGGTGCAAGGGTCTTGTAACTTGACAGATTTAAGACTTGCACACTTCAATGCCAGAGTTCCTGAGCCAACATTTTGGTTGCTAAGCAAGAGCGTTGTTAAGTGAGTTTCACCACATTTTACAAATTGGCCATGCCCACCCAGTCACATGGCCGGCAAGCCACTCCCACAAAGCAGGGCACACCTACAGAAGAGGTTCTAAAAAAATTTGAAACCCACCAGTGATATAAACGTAATATCTATCATGAAAAAGTTTCCTTTCATCCAATGCAAATTGCAAAGGATAGTAATAGCTATGGTTAATGTAAAGATAAAGGTTCCCCTCATACATACGTTCCTGACTCTAGGGGGTGGTGCTCATCTCCGTTTCAAAGCCAAAGAGCCAGCGTTGTCCAAAGACATCTGGTCATGTGGCCAGCATGACTAACGTCGAAGGTGCACAGAAAGCTGTTACCTTTCCACCAAAGGTGTTCCCTATTTTTCCACTTGCATTTTTACGTGCTTTCAAACTGCTAGGTTGGCAGAAGCTGGGACAAGTGATGGGAGCTCACTCTGTTACCTGGCACTAGGGATTCGAACTGCCAAACTACTGACCTTTCTGATCGACACGCTCAGCGTCTTTTGCATATGTAGCTTCCATGATCATTTGCAGAGAATACAATAAGCTTGTGTATCTCAAAACAAGAGGGTATTTTTTTTCTTTCAGCTATAGTTACATGATAGAAAAAAATACTGTTGTTTTGAGATACACACACTTATTGTGTTCTCTGCAAAAAATCATGGAAGAAGTAAGCTACATATGCCAAGTTTGCTGAACCCTTACTATTTATTTTTTTAAAAAAAATGCTTTCCTTACAAATCCGGGGGAGAAACTTAAGAACTTGACTTTAGAGAAGATTACAAATTAATTTCAAGGCAACGGAGAGGAACAAACAGTCCTAGCTCTGAACTAAGCTCAACCTCAGCAACAAGAATATTGCTATAATAGTCTATTAACTGAACTATTTAGTACAATGACTCTCACACTGTGGAAGGAACACTAAGAAAGAAATCCAAAGATTAAGAAGATACAACACAGGGCACTCACCAGGACCCGCACTCCCTTAGTTATGTGTTCCGCTGTGACTGTAAGCTCTGACAGATTCATGTTGGCTTGAAGTCTGTACAGCTCGGGGTGTCTGCAGATCCATCTACTGAAATTGAGAGCAAAAGCCAAGGGATACTGCCAGCCCAGAAGAAAGAAGAAAAGGACAATTTCAGGAACAGGGGGTGTACTCGTCATCACTTCAACTCATCAAAAGATCTGGTTTTCAGACCACTGAGGTGCATCTATGTATTTATTTACTAGCTGATAACCTGGCTTTGCCCAGGTATTTATTTATAGGGGGAAAGTGTCCAGACCAAACGTAATTTCTAATGTTGGATTTTTCCCCCTTATCAGAGGGAGCCCTCTTGTGGAATACTGTGAAGCCATTACCATGACAACTCCACTGCACTGCACAGTAGAAGCCATTTTATAGTAGTAAAGTAGAAATTTTAACGCACAACAGGCTGTATCTTAACAGAATACACACCCCGAGGGGTTCTAGGGGTGTCTTACCCCCACAGTATTTGTTTCCAGAGAGTAATTTGTTTCCATTGTGTACCAAATTTGGTTGAAATTGCTTGAGGCGTTCCAGAGTTATGTTGGAACATACACATCCACAGCTGCTTTTACATATATAGATTCCTTCATTTAGTTTGTATAATTGTCCATTTCAGTCACTGACTCTGATTACAATTCAAATAATATGCTACAATTAAAACAACCAAAAATAATAAAGACAGCCA
Source organism: Thamnophis sirtalis (assembly GCF_051295495.1). NCBI lineage: Eukaryota > Metazoa > Chordata > Lepidosauria > Squamata > Natricidae > Thamnophis > Thamnophis sirtalis. Next base: position 36,441,566 of record NW_028261395.1, read on the forward strand.
AAAGAAATATACAAAGCAACTGAGATACTTGGCCAGTTAATAGCACAGCCAGGAAATGAGGCCCTTGATACATTCAGCACCTCAGGCTGTGAACATAGCCAGGAATTTAGGGCCTCATAAAAGGCTAACAGGGTTGAGGCCATTCTGACCTCCAAAGGGAGGATGTTCCATAGAGCAGGGGCCACTGTGGAAAAAGCCCATCTTCAATCCCTCCCAGCTGGTAACTCTATGGTTAACATATCTGTAGCAGTCCATTCTGCTAGATCTAATGGATGGGTAGACTCTTGGGAAAAGGTGATCTCTCAGGTAATTGGTTCCCAAGCCTTGTAGGGCTTTAAAGGTGAAAACCATCACTCTCCAACACTGGATGTTTTAAAGAAGAGATTGGACAACCATTTGTCTGAAATGGTATAGGGCAGTGATGGCTAACCTTTTTGTCCTTGCGTGCCGAAAGCACATGCCCATACCCATAATGCAACGTGTGCACAATACACCCATGTGTCCTGCCCCCTGCGCATGCATGCGTGACCCCTGCACATGTGTGCACAAACCCCGTCTTGCGCCCTGTTTTATGCCTAGCACACCTCCCTGTAGCCTCCTAAGACCAAAAATGGGTCACGGGGGGGGGGGAGGGCACCACATCCCCTGTGCCCATTTTGGGCCTAGCAGGCCGCCCTAGAACCTCCTGGGATCAAAAATGGGGTGCAGGGGGAGCAGCACATCCACGCCCCACATACCTGCGTGCACATCTCCCGCATGTGTGGCAGAGACCTGAAAATCAACTGGCTGGCGGGAAGCGTGTACATGCAGGGTAGAGCTGAGCTAGGACGATGGCTTACATGGTCACAGAGATGGCTCTATGTGCCACTTCTGGCATGTGTGCCATAGGTTCGCCATCATGGGTATAGGGTTCCTGTCTAAGCATGGTTGGACTAGAAGACCTCCAAGATCCCTTCCAACTCTGTTATTCTATTCTATTCTGGCATCTTGAATTGCACCTGGAAACATACTGGTTGCATATTTCCTCTGATCTAACTTCTATATCAGGAAGACAAATATTTAATGGATATTTAGAAGATATAATAGAAGCTACCTGACAAATTTCAGGGGAGAGGATATTCCATGGTACAAGCACCAGTGCAAAAAAATAAAACAAAAAAACCAACAACAAAAAGGCAAAATGTCAGAGGCCACAAGATGGCACTCTAAAAGTTTTCAACACACCCAACAAGAAAGCACTCAACCAAATTTAGCCAAGCAAATTTCCATTAAGTAGCCTATTCAGAAGTTGATTCAGGGCTTAGAGATGATAGCTAAGGTGTTATTTAGAACCCATATAACTCAAGAAACTCAGGGGGTTTAAAGTCATTAAATAGATGTTAAAAATAAAATAAAATGAAAGATATTAAAATAATAAAACTGTGGTAATTTCAGATTAATAGTGGAGAGGCATAGATTTTCAGGAACAATAATTAACCATAGACAGGCAGTAGCTATTAAGTTCCAACAGTATAATAAAAAGCCAAATCTTCAAGTGGCTCCAGAAAGAAATAACGTTGACATGAGTCTGGCTGACCATCATAGCAGAGAAGGCACTTTGAGATACATTCATCAAGAAGCCATACTGACCTTAATGTTCACACATATATACAATCATTTAAGATATTAAATATCATTATTAAAAAGTTGAAGTCTAACAGGCATTGTAAGGTAAAGGTAAAGGTTCCCCTCGCACATATGTGCTAGTTGTTCTCGACTCTAGGGGGCAGTGCTCATCTCCGTTTTAAAGCCGAAGAGCCAATACTGTATGAAGACTTCTCCATGGTTGTTGTAATATAGTTCATGTGGCCAGCATGACTAAATGCCAAAGGTGCATGGAACGCTGTTATCTTCCCACCAAAGGTGGTTCCTATTTTTCTACTTGCAGTTTACATGCTTTTTTACGTGCTTTCAAACTGCTAGGTTGGCAGAAGCTGGAACAAGTAACGGGAGCTCACTCCGTTTACACAGCACTAGGGATTTGAACCGCTGAACTGCCAACCTTCTAATCAACAAGCTCAGTGTCTTAATCACTGAGCCACCCCAACCCTTAACAGGCATTGTATAGGTAACATATATATGTTATAATGTCGTGATGATGAACCTATGGCACACATGCTACAGGTGCCACGCAGAGCCCTCTTTGCGGGCACGCCAGCCATTGCCCCAGCCCAGCTCCACTGCACATGTGCACACGTCTCCTGCTGGCCAGCTGGTCTTCGAGTCTCTACCACGTATGTGTGTGTGGGTGTCTTCCCGATGTCTACAGATCTCCTCCCCCCCCCCAGCGCGCCCTACCTTTCTACTCCATTTCTGCCGCCTGTGCCTTCCCCAATCTCCACAGGCTCCCCCACCACACCCACACCCCACAGCCCCAGTCTATGGAATAATGAACTGTAACATGGGTAGGCATGATGTAATGCTCTACTGTAGTCAGAACAAAGTGCCGTTTCCCTCATTTACTTACTGCGTATTGAGTTAATGGGAGATGTAATTTAGTTACAGTATATCTGATCATATGAACTATACCCTGATAAACCATGAAGGAAGAGATGGACCTTTGAGACAATACATGGCCAAACATGATTGTTATGAGTCACTTGTCTGCAGCAGGGGTGCACATTGCAAGATGATGATTCATGGAGGTACACTCACCTGTTCATGAAGGTAATAATTGAAAGCAATCAAGAAGAAGTAGCGTTCAAGTCTCTGTAATGTCTTCTGAAGGAAACACTCTTTGGTGCTGTTCTTCTACAAAGCAAACAGATATAACAATCCAGGTAATTGTATATAGCTTATGGAATGCTAAATGGAAAATATACACTTTTCAGCATCTAACTTATTCAATGAACAACTGTATTTATGCATAGAGAAGGGAGAGAGAGGGAGAGAGGGAGAGAGGGAGAGAGGGAGAGAGGGAGAGGGAGAGGGAGAGGGAGAGGGAGAGGGAGAGGGAGAGAGAGAGAGAGAGAGAGAGAGAGAGGCAAATGAATTTGTAAATTTGCCTCTCAATGTAAATTATTACTTAACACTATGCTACAACGAACACACCCTAAATATCTTTGAAGAAAATAATTTAGCAGTAATAATTTGAGATGCTTCTCAAATCATGATGACATCACAGACATATATCTATCATTAAAAAGAAATTTAAAATAGTTTTAAAAAGTAAGCAAGCAAAAAACCACCTTGTTTTATTTCTAGAAATCTAATTGAACCTCAGAAATCTTAGAAAATAAAAAAGACCAAGGGGGAGTTCAAAATATTCTGGTCTACGGAGTTGCCAGCAAATTGGTACATGTTTATGTCACTGCGACGGGCATCTTGTGACTAAGTGAATCTCTCAGCAGCCATTTTGTGAAGATTCCAATCAAGATTCTGCCAAAGAGCTCTATTTTTGGATAACTCAACTTCGGAAAGCACCATTGTCCCTCCAAGAAACATAAGAGCAAAATCATGGTCTCCATTATCTGCTACAAACTGTATCCTCCTGTCAATTTCTGTGATGTAAGCTAAGCTCAGTGCTAATGTTCTATTAATACCATACCATGAATTTCAAAACTGTGTGGCAATTTAGATAAAATAATCCTAATCTACCTCTAGGTTTTTTTAATTACATTGGCTCTATATGGCTCTGTATGGACAAAACAGATCTTGAACAAACTCAGAAAGGTTTAATTTGGCTTTGAGAAAGAGAGAACTTGGCAAGGATCCATTGGATTCTTAGGTTATATAATTGCCTTTCATTAATATTTACTTGTTATCCTCCGAGAAAAATCTGCCCTAAAGTCATTTATCAAAGAGATTTAAGAAACACACTTAGAAATATTTTCCTGCACAGGCTGTTTCCATCCACATGTTAAAATAAATGATAGTGATGGCACAAATCCAACTATTAAAATCTCATTGCTCTCAAACGCAGAGATCTGCAACAGTTTTATTTTTTTTAATTTTTTCTAAGAATTTTTTATTTTTTTATTTCTTACATACCATTTTAAGTATACATTCACATAATTGTTATTCTTCTTTACATTTATCATTCTTATACATTTATTATTTCATTTAATAAATTATAATATACAGTTTGGGTTGCTTTATTTACCATCCCTTTCTCCTGTTGTAACACCATCTTGTTTTTCCTTTCTTTTCTCTTTCCCGCCCTTCTCTACTTTCTTCCTTCCCCTTCCTTCTTCCCTTCCCTTTCTCCTACTTTTCCTCATCCCCTTCCTACCCTCTCTCCTTCTCTTTCTCTCCCTTCCATCCTCCTCTCCTTACCTCTTTCTTCTTTCCCCTTTCATTCTCTCCTCTCTTCCCTTCTTTTTCTATTGTTGTTGGTGTATATTTCAAAACTCAGTTTATGTTTCCTTGGGATGGTATTTCCGCAAACCCAAATATAATTTAGTATCTGATCTTATTTCCTTACCTTCGCTAGTCTATCCTAGTTATGTTTCCCCGCCCCGCCCCCAAAATAATTTTTTTAATGCTTTATGGTTTCCCTTGAAAAGATATTTACTGAGATCCTATCATACATTTAGATATAAATTATGCATTTTATAAAGCTAGCTTTTATTTATTAAAGAAAGACTGCATTAGGTATACATCAAGTCTCCATAACTTGCATACAGCCTATCACATAAAGATAGCATAACAATAAATTGTGGGGATATTTTGCTCCAATTTTTGCAGCCCCAGGAAGTAACAAGGACAGCAAGAATTCTGTCAGCCCTCATTTGGCTTAGAGACCTGTCACGTGTCACAGATATACCCTGTTTCCCTGAAAATAAGACCTCTCCGGATAATAAGCCCAATCGGGCTTTTGAGTGCATGCGCTAAAATAAGCCCTTCCCCGAAAATAAGCCCTTCCCTGAAAATATTGCAACACGGCAGCAGCCATGAGGTGACCACGCTTGCCACCTCCTGCACCACAAAAATAGTAAGACCTTCCTGAAAATAAGGCAAAGCACCTTTTTTGGCGGGGTCAAAAGAAAATAAGACCCTGTCTTATTTTTGGGAAAACCCAGTATGTGTTCTGCTGCTTTTCATGAGGATGACAAAAGGATTTTTTTCAAGAAAAAATATTCCATTGTTTAAGAAGAGCTGCTCCTCTGCTTGATTTTCATATAAACATTAACTGTGTTTATAAGTAAAGTGACTTCCAAAGGCTGATCTTTTAGGGCCGGTGAAAACATACACTGCATGCTGTGAGGACAACCTGAAAATCGCTTCAAAAGAAAAGCTCAATTATTCTCACAAAACCACTGCTCAGAACAACAAAACAAGAAGAGGACCCCAGCAGGTGAATTTCAACTTGGGAAAAAAAATCTCACATCACAGTAGAGATAGTAACTTTAGATCTACTCTCCAAAGAAATGGCTAAGTCCCGAATAATTCACAGATCTGGGGAAAATATTATTTAGCACGTTTCTAAACTACTTTCTCTCAGGAGTTTGGATGGAGCCGTAATATGCTGTACAGATAGTACCCAACTTACAATGACAATTCAGTCCAACATTTCTGTTGCTAAGCAAGACAATTTTTAGGTGAGTTCCCCCCCATTTTACAACCTTTCTTGCCACAGTTGTTAAGTGAATCACTGCAATTGTTAAGTAAGTCTGGCATCTTCCCCCTCCCCCCCCCCCGACTTTACTTATCATAAGGTCACAAAAGGAGATCACATGACCCCAGGACACAGCAACCCTCATAAATATGAATCAGTTGCCAAGTGTCTGAATTTTGATCATGTGATCATGGACATGCTGCAACCGTTGTAATTGTGAAAAATGGTGTTAAATCCCTTTTTTCAGTGTCACTGTAGCAATTGCAATAAGACTTACACTCTGCTTCACAGTGCTTTTACAGCCCTCTCTAAGCGGTCTATAGTCAGCCTATAGTCCCCAACAATCTGGGTCCTCATTTTACCCACCTCAGAAGGAGGGAAGGCTGAGTCAACCTTGACCCTCGCGAGATTTAAACTGGCAAATTGCAGGCAGCTGGCAGTCAGCAGAAGTAGCCTGCAGTACTGCACTCTAACCACTGCGCCACTGTGGCTCCTGACTTCAAATTGTCACTAAGTGAATGGTTGTAAGGTTGTAACCTGTAGATACTATCTTTATTCCCCGCATTGAAACCAGGTGAGGTGTTTATTCAAAAATGGATGACTGCCTAAACTCTTATCTATGGCTAAATAAAACTTAGAATCCCTTGGGCTGGCTCTATGACTAGGCAAAATAAAGCAGCAACTAAAGCAGCCATCCTCCTGCCCCAATTTTTTTCTCCTTACCTCCTTACTTATTTCTTTCTGCTAGTGGAAAGAATAAAGTATGCAGTGTAGCTGAACCTTTCATTCATGAGCTTATTCTTAAGCGCTATGAAGGTTTAAAAATAGTTTCTATCCTTGGGCTGTCAGGCTCTTAAACACAACCACAATCTCTCCATGCACATGCAGAAATGTATGACTAGTTTTTGCTTCTACACCCCCCGCCCCACAATTACTTGGATAGGGATTATTCTTTATACTATTTATGTTGTTTGTATTTTTTGTCATGGATTGCACCAGTGAGACTAAAACCAATTTCGTTGTATACATGATGTACAATGAAAATAAAGGATATACTATACTGTTCATAGGTATAAATGGTGACCGGTCAAGCTTCTGAATGTGAAATGGAGTGGTGCTAGTTGCTCTTTCATTGTGCAAGATAGAAGGCCCTGAGTCAGTCCTGACATGCAATCACTTTATCAAACCGTTGGCAAAAGATGAACAGTTTTGAGCTTCCTCTGTTCACCTTAAGCAGAAGCAAGACTAAGAATCTAAAAAAAAGTCTCTTCACACTGATTGAAATAAAGCTCTCACCTATCACTTGGCAAGGTCAGCCAACTGACCATAGCATAACTCCATCTCTCAATCGAAGTTACTACAAGGGTTAGTTGGGAACATAACACTAAATATCCTGTACTTGTTGTGGCCTGCCAGCGTCCAGCAGGATTGGTGGCAGACTCAGACAGTTAGGAAGTTGGGGAGGAACATGGACCAGTCTGGGGAAGGCTCTGATGAGGGCTCTGCATCGGAGGCAGAGATGGGGCCAGGGCCGTCTGACAGTTATCAGCTGCCTTGAGTCAGAGATCAGTGGGGCAAAAGAACAGCTGGAGCCTGTTCCCAATGTGCGCATGCGTAGAGCTGCCAGGAGAAGGGAACAGTTAAGGAACAAGGGCCGACTCTTGAGGTAGATGGTGAATAGAGGAAAGGGGAGTAGAGTTTGCAGGGGAAAATTTGTTCATTTCATTAGTGTGAAGATTCCTTTGTGACTCTCAGAGACTCCTTGTGTCACGTTCTGAGCATGCTCAATAAAGTTGTGTTTAATAGCAGTTAGACTTATATACCGCTTCATAGAGCTTTCAGCCCTCTCTAAGCGGTTTACAGAGTCAGCATATCGCCCCCAACAACAATCCGGGTCCTCATTTTACCCACCTCGGAAGGATGGAAGGCTGAGTCAACCCTGAGCCGGTGAGATTTGAACAGCTGAACTGCAGAACTGCAGTCAGCTGAAGTAGCCTGCAGTGCTGCATTTAACCACTGCGCCACCTCGGCTCTTTAAGCGGGAGTTATTCGACAGCTGATTGGCTTACCATCTGACAGCTCCGAGTATAAAAAGGGAGCTGTCAGATGAGAAGCCGCTGTTCCTGTCTGAAGCCGATTCCACACTGTTAGCTTGTTACATTGAGGAATAAACTCGTTAGCCTCTTTATTCCTGTCTCCGCCTCAGTCATCCCGGCCATAGCCCACGGTCCTAGTACACAATACCTTGACAATTATTTTCTTGTACAGCCTTGCGAAGATATCGGCCTGGCAGCTCTCCAAGCCTGATAAGGTCTGTGGCTGTAAATTCAGCCTTGAAAGACTGTTTGCTGGGACATTGCTGGATGTGAATGAGAGGAATTCACATTAGCTTAATAAAAAGGGGTTTTGTCGGGACAAGGAGTCTGCTTCGTGGTTTTTGGAAGCCTAGGTCAGAACAGTACTGAAGGAGTTAGTCATCCTTTCAACGCCTTGTTAATCCATTATAATAATATTTTTTTTAATGGATGAACTATTTCAAGATTAGAGATCCTGCTTACGAGGTGTCAGACTTCTTATAAAAGAATGATGAAATCTTCAAAAGAATTTCGCCCCGAACAACTTTATGCAATAACAAAGTCTTGAAGAACTTGGCAATCTCATGATATTTCAGTCATTTTTAAATATTAAATGGGGTCAGGGTGTTGTATGCATGTCATAAGGGATGTCACAGGAGCATAGAGCCTTGAGGAACTGAGTTACTGAGTCCTGCAATACAATGAAATTAGGCTGAAAAAGCCAGAGAGGAAAAACAAGACCTAACTAAGGCATATGGGCTATCTGATACAAAAAGTTCTCTTGATGGGCTTAATAGTCACTCTACAACAGTGGTGGTGAACCATTTCAGCATCGAGTGCCAAAAAGGGAGTGCACACTCATCGGAGACACAATCCAGAAGAGGAGCTGCCCAGAAGGCATGCGCACACTGGAAAATGAACTTCCAGGTTCCAGGGTGCGCACAAGCCAGCTAGTCTTCCAGTTACTGGCACGCATGCACACACAATGATCAGCTGACCTGCGCGCATACTTGCGCCGGAAAATGGAAGATCAGCTCTTCAGTTTACAGCACTGCCACACGCACGAAAGCCAGCTGATCGTCGCATGCACATATGCACCAGAAACCCTGAAGAGGAACTGGAGATGCCACACATGCCAGGCGACATGGCTCCGCATGCCACTTCAGGCATGCATAGGTTCACCATCAAGGCTTTACATCTTCCTTCTCATGCCCAGTGCACAGAGGCTGAGGCCCAATTCCATTTTAAGCATGATACTTTGCAAGAAGAATAAATCACAACAGTGATAAAAAAAATTAAGAGCAAAGATTTTGCATCAACTCTCAAGAGTTCACTTGGAAAATCAAAATAGTTTTGTGATATTCTGGATAAACATTTATCCAGTGGAAAACTTTCTGGCTTTCAGGACAAACAGTTCTTTGTTTATAGTCATCTTTTACACCTTAAGAATTTTATAGTCTATCCTGTTTATATGTCTTTAGGCATGGTAGGAGGAAAGCGCTTTTAAAAGAAGAATTAAAGCCACATGTCTCTCTTTTAACTTCCTTTTTTCAGTTTTACAAAGTCTTTTTGTTACTGTTTGATGATGGAACATGTTGCAACAGAAAACCACTTCTCTCACTCCCAACAAAAATAAAAAAATAAACCAATTGGCAGACAGAAATATTCATGATACACAGTAAAAGTATGAACTTATTTGGGGTAATCAAATACAAGTCACTAAATCACAAAGCAAGTGATTTAGCTAACAGGTTGGCTAAGAAAAGTAAAGTGCATGAAAGGCTTCACAGAATATAGCATGCCAATAAATAAAACAGCAAGTTGAAATAATTAGCAAATTTATCATTTCTCTTAAGAGAATCTCTGAATTTGAGGATTACATAAACGAGCAACACACATACTCTGACACAATTATAAGTCTCCTGAACTGTTGTAAGGTTCATTAGGGACTGTCCAAAATTAAAACAGCACGGAACAAAGTGATCTATGACTATTTTTCACACTTATGACCATTGCAGCATCCCCATGGTCAGGTGATCAAAATTTGGAAGCTTGGCAACGGACTCGAATTTGTGACAGTTGCAGTATCATATACTCCTCTTTTGCTACCTTCTGACCAGCAACAGAAACAGATTCACTTAGCAACCATGTTACTAATCTAAAATCAGTGATTCTCTTAACAACAATGGCAAGGAAGATCATAAAATGAGGTAAAATTGACTTAACAAATACCGCACTCAGCAACATAGATTTGGGGCTCAATTGTATTCGTAATTTGAGGACTACCTATACTTGAAAAAAACTGCACTGTTAATCATAACAAGAATACAAAACAACTCCTTCTGACCTGGGAATCTATCTATCCTTTAATTCCCTTGAATCCAGGTTTGATTTATAATGGCTGAAGTGAACGTCAAGGCATCTGGACATTAAGACAGGGTGTTTTCTTAAAACAATACTACTCAACATCATCTAGTAAAATTGCCATCAGTCCTCCAGAATCTGAAACAGATTTTTCCCTATCATCTATTACATGAGATTGTTAATTGGAAATGCCGGAGATTAGATCATCAGAAAATTTCTGGCTATGATCCTTTTGAATGTATCTGCCTGGTTCGAACCCGTAAGGAACTCATTACGAGATATAATTTCTCAACTTCAACCTCCACATTGCCTGTACAATTGTAGCCCTATTGACTTTACTTAACAAGACAGATGAATGTGCATGAAGGCCAAGAATTATATCTAAATTTTTATCTGATTATTTTATCTGATTATTATTATTATTAGAAAACTCAGGTTACAACTGCCATTTCAGCCCTGCAATTATGGTCGTAATTATGTTGGTGATATCATGAGATCGGACCTCATTATGACCATTTTTGGGTGGTTGTTAAGTCAACACAGTGCTGGTTAAGTGAATACCATGGTCATTAAGTAAACCTATTGTTTGCTATGGGGCAGTTTTTGCCGGAAGTAAACATCAGTTTCTGGCAAAAATGTCAAAAATTGTGGTCGTGTGACTGTGGTGGGACAGACATCAGAACTTTGAAAGCAGGGTGTAAGTCCCTTTTTCAAGGTCCAGTGCAGTGGTGGATTACTACCAGTTCGGACCGGTTCAGCTGAACTGGTAGTGGTTTGATGGCCTGGGTCACTAGAACCAGCAACGACCCAGGCCTGCCATGCCCCCAAACCGGTTCCCCAGTCGGCACCATTGACATCACCATCTTGTTCTGCGCAGAACAATTTTAATTGCACTGCACATGCACGCACATGAAGCACGCACACGAGCGAACCAGCAGTAGTGCTGGCTGGAACCCACCCCTGCTCCAGTGTAACTTTGAACAGTTGCTAAGCAACCTGTCCTAAGCCAAGGCCTAGTGCCATGGATCCTGTCGCCATTTAAAATGAACTACAAATACCTGGTTTTGATCATCTTCTCCAATCCCTTCCAATTTCCTCTTGTATTCATAGATGGCTTCCTTCACATCATGCATTTCTGAACACAAGACAATGGCAGCATCCACCTTTGAAGGCCAAAGAGAGAAAGTCAAAATCTATTGAGAGAGAGGATTTCATTCTCTTCAATTGTATTTCTATTTTATCAGTGTCTTCTGTTAATGATCACCTGGAATCTATTTTTTTTTAAACTGGAATGAGACATGGGCAACCACAAGCACCTTCAATCTCTATACACCTTCAGAATTTTGTACCAATGAAGTAGGGTGGGAAAACCTCAAGAAATGGAGGACACTTTCTAATCATTTTTGTGGGAGATGGGTGGTTAAGAAATAGGACATACGAATAAATTAAATGGGTTTGGAGAAGAAACTCAATTTCTCCCCCTCTCAAAAATGCACCCTTCCTTTTTCCCTTTACTCAAAATGCTGACATAAAGGCACAGCTAAAATGAAAAATGTCCATTTGAAAAAAACCTCAGCATAAAAAGCTTTAGCTTACTGAAAAATAGACAAACGGATAGAAGAAGGAATGGAGTTTTAGCATTTTAATCCCTTACAGGGCCAAATTAACTATTATGCTACACATGCTAAATAACTCTTCCATTAAAAATGTAATCTCTATCTTAGTTTACTTTTTACATAAACACCCACTTCCATGTCTTCAGACAGTTTCTTCAATAAAACATCACTATTTTGGACAACTTTCTCCAATCTCACAGCCTCTTTCAACTCTGAATACTCGGAATTCTGGGAACTGCAGTCCCCAAAACCTCTGGATGAGCATCCAAGTTGAGGCAGGTTGTCTTTCAGTCAAACTGGAGAGAACTCAATATTTCTTTTTGTACAATCAGGCTCTTTTTCTCATTAATGGCTACATTAATGTCAAACACCAGGGAAATTAGGAGATTCAGGCAGTTCAAATGAGTCTGAAGATTTATTGCAACCTTAAGCTCTGTACAAGAATCTGAGCTATTAATGGTCAAGGGAAATGAGCGGGAATTAAGGAGGCATTCAAGATAGGCTGGATTTAGATCTCTTTGTGTCCATGCAGGGACTCATGACTGATGATGAATTTGACCCTAGCTCTGCATAGTCATCTCCTACAATTAATATAATCAAACACAGAGAATTGTAATCTCTCTCACACACACATAAACTATATGATACTTCATTTAAAGAAGGGCACCATGAATTTGTCTGTGTAACTTCTGTGTTCGTCTGCTCAATTTGTAGAGTGTCCCAATCTTTATCAGAGGCTGTCACAGATTGAGACAAGTAACCCTGTCAGAGACATTAATTATCCTCAATGGGAATAAGGGGCAATGAAGCACAAAGAAGATCACTGAGGCTAAAGGAACAATATACAATTAGTTTCACTCACCTCTTCCACTATCTGTTGCCCGTTGGGTACCATGCCAATGAAGTTCTGAATAATCCGAAATTGTTCCCTGGGTGAATATTTGGGAGACTGTGGAAGGCTGTGATTGGATAATGTTAAAGATATGCCTTAATGCATGGAATCGCACAACAGTTTAACAAACTTTCTAATTTTGCTTTTATTAAAATTATGTGATGCACTTCATGCTGCTCTCACAAATACCACTTAGTTAAAGAAAAAAAATACAAGCTCCTACTTGAAGCAAAGAATTTGTTTATATACAATCTTTTACATTTGGTGTATTATTACTATATTGGTTGGTACTACCGCAATTAAATAAAATTTCATTTAAAAAGAAGTCATATCATTCATGCCGGCCACATGACTAGCATGTTTCTTCAGACAGTGCTGGCTCTTCGGCTTTGAAACAAAGATGAGCACCACCCCTTAGAGTCAGGAACGATTAGCATATATGTGCGAGGGGAACCTTTACCTTTACCTATAGTATTCATCTTGATCAAACATGAAATCTTGATGCCCATACAGAAAATAGAATAGAATAACAGAGTTGGAATGGACCTTGGAGGTCTTCTAATCCAACCCCTGCTTAGGCAGGAAACTCTACACCACTTCAAACAAATGGTTATCCAACATCTTCTTAAAAACTTCCAGTGTTGGAGCATTCAGAACTTCTGGAGAAAAGCTGTTCCACTGATTAATTGTTCTAACGATCAGGAAATTTCTCCTCAGTTCTAAGCTGGTTTTCTCCTTGATTGGTTTCTACTCATTGCTTCTTGTTCTATCCTCGGGTGTTTGGGATAATAGTTTGACTTCCTCTTCTTTATGGCAATCTCTCAGATATTGGAACACTACTATCATGTCACTCCTGGTCCTTCTTTTCATTAGACATTGCAGTTCCTGCAACCGTTCTTCATATGTTTTAGCCGCCAGTCCCCTAATCTTCTTCGTTGGTTTTCTCTCCACTTTTTCTAGAGTCTCAACATCTTTTTTACATTGTGGCGACCAAAACTGAATGCAGTATTCCAAGTGTGGCCTTACCAAGGCATTATAAAATAGTATTAACACTTCAAGTGATCTTGATTCCATCCCTCTGTTTATGCAGCCTAGAACTGTGTTGGCTTTTTCAGCAGCATGCGCAGCACCTGCCAAAAAAAAGCCATCACAGTTCTAGGCTGCATAAACAGAGGGATGGAATCAAGATCAAAATATTTTGTTCTCTTAATGTTGTATATAAAATACTGCTCAATAAAAGTTTCCCAAGCCATCTATTTAACATCCTTACAGATATTCAGAAACCTTGCATTTTGGATGATACCTAAAACAGAAAATTGTCAATCATTATGTAAACAATGCAGTTCAATCAATGCTTCACTGAGATAATATCCTAAATATATATAAGGGGAAAAGGTTTTTAATTCCTCTCATTTTGTGATACAACATCCCTAAGTTAGGAACAGAACTATTCCTAATTGATGTAAGCAGATCTTCAATGCCTATAAATAATCATGATTAATCCATAATCCCCATTTCATTTCATCCAAGTAGGAGAAGCTACAAAGCTCTTACTCTTGTTTTTGTAGGCCACCTTTACGGTGATAGTGGACCAGGGTTCCTAAGACCATGGCAAAATTGGTTGTCCCGACACCAGTTTGGCAACTAAACACCAAGGCAGGAGGTGGCTTGCTGGGATCTTGGAGAAGGAGTAGATTTGGGCTTTCCTGTAAGACAGAATTATACACATTTGTTGGATCGGACACGACTTCGCAACTAACAACATAGAAAATAAAAATTAAAATGTTAAAAAACCAATTAACTGCAACCACCCAGCCCCCAGTCAAATGAGCCATTTGGTGGGCTCCTGCATCTCACTCTGGTTTTCCCTGTCCAAATGGCAAAACCAAGTACCATATTTTAAAGAGTATTAAGACGCTGTCAGCCTCTGCTTTGCTGCTGCTTCGGCTGCCATTGAAACGGGGGAGGGGGGCATGGTATTTGGGAGGGGAATACTAATTGTGCTGGAGGAGGATCCTGGAGTTTGCTGCCTCTCTTGCTGCGCATGCGGAAGAGGTTTCCCGCCAAGGCCAACGGCACCGACATTCCATCTGGGTGATGCCTTTCAAAGTTATCTCACACCTGACACTTGGGAGAATTATGATTGGACTGTAACTGGGATGCCAAGGGGTGGGGAATGGGTTAGTCTATATATCAATCGCTTTCGCGCCTAAATAATCAGTCTTTCGCTTTGCTACGCTTCTAATCATTTATAATTAGTAAAAGTACACTTGATTTCTATCAATGGAGTCTCGTGGTTTTCTTTCCTAATTATTCAATGGAGGAGTGCTGACAGACGCACCTTTTTCCCTCAAAAAATTTTGGCCTCCCAAAACCCTGCCCCCTTCACCAAAATGGCCATGAATAGCTTTTAGGAGGCTTCCAGAGTGCTGCTGGGGGCTAGGGAGGGAAAAAATGAGCGGAAAATGGACACTTTTTTGCTCGTTTTTGCCCCCGCCCCCCGGATCCAGGAACACTCTATAAGCCTCCTAAAGGCTATGCATGCCCTTCGTTTGACAACAAACAGTTTTCATGAAAAATGGACTGTTTTAGGAGGTCTGCAGAGTGCAAAAACTTTTTTCTTAATTTGCCTCTTCAAAATCTTAGTGGGTCTTATACTCCGGTGTATCTTATACTCCGAAAAATATGGTATTTTAAAGTTCACACACATTGTCTGTTGTTGCTCCAGACCAAGAGAAGAAAACACCCATGGGTAACCAAAAAGGGGACAATGGCCTTTCTGGTCAACCCATCTTCTTTTTGAACAAGCAGAAGATTTGATTAGACGGCCTATCAGCCTCTTCTAAGCTTGGTTAGTATTGATGTTACCTAGTTGAGTAATGAAAGTGTTGCAAGAAAATAACCAAACTCAGAAAGCACAAAAGACCCCACAGGTCAACCCTGCATTAACATATTCTCTATTATTGGTGCCTCTTCTAGTTCCGTTCCTACCCATTCACTCTCAAATGAATTAAGATTAGCCTCAATCCTCTTGGCCATTTAGAAAGCTCTCAAGACATGATCTTTCTAGCAAGTCTCAAGATCCCTTAGAAATAGAGAGCCCACAAAATGCCTTTATTATATAAAAGTTTTTAAACACTCTTACTTACTTCTGTTATAAGTATATTTCTTGTTTTCTATGTTTATTTTAAATGTATCTTTATTGTTCTGTTTTTATTGTTCCCTGACCAAAACCACATGTGCGATGCGTGGCTATATAACATAGATCAGGGGTGACACTGAGGGCCGCATCAGGGTTGTGTTTGACCTTGGGGGGCTGGAAGAGGCGTGGCCAGGGTGGGCGTGGCCAGCTCTACATCATTCATGGCGAGGGTACCTGCAGCCCTCTGCCAGCGAACCCTCCTGCTGCCCTCTGTCAGCGAAAATGAAGCTCAGAAGGGCTGTGTGCAGTCTTCCCAGGCTCCATTTTCACTGACAGAGGCACTGCGGGCCGATCCTTCGCTGTTTCCAGGGTGGCCCCGTGGGCCAGATCCTGCCCCTGGATCTTGAGTTTGACACCCCTGACATAGATAGGTAGGTAGGTAGGTAGGCAGGCAGGCAGGCAGGCAGGCAGGCAGGCAGGCAGGCAGGTGATGATAGATAGATAGACAGACGATAGATAGGTAGACAGACAGACGATTAGACAAATGTAGTAACTGTAAATATAACTGTAACTCTACACATCCTATTTACATAGCTTAATGCACAGAATAATAGCTACTAGCAAACAAAATTTCTGCTGTTGTTTTGCGTGTGTGTGTGTGTTTGTGTGTGTGTGTGTATCTTTGAATTAGTTTTGACTCCTAGAAAGTGCTTAGGTAAGGCCCTGCAGCTTTCTTGCCAAGCTTTTTATACTTTGATTGCCATTGTCATCTTCTTAGAGCTGAATGTGTGGGACTGGCTGTCTTGGTGCCTCAGACAGGACTAGAACTCCCTATTTCTAGCCTGATGCCTTAATCATTACACCAAACTGGCTTACCTTTTAATCTTATGTGATTTTTTAAAAAAATTCTTGTCTGAAGTCTCACATTATTTTTTAAATCTTTTTTTTTTTTAGAAAAACAAAACATTCTCCCAAGAAAATATGCATATCATTGCAACTGAATGGCTGAATTACTTCCCAAAACGAAGAAAGCCTCTCTCCTTCTCTTAATCAAATTAACTTAACATATTAAACACGGTTTAGAATCTATCCTGGAATTACTTTAACTCTGAATTGTTCCCATAACACTTTGCATATTTTTAGTATCTCCCAAAACTGTCTCCAGCCTTAGCAAAACAATGCAACATCCAAAGTAAACATTGGCACTGCAACTAGCATTTGGATGCCCATTAATTAAATTCAGTATTATAGATTTGACCCAACCGCCAAAAAACTAAGAATTTATTTTAATGGTTTTCAAATAAACGGGCCCTTCAAAACTTAATTTCTTGCTGGCTTGTGCAGTAATTCTTTTTATGGTGTGGGGGGGGGGGGCTTAGACTTTTTAAGTTTGGCACAACAAAACCGTACAGTTAAGTCATGAGCCTAAAGCAAATATAGGCGTCTAGCAAATGCGTGTGTTCAAACACCAGCTAGAGGGATCCAGAAATAGACACACGAATCTTCACTCGGCAGATGTAAATACAGGGGGGAGGGGAAGCAAATGTTTGTAGTACCTCCACCTAACAGGAAGAATTTCCAGCTTCTGCTAACAAGCATCTTGTATGTGCTTCCTTTTCCAAGCCAGCTTATTACCGTATTTTTCAGAGTATAAGACGCATCAAGGTTTTGAAGATGCAAATTTTTTTAAAAAAAGTTTCTGCCCTCTGCAAACCTCCCGAAAATGGGCCCTTTTTTCCTCAAAAAAGGACGTGAATAGCCCTTAGGCGGCTTGTAGAGTATTCCGGGGGGGGGGGAGCAAAAAAATGGTCCGTTTTCCACACAAAAGGGCCCATTTTTGTCAAAAAAAAAGGGTATCAGAAAGCTTATAGAGTACTCCTGGGAGCTGGGGGGGGGGAGAAAATTGAGCAAAAAGCGGCCCATTTTCGGCTCACTTCTGCCTTCCCCAGCCCCTAGGAGCTCCCTGAAAGCCTCCTACAAGCTATGCATAGCATTTTTGTGAAGGGGCGGGGTCTCAGGAGGCAAAAATGCTGTATTCTAATATTCCGAAAAATATGGTAAATAAAAGACAGCTTGTAGATTAACATCTGGCATCAGATCTTACCCGGAGGAAACTGATGAAAGCATCAAACTGTGTTTCTAAAGGCGCTCCGTCCACAGGGAAAGGCAGCCGATGGTACCTGCCGAGAAAAATGAATTATTTCCAGTTTTGGGGGGGAAAAACACCCTCGTTCCACATGCAGGCGAGCTTTGAAAGTGTTCTCGGATAGAGACATTTTAAAAAACATACTAAATCTAACAAATATGAACAAAAATATTTTATTTATTAAAGTAAATAAATTTTATTTAATTTATTTATGTATTAAAATGTATGACATACGGAATATGGTGATTGACATAAAAATAACATATTGGAATATTGAATAATTACCGTGTTTTTTGGAGTATAAGACGCACCAAGATTTTGAAGAGGCAAATTTAAAAAAAAGGTTTTGCACTCTGCAGACCTCCCAAAAACAGGCCAGTTTTTTGTCAAAAAAAGGGGCATGAATAGCCTTTAGGAGGCTTGTAGAGTGTTCTTGGGGGCTGGGGGGGCAAAAACGAGCAAAAAACGGCCCATTTTTCATGAAAACGGGCCCTTTTTGTCAAAAAAAAAAAGGGAATGTATAGCCCTTAGGCGGCTTATAGAGTGCTCCTGGGAGCAAAAACGAGCAAAAAACAGTCCATTTTTTGCTCATTTCTGTCCTTCCCGGGCTCCAGGAGCACTCTGGAAGCCTCCTAAAGGCTATGCACAGCCATTTTTGCAAAGGGGGAGGGGTTTAGGGAGGCCAAAAATGCTGTATTCAGTGTATAAGATCCACCCAGATTTTCATCCTTTTTTTGATGGAAAAAGGTGCGTCTTATGCTCCGAAAAATACGGTAAATAATGAAGGATTATAAATTGAATAAGCCAATAATGGAAGATTACAATTTATCACAAATGTTTGTACTATTATTAGAATTATATAAGCTAGTTAAAAGCAATAAATATGATTAATAATATTCTATTTGTATTAAAAGGTATGACCCTTGGAATAGGGTGATTGGCATAGAAATGACACATTGAAATATTGAATGATTAAATAATGAAAGATTATAATTTAATAAAATGTGTATTATTACAAGAATTATATAAGCTTGTTAAATGAAAGAAATGCGATTAATACTGCTTTTTTTTGTTTGCATTAAAATGTATGACACTCAGGTGCCACACTGTTCACCCATGGATATGCTTTTAAAAAATTTAAAAAAACATAATAAAATTTAATTCAGCACATTGCGCATGATGAAAAGATGGAATTCAGGTATAATTGCTTTCTCGTGTGACTGTTTCAATTATACATTTCTGTATTAAATCCATGGCTTTATTTTGAACCATGACAAATTTTAACCATGAGAAAAAGCCATGCTTTATTCAATCATGGGGATGAGGTGGCTCAGTGGCTAAGACACTCAGCTTGTCGATCAGAAAGGTCGGCAGTTCAGTGGTTCGAATCCCTAGCACCACATAACGGAGTGAGCTCCCGTTACTTGTCCCAGCTTCTGCCAACCTAGCAGTTCGAAAGCATGTAAAAATGCAAGTAGAAAAATAGGAACCACCTTTTGTGGGAAGGTAACAGCGTTCCGTGCACCTTTGGCATTTAGTCATGCCGGCCACATGATCACAGAGATGTCTTCGGACAGCGCTAGCTCTTCGGCTTTGAAATAGAGATGAGCACTGCCCCCTAGAGTTGGGAGCGACTAGCACATATGTGTGAGGGGAACCTTTACCTTTACCTATTCAATTATGCCACTTGAAAAAGGATAGAGTTTGGCTAAATTTACAGTATGCATTAAGTCAAATCTGAACAAATGAAAGATAGTTTTTGACTCATAACCGTAACGGAACCTTCCTATTGCAGTCATAATTTGTGATGATTATAAAGTGGGTCATCATGTAAGCAGGCCTGATTTTACAACATTTTTGAGAGCCATCATTAGAATAAGGGAATAACTGAGTTGGAAGGGACCTTGGAGGTCTTCTAGTCCAACCCCCTATTCAAGCAGGAGACTCTCTTGTCACTTATGCCCACAAGCAGATCAATCCCGTGTTATAGGATAGGTTTGTATGCAGTTTAATTTGCCCTCCATGTTCTATTTCCGCTGTCATTTCTCAAACGTTTTGAGTGCCCTGCCTCTTTTGATGGGGAAATAGAAGGTGAATCCCTGACTAAATAAGGCAACGTGACAGAGATATATGACAAGTAGGCAGCTTTACTGATTGGTTTGGTAGCTTCCTGGAGACCTTTGTGTGGCATGGATGTAGTCACAAAGGTGGAGGAGCAGGTAAGCTTTGATAGAAGGATAAGGGAGGCAGGTCATCTCTTTGGGAATTCTCATGGCTTTATGACTCCATCCCCGCAGGCTAAAGTGACATTTGCTGTCAATTATCAGAGTGAATATGCTTTTCTAGAAGTAGGTTGCTCTTCAGTGGGGCTCCTGGACTCTGAGGAAGCTTCCCTTTATTAAGAGAAAAGGCTGAGAAAGTGCCTGTTGAGAGTCAGTCAGGATCCAGGTGCGGGCTGAACTGGCATGGGGGAGAAGGGACAAAGAGGTGGAATGGGATGGGTAGGAAAGGTGATGGGGAGAGGGAAGGGGGACAAGACAAAGAAGGAAAGGAAGATGATGAAGAAAGAAAAGAGGAGGGGGACGAAGAAGTGGAATAGGTCCAGTAGGAGAGAGGAGGAAATGGTGGACAGGGAGAGGAAGATAGGGACAAATATCCAGGCAGGTTTATTACCAGAGCTAAAGGAGAGGGAGGGTGGGAGGGAAGAAGGGGAGAGGAGGGGAGGAAAGGAGAGGAGAGGGGAAGGTGTCTAGGGAAGAGGAAGGGGTGGATGACATGGCGTAGCAAGAGGGGGGGGAGTGGGAATGGGAATGGGACAGGGAGATGAAGGGCGGGTAAGAACAAATGTAGGGGTGGTGGTGAATACTAACGTTTTCATGACTTCATCCATGCAAGTTAGCAGAGGTAAGCAAAAACAATTAGTACAGAATAGAATTAGAATGGAAGAGAATTAGAACAGAATTAATAGACATGAATTAGATTTAGAGCAGAATTAATATTAGAATTAGAAGATATACTAATTCACACAACTACAACTGCAGCACAATTAGAATAAAATAAAATTAGAATGGAGTTTAGAATACAATACAGTTAGAATAGAATTGGAATTAGAATAAAAGTAGAATCACATTAGAATTAGAAACAGACTAGAATTAGAATGGAATTAAGAATTAGAATAGAATGAACAAAATTAAAATAGAATTGGAATTTCTGTAGAATAAGAATAGAATAGAAATGGAATGAAATGAAATAGAATTTAAATAGACTACAATTAGAATGCAGTTAGAATAGAATAGAATTAAGTAAACACTGCAATCATTAAGAAAACTCATTGTTGTCTATGGAGTGTTTTTGTCAAAGGTGTTTTCTGCAAAAATGTCAAAAATTGTGATCATATGACCACAGGACCAGTCATTTTATAATGCAGAGATAAATAACCAGATATCTGTGGGAAGCAATCTATAATAATCTATACAGCCTGGACAGCTGGGAAGCTCCCTGTCTCTACAACTTTAATTTTGATGTTCTTAATTAGAAATAATAATTTTGAGGGAGAAGTATGTATGGTACCAGGCTCCAGCACCTGAAATCATAAATTTTCTTAAACATGGGGAAAGAGGACAGCTACATTTAACCCTAAAAAAAGCCCATGGAAGCTACGATGGTAGTAATTGTCCTGGAGATCGAACAGATTTGTTTCAATTAATTGTTATGGCTTTGCCTTTGAGGAAATATTTTCTGCCCATGTGACAGTCACAATTACTGTGGCGGTCATTTTGAATCCCGACTTCAAGTAAGAGCATCCTGGATTTCGCTCTAAATTTTAATAAACCTATCAGCTCAAAGAAATGGCCTACATTCTTGGAATACAGATAGTCCTTGATTTACAACTAGAATTGAGCCCAAAATTTCTGTTGCTAAGCAAGGAACATTTTATGACCTTTCCTGTCACCGCTGTTAAGGGAAACCCTGCTGTTGTTAAATGAATCACGGGATCGTAAAGTAAACGTGGCTGTCATCACTGACTTTGCTTGCTGGAAACTGTCTGGGAAGGGTTCAAATGGCTACTAAATGACCCTGGGATGTTGCAACTGTCATAAATACATATCAGTTGCCAAGCAAACAAATTTTGATCATGTGACCATGGGGATGCTGCAATACTCATAAGTGTGAAAACCAATGATAAGTCAGTTTTTTCAGTGCTATGGTAACTTCAGTCATTAAATGAATAGTTGTAACTTGAGGACTACCTGTAATGTTTTGTAATGTTTTACTTAAGTAAAACAGAGAATGGTGGGGGGGGGGGAAATAAGGTCAGAGTTAGTACAATTATTTATTAATAAGGGCAAAATTGTCTTCCACTGAAATTTACCTGTAAGATGGCAGCAGGAAAACAGGCCTCTTGTACACTTCCTCTGTCACTTGGATGTCTTCTTCACAGAAGATTTTGATTGAATGTGGCTCATCTTTGAAATGTTCAATATCATTGTAGACGTAATATATATTCTCGCTCAGCTGGGCAAAGTCATGGATCTTCAACAGATAAATCCAAGAAACCAACCTGAGAAGAAGCTTGCTTTATAAAACATTATCTATAACCTGCTGTCAGGCGGTTTTCTTCCTTAGACCTACTTGCCGACTTTGCTAAATGGTTTCCTTTGTAGAGATACGAAGGAAACGGCTCTGATTCTGCTCCTCTCAAGTTGTCCAAGCAGACAATGGACCAGGGGTGGTATTCACTTACCTTCCCTACCGGTTCACAAATGTGAGCGTACACGGATTCACTTTTGGTTTAAAAAAAAGGGCAAATGGGATGCTGTAGAGCCGTGGCAGGTGGGTGGGGCCAACCACGATTTCCGTTACTGGTTCGGGCGAACCAATCCGAACCGGTAGAAGAAAACCAATATTAAGATTGCATCATTCTCATTCCCAAATGTAAACCTCGGAGAAATATTTCGTACTATTGTGATGACTCCCCCAGATGCTTCCCCAGAATTCCTTTCCAGATGTCAGCTCGGAGGAGGATGACTACTTCCGGGCACGTCTGGAGCAGGGGTAGGTTCCGGCTGCTGCTACTGCCAGTTCACTCATGGACGAGCTTCACGCACATGCTTGATTCATGCTATGTGCGCATGCGCAGTACTAAAAAAAAATGCTTCTGCACATGTGCAGAAGCAAAAATCAAGAGAACCTGTTTGGGGCGTGGCAGGCCGATTTACTACTTACTTGGCCAAATCAGTCCGAACCGGTAGGAACCCACCTCTGGTCTGGAGGGGAATTGGTCAATGGCTATGAGCAGCCATCTGAGAGGAATTTGGCTGCAGCAGGACAGCCCTGAGGCTTCAGGTGGGGAAAAGCACACAGCTGCAGCCAGTCAGCAATGAGGAAGAAGAACTGCCTTCTGTACCTGATCCCAGGACACGTAGTGCAGAGAAAAGGCAGCAGCAGCTGAGGTCAATCAGATTATTCACGAGGAGGCAGCTTCGCCCTTCTTGATGGGCTGCACCAAAAGCTGGCTATTTAGCACAACCAGTGGTGGGTTTCAAAAAAATTTCAAACCTACTCTGTGGGTGTGGCCTCCTTTGTGGGAGTGGCTTGCCAGCCATGTGACCTGGTGGGAGTGGTTTGCTGGCCATGTGTTTTCTCTCTCTCTCTCTCTCTCTCTCTCTCCTTCCTTTTGTCTCTCTGTCCCCTTTTCTTTTTTTCTTTCATTTCTCTCTCATTCTTCCTTCTTTCCTTCCTTCCTTCCTTCCTTCCTTTCTCTTTCTCTCTCTGTGTGAGTCTGTGTGTGTGTGTGTGTGTGTGTGTGTGTGTTTGTGTGTCAGTGGTGGGTTTCAAAAATTTTTGGAACCTCTTCTGTAGGTGTGGCCTGCTTTCCAGGTCCACTAGTGGAACCTCTTCTAACCGGTTCGGTAGATTTGACGAACCGGTTCTACCGAACTGGTGCAAATTGGTAGGAACCCACCTCTGAGCACAACAGACAGATGGAGGTGATGCTGGGAACAATGTGTCCTAGCTGCGTGTTTCCTGCCTTGATTTATATTGACACCATGCCTGGATTGTGGCTTGTTAACTCTGGACTTTTCTTGCCCCATGAACCTCCTTGTATTGTGGATTTAACTTTGCCTGTTGGGTTTATCTTGTTTGGGAAACACAAGTGCCTTGTGGACTCATTGGCCATTGCTCTGTGGACTAGCATTGGTCTGTGTTTGACTTAATTGGGACAGTTCTGGGTTTCTGGTGAAGGGAATTGCTGGGGAATATTAATAAACCCACTAAACCACCGTTACATGTGAGTGAGTGGGCCAGCAGAACTATATAGTAACGTAATTAAAGCTGTACTACTTTTTTAAAAGCAATGGTGTCTGGAAAAAAAATAAATCAGAATACTCAAAATAAAAAAAACACATTATGAAGAAAGTGAAAGTTATAGAATAAATAATATTACAGGTAGTTCTTAACTTTGACCACAATAGAGCCCAAAATTTTACTCGTAAATCATTGTTAAGTCAAAGATATCACATCACCAGATTTGATTTTATGACCATATTTACAATAGCTGTAAGCCTCCAAAGTTGTTAAATGATTCATGTGGTCATTAGACAATCAAATACAGTTGTTAAGTGAATCCAGCATATTGAAAGGCTGGAGGTTTTTGCCATTGTTTGCAGAGGTGGCATTCAGCAGGTTCTGACCAGTTCTGGAGAACCAATAGCAGAAATTATGAGTAGTTCGGAGAACCACTAAATACCACCTCTGACTGGCCTCATCCCCATCTATTCTCTAGCTCCCGAGTCCCAGCTGATTGGGAGGAAATAGGGATTTTGCTGTAACCTTCCCCTGGAGTGGGAAGGGAATGAGATTTTACAGTATCCTTCCCCTGCCATGCCCACCAAGCCATGCTACACCCACCAAGCCATGCCCACAGAAATAATAGTAAAAAATTTTTGAATCCCACCACTGATTGTCTGCCAGAAAATGGCAACAAAAAATAATAATAATCACAAATCGTGAGCATGCGCCTGCGGAATGCTGCAATTAGTTGTAAATGTGAGCCAATTGCCAAGCACTTGAAATGCAATCACATGATTACAAGGAGGAGTGGGCAGTCATAATTCTGAGGATGGGTCATCAATGTTTTTTTTAAAGCCCATTGTAACTTTGAATGGTCATGAAACAATAGTTTGTAAGTGGAGGATTACCGGTAATAAAAGTGGAAAATATATCTGAAGCAAATCTCAAATGCAGTGCGCCCTCAAAAATCACCTCTTTTCGAATAGAGACTTCCAGGTCTTCTACTTTGCCTCCTCTATGCTGATTATGTAGGTTCTCCTTCAAGTTCTCCTTTGCTCTTGGAGTGTAGGGGATGAAATCATTGTCCATCCGCAGAAAAAGTACAGGCTCTTCACGAATGCAAAACACAATGCATTCCTGCAAAGAGAAGAACTGTGTTGGCTAAATTCTCGAGAGAGTATAGAGAAGTGCTGATTTACGTACAAAGCTTTTCTTGTCTGCAATAATGATCTACAAGTTCACTGACACGTTTTTCACCTTGCCCTTCAGGGCACTTGTTCAAGGGCAAACTTCTAAGTGTGCAAGAGAACAAAAGATACACTGCAAAAAAAACACCAGATTTCTTCTGTTGTTAGGCAAAAGTCAAAGATACGTCAAAATGCCTATGGAGAGAAACTGGGAGTTCCACTGTTTTCTCCCATCTAATAACATGTGCATAAAAGCAAGTGCACATATCTATAATGCATTTGAACCCTGCTTGTGAGAAAAATATGTGGGGGCTACAATGGTGCTTTTGTCTTGACACAAATAGGCATGCAGAACTTTCAGCCAATGTTAAGCCTTGGTGGTGCAGTAGTTAGAGTGCAGTACTGCAGGCTACTTCTGCCGACTGCCTGAAATTTAGCAGTTCAAATCTCACCAGGCTCAAGGTTGACTCAGCCTTCCATCCTCCTGAGGTGGGTAAAATGAGGACCCAGATTGTTGGGGGCAATATGCTGATTCTGTAAACCACTTAGAGAGGGCTGTAAAGCACTGCAAAGCGGTATATAAGTCTAAGAGCTACTGCTATTGCTAAGCAGAAGCGTCCAATCTTGGCAACTTCAAGACTTGAGGACTTCCAACTCCAAACATTCCCCGGTCAGCCATGTATTTCAGTTTGGCTTTCTTTCATATACGGACCTTATGACCATCATTCTGGAGCTTCTGCAGGACTTGCTTGAATCCACCAAAGCTGGGCTGCCCCATCCCAAACACTGCATATCCTCCTTTGGCCTGCCGAAAGTTGGGAGCGCCACAAGTGCTGGAAGTATTCAGGACATCTGCTTTGCCATATACATCACGGACCATAAAATATTTCCCCTACATGGAACAATAACAAAAAATGGAGAGATATCAATGTGCAGAACAGGTAGTGTAAGCATTTGGTCAATTAACATCCTCACAAAAATAACATGATTGAGAATTTGCAGAGGACCAGGCAAATTCATGGAAGACAGCCCTATTATGGTCATTGCCTATTAATGCTCAACAATAAACATTCAGCAATATTATGTGCTTCAATGCATCGCTCGTTGGGCAGGGAAGCAGAATAGGAAGGCTGCATCATGATTCTTGGCCTCTGTTGGCCATTATGAGAAAAGAGATGCTGATTTTTTGGCCCAGAAAAGCTCTTTTTTAATGATTTTGATCACCACCTCCTTTTGAATATCCATACATAATCCGCAACATTCACCTGGACAAGATAGTGTTCTGGAGTAGATTCTGTAATCCGCCCCACAGTATAGCTGGCTTTCATTAAGTCGTCATGTATTTGAAATTCTTCTTTGCAATTGTAGCTGTAAGAAACACAGGACAGAAGTTGCCTGATTGTTTTTTCTGCAACTAAAATATCTTTTTGGGGATTAAAAAAGCATTGTAAGATTCCATTGCTTAATTTCCTATTCACAGAAAGTTGATACATCCTACGCAGATGGTAAAGTCTGCCACAAAATAAACAAACAGCCATAAGTCAAATTATTTGGTGTAACGCTACTATTTTATCCTGAACATGTATACATATTGTTATGTAGTCTATACAAAATTACAATCCAATTAATAACATTAATTGCATCTCCAAATTATCTTGAAAAATTAAGAACCACCGTATTTTTCAGAGTATAAGATGCACCAAGATTTTAAAAAGGCAAATTTAAAAAAAAAAAGATTTTTGCACTCTGCAGACCTCCCCAAAATGGCCCGTTTTTCGCAAAAAAAGGGTGGGGCATGCATAGCCTTTAGAAGGCTTGTAGAGTGCTCTTGGGAGCTGGAGGGGGTAAAATCAAGCAAAAAACCGGGCCGTTTTTTCCAAAATGGGGCTGTTTTATTGTCAAAAAAGGGCCCATTTTTCACTCATTTCTTCCCTCCCCAGCCCCCAGGAGCACTCTGGAAGCCTCCTAAAGGCTATGCACAGCCATTTTGGTGAAGGGGCGGAGTTTCAGGAGGCCGAAAATGTTGTATTCAGTGTATAAGATGCACCCAGATTTTCACCCTCTTTTTTGAAGGAAAAATGAGCGTCTTATACTCCGAAAAATACGGTAGATTCTTATATCATTCTTATACTTTAAATCAATTAACAATACACAAAAAGTATTGAGAGAGAGAGACTGACAGACTTATTTGATTTGATTATCTATGAACTTGGACCTGGGTAGCAGAAATTGTTATGTTGTGCTTCACATGGTCAATTACTTTAAGTCATTTGTCCATTGCAGCAACTTTCCAACATATTTGCCACCATGTGAAAATTCTCAAATCAATTTCTGCTTTCCAGGCTCCTGCTACTACCTGTCTGGCTGTAACCAATTACAAAACTATCAATTATTTGTTTCAAAGTAGTAAAGCCAATATGGCCATTATCTTAGATAATGGGCTCAATTGTGATTTGTTTCGTTTTGCAATTATAAAAAACAATCAGTGCAAAAAGACAGAAAAGGTTTTCAAAATTACCACCCATGACAAAAACTATTACTTTGTTTTCTCTAACAGCATCCTCAGAGCTCCAAGATCCCACAGAGATCCCAGAGATGGTCCTAGGCATAACAACAGTGTATGGCTGAATTCTGAGGTGTATCCACCTATCCAGCAAAGAGAGAGAAATTCATAGAGTAACAGAATTGGAAGGGGCTTTGGAGGTCTTCTAGTCCAACCTCCTCCTTGAGCAGGAGACTTTAGAAAAATGGTTGACCAATCTTTTTTTGAAAGCCTCCAGTGATGAAACACCCACAACATCTGAAGGCAAGCTATTAGTTGACTGCTCTCACCGTTAGGAAATTTCTCCTTAGTTCTAGGCTGCTTCTCTTCTTGGTTAGAGATTAAGTTAGACTAAGAAAAGGAAGCAGAGGATAATCTAAGGAGCTTGTGTAAAGCTATGTTTTGGGACTATTTTCTCTGTCTATAAAAGCCACTTGTTTTGCTTTATTTTTCAATATCCAAATTGTGCCTATCAGTTCATAAATGTTGCCTGTTCTTCATTTATATGCTTAAGTTTCATAAACCAACTATGAGGCAACTCAGTTTTAAGGGGAAATAATAAATATGATCAGATTGGGAAAACCTCTTTTGGGAGAATGAGATGGACATGAATTACTTAGCTTTTATATTCAGCTATGTCATTCCTCTCTTGATTTTAACGTGCAAGTTTTATATGCCAACAAAAACTTGTTAATTTTATTTTATGCTGTGGCTAATATTTTTTTTTGGGGGGGGGGGGTTGCGAATAAGAATAAATATTCAAACTGTCATACATAGGGCAGGTTTCTGTGTGTGTGTTACGCCAACAAAGACCCACCCTAACTTTTGACATTCTGGAGTTTCAAGATTTTTCTCCAGCCCATTCCCATCTGAGATAACAAAATCAGGTGGGGAACAGAATTCCTAACCATAATCCACGGCAAATGGGCTATAATCAATTTAGTAGGCCACAAGAAGAGATGGTTTGTTTTAGAGAAGCCTTTATTAATTTGGTGTTCCCCAGATGTTTTGTCATCCCCAGGTATGAATACCAAGTTCACACACACAATATAAAATATGAAAGGGAAAAAAATGCTAGGTCTCTTTTCTTAGCCTAACTCTTTATATAGACAACATTACAGCCCTTAGAAGACCACGAAGCTCCAGAAGATTGAGACAAAAGATGAAAGGATCTGCAGAGAATATAGGTGGTGGTTGCAACTCACGTAATAACAACAGGAGCCACCTTATTAGTAATGATAGACTTGGCTTTGTTATTGTGCAGGCCAATGGTCTGGAAGGAGTGGATGCTGAGGGAATGGTGATCCTCCATGGTTCCACTGCCGTGAATGTTCTCAAATGTTGCTGTTGCTACTGTCTGCTGAGCTGTGCTGGCAGTTGTACCCATAATCCACAGGCAACTGTACCAATAAAAATAATCAGAAGATGAATAAGCAGAAGGGAAATGTTAAGACTTCAGTATTCTGCAAAGAGGAAGGGAGGAAGGAAGGGAAGATGGGAGGGAGGAAGAAAGAAAAAGACACATAGACAGGTAAAAAGGAAGGAAGGAAGGAAGGAAGGAAGGAAGGAAGGAAGGAAGGAAGGAAGGAAGGAAGGAAGGAAGGACGGTGGGTGGGTGGGTGGGTAGGTGGGTGGGTAGGTAGGAAGGAAGGAAGACAAACAGACAAAAAGGAAAGAAGGAAGGAAGAGGAAGGGAGCGAGGGAGGGAGAGAAAGAAAAGAAAGAAAAAAGGAAGGGAGGAAGAGGGAGGAAGGAAGAAAGACAGAAAGACAGACAGAAAAGGAAGGAAGGAAGAAAAAGAAAAAACAAATATATTTAATAAAGGCAATCAGGATTTTGTTTGCATGCATTATTTATTTACAGGACATATGGCTGAAGAGCCAGCTGACAGCAAAATTTAAGGGATGAGAGCATGCCCACCCTATCTAACCTAGTAGGACAGAGATACCTTCAACGAGAGGTGCTCCCACAAGTAACCTGCTCCTCTGCCACTTAAGGCTTTAAAGGAGATAACCAGCACCTTGAATTGGACCCAAAAAGCATCTGGAAGCCAGTATAATTGATGAAGCCATGCTCTTACTATTTGACATTGTTATCTTCCCCATTTCAGAACGAGAGCTTTCAGACTCTGTTCAGGAAAAAACTGGGGATTTCTCAGGCATTCTTCACAAAACTCTGGATGAAAGGCAGAGCTGATGTTGCATAGGAATGAGGAGCCTACAAGAATGTTTCAAGCATCATTCTAGGGATTAAAATCCTGGCATTCTGTGGCAGATAATGAAGAAGTTCTTGGCAGTGCTGAAAACATTGCCGAAACTGGAAAAAAATAAATCACAAGCCAGTGATCTATTGCTGTACCCACAGCCCATTCTGGCAACTCTTGACGACTTCCAAAGTAGTCGTTTGTTTAATAAAACAAGGTAAAGACTGAGTAAATAGTCTGGAAAGTATTTAGAACCATCCATGATCCTGCAGTGTTGTGACTTGCAATGTGATTACAGCTTCAACAAAGTCCTATTAAAGAGGTAGTAGTTAAATCAGTAGCACACCGAACAGTGGATTGGGCCATGACTTTATTTGTAGAAGTTGAGTCAGCATGTTTCTTTATAGGTAGTGACTGCTAGACCCAAATATTAAAAACATGGTTGAAATCTTGCAGGGTGGCAAAATATTCTAAGATATTAACCACAAGCTTATTTTGGTATTAACACCTGCAAGTATCCACATGAACTGTCAGAAGTCTCCAGATCTTATCAACCATCCAAAGAACCAAACATTAGGTAGTATAGTAAACATGTTTTTTTCATCCTGTTCCCATGAAGTTTTTTCTCAGACTAACTAATAGCCCAGCATTGCCCGGGAATTTATTTATTTATAGGGGGAAAATGTCCAGACCAAATGTAATTTCTAATGTTGGATTTTCCCCCCTTACCAGAGGGAGCCCCCTTGTGGAGGACTATGAAGCCATTACCATGGCAACTCCACTGCGCTATACAGTAGAAGCCATTTTACGGCAGGACAGTAGAAGCCATTTAAAGGCACAAGCTGCATCTTAACAAAACACACACACCGAGGGGTGTTAGGGGTGTCTTATCCCCACAGTATTTTTTTCCAGAGAGTAAGTCATCTGTGTACCAAGTTTGGTTGAAATTGCTCAAGGTGTTTCAGAGTTACGCTGGAACACACACACACACACACACACACACACACACACACACACAAACAGCCATATATATTTCTCTCCTCCTTCCTTAGAAAGGGGCCAGCTGTTCTGAACAGCTTGAACTTGTCTTGTAAACATCTTCTTCTGGGGAATTGAGAATGAACTAGAAGGGTGAGCGGAATTATTTAATCAACTTATTTGACTGCCAATCTCAAATGTCCTTGGGCAGTTATTAAAAGTCAATAAAACCCAAACACATATAAAAAATTAGAAGGCAGCAACTAAGAAAAAATCACAAACATAAATTACCATAACTAGAAGATGGGTTCCTTCGCACATCTGGTGCCCCAGGCTCTAGTATAAAATTTGTTCTTTGAAGACCTTATGAAAAGCCAGGAGGGTTGGGGTTAACCTGGTCTCTGGAGGGATGATGTTCCCACGAGTACACAGAAAAGCTTCTCCTTATGGGACAGTCCAGGAAATTAATAAACCAATTGGGATTGTTCCGGAGCAGGGGTCTCCAACCTTGGCAACTTTAAGACTTGTGGACTTCAACTCCCAGAGTTCTTCAGCTGGCTGAGGAACTCTGGGAGTTGAAGTCCACAAGTCTTAAAGTTGCCAAGGTTGCAGTGGTGGGTTATCAATTTTTTTTACTACCGATTCGGGCATCCGGGCAGGTGGGTGGAGCCTCCCTCCACTGCTATTACTGGTTTGCCTGATCCAGGCCGAACTGGGAGCAACCCACCTCTGCAAAGTTGGAGACCCCTGTTCTGGAGGGTCTACAGCATGATC
The DNA here is from genome assembly GCF_051295495.1 of Thamnophis sirtalis. Lineage (NCBI taxonomy): Eukaryota > Metazoa > Chordata > Lepidosauria > Squamata > Natricidae > Thamnophis > Thamnophis sirtalis. Next base: position 36,473,375 of record NW_028261395.1, read on the forward strand.
TAATCAAAGTCCTCATGGCCATCTGGAATGAGAGGGTGACGGGGGCTAAGAAACAGATTGCATCTGGGCAACCATGTCCCGGGGGCCTAGATGAGAATCTAGAGCAGCACTGGTAGAGACGAGGAGCAAACCTGATTGAACATGTCCTTATCACAATGAGGCTTACTTCCTCGTGATATGGACAGCAAAACACTTATCAGGGTTCCAATTAATACCCTCAACGAAAGAAGACTCCGAGGCTTGAGCTTCCTCAAAGTTCCATTTTATTAAAGGTGTCATATTGGCACATCTGGGAAAACCCGAATCTGAAAGCTTCCAAGTTTTTCCCACCCAAATGAAAGTTCAATTCCCTTTCTAGCACCCAAATAGCAATAACAATAGCAATAGAAGTTAGACTTATATACTGCTTCATAGGGCTTTAAGCGGTTTACAGAGTCAGCATATTGCCCCCAACAACAATCCGGGTCCTCATTTTACCCACCTCGGAAGATTAGATTAGATTAGATTTATTTATTTATAGGCCGCCCTTTTCCCTGAGGGGACTCAGGGCGGCTTACAATCAAAAAAGGAAGGGGAGTGTAGGACAATACCAAAAAGAAATGTGCACAAAGTAAATTAGACAATAAAACTCAACATTCACTCAGCATTCGGGAGGGGCGAAAATAAGATTATCCCCAGGCCTGACGGGCTAGCCAGTTCTTGAGGGCTGTGCGGAAGGCCTGGACGGTGGTGAGGGTACGAATCTCCACGGGGAGATTGTTCCATAGTGTCGGAGCCGCAACAGAGAAGGCTCTCCTCCGAGTAGTCGCCAGTCGGCACTGACTGGCGGATGGAATACGGAGGAGGCCAACTCTATGCGATCTGATGGGACGCAGGGAGGTAATTGGCAGAAGGCGGTCTCTCAAATAGTCAGATCCACTACCATGGAGCACTTTATAGGTGGTGAGTAGGACCTTGAAGTGCACCCGGAGATCAACAGGTAGCCAGTGCAGCTCACGGAGGATCGGTGTTATGTGGGCGAACCGTGGTGCGCCCACGATCACTCGCGCGGCCGCATTCTGGACTAGCTGAAGTCTTCGGATGCTCTTCAAGGGCAGCCCCATGTAGAGCACATTACAGTATTCCAGCCTAGAGATCACAAGGGCTCGAGTGACTGTTGTGAGGGCCTCCCGATTCAGGTAGGGCCGCAACTGGCGCACCAGGCGAACCTGGGCAAATGCCCCCCTGGTCACAGCTGAGAGATGGTGGTCAAAAGTTAGCTGTGAATCCAGGAGGACTCCCAAGTTGCGGGCCCTTTCTGAGGGGTATAAATTTTGTCCCCCCAGCCTGAGTGATGGTATGTTGGTCAAATTTTTGGGAGGGAAACACAACAGCCACTCGGTCTTGTCTGGGTTGAGTATCAGCTTGTTTGCTCTCATCCAGTCTTTAACGGCTTCCAGTCCCCGGTTCATCACGTCCACCGCTTCATTGAGTTGGCACAGGGCGGACAGATACAACTGTGTATCGTACGCATATTGGTGGTATTTTATCCCGTGCCTTCGGATGATCTCGCCCAGCGGTTTCATGTAAATGTTAAATAGTAGGGGGGATAGGACCGACCCCTGCGGCACTCCATAGGTTAGGGGCCTCAGGGACGATCTCTGCCCCCCCACTAACACCGACTGCGACCTGTCCGAGAGATAGGAGGAGAACCACTGCAAGACAGTGCCGCCCACCCCTATCTCCCGCAGTCGTCGCAGAAGGATACCATGGTCGATGGTATCGAAAGCCGCTGAGAGGTCCAGGAGAACTAGGATGGAAGCGTGGCCTCCATCCCTAGCTCTCCAGAGATCATCAGTCAATGCGACCAAAGCGGTTTCTGTGCTGTAACCGGGTCTGAAGCCAGACTGGAAGGGGTCAAGATAGTTAGCTTCCTCCAAGGTACGCTGAAGCTGGAGAGCCACCACCTTCTCAACAACCTTCCCTACAAAGGGGATGTTGGAGACTGGACGATAGTTATTAAGAACAGCTGGATCCAGAGACGGCTTCTTCAGGAGGGGTCTTACCACCGCTGTCTTGAGCGCGGTGGGAAAGTACCCCTCCCGAAGAGAAGCGGTAACAACCGCCTGGATCCAGCCTCGTGTCACCTCACTGCTGTTGGCAACCAGCCAGGAGGGACACGGGTCCAGTATGCAGGTGGAGGCACTCACAGCTCGCATAGGATGGAAGGCTGAGTCAACCCTGAGCCGGTGAGATTTGAACAGCCGAACTGCAGAACTGCAGTCAGCTGAAGTAGCCTGCAGTGCTTTATTTAACCACTGCGCCACCTCGGCTCTGTCCATTACATGGTCCAATCAGACAGTGTCCCAACTGGAGATGCCTCCCAGTCACGCCACTCCAGGTACAGGGCAAGATGTCCTTGACTCTCTGAGAAAGGGATGTTATTTAGACTATATATCTCCCATACTCCATATAATCCCCTGCTCCCAGTTTCCCACAGCAATAAATAGCTTCCAGGTCTGACAATAAGGGTTTCTGCCCTTATTGCATCTACAGATAACCACTCATTTTTTTTAAAAAAGCAAAGACATAATTGATTAAATAAATCAGTGGCCCCTAACTTTTTGGGCACTCTTTCCATGGAAAGTGATTTTTCCGTGGACCAGAGGGAATGTGGTTTGTGTGCTGCCTATACCCCGTGGATGGGGTTTAGCTTGTTTGTGCGGCCTGCTTTCTGCCATGCTGCGGCCTGGTGCCAATCTATGGGCCAGGAGTTGGGAACCCTTGAAATAAGCAACTAAGTTTAAAAATAAGCAACTGAAAACTGATGGTTGGCCAATCTTCTTCAAAAGAATCTGTATTAGGGGTGGGTTTCAACCGGTTCGCGGCGATCCTTGTGAACCGGTTGGTCGGCAAACCCAGAAGTAAGTAACTTCCGGGAACAGCGAAGGGCTCAGCCGCCCTCCCGCTCTCCTTACCCGGTTTTGACGAGTTCTGCGCTTCCACGCATGCGCAGGACGCATATAGCGCCTGCGCGATCCTCCAGGAGCAGCTGGAGCATCGCATAGATGCTAGTACGCATGCAAGCGCCGTGCGCGTGCACACCGCATGCGTGCACCAGGACGCCGCCAGCCCCGTTCCAACCAAACCAGTTGGAACGGGGCGAGAAACCCACCCCTGATCTGTATCATGATCTTTCACATATGTGTTAATGTGAGAGAAGATGTTTTGATTGGCTGCTTATCTTGTCATGAAATTTCTTCTGGAATTCCGGTTGCTACTCTAATTCTAGCAGTGGTCTTTCTTACTCTATGGATGGGCAGAATTTTCATGATCAACTTTAAAAAGAACGAGTTAAATTTGTTTTGCATGCACATAGCCTCCCTTATGAAATGAATATTTATAATCGGATAGTTACGGTATTTTAAAAATTCATATATTCACTGTTTTACAGACTGTGGCCTACTTCATAAGATCCTTTGAGTTCAGAACTTTCTATAAAGCACAGTTCCAATTTGTTGTTTCTGTGACAATATAGCAAATCATTTTTGAGTACTTTGGTTCAATTTTTTTTCACCCTGCTTATCACAGTTCCTGATGGATTTACACTGTTGTATTTATGATGCACTGAAGATTTTTACTACTTGGATTAATAGGTGACGGCATTCTGCCAAATTGCAAAGCAATAGCCTGTTTCCCCAAAAATAAGACCTCCCCAGTTAATAAGCCCAATCAGGCTTTTGAGTGCATGAGCTAAAATAAGCCCTCCCCTGAAAATAAGTCCTCCCCGAAAATATTGCAATACAGTAGCAGCCATGAAGTGACCACGCTCGCTGCCTCCTGCATCTCAAAAATAATAAGATCTCCCTGAAAATAAGGCCAAGCACTTATTTCAAGGATCAAAAGAAAATAAGACCCTGTTTTATTATGGGGAAAACACGGTAGTAGAATAGAGTCCAATTGGTTGAAAAGTCTTTAGCCTTCTGCAGAATTTTTTAGTCAAAGTTGCATGCATATTATAAGACATGGAAGCAGTAATTCTATCTATCTATCTATACACACACAGACATACACACACACACACACACACACACATGTATACATACTGTTTCAAATCTTGAAACATGAAACATAGAACTGCTGAGAGCAGGACATCTTCATTTCCTTGTAGTTGCTCTTCTCACCTTTGTGATTCATCCAATTACCTAGTAAAAATTCATTAACCTCCTAATCTATTATGAGTTTAAGGGAATATGATTTTGTACAAAATTCGGGTTCAATCTTCATTTTCCACACTAGAAAACAGACCCAAAATCAGAGTGAAATCCTCTCGGTTCAGCCCAGTTTGGCTGAATCAGTAGGGCCGAACCGGTAGTAAAAAAAATAGCTTCCGGCGATCGCACGGCTCCTCTCACTTATGAGTGCAGGACTATAACTGTTGCTTTTATCCCTACGATTTATATTGATATTGTTTCCTAGTATGATTTGATTGCTTATTTGTACCCCATGACTATCATTAAGGGTTGTACCTTATGATTCTTGACGAATGTATCTTGTCTTTTTATGTATACTGAGAGCATATGCACCAAATTCCTTGTGTGTCCAATCACATTTGGCCAATAAAGAATTCTGATTCTTTTTTTTCCCCGTTAAAACTGAACACCCTTGATGCATCTCCATTCCCCTTAAATGTAATAAATCTTCCTTCTAAAATTGTAATGTCTATGCACTACTTTTCCTGTACTTCATGCAACACTTAGAAGCATACAGATAGCTGAAGAATCTACAATACTCAGGTATTCTGGTTGGGAAACTAGAAGAAACCAGCTTAAGGGAAGCTGAATTATACTATTGTTTGATTTCATCCATCCCAAGAGATGTCCTCGGAGAAGCAGTTGGGATTGTGACATGCAACTTGGGGAGGGATGTAGTGGAGCACCACCCCAACCTGAACAACCCCTCTTGTGGGAAGAGTACCAAGTTGGGGTTGTGTGCATTAGAAATATGAACTGGATTTACACTGGCTAACCTGGGCAATGGCACCATCAGAAATATAAGTTCTACAGAGGAATTATTGTATCTGTCATCTACACCTCTATAACTGTCTGGTTTGGTTCTGCAAGCCAACAAGACAGACACAGACTTCAGAGGATAATCAGAACTGCAGAAAAAACAATTACTACCAACCTGCCTTCCATTGAGGACCTGTACACTGCATGAGTCAAAAAGAGGGCTGTGAAAATATCTATGGACCCCTCACATCCTGGACATAAATTGTTTCAACTCCCACCTTCAAAATGACACCATAGAGCACTGCATATCGACAACTAGACACAGAACAATCACTCTGCTAAACAAATAATTCCCTCAACACTGTCAAACTATTAAGTCTGCATTATTATTATTATTATTATTAATCTTCTCATTGTTCCCATCATCCATTGCCTCCCACAAATGACTGAATGACTGTAACTTTTCGCTTATATCATTACAATATATATTGATTGCTTCCTAATATGATTTGATTGCTTATTTGTACCCTATGACTATCATTAAGTGTTGTACCTTATGATTCGTGACAAATGTATCTTTTCTTTTATGTACACTGAAAGCATATGCACCAAAGTCAAATTCCTTGTGTGTCCAATCACACTTGGCCAATAAAGAATTCTTTTTCCCCCCGCACTTTTAATTTACAAACATGCAAAATACACACACACAATACGTCTGTCTGTCTGTCTGTCTGTCTGTCTGTCTGTCTGTCTGTCTGTCTATCTATCTATCTATCTATCTATCTATCTATCTATCTATCTATCTATCTATCTATCTATCTATCTAATACTACTGATAGTATCAGCTGGTCTTTGTGGCCTCTTCTTGTTTTTTTGTCCCTGCCTTGGTTCCTATTCAGCAGGCTGAGCCATTCATTCTACCCACACATCATCACAAGATTCGTATTGTCAAGAGGGATGGCTGACCTTCCAGGTTCAAAAACACCTTTGTGAATGTTACGCTTGCTTAAAATTGAATGTAAACTTTTTAGGGAAATTTAAAGGGGGAAAAATGAACAATAACCCATAAAACTGTCCACATTTTTTGGAGGGGAGGAATAGAGAACAAAATGAATGACAAATCAGCAACCACTCTTCTATTGTCCGATGAAAGTTTTTAAAAATGTTTTATCAAAGAGATCTGTTCTAGACACAGTCTCTACTCCTATTAATGGAGATAATTTTTGTGAGAGCTGTTGCAAGTCCATTAATGGAAGCACTTTTTATGCCAAAGCAGGGGGGTGGGGTATCACTTGATGCCATCTACTGTACCCATTACAACTGACATCATGTTCCCAATGATTGATGGTGTTCCTCCTTTTTGTACATTCCCAAGCCAACTCTCCTAACCACCCACACCACAAGAATTCTGACTAAAGGCCAAACTAATACATTCGCTTGGCCATCCCACAGGCCCTAAACCAAACCTAAAGAAGTCACATGTCAAAAACAACTCCAGTGTTGGGGAAATTTGTGTGAATGGTGCAGGCTGGAACTTGTGCTGGTGTTGTGTGAAAGAAGGCTTCAAAGAAAACACAAAGTTTTCATTGGTTCCATTAATATCCATATTTCTTTTGAAGAGCACAGAGTACTGTACCTTTAGCCCAGGGATGGGTTCAGGCTTCTGTTACTGCCGGTTCGCTCAGGGACGTGCTTCAGGCACGGTACAAAAAATTGCTTCTGCGCATGAGCAGGAGTAAAAAACAAGATGGCGGCACCGTAGATGGTGCCGCAATAGAATAAGATGGTGGTGCAAAAGAACCACTTTGGGTTTGTGCCCAAAGATAGTTACTATCTACTCAGCTGACCCGGTAGGGACCCACCTCTGCTTTAGCCCAATTAAGGAGACTGAAACATTGGATCAGACCATTCAAGTTCTATATGGGTTATTCCAAGAAAGGCATTTAGATGTTAATGAAAAACTCACACTGGTCGGCAGATGATGCTGTTAATATGGCACAGCAATATATATCTTACAACAGTGATGGCAAACCTTCTCAGCACTAAATGCCAAAAAGGGAGGGAGCATGTGTGTGCGTTGGTTTCCGGTGCACACTGGCCAGCTGGTCTTCCGGTTTCTGTCATGCATACACACGTGACAATCAGTTGGCCAGCGTGCATGCGCACACCAGAAACCAGAAGACCAGCTCTTCCAGTTTTTGGCACTGCCACACACATGAAGGCTAACTTATTGTCTTGCGTGCATGTGCACCAAAAACCCGGAAGAAGAACAGGCGATGCCATGCGTGCCATGCGAGATGGCTTTGCATGCCACTTTGGCCATGCGTGCTATAGGTTCGCCATCATGGTCTTACAATATCTTGAATCCCCAAGGACTTATGTAAAGGTCTACAGCTCGGCATTCGATACCATCATTCCAGACATTATTTCTTCTAAACTGACTCAGCTAGCTGTACCTGGCCATACTTGTAGGTGGATTTCTAACAGATAGGAAGCTGCAGGTGAAGCTAGGCAAAATCACATCAAATACCTGTACAATTAGCACAAGTGTCCCCCAGGGCTGTGTGCTCTCTTCATTACTCTTTTCTCTCTCAAAGGATCCCTCTGTTAAAGTACTGAAGGTTGCAGATGATAAACTGTCATTGGCCTCAGTTGGGACGATGACGAGTCTGCATATAGACAAAGAGGTAGATCAACTGGCCCTGTAGTGCAGCCAGAACAATATGGAGCTCAACACTCTTAAAAGAGTAGATATGATAGTAGATTTTAGGAGGGGCAACATTAGTCCACACAGCATCAATAGTAGAGAGCTTCACGTTTCTGGGATCTATAATCTCCCGGAACTTGAAATGAACACTTAACATTAGAACTGTCATTAAAAAGACACAACAAAAAATATTCTTCCTGCACCAACTCAGAAAGCTCAGACTGCCCAAGGAGCTGCTAATACAATTCTGCAGAGGAATTATTGAGTCTGTCATTTGTACTACTATAGCTGTCTAATCTGGTACAGAAACTGAACACGACAGGCAGAGACTTCGATGGATAGTTAGGATTGCAGAAAAAACAATTGCAACCAGCCTGCCTTCCACTGAGGACCTGTATATTTCACAGATCAGAAGGAGGGTTGAGACAATATCTGAAGACCCCAAACATTAACTGCTTCAACTTCTCCCGTCAAGATGCCACTATAGGGCACTGCATGCCAAAACAACTAGACACAAAAGAGAGTTTTCCCCCATGCCATCACTCTGCTAAACACCAGGGGTGGGTTTCTCGCCCCGTTCCAACCGATTCGGTTGGAACGAGGCCGGTGGCGTCCGCGCACATGTGCGCAGTGCGCGCATGCACATGTGCGGTGCATGCATGCGTACTAGCATCTGTGTGATGCTCCAGCTGCTCCTGGAGGATCGCGCAGACGCTGTATGCGTCCTGCACATGCGTGGAAGCGCAGAATTCGGCAAAATCAAGTAAGCAGCGGGTGCGGGCGCACGCGGGCGGGGGGGGGGCTTCGCTGTTCCCGGAAGTTACTTACTTCCGGGTTCGGCGACCAACTGGATCGCAGGGACCGCCGCGAACCAGTTGAAACCCACCCCTGCTAAACACATAATTCCCACAGCACTAACTTTTGCCTAAGTACCGTGTATATATATAGTGTATATATAACCCTATAGTAGGGCTGTATTACTATTATCCTTCTCATCTTTCTTACTACTTACTTCTATTGGAATCTTATGACTATCACTTTGTTATATTTTGATTTATCATTGTAACCTATGATTTTATTATTTATGACTTCGTTGCGTTTATGTGTACTGAGAACTTATGCACCGGAGACAAATTCTTGTATCTCTACTCTTCCCTACTCTACTCTACTCTACTCTACCCTACCCTACCCTACCCTACCCTACCCTACTCTACTCTACTCCCCTCCCACCCCATTCCATTCCATTCCACTCAGCAGATATCTAAAATGTGATCTCAGTTCAGATACAGAAAGCATACTGCAAGTGTGGAGGGAAGTATCTGCAAGCTGAGAAAGCACAAGTGACCTAAAATTACTACATATCCCAAAGTTAGTTTGAAGCTGATAAGTTGTTACCTCATTTTTTTTCATTCATCTTATCTTCAGACAGACATTTAAGGATAAATTAGGTAAATTCAGAATTAATGTTACTGAAAGATGGTAACTGTCAAAAGAGTAACCAGAAAAAGTTTATAATCAAGTGGAAAATTGAATTGGGGCTTCCTATCCCAATATTGATAGGATTCACATTTCATGCTAAGCCATGTTTGCTTAATCACAGCTCGTAAAAGCACAGGGACTGGATTCGCATATTATGCTACACCAAAACAAACTCATATTACTGTATAGCTAAGCCAAAACAAGGTGAAGAGAATAAATTAGTCAATACAACATACTGTTATTAAGAAATTAATTTAGCCATCTCAGCTGAAAGATGAATAAATCACATTTCTTTCAATTTATATGAGTGACAGAGGCCAAACAATTCATCTTTATGGCTGGCTGTCAATGCAGATTAACGTTTAGATGTCACTGCATCTGACCACGAACAAATACACATTTTAACAGATCCCAGGAGATGAGAGGACAGAATACAACTCACTCCCATTTCTTGCTTCGGCATTTCCACTCTATCAGAAGGTGGCTTTGTACGCAAAGACACAACAGCCCAGGATCCCAAAAGACTACAGCAAAACGCAACAACTCTGCTTCCAAAGACACAATAGCAGTGTTGTTTCCCTGCCAGCCACTCGTGGGGGGTGGGAGGGAGCTCCATCCCTCCCCCTGAATTGTCCTGTGCCACAGTTATTCACACATCTTGAATTTACATTCCACCATAAGAAGAGAGACTTGGCAGGAATCAGAGACAAGCCTAACAATGGGCTAAATTTAGATAGTGTGGCTAACAGGGAAGAGAATAGAGGCCCACAGTTGCAGGATGCATCTGTTTAGGTCTCCGCTTCTACTTGGCAGGAGGGATTCCTTTGGCCTGTTTTTGTTTTAGCTAAGAGAATCGGTGCAAAGAAGAAAAAGCACTTATATACACACACACACAAGCGCGCGGACACACACCTTTAGCTCCCCTCCCCCCCCAAAAAACCCTTTCATCTGAGCCAGACTCATGCATGACTTAGCAATTAAGTAGGACATCTTGAAAATTGTTTCTGGCTTTCAAGTCATCTCAGCGCAAATATTACCATATTTTGCAGTCAAGTTAAGGTGAATTCCGCTTCCTTTCTATCTGCTCCAAGGAAAAGGCTACGCATGACAGCCAAGCGGAGAGACTTTGCCATTGCAAACGCTGGCAGGGCGAAGTCATTTTCTGAAAATCATAAACTGCTGTTTGGAACCCCAGGCCGCCGTTCCCCATTTCATCCATGTTTTTTGGCAAGCCGAGACATCCTTTAGTTTAGTAGCTTGGCAAGCTAACATCTTTTCACCTCCCATTTGCTTCGGTTGAGTTCATTTCTTTTCAAGACTGCTCTTCTTTCCAACAATGAGAAGGGGAAAAGGGCAGTTAAAAACTCACAAAAGGGAGCTAGCTGGTTTACACAATCAGCGTAAGACACGGTTCATGCGACATCTTTGGGCTTTTTGGAAAAACAATCCCATTTTTGACGTCACACCTGGCAGAGGGGATTCTACTGAAGTGCTGGGGTGTAAACTCCCTCCAGGAACATGGAAGAAGATATTTAACAAAACCAATCCTCCAACGTCACCTCCTAGAGTTCAATTCTTGATTTGAAAAAAGAAAAAGATCCGTAAAGTTAAACAATACTCAGAGGGACTAACTCAACAGGAAAGAGGAAAGTCACGCAAGAGAGACAAAAGCATTTCCATCCTCAAGCAGCGTGTTGTAAAATCAGGGCACATCTGTATATGACCTGAACCTCCGGGACAAAATGGAATTAGAGCAAAGGGCAGTGAACAGGGGAAATGTTATTGTAGCAGCCAGCAGCGGCTCGTAGTTGAACAGGTCAAGACGGAAATGATTTCACCAAACAGGTTGTCTTTTGGCATTTCCCAGGAAGCATCCGGAATATGCATTTGTTCCTTTTCCATCTCTGGGTCAAAAGACAACTATTTTTTTTTAAAGGCTCTTTTCCAACAGAGAAGGCCTTGGTGGAACCATAACAGTATCCTTACAGATCAGGGGTGTAAAACTCAAGGCCCGTGGGCGGTTCCATCCCGCAGGGTACTTAGATCAGGGCCACCTTGGAAACAGTGAAGGGCCGACCAGCGGTGCTTCTGCCAGCGAGAATGGGCTACCGAGCTCTGTTTTCGGCTGCCACGGCCTCCTGCAACCCTCTGCCAGTGAAAATGGAGCTTGGAAGGGTGCCCCCAACACGAGTGATGTTGAGCTGGCCATGCCCATCCTGGCCACACCCACTCTTACATCACCACCACTCCGAGGTCAAACACAACATGATGCGTCCCTCAATGAAACTGAGTTTGACACCCCTGTTATAGATCCCAGTTTGAGCTCTTTCTTTTGAACAATTTTAATTTATTAGGATGAGATTGACAATGGGACAATCCTGGGTACAGACAAAATAGAAGCCAGCATATCAAATGGCAGATATAAGGATCAGATTTTGTCAGCCGAAACCAAAAAATCCTGCACTGGAATAACTGCAGTTAAAAAGACAAAAACAGGAAACTGCAATTAAAGTTTTGGATGATAGACTCTTTAAAAACACATTTATCTGCATATCCAGTACAACATCAATTCTATTAATACTTCTCCAGAAATAAATTTATTTATTCAAGAGATGCATTTTAATATGACAAGGGGACAATTTGGGCATTTTGCTCTTCTCTCCAAATTTCCAAGTCTCTAGTTTTGCAAAATTATAATTCACTTTCTCAGTGTTTTCAGTATTTTTAAACAGTCAAATGCTTGTTTTATTAATTATAGGAAGTATCAAGAAATAAAGCTGAATGTTAGAATTCTATTTATCCTATAAACTGCCCAGATTCACTTAGATGAGATGGATTGTTTATAAATTTGATAAATACATGAAGATAGTACTCTACATGAGTCAAATGTCTATGTATTACTTTATGCTCTGTGAAGAAAAGAGATTTATAGTGAATTCATTTAAATTCTGCTTCTGCTGTTCAGCAGTGACACCTTCAAACATCTACCTTGACAGAAAGCTAAAAACATTGTGAGGGCAGGAAGGGGTATATTTTTTGAGAACCTTGATATTAATAAAATAACATTTTTGTACCTATTACTAGTTTATGTACTTACATTTCTGTCTGTTAAATATATACAGTACATACAATATATATAGCTGGATTGCTTGTAGGAACCCAAGGCTGCAATCTATGCCAAGTTGTGTATATGAAAGCAGTGGACATGGTAAGAATATTTTTACACCCATCTACTAATTTTGTGAAATGCCTATATCCGTGATGGCGAAGCTATGGCACGCGTGTTAAAGATGGTACGCGGCGCCCGCTCTGTGGGCACGCGAGTCGTTGCCCCAGTTCAGCTCCGCCGTACATGCGTGTGTGCCTCCTGCCGGCCAGCTAGTCTTCAGGTCTCTGCCAGTCATGCATGGGAGGCAGGGCACATGCAGGTGGCACATGAGCATGGATGTGGGGCTGCACACGCATGCACGGGGAGTGGGGTACATATGTGGGGGCAGAGGTGGGTTGCTGACAGCATTGCTGATGGTTCGCTGCACACACACTTTTCTGCGTGCACATGCTCAATTGACTATAAATTCTTCTGCGCATACACAGAACATAAAAAGATTACTAAAAAAGCACCTGGGAATCAGTTCAGGGGGGGGTGTCCACCCTGAGTCGCTGCCAGTTCTGCGACCCAGGCCAAAATACCACCGGTAGTGAACTGGTGGCAACCCACCTCTGTGCAGGGTGTGGGGTGCTTACATGGGGGCCGTGCACGCATTGCATTTGGGGGGTTCGGGTGCGGGCACACTTTGGGCACTCAGTCTGGAAAAGGTTAGCCATCACTGGCCTATATGATTCCTTGAACAGTGTCATATCTAAATCCTAGCCTGGAAGCCTGGAGAATAGTTAAGGGTTCGAGAAAAGATAATACTTAACTCAGGGAAAAGGCAATAGATGAGACTCAATATATCTGAGGTTGTAATTATGCAGACATCCCAATAATTTGTCTAGAAACACGAAATCAATAAATAACACCATGATTTACAGGCTTCTTTACACTTAATAATTGTAATCAACACCAGGATCAGCATAATCGCAGGAAAGTTTATAAATAATGACTGGTCATCCCATAAAAAGTGGCAAAGATCACCAAAGTCCTTTCATGTAAGCATGCAAAATTCATTGGCGAGTCAGCTGCAACTCTGAGAAATGCTTTTAAGGAAGAGAAGAAAGTGGCTTCCGATCTCCCCCCTTATATAGGCAGGAAAGAACATCAGGCATGACATTCTTGAGGAAGGGGAAGAAAGGTTCCTGTTTTTCCTCGTCAAGCTGTAGCAACAACTTGTGCTGGTCGTTCCGTTAAATGAGAACCATGCCAAGAAACACATCCTGTGCGGCAGGAGAAGTATCTGTAATCTGTAACACCCCTCCCTTGGTTTTCACTGCACTCCTTAAATATATATCAACACTAGCCGATAACCTGGTGTTGCCCGTATATTTATTTATAGGGGGAAAATGTCCAGACCAAACGTAATTTCTAATGTTGGATTTTCCCCCTTACCAGAGGGAGCCCCCTTATGGAGTACTGTGAAGCTGTTACCATGGCAACTCCTCTGCACTGCACAGAAGAAGCCATTTTACGGCAGTACAGTAGAAGCCATTTTAACGCACAACAGGCTGTATCTTAACAGAAAACACACCCCGGGGGATTTTAGGAGTGTCTTACACCCACAGTATTTGTTTCCAGAGAGTAAGTCATCTGTGTACCAAGTTTGGTTGAAATTGCTTGAGGCGTTCCAGAGTTATGCTGGAAAATACACACACACAGCCATTTTTATATAGGTTAGTTTAGGTTAGTTTAGGTTAGGCTAGGCTAGGCTAGGCTAGGCTAGGCAAGGCAAGGCAAGGCAAGGCAAGGCAAGGCAAGGCAAGGCAAGAAGATGCTTCATACCGAATTAATTATATTTTGAGATGGGGAATGTCCAACACAGATGATATTTTAACTCATGTGTCAGGATTGAAGGCTTAAAAAGTCTTCCTGGCATTTATTTTCAGCACTGCATTAATGATTTTAGAGGGATTAGCTTTAACCATGATTATATATTTAATCTAGACAGGGATATTACCCAATTGCTAGCTGTTGAATGCATGAACCAGAGGCGATTATCCTATAGAATAATCTTTAATTTACAATGGTTAATTTACATGGGCAGGACACAGGGAAAAAGTACAGATTTCAATAAGGGGTTTTTATTGTTAGTCTTTAGTAAACAGAGTCTGGGACAGGGGTGTCATGATTTAGTATGTGATGTGGTCAAATCCAGCCCATGGGGCCATCTAGGAAAATGTAAGGGTCTGGCCTGCGTCGCTTCGGCCCGGTCTACCCATTGTGAAGAAGAAACATGCCAGCAGTTTAGGGAGTGGTGTCAAGATGGCCACACCCACCCAGTGCATTAAGTTGGCCACGCCCACCCAGTCGCCCATACCTACCCAGTTGGCCATGCCCAAAGTCAACCACAGCCCTGATGTAGTCCTCAATGAAATTGAGTTTGACACCCCTGGTCTAGGACATTTCAAGAGAAATTTCAAAGCCTTCTTCATAGTGAACTTATTCAGGCGCAGATCCTTTGAACAATATGAAATGTTTCTTCCTAGGTTTCTTGCCACCTGGGCTCAGGTTCCATTTACAAAATAAGTTGCCAATGGACTCCCTTTCTATCTCTTGACTCATTATGTCTAACCTCCCTTCCTTTACTTCCCCAGCTTCTGCACAATCTCTCACATAAGCTCAGCACTGGGTTTGCATCTTTTTTGCAGAACACTAAGCATGCTGCAAGAAACATCTCACCCCCTCTGCAACCATGCAGTTCTTACATAGCACAATTGTAAGTCCATCCAGCACGGAGTTTCATAGTACTGATTTCTCTGTTCCTTCATCTCTTCTCTCCTTGCACCCAAAATGTCCAGGTTTCAAATGGTAGCTTGCAAGATTGGAAAGATGACGCTGACTGGAAATAGGCGATTTTTCCTACTTTTGAATTATATAAATACTATGAGATGCAGAGAGCAGCAAACCAAGTAAGAGGTTTGTAACTTCTGACATATGGCATATCATGTATCAGGAAGATGGCTTATAACTTTTTGGTGTACGCCTTTATAATAACAGTTCTGTTCTCTGCAGTGGAAGAAGTATTTATTCACTCTTTAAAAAAAAGAACTCCACAAAAATTTACAATCCAAAGTAACATGATATGGGGAAGAGTTTTGCTATTCAATTGTGCCATGTTGCAGAATTATGGTTTATTTGTCTTTGAGCAAAATGTCACTTATTTCAGGGGTCACCAACCTTTTGGATCTTAGGGACCACTAAATTCATAATTTTAAATCCCGTGGACCACTAATATGATCTGTCTAATGACCGGCTAGGTGGGCGTGGCTATGTGGTCATGTGGCTGGGTGGGCATGGCCAACTTGATGTCACTCACATCGAGGGGCACCTCATCAGCCCCTACTTGCCCCTCCCCTCCCAGACATTCCTCATCCGCCTGCCTGGGCTCTTTAGGGCTCCAACAGGAAGCAGTTGTTGGAACTAAGCAGCCACCATGAGAAAGAGTTGGCAAAACAGCTGGCTCAGTTCAGATTGGATATGGCCAAGAAAGAGGCTCAGTAGAAGCACCTTCCTGAGGACTACCAGCATAGGCTTTCCAAGCAGAGGGAAGACCGGCAGGAGCGCAAGGCCAGATACCGGCGCCTGGAGGCTCACCAGGCTGAAATGGTCAGCCAGTTCCAGACCATGATGCAGTCCCACTGGAACAAGATCCTGTGGCTCTTTGCCACGAGCAGTGCTTCCCTCTAGCCTTCACCCAAAGCCCCGCATCAGGAGGTGACGCCCTAGTGCTGTGTAATGTGAGCTCCCGTTACTTGTCCCAGCTTCTTCCAACCTAGCAGTTCAAAAGGATGTAAAAATGCAAGTAGAAAAATAGGAACCACCTTTGGTGGGAAGGTAACAATATTCTGTTCACCTTCAGCATTTAGTCATGCCAGCCACATGACCACGGAGACATCTTCAGACAGGGCTGTCTCTTCAGCTTTGAAACAGAGATGAGCACCACCCCCTAGAGTCTAGAACAATTAGCACATATGTGCAAGGGGAAAATTTACCTTTATCTTACTCACACAAGCAACCTACACACAGGCCCAAAGGAAACGGGCTACAGCTGCTTCCTAGCAAGTGCCAATTCTGGTGTTCTATTATCAAGCCATAATGTTATAACTTCAACTTAAAAGCCTATGTAACTATTCTAAATTGGATCATCATCTCTCCAGTAAACTGGATTAGGTACTAAGCTGAAACAGTTGCTCAGGGGGTGGAGGAATTCTTTGTTTTACAACTTTAGAACAATAAAGTTGGGCAAGCGTTCAAGTCACATCTGTTTTCAATATACTAAAGACAAAATTACATAAAGGTTTTTTTTTGTGTCTTTGTGTGTGTGCCTTTGAGTCAGTGTTGGCTCCTGGTGACTGACTGGACAAGCCCCTACAGTTTTCTTCACAAGATTTCTTTGGAAGTATCTTGCCATTGCTACTTTCCTAGGACTGAGAGGGAATGAATGACTCAAGGTCACCCAGGTGGCTTTGCGCTTTGAGACAGGAGTATAGCTCACAATCTCCCAGTTTCTAACTTGGTGACTTATCTTCATCAAAGTGGCTCTCAAGAAATTTAGGAGATAATTCTATCCAGAAGAAGAGTTACGTATAAGGAAATGGGAAACATACTGTAGTTTCCGGCGTATAAGACACTCCGAAGTATAAGATGCACCTAGCTATTGGGGAGGAAAACAAGAAAAAAATCTGCCTCTGCCTCCCAGCAATTTGCCTCCTTGCAGCAAACAGCAAACAGCCTGTTTCAGTTTCAGCCCAGCCTGATTAGCACAAGAAAATAAACCTGCCTCTGACTATGCCACTGAGCAATTTGCCTCCTTACTGCAAACAGCTAGTTTCAGTCTCAGCATAACCTGATTAGCACAAGCAGCTGATTGTCGGTTGGATCGGCCTCCCAACGGTCAGCTGTTTCAGGCTGCAGGATTGCCATGCCGCCTCTGTGGGCCCCATTTTCCGCCTCTGCATGACGCATTTTCAACCTCCGTATGCCTCATTTTCCACCCGTTGCGGTTGATGGTGATTAGAATAGGCGGAAAATGGGGTGTGTGAAGGCCGAAAATGAGGTGCCGAGAGGCCAAAAATGGGATGAAGAGGCCGAAAATGGGCTGTGCAGTGGCGGCAATAGGCTATGGCAATCCATGCAGCCTGAAACAGCTGATTGTTAGGAGGCTGATCCAACCGACAATCAGCTGCTTGTGCTAATCAGTCTGAGTAGCACAAGAAAAAAAATCTGCCTCTGCGCAATTTCCCTCCTTACTGCAAACAGCCAGTTTCAGTCTCAGCATAGCCTGATTAACACAAGCAGCTGATTGTCAGTTGGATCGGCCTCCCAACAATCAACTGTTTCAGGCTGCAGGGTTTGCCATAGCCTATTGCCCCTCCACAAGCCCCACTTTCCCTGTTTGCTGCAAGGAGGCAAATTGCTGGGAGGCAGAGGCCAAAGGGTGGGGGGTGGGGGTGGGGGTGGCTACATTCAGTGTATAACAAGCACCCAAATTTTTACCCTCTTTTGGGGATGAAAGTGAGTCTTATACTCCAAAAAATATGGTACTTTACTAGAATCCTCAACATGTAACCATTTGTTTAGCAGCGAAATTCGTGACCACTTTGGAAAACTTATACTGCCACACTACCTCTTGCAGTTGTGTGATGCAATTCAGATGCTTGGAAATTTAGGTGTCCTCTGATAGCTTTCCCCTTTGTTTTTAAAATGAATTACAGCTACTACTTAGAGGAGTTTACGGTCTCTACAATCCCGTTTGGGGGTTATAATTAAAAACACACACCAACAATAATCAAGTAGCACATTAAGTGGAAACATATTCAAAAGTCTGCCTCCGACACACTGAATTTTCTACATTTTGGATTTGTGAATAACTGCAAGTAGACATTCAGGTTCACAGAAAGATGTGCTTAACTGGTATCCTGTAGAAACTGCATCAATTTCTATTCATTTATGACCGGTGAAAGAAACAACAGAGTCTGGGTGCCTACATTTTTCCCTATGCCCCTATAAAGCTGGCAATATTCGGTACTAAGAAAGATGGCTATTTATCGTCACTCTCTTCTTCCTACTATACAGAGTTGTCAAAAAATAGAAATAAGAACAACAATAATCATCACAAGCCCATAGAGGCAATGTTATCATTTAGCTAACTAAAGTTTCCCATATGAGGTTTTAGAGTTTCAAGAACTCTTAATCCTTGGGGTGTTAGGGGGGAGGGGGGGAGGGGGATATATAGTATGTGTTAGATTTTAAAGTAACGCGACTGCACTTGTATACTGTTGCTCTTTAATTTCACTGTAAAAATAGGACAAGCTGAATATATTAATAGGTAGTAGAAATACACCGAAGGGAGGAGTAGAGGGATAGAAGAAAGAGGGGTAGAGAGGGTGGGAGAGAGGATGGGAGGGAGGGTGAGAAAGAAGGGAGGGAGTGTACTGGGAGAGAGGAGTGGTAGAGGGGGAGGGGAAGTAGGGTAGAGGGGAATGTTGGAGGGAAGATGGAAAGTTGGAGGGGGGCGAAAGAAAGGGTGTATGGAGAGTCGAAGAGGTACATTGGGTTTCTATTTTGGGGGGTATTGTTGATAAGAGGAATGGCTGTGTTTATTGTTTATTGTTATATGGCCCCAGTTATGCACAGTATATAAGTGACTGTACGAAATGAAAATGGAAAATAAAAACATATTTACAAGAAGAACTCTTAATCCTGACATCTTAAAGTCTGCCGTTATTTTGCAAAATTTCATTCGCTTAGTGAAGGTATTGTTATCTATGATTTTAATTTTCTTTCCTTCTTGTGCCAACATTAGTATTTTTGCTCTGTAAAAGAAAGAATGAGTTTTCTTGACCTAGAATAAGAGGAAACACATGCCAAAAGTGGGGGGGGAACCCCCTCTATAGCCCTTCAGATAATATGAAACCATTCATATATGTAAGCTTTGGCTTAGGCACAACACGCTGCATATAAAAGGATTATATTTGGAAACTCAACATTATGATTTTTGTTCTATTCATAGCAAAACCGCGGCTTCTCCTGCCAATTAGAGATCCCGAAAGCAACAAGGATCGTGTTTACAGGGCTCATCATCTTTTCACATTGCTCCAATTAAGGGGCCTTCAGAATTCTGCAAATTGTTTTTCCCAAAAGAAAAAAGAAAACACAACCCTGGGGCCAGTGGTGGGTTCCGGGCGATACGGACCGGTATAGCTGTACCGGTAGTAGCTGGGAGCAGCGGCCACCAGTACAGTGGCTCGTTTGGCCCACCCGCCTGCGTTCCGTAGCTGTTCATAATGGGACCTGCCAATTGTGCTCATGTACACAGCGTGTGGCACCTGCGCAACCTCCACCGAGCAGCTGGGTATTGCAGGGTGGTGGCGTGCACGTGAGTACAGAGCATGCATGCCCAACTATGACGCCCGGCCTTGTGCACAGTGTACCGGTTGCGACAGGATCCGGAACCCACCACTGCCTGGGGCTATATAAATGCACAAAGAACAGTTTCAATCCAGGCACATTTCTTCTTCCCCTTTAGGAAAATTATTCAGAGTGCAGCACAAACCTGGTGAAGAGCACAAGGAAAGTCAACACTCCTTGGTTGAGAAGAGGAGAAAGGGATGAATAGACTGTCTTCTATCACAAGCAGGGGTGGGGGGGATGTTATCCATTGAATGACTGGGGAAAACGTTTGTTATACACTTTTAAATTTATGCCTTTGTTTATTATTCTTATTCTACTTTGCTTTCAGGAGCGCAGACAGCATAAGTTGTATCCTACCTCAATTTTATAACCTTAATAGGCTCGACTGAAAAATAATGAGTCACCTCAATTCATCCATTGAGTTTCTATATCTGAGTGTGATCAACTGATCACCAATCACCAAATATTGGATTGAATTAAGGTAAAGGTAAAGGTTCTCCTCGCATATATGTGCTAGTCGTTCCTGACTCTAGGGGGAAGTGCTCATCTCCATTTCAAAGCCAAAGAGACAGTGCTGTCCGAAGACGTCACTGTGGTCATTTGGCCGACATGACTAAATGCTGAAGGCGCACGGAGCGCTGTTACCTTCCCACCAAAGTGGTCCCTATTTTTCTACTTGCATTTTTTATGTGCTTTCCAACTGCAATGTTGGCAGAAGCTGGGACAAGAAACGGGAGCTCACTCCGTTACGCAGCACTAGGGATTCCAACTGCCGACCTTTCCGATTGACAAGCTC
Source organism: Thamnophis sirtalis (assembly GCF_051295495.1). Classification (NCBI taxonomy): domain Eukaryota; kingdom Metazoa; phylum Chordata; class Lepidosauria; order Squamata; family Natricidae; genus Thamnophis; species Thamnophis sirtalis. The sequence continues at coordinate 36,493,915 of NW_028261395.1, forward strand.
AGAGTCTTAGCCATTGAGCCACCGTGTCCTGATTGAATTCAATTACAACAACACAAGTTATTTTTAAGGAGAAAAGACAGGGCTCCTCAACATGGAGGAGCTAAGTTTGCCTAATTCAGCATTGTCTCCCTCTCCCAAAATCAATGGGGGAGCCAAATTCACTTAACAACTAGGTGATTCACTTAACAACTGCAGCAATTCCCTTAACAATAATGGCAAAAAAATATCATAAAATCAGCACAACTCCCTTAACAAATGTCTTGCTTAGCCAAAGAAATTCTGGTCCAAATTGGGGTCATAAATCAAGGTCTACCTGTATCTGCATTGCCAAAATATAGATTGCTTGAAAACTTGCAATAACTAAAAGGAGAGATAATAATCTACAGTTTCTTCAGGAATATTACATGTTTTAAAGTAGATGTACCATTCAACACTCTGAATTATTCAGAGAGCCTGCAGTTCAGCAAAACATTCTCTGATTGTCGACACTGAGGAGGACATAAATTTAATTTAGCCTGACAAATTTATCTACAGTAGTTATGTTCCTCATAACTATTAGCAGGTCTACAAGGCTGATTTAATTAGTGCAGGGTTGAAAAAACAAAGAAATACAATAACTCACAGTGGCCCAGATGGTTTTTAACTCTTGTAATATTCCTGTGTCTGAGGAATCCAAGCAATGATTTAGAACTGATGGAATGCTGGCTGAACAAAAGGAGTAAATTATTTTATTTCCTTACGTGAGTGCGGTTTAAAAAAAAAAAAGATTCCAAAAATTAGCATCTGCTGATACTGGTGTTAGAAAACATCTCCAAGAATTGCAATCGCACTTAAAACTTATATACGGCTTCACGGTGCTTTTACAGCCCTCTCTAAGTGGTTTACAGGGGCAGCCTCTTGCCCCCAATAATCTGGGTCCTCATTTATCTACCTTAGAAGGATGGAAGGCTGAGTCAACCTTGAGCCTGGTGAGATTCAAACTGCCAAATTGCAGGCAGCCGGCAGTTAGCAGAAGTATCCTGCAGTTCTGCACTCTAACTACTGCGCCACCGTGGCTCCTTGTAATGAACCATTCTTTACAAAAGTTATCAAAACTTAAACAGGCCTCATTTATTAGTAATTACTAGTATTACTAATATTAGAGAAATTAGAATTATGAAAGTTTGAATAGCAAATACAGATAGTCCTCATCTTACGACAAGTGAGCCCAAAATTTCTGTTGCTAAGTGGAAGATTTGTTAAGTGAGTTTTGCCTCATTTTTTGACCTTTCTTGCCACAGTTTAAGTGAATCCTTTGTTAAATATGATTGTTAAATGAATCCAGCTTCCCCATTGACTTTACTTGTCAGAAGGTCACAAAAGGTGACCCCAGGACACGCAACCGTCATAAATAGGAGTCAGTTGCCAAACGTCTGAATTTTGATGAAATGTCCATGACAATAATGGTTTCCTCTTATCTTCTCTACTGGTTCAGAACTGGGAGCACGCATGGCGCTTCTGCGAATGCACAGACCATCTGGGTGGGTGGGTGGAGCCTCCCACCACCTCTGCTATAGGTTCACCCGAACCAGGGGCAAAACGGCAGAATACCACCTCTGGTCCATGGAGACGTGCAATAGTTAGAAGTTGAAAAATGGGCACAAGTCACTTTTTAGTGCTGTTACACTATACGAACTGTGGTAGGTCAGGGACTACCTCTACATGTTCAACCTGGAATAGGTAAAACCCTGGATGACTTGATTTAAAGCAAATGGTATGGAGTTATTGGATCTATGGCAGACACACACAAAAACAAGATTTGTTCTAAAGAAAACTACTCTTATCTAAAGGGTATATTATTCATGTCGAGATGAAGTAAATTACAGACATTTTTAATCTGTGAGGTTTTGATTTACGTGGGACAAAGCCAATGTTCCATGCGCCTTGAACTTTCACTCCGTTGAAAATATAGCTTCCACTCAAACAAAATTACAATCAGCAAACTATGATATACAATTTTGAAGAACAGCATGGTATATTTTTATCAGGTTTATTTTTCCAAACTTCCTCCGTTCTTTCTGTTTCTGCAGTTTGACTGCTTAAAATCAGTAAAATGCATTTTATTTTCCAGATAAAACAATGCAGTAGCTTTTAACAGCAGTCAAGGTTAAAGCACGGAGATAGCAGAACTGACACAATATACAGAGAGACACATAAGTTGGAAGCATAACAATTTGTCCAAGACTCCTTACATTCCTGCCAAGGTTTCGGAGAAATGGGCAGATAGTCCAGAGCCAGGATTTGCTGCTATCTGTACTTTCACTCCCTTTTTGCTTATTTTAATATTTTATTGTTATTCACCCATTTGGCCATCTCATTACAGAGATTTAATCTTTCTTAAGACATAGACTTCTAATGGCACTTGCACCAAAGTAGCTGAGTTTTCATTCTAAGCTCAGAACGTAAACATTCTGCCAAGTTGGTCCGTTTTCTTCCTAACAATGGCCAGCCAGGTGTTCCTGGGAAGGAAATACAGAAATTCTTTTGTTTGGTGAATACAATAACTCTGCTGGATCAGATCAAGGGCTAAGGATAATACTAAAGAACCTACAGAGAGAGGGACTTACATGAAACAGAAGACACACAAAGAGAGAAGAACAAATCTGAAAAGTGGAGTCAACTTTTTAAAATACCGTATTTTTCAGAGTATAAGATGCTCCAAAGTATAAGACACACCTAGCTTTTGGGGAGAAAAACAAGGGGGTGTGTGGAATCTGCCTCTGCCTTCCAGCAATTTGCCTCCTTGCAACAACAGCAAATAGTACAGACAATATATGCACTGTTTGTGGTGTTACATTTCAGACTAAACTTGTACAGATGCTATTAAAATTGATATGGCTTTCTGAAAGTATACATTATTCTCTGCTATTTAAAAGAAGATACAATACCACTGGGCCTCTTCAGATCAAGCATTTATTTTATAAAGCTTCTTCATTTTGTTAAGTTGTCTAGAACTTTATTCTTTATTATAAAGCAGTCTTGAGAGGAGGAGCCAATGTCGCAATGATATGGACGTGCAGTCTCGATGCTCCGAGACCACAGCTGATACTTTTGCCACTGGGTGGTCCAATCGGACCTAAACCATCCCGCAGAGATGGTGAACAGGAAGAATATGTCTTGCCGATCTCTGGGACATCGCAAAGTCCCTGATCGATCCAAGAGAAGTTCTTCAAGCCATGGCTGATGTAGTTAGGGGGGCTCCAAAACAGAAGGATATGGAAAGAAAAAGTGTTTCCAGCTGGTGAGGAATTTTTACCATTTTAAAAGAGACTGCCTATAAAAAAACTTAGTTAATTTAAATTTGAGAACAGAAGAAATAAGCAGCGGAATTAAGCTTTGAATGGTTTTGGACAATTGGTTATCTTACTTTTTAAATGTTATTTTCATGGATGGAATTTATGCCAGCCTTTTAAACCGAAGTGATTAAGTTTTCTTCTTCTTCTTTTTTCATTCTTATTTTTTGCAACCTATGGACTAAAATTCTCCTCCTTCATTAGTGCGTGTGTTTTTCCCTTTTTCTTCTCTATTTCATTCAAGAATTTGATTTTTTTTAACGTAATAAAAAAAGATACAAAAAACAACAAAGAAAATTGTAACAACAGAAGGAAAGATGACACTGCTACTCAGAGGCTGGAAGTTTGTGTATTGGAAACAAAACACTTTTACTTTCCTCACTGATTATTGTGTCTTATACTCCAAAAAATATGGTAGTAATTCACTAAGGCTCAATTTCATTAAGCGGGGCCGTAGTTGACCTTGGGGGCCCGGCCAGGTGTGGCCGACTGGGTGGGCATGGGCAGTTTGATGCCACGCAAATTGCTGGCATGTTTCCTGTTCACACTGGGTAGACCAGGATGTCCCGCAGGCCAGATCCATCCACATCATGGGTCGAATCTGGCCCGTGAGCCTAAGTTTGACACCCCCGCACTAAGATATAAAAAGAAAAAAAAGACATTGGAACATCAGATACAAACAGCAGATCAAAGGCCTGTCTAATCTGGGATCAATCAAGATGTCTGTGATCCTACAAAAGGGATACAAATCCAATAGCAACTTTCCACATACACTTCTGCAAACAGAGCAATAATAAATGATAATCTCATTCTCTGTAATCTGCCTCAGTCCTTTTCTGAAGCAGGATTGGAGCAATCTAAATTCACGTTTTGTTCACTCTCAGTATGAATCTCACCAGATTAACTCAGATTTTTCAACACAGGATGCCCTGAAACACAACAAAAACGTACCATGATCCAAGTTTTTTCTCTGTAGTGGTTTGATTGCATGGTACATAGTTATAATACGTAAGCAGTTGAAGTGAAAAAAAAATTGAATTTTACCTATATAAATAGGTAAATTTCTAGGTAAAAAAATAGGTATATCATGTAGTTATTTTTTGTTAAAAGATTGCATAGTTCAAATTATTAGGTATATATTGACAGTTGGTCACTAGAGTTAGTGCTCTATTTACAACATTCATTTAGCGGCCATTAAAAGTTAAATGACACTGAAAAACAGACTTGCAACAAGTCCTCACAATATGATTTTGCAGCATGGTCACATGATCAAATTTTGGTTCCTTGGCAACCAGCATATATTTGTGAGGGTTGCAGCATACTGGGTCATGCAATTGCTATTGGTCACCTTCCCAGCTGACTTCTAACAAGCAAAGTCAATTGGAGGAGCCAGACCCGCTTAATGATCATGTGATTCACTTAACAACTGCAGTGATTTACTTAACAACCATGGCAAATAAGGCTGGAAAATTGGGCATGACTCACTTAACAACTGCCCTGCTTAGCAATAGAAATTCTGCTCCTAATTTTAGTCATAAATTGAGGAGTACCTGTATAGATCTATCCTGTTCCCCTGAAAATAAGCCCTCCCCAAAAATATTGCAACACAGCAGCAGCCATGAGGTGATCACGCTCGCTGCCTCCTGCACCTCAAAAATAATAAGACCTCCCTGAAAATAAGGCCAAGCGCTTATTCGGGGGTCAAAAGAAAATAAGACACTGTCTTATTTTTGGGGAAACATGGTAAATAAACCCTAATTGACCAAACAAAAATCTGGTGAATACCCTTTGCACTAAGCTAGTATAGGAACGCACAGCACCGTTTACACTTGTTAACTATGTGCATATCTGATTTGTTCTAATCCAGTGCTATCCACCAATTTCTTCCTATCTCACACTGTGCAGAACTTTGAGAAGAAAATCCCATGTACACCTATGTACATGTCCTTGAGTTTGGAAGAAAAAGTGAGATAGGAGAACTGCACCTAACTTCATTCAAAATATGGGAATAGACATACTGCTTTCCTTAATTTCCTAGGCAAATAAAGGGCAGGACCTTTCCTTATTTGAAAGCACACCTCACCTGCATGCAAAATAACAATTTAGGACAGCAAAAATCTAGGGAGGGGGGGATGAAACTTGTCCTTCAATCCTCCACCTGCTGAGAAATACAAAGGGAAACAAAACAGACAGAGTTGATAGTCAATGCATCGAGATACTGTTGTGCCAGACTTTGCATGGACTTAAGCTGTGAATGAATGCTTTCAAGGCACATGAGAGGTTTTGACGAGGACAACGCAGAACTTCCTGGCAACTTGGTCTAGTGGTTAACACCTCTTCTGATGGATTATGTCCCTCCAGCTCGTTTTCAACTCTCTGCATCTCCTACATAATTTTCTTTAGGGCAATCCGTCTCCAATCTGTTCTTTCAGGTCTCCCAATGGTGCCCTCCTTTTCCATCGTAACTGAATCCGTCCACTTTGCTGCTGGCTGTCCTCTTTCCTTCCACTTTTCCCAGCATTAGAGACTTCTTAAGAGAGCTGGGTCATCACATGTCTGAAGTAAATCATTTATGCCTTGAGTGAAAACACTGGTTTGTCTGATGATCCATTGGGGTTTTTGGGGGGTTGGCTGTCTATGGTAATCTTAGGAGCCTTCTCCAAAACCAAAGTTCAGTAGCATCAATACTCTTCCTACCCTGCTTCTTCAAAGCCTCAACTTTTGCTTCCATGCGGTGTCACCATGGCTTGCTTGACTCTGATCTTTATAAGTATGGACACATCATAGTAGTTTAGTATCTTTTCAAGGTCTTCATAGCTGCTCTAACAAGTGCAACTCTGAGACATATTTCTTGGCTGCTTGTTGCTTTCCACTTGTTGATCCTAAAAGGAAAAAGCTGTCTATCACCTTGATGTCTTCATTGAAAGATAAACCTCTCCCATTGCTTCTTAAATGATCCTTAATAATCCAGAATCTATAAAGGAGCAATTGGCAACAGCTTTGAGGTTAAAACTGAACTCCGCTCCTCTGCTACATTAATGGCAATAGCACTTAGACTTATATATCGCTTTACAGTGCTTTACAGCCCTCTCTAATTGGTTTTCAGTCAGCATATTGCCCCCAACAATCTGGGTCCTCATTTTACCCACCTCGGAAATATGAAAGGCTGAGTCAACCTTGTCACACAGTTTGTTTAATAAAGGCCCAGTGAATTTATTCCACTAGCTTTGCTAAGCCAAAATCCAACAAACTACACATGACTCAGGGTGATGTGTGAATGAAGCTTGTAAACATGCTAAGGAAGAAAATACACCCCTGAACTGCCCATTCTCACCACAGCAGGAAAAGGAGGATCAGTCAATTTCTCCTCCTTAAAACCAGCCCCAAGAATGCACTTAGATCCTTTTCAAAGGCTTTTTGAAAACACATCACGTCCTGTGGCTCAGTACTACCACGATCAAATACAGAAGCTTCGGGATACAGGGTGGACTTTGATGTATTCTTAATTTTTTGAAATGGTTTGTCTTCAGGTATACACCGATCACCATATACATATACTAAACCCCCTGAGGTTTGTATTCAGCTTAGAAAACAAAGCTGAACTCTGGAAGGTCTCAAGGCCACCACATCTCCTCCTGTTATTGAGGTCATTCTCACCATTTTCTAAAAAGTACAATTTGCCATAATGGGGAAATTTATGAAGCTCAGGAATTAAATTGCTGGGTTTTTGGTGTTCTTTCTACAATTTGTAGAGGGGAGAATGGAGCAAGATAGTCAGCAATAGTGTCTACAATAGGTATTCGCATTAACCTCGATGCAGAAGTAGAATCATACTGTAGTTGATTGATGATGATAGAAGATAGATAGAAGACAGAAGATGGATGACGGACGGATGGATATATGGATATAGAGCAGTGATGGCGAAACTTTTCAGCACCAAGTGCCCAAACCGAAACAAGCGTGCACACGAGTGCACTGGAGTGCCAGAAACCCAAAGAACAGCTGGCTGGCATGTGCATGCGCCTTTTTTGGCTGTTTTGGGGGGCTTTTTCGGGCTGTTTTTTGCATGAAAAACAGCCCGAAAGCACTCTCAAAATGGCCCTGGAAGCAGCCTGGTTTTTAAACATTTTTCAGGCCGCTTTCAGGCTGTTTTCTGGTGCTCTGTTGCCCACGAAGACCAGCTGGCCGGCATGCCAGAAACCAGAAGAGCAGCTGGCGATGGTGCAAGTGGCCACAGAGAGGGCTCTGCATGCCACCTCTGGCACACATTCCATAGGTTCACCATCATGGATATAGAGAGATGAAGATAGAGACATAGAGATAGAAAAAGAGAGATAGACAGGCAGATGTTTTATTAGAGAAATCGATCATATCAAATCTATAAAACTGATACAAAAATACAAAGAAACATAAAGAAAACAATAGGACATGCTTATAATAAATTGTCTTCATGACTTCTTAGCTAAGATCAAGTCTAGTATAGGATTCCGAAAAACACTCAATGAATCACGTAAGCTAAGCCTCAATGTCACCATCTATGGCTTATCTCAAGGCTCAACTTGGCAACGTGTAAACCAACTCTCTTTTTACTGGGCGACTCCAGATGGGCTAGACTTGAATTCACATTATGCCCAAACACAATGAAAAGATCTGAAATTCCCACCACCGACTCTGCTAAGCTGGTCTTCCATGTCCCCAGATGTATCTGTCAGCTGAGAAAGTCTTGAGCTTGATTGCAAATGTGCAGTTGTTACCCATTTGTTAAAGGCTTTCCAGATGTCACACCAGCCCGATGATGAAGCCAGATTTAGTCAATGACACGAGGATTGGATATCACACCATGACTGCTGGGTTGCTGCTGGAGTCAAGAGGAATCCCATCCATTTCACATATTTTTCACATTTGAACCAGTGCACACAAATTAATCTCAGCATTTCACCAATATACCTTCCCCCAACTCCCTGTGAGGTTTCCCATTCTCACTGCTTAAACAAGAGCTTCTATTGTAATAAAACTTGAGCATCCGTGGCCTAATGCCAACATCCCATGAAGCAGACATTATCATTCAGCAGGAAGACACATTTTTAAATCCTGGATAGAGATAGCGGAAGATGATACTTACACAAATCCTTACCCATCATTTTGCCATCTTCTTCTTCCCCAGGTTTTATCTCTTATTGCTCAAATATTATACACAGCACATCATATTCAGAAAAGTTTGAGAGTTGGGGTGGTAATTTATATGTTAGAGGGAAGAGCACAGATTCAAGAAGATCTAAGGATGATCATAGGATGAAAGGAACAGGATGTGATTGAACGGATTGAAATGTAACATTTTATACCTCGGAAGGATATAAAGAATGAAGATCCAAGCATAGGAAAACATGGCTTAGCAGTAATACTTGTCAGTGAGATCAGAATGTCCTCGTGAAACACATAAGCCATCAGCATGAGGCAGGTGAGGTAACAGAAATACTCAGTCTAGATCAGTGTTTCTTACCTTCATCCATGTTAAGATAAAGGTAAAGGTTTCCCTCGCACATATGCGCTAGTCGTTCATGACTCTAGTGGGCGATGCTCATCTCGTTTCAAAGCTGAAGAGCCAGCGCTGTCTGAAGACGTCACCATGGTCATGTGGCTGGCATGATTAAATGTCAAAGGTGCACAGAACGCTGTTACCTTCCCACCAAAGGTGGTCCCTATTTTTCTACTTGCATTTTTACATGTTTTCGAACTGCTACGTTGGCAGAAGCTGGGACAAGTAACTGGGACAGCTCACTCTGTTACTCAGCATTAGGAATTCGAACCACTGAACTGCCGACCTTCTGATCGACAAGCTCAACGTCTTAGCCACTGAGCCACCGCGTTAAGATGGTGGATGTCAAATCCCTGAATTCCCTGGCTATCATGTTGGCTGGTGAATTCTGGGAGTTGAAGGCCACTCATCTTAACATTGCCAAGGTTAAGAAACATTAATCTAGATCACGAAGAAGGGACTGTCCACTCAATTCTGTCCTGATAGACCCCCATTTGGAATATATCACGTCCAGTTCTGGGTATCACCATTCCAAAAGGACAGTGCCCGGCCTAAGCCAGGGACAAGACCACTCAAGATCCCATTGCATCCAATCTTTTATTTGCTTAGATCCAATGGAGAGAATCTTGCCAAACTAAAGTTATAACAGTCTAACTCTCTAGATATATCTTAAGGTATTCTAGGTTGTGGTTGCCCTGAAACTCTTTCCTTTTCTTGCATACAGTGATTGGATAATATTAAAGATATGCCTTAATGTATGGAATCGCACAACAGTGGAACAAACTTTGTAATTTTGCTTTTATTAAAATTATGAATGCACTTCATGCTGCTCTCACCAACACCGGTTAGTTAAAGAAAAAAAATACAAGCTCCTACCTGAAGCAAAGAATTAGTTCATATACAATCTATTACATTTGGTGTACTATTACTATATTGGATGGTACTACTGCAATTAAATAAAATTAAAATTTTTAAAAAGCCGTAGCATTCATGCCAACCACATGACCATGAAGATTTCATCGGACAGCGCTGGCTCTTCGGCTTTGAAACAGAGATGAGCACCACCCCCTAGAGTCAGGAACGACTAGCACATATGGATGAGGGGAATCTTTACCTTTACCTATAGCATTCATCTTGATCAATCCTGAAATCTTGATGCCCATACTGAAAATAGTATAGAGGAACAGAGTTGGAAGGGACCTTGTTCAAGCAGGTGACCCTAATTTGCTTAATCTGGACTTCACTCTGGGTAACTGTGTTGTCAAAAGATACCCTCTCTGCTCCTGCTGCTGCATATGCCATCACAGACCATGATAATTGGAGTGATGCAGGGGAGGATTATCAAGATGGTGAGGGGTCTGAAAATGAAGCCCTAGGAAACAGTTAAAGGAACTGAGTAAGTTTATCCTTCAGAAAATATTAACTGAAGGAAGATGTGATGGCAATCTTCAGATATGTGAAGGGCTGCCAAATAGAAGAGGAAGTGGACATATTGTCTATTGCCCTAGAAAACCAGAACCAGAACAACACCTTAAAACTCATAATAGCAGATTCAGGCTAGATGTCAGAAAGAATTTCCTAATTATTGAGCAGGAGTAGCCTTCCGTGGTGACCAGACAGGAAACACAACCGGATGAGCTAATTCTACTTTATTGTATGGCTACTTTAAAAGTCTGATAGGACAAATCTTTGGTGTCTCTTTTGTATCCTGAGAAGGTTTCTTCTCTGACTCTCTTCCCATTACACAGTGGCAGAATATGCCCTATCTTATCTGACCATTCTCTAAGCACCATCTCTTCTTCCCCACCCCACCCCCGCATGTGTCCCAAGATCATCAACACATATCATTATAGGCAGGCATACAGTATAAAGTGGCAAACTCTTCTTTACAGAGACATTCAGAGATTGAATGGTTACTTGCCAGAAATGCTCTAGCATAGGGGTGTCAAACTCAAAGCCTGGGGGCTGGATCCGGCCCATGGGGTGCTTAGATCTGGTCCGCAGGACCAACCTAGAAACAACAAAGGCCCACAGTGCCTCTGCCAGTGAAAAGGGAGCTTGAGAGTGCTGTGGGCGGCCCTCCCCACCTCTGTTTTGGCTGGCAGAGGGTTTCAGGAGGCCATCACAGCCGAAAATGGAGCTTGCAAGTGCCAAAGGCAGCTCTCCCAAGCTCCGTTTTCACTGGCAGTGGGTTGCAGGAAGCCGTCAGTCGAAAAGGGAGCTCAGGAGTCCGTTTTTTCTGGCAGAGCACTTGGGCCACCACAGGTACCCCCGACACAAGTGACATCAAGCTGGCCACGCCCACCCTGGCCACGCCCACCCTGGCCCCCCAAAATCAAACACAATCTTGATGCAGCCCTCAATGAAATTGAGTTTGACATCCCTGCTCTAGCAGAACCTGTGCTGAGTAGGGAGTTGAACTAGATCGGGGTCCACAACTCATGAGCTATAGCCCACTACTGACCTGGCCACACAAGCAATGGGCAAGCAAGCGTGAACAGCTCCACTTATGTGACCAGTAGGCGCTCGCACTCGCTCGTGACTGCTGTTCACACAAAACCATCCTCTCCTCCTCCCCCCGCCAGGCTACTTAGCCGGAAAAGTTGTAGACTGCTGGACTAGATGATTTCTAATATTTCTTATTCCATTATTCTGTGTACTCCATTCTCAGCATCATGAAATTCAATGGTACATTACTTGAGCCTGCCCCATGTGGGATTCTTCTTGCCTATCAGGGAAATAAAACTGAATGCTGGGTGGGAGTGAGGAGACCCAAGCTATCTATGGCAGGTTGTAGTCAGGTCATTCAAAAACCACTACCACCACCACATACACTTTGCCAAATATCCCTTTTATCTCACGAAGAAAGGCGGTAAACCACTTTAAACAATGCAAGCATTTGTAGAAATATGACCATTTTGTTCCACTGGCAAAGTAGGCTCTAGCCCAGTGGGGTGAAATTCATTTTTTTTTACTACTGGTTCTGTGGGCGTGTTGTGATTTGATGGGCATGGTTTGGTGGGCATGGCAGGTGAAGGATACTGCAAAATCTCCATTCCCACCCCCCTCTGGGGCCAGCCAGAGGTGGCATTTGCCGATTCTCTGAACTACTCAAATTTTCCGCTACCTGTTCTCCGAACTACTCAAAATTTCCGCTACCTGTTCTCCAGAACCTGTTCCGAATCTGGTGGATTTCACCCCTGCTCTAGCCTACAAAAAGTTATGGCATAATATGCTGCTTTCTTATAACAGAGGAATCCATCATTCTCCATTGCTAAAAACACAGGTCAACATAAAACTCTGTGGCATACTCCTTGTGGTGTCTTCCCAAGCCACACAGAACAGGCTTCTCACTTCATCCATTGGTGTTTTACTACCCCCCCCCGGGGGGGGGGATTTCTCTGGGAATTCCAGCCAAAACAGCATTTCTTAAAATATTTCTCAAAATGTCACAGAAGGCATTTTTCTCTCCACCCTTATCACCACAAAGGGAACTCACTTTTTTCCCTCTGTGCTTTTTTTTAACTTTAGCTTTTTCTTTGCTACTGGACTGTATGATGTTTTGATAACTAGTTTAGAACGCTCTTCAGAAGGCACGATGTGTTTGCCAGAGAAAGCTGGAAATTTTCCTAATCTGGCAAGAAAAGAATTTATTTTTTAAAAAAACAAGAAGGCACAAATCCAATCCATTTGGAAATACATGGTCCTGGGATCAGAATTCATTTCCAATCAACGTCATTAAATTCCGGGTGCAAATCTACTTCATCCAGTCAGTGTGGATAACATAAATCATCTCTTTGGCTGTTTTTCCACTACCCTAAATTCTAAGCTGCAATAATCAAAATAAAGTACATTCTGACTGAGAAACTCTGTCCTATCTAAAAATACATCATGACCCCATCAGCCACAATAGATACAATGATCTCTTTAAGACACGGAACAAATTCTGTATGTAAACATGCTTTCTTTAACTTTCCAAAGTATAACAATGTTTCCCTGACATCTCATGATCTGCCAGAGTGTGAGGAATTGTGGCAATTATTACATGCTCCTGCAGCACATACATGAAAATGCAACTTTCCTGCACCCGTGTAGTTTTACTATGGCCATAAAATGAAGAAGAGATTAGATTCTCAGCATTTAGAGAACAAGCAACAAGTGAGATTATAAAAATTTTTTTTTACAAAATTCTATAAGGGTAAACAATATTTTATAGTGCTTGGACATCTTGATGTTTATAACCTGCTAAAAACATCCCCCAGCCCAGCCCCAAAACAACTTTTGAAGACAGCCAGAGAAACTAGCAGCAAGAAAAATCTATTTTCCAATCCCACCAGATTTTTAAGATTCCAGAATTAAGGGTATATAACATTATAATTGAAGAAAACAGAAAAGGGGGGGGGGGAGTCCACACAATGTACCTGATTTTTAGCTGCCAGGGAGAACATCCAATTTCCTCTCTTTGCAATGAGGAATTTAAAAAAGGAAAACAAACCAGCTGACTCAAAGTAAAGGCACCCAATCTTTCCAGAAGAGCTTTCAAAGAGATTCCTCTGTTCTCTCTCCAGATTCTCAAGAGGTTCCTTCAAAGTTGGCCATGGTTGATCCTCTCTGGTGGTGAAGCAGTTAAGCCCATCCTTGGGGACTGCGGGAGGAATGCCAGCCACCGATGAAGCAGAGACTGTAGCACTTTGTTTTCCAGAGATCAAATTCTAGCCAATGCCAATTAAAACAGGACTAGCGAAGAGCGACTGGAGCTGACCCTCTCCCTGGGCAAGAACAGCTTCCTCGACCATCTGTGGGCTGGAGCATGTGAGAGACAGCTCAGCTCGGGGACTTTTCTGCCAATGAAAAGCTGGGAGATTCCTGGCAACAGAAGCCACAGGCACTCAGCCGCCAAGTGAGGGGGATTTCGAAGGCAGGACTCTCTTCTTCATTCGTCAGGAAGGCGCTTTAAGAAAGCCTCTAGTGCAGCATCTCTCAAGCTTGGCAAGTTGGAAACGGGAGGACTTCAACTCCCAGAATTCCCCAGCCAGCCTGGGATTTGCAGTCCACCTGTCAACCTGCCAGAAACAGGACTGTAGAGCAGCAAGAATACTCTACACACAAAAATTGAAGGATACTTTGATTCAGGAGTGAAATTCACCCGTTTTTGACAGGTTCTGGAGAACCGGTAGTGGACATTTTGAGTAGTTTGGAGAACCAGCAAATACCACCTCTGACTGGCCTCCCTTTTCTCTGCCTCCCGAGTCCCAGCTGATAGGGAGGAAATGGGGATTTTGCAGTAACCTTCCACTGGAGTGGGGAGGGAATGGGGATTTTGTAGTATCCTTCCCCTGCCACACCCACCAAGCCACGCCCACAGAACCCGTAGCAAAAAAATATATATATCACCATTGCTTTGATTCCCACCACGGACGAATAGCCGTAAAAAATGGATGGGAGTTATCAGAGATGGCTAAATTGACAAGCTTTGATTAAAGGAAAGAATGCCATTAATTTTGTGTTTGTTTGGAAACTGCTTTTGGACTTTGTGCTTGAGGTGGGAAAAATGAAACTTTAATTTAGGTGTTGCTGATTAGATAGGTTTGTTGTTATAGAAATGGCAAGTATATATTATTTTATAAAAGTAAAAAGTCATTCCCTTATTCTATTGCTCCAAAAGGAATCATGTCAATGCTCCCCCCTCCTTTACTCTACACTTTTTTCTCTCCTCTTTTCCTCCCCTATTTCCCATTATCTTTATTTTCCTTTTTTATTTCTGTATTTTATATTTTGATAAACTAAAAAATATATTTACTTTAAAAAGAGAAACACAGCTCTCTCTAGCATCTAGTTGCCAGTAAGCATCTGCAAGAACCTTCAAAAAAACAGGTTACTGTAACAAAAGCAGATAGTTTCTAAATAGCTCCTTTCTACCATCATCCACTTCTTACCTTTAATGGGAGGGGTATCAGCATTTCCCAAAATTGAAGGGAAGGAAAGAGAAGTCATTGGAAATGAATCCTCTTGGGACTTCTCAAATAAAATCCTAAAATCCCTTCACCAAACAAACATGTTCATAAGCAATATTTGATAGAATAGTTAATAATTACTGCAGATAGTCTTCAATTTATAACAGTTCATTTAGTGACTGCTAAACACTGTTAAAACACTACTTTTGACCATTTTTCACTTATGACCATTGTAGCATCCCCTTGGTCATGTGATCAAAATTCAGACACTGGGCAACTGACTCACATTTATGACGGTTGCAATGTCTCAGGGTCAAGTAATCCCTTCTTGCAAACTTCTGATAAGCAAAGTCAATGGGGAACCCATTCACTTAACAACCGTGTTAGTAATTAAGCAGCTGCAGTGATTCACTTAACAACTGGTTGTAAAGGTCATAAAATGGAATAAAACTCACTTAGCAACATAAATTGTGGGCTCAATTCCGGTCAGAGGTCAAGGACTTACCTGTATGAATGATATTACGTAAAGGTAAAGGTTACTCTCGCACATATGTGCTAGTCATTCCGGACTCTAGGGGGCAGTGCTCATCTCCGTTTCTAAGCTGAAGAGCCAACGCTGTCCGAAGATGTCTCCATGGCATGTGGCCGGCATGACTAAACGCCGATGGTGCACGGAATGCTGTCACCTTCCCACCAAAGGTGGTTCCTATTTTTCTACTTGCATTTTTACATACTTTCAAACTGTTAGGTTGGCAGTAGCTGGGACAAGTAACGAGAGCTCACTCCATTACACGGTGCTAAAGATTCGAACCGGCGAACTGTCAACCTTTCTGATCAACAAGCTCAGCGTCTTAGCCACTGAGTATAAGGGTGGGACACTGCTGTCTCCCCTTATGAACAATATTAATAATACTTAATTCAAATGCAACACCGCATGTTGCCTGCCTGGGTTGTATGTGAATTGCTTTGGTGTCTAATTCATATTCTCTCTCTCTGTCTCTGTCTCTCCCTCCCTCTCGCCCTCCCCCCCTCTCTCTCACACACACACAGAGGCACACACGTGTCAGAAAAAGAGCCACTCTTTAACACAAAGGAATCAAAGTCTGTCCAACTCCATTTGCTTACACTCTTTGGGGAACATCCTTGCCAGCATCTTCCCAAATCTTCTTTTGATATTTCCCCACTCCTGAAATTATACTGTTGACTCACAGAGGGTGCTTCCCCTCCCATTCTAGACATAACTTTGTACAGCAGCACAAACCACTTTGCTTCTTTTAAAGTAGGATCCGCTCTTCTGCTAGATAATGGCAACTTGTAAACCAACTCCAGACAAAAGAAAGAAAGATAACTTACTTGCAATCATCATGAACACAGAAACATAAATAAATCAAAGGCCACACAAAAGAACCAGATTTACTGCGGATGATTCATTTAAGGCAATTCCCATAGTAAAATTTTCCTAATCCTGCTGGGATAGCTATCGGAACGTTGACTTAGCTACTTCCCAAAAAACAAGGACAAAAGAGGGCCGGATGGAGTAATTTCCTTCATTTCCTCCTTCCAAGGTACTGTGACACACACTGCAAAATGTATCTGTCCATATCTCTCTCCACACCTGCATTGGCAGCCTGATACAGGTGACCTTGAAGGCACAGATAAACCTCTAAGTGGCCTCAAAAGGTCTCAGGAAGAGTGCTAACGACCAGATGACTGCAAAGGAATAGCGTATTTTTCAGAGTATAAGGCGCACCTTTTTGCCTCCAAAAAGGGGCTGAAAATCTGGGTGTGTCTTATACACTGAATACAGTATTTTTGTCCTCCTGAAACTCCGTCCCTTTTGCAAAAATGGCCATGCATAGCCTTTAGGAGGCTTCCAGAGTGCTCCTGGGGGCTGGGTAGGGCAAAAATGAGCGGA
Source organism: Thamnophis sirtalis (assembly GCF_051295495.1). Classification (NCBI taxonomy): domain Eukaryota; kingdom Metazoa; phylum Chordata; class Lepidosauria; order Squamata; family Natricidae; genus Thamnophis; species Thamnophis sirtalis. Next base: position 36,510,652 of record NW_028261395.1, read on the forward strand.
AAACAGGCTGTTTTGTGCCCCTCCCCAGCTCCCAGGAGCACTCTATAAGCCCCCTAAAGGCTATGCATGCCCTTTTTTTTTGACAAAAAAGGGCCCGTTTTCATGAAAAACGGGCCGTTTTTTGCTCATTTTTGCTCCCCCCCCCCAGCCCCCAGGAGCACTCTTCTTGAAATTTTGGGCTGGAACGACATACTGAAAGAAGAAAAGCAAATGATGACATTCCTGCGAAAAACACAATGGCAGACGACTCACAATCAGAGGTGGGTTCGCACCGGTTCAGTGGAACCGATAGTGGAAATGGCGACTGGGTCTCTGAACTGGTAGGGATGGCATGCTCGCCACGCCCTCGAACCGGTTCCCCGATTGCCGCAGCATGTATTTTTATCATTTTTAAATGTTATGTGGATGTGCAGACTTATTTATAGGCAACTGTGCATGCGCGCAAAGCGCACATCAGGCATGCAAGTGTAAAGCTAGCAGTACTGAACTGGCAAGAGTTTCTTCTACTATATACCATGCTTAGGAGGGGCTAAGCCTAGGTTTTACACACACACCAGGGAGCCCGGTTACCCTGCATTAAAAAGAAATAAACATGCTCTGTCTTGGTCAAGAAAAATAGCAGGAGCACCTACATTTTAACCAGATTTCTCCTTCTCCTTTGGAAGTTTTCTTGATGGTCAGTACGTTTAAGCTGAGGAGCCCTCTGGGTAAATGCCAACCACAGAGACTGAAACACACGCTCTTTAAATGCGATATTTCTTCCGCAAACACCACTGGCTTGTGCTGCAGCCACCAAGCAGAAGCCAAATATTTACAAGATATCATCAGGCTGAAGGAAAATAGTGGGGAAAGGATCCAAGGCAATAAATATCGTGAGGAATGTAAATGGAACCCAGAAAGTGCCCGAAAATGGTAAGGAGTAAAAGGCTTAAAAAGTCTGCTCTCCTATTCTGGATTAAGGCTGCGCACCTTTCGAAGATTATTCAAAGTCCTGCATTGGACGTCGCATAAGTATATCACTCTCCTCTTTATTAAAGCAGCCATGTTTTCTGGCTTGCTAGAGTAAAAAGAGAAGCTACTGCTTTAAAAGTCACTTTCAAGACTTCACACCATAGAGCAGGAGTCACCAACCTTTTGGACCTCAGGGACCATTAAATTCATTATTTTAAATCCCATAGACCACTAATATGATCTGTCTAATGAGCAGTTGGATGGGCGTGACCAGGTGGCCATGTGACTGGGTAGGCACGGTCAACTCAATGTCACTCACGTCAAGGGGTGCCTCGCCAGTTTCTGCTCACCCCTCTCCTCCCAGCCCCTCCTCGCCTCCCTGCCCGGGCTTCTTAGGGCCCCAACAGGAGGCAGTTGTTGGAACTAAGCAGCCACCATGAGAAAAAGTTGGCAAAACAGCTGGCTCAGTTCAGATTGGATCTGACGGAGAAAGAGGCTCAGTAGAAGCACCTCCGTGAGGACTACCAACATAGGCTTTCCAAGCAGAGGGAAGACCTGTGGGAGTGCAAGGCCAGATACCAGCACCTGGAGGCTTAGCAGGCTGAGATGGTCAGCCAGTTCCAGATCATGATGCAGTCCCACTGGAACAAGGTCCTCTGGCTCTTTGCCACCAGCACTGCTTCCTGCCAGCCTTCACCCAAAGCCCCACACCAGGAGGTGACGCAGACCCCAAGTCAGAATTTCTCCCCCTCTCTGACCTGCACAAAAAGACCCAGAAGGGGGAAATTCTCTGCACCAACACAAGTGTTCATTGCACATATCTGTCCCAGATATGTGGACCCCTGATTTAGCGCAATATAAATAAAATGCAAATAATTTTTCTGCATACCAGCAAAATTTTCTTGTGGACCACCAGTTGGTGATCACTGCCATAAAGAAATGAATGCCAGAAAAAAAAATTAACAGCATAACATATACAGTGTTTTCAATGGCCTCAAGCATTTCTTGCAAACCATTTTCAAAGCACAGCCAGCCTTATTATGGAAGCTGGGTTTTCTTGCAGCCCTTCAAGCTGGCACAAGTAAGTAAATTTTATTTTTGTCAAATCAACAAAGAGGACATCGGAAATGGCCCTGGAGGACAGGAGGAAGAGCAAGTCAGTGATCAGGTAAGAAAGGATTAAACCCAGATGAAGAAAATAACAGAAAAGTGTCAGGCAAGTTCTCCAGTTCATACCAAGATAAAGGGATGGAGATGAGGGTGGGAATAGAGCCGTGATAGCGAAACTATGGCATGTGTGACTGAAGTGGCGAGTGGAGCCATGCCACCCATTCCTCTTCTAGGTTTCTGGTGCGCATGCGCACATGACGATCAGCTGCAATGTAGCAGTGCCAGAAACCGGAACAGCTGGTCTTCCATGTTCTGGCGTGAGCATGTGCACTGGCCAGCTGATCATGTACAGCAATAACCAGAAGAACTGCTGGCTGGCTGGCGCAAATGTGTGCGCCAGAAATCGGAAGTTCATTTTCCGGCACATGCATGCCCCCTGGGCAGCTCCTCTCTCTGGTTGCGGCCTAGACGAGCGCAACAAAGTGCTCCCTTTTCAGCACTCGGTGCCACGCGCGGGCACACTCCCTTTTTGGCACCAAGTGCCCAAAAGGTTCGTCATCAGTGGAATAGGGGGAAGCACACTCAGGCATGTAAGATTCTGTTACTATAGAATTACAGTTAATCTTCCAATAAAAGTACTCTCAATCTATATGATACAAAAGTTTTTTAGTTTGGTCTATTACACAGGTGTCCAATCTTGGCATCGTCCCCTCAGTCATAGAAAACACATTACTGAATTTACCTATGGCACAATTTGGATGTTCATATCTATAGTTAGAGCTGCAATCACATCATATTCAGTTTTGGTCGCCACGATGTAAAAAGATGTGGAAACTCTAGAAAGAGCGTAGAGAAGAGCAACGAAGAGGATTAGGGGACTGGAAGCTAAAACATATGAAAAACGGTTGCAGGAACTAGGTATGACTACTTTAATGAAAAGAAGGACTAGGGGAGAAATGATAGCAGTGTTCCAATATCTCAGGGATTGCCACAAAGAAGAGGGAGTCAAACTATTCTCCAAAGCACCTGAGGGTTGTTCTAAAGAAGCAATGGGTGGAAACTAATCAAGGAGAAAAGCAACTAATCAGTAGAACAACTTGCCTCCTGAAATTGTGAATGTTCCAACAGTGGAAGTTTTAAAGAAGATGTTGGATAGCTATTTGTCTGAAGTGATGTTGGATTTCCTGCCTAAGCAGAGGGTTGGACTAGAAGACCTCCAAGATCCCTTCCAACTCTGTTATTCTATTCTATATGCTAACACGTTTACTTTTTTTAAAATTCCAAACCACTTTGAGAATTTTTTAATTAAGGAGTGATGTATAAATACAATTGACTTGTGGACTTCAACTTTCAAAATTCCCAGCCATCCGTACTAGACACACCTGCTCTACCATATAAGGTTGACACATTTCTTATTATTCAATTGGATCTCTGCAATTCAAGTTACCACCACAAATGTCAAAGTAATCATTCCAATATTTCCTTTCAAGGCAAGATTTCTATCTTTGGAATATGAAATGTAACCCACTAATTACTGGAGGTCAGCACGAAGAGAAGAAATTGGGTTTGTAAAATGTTACTTCACCGTAGAAAACCATTTTAGTAGCAATAAAACATTTTTAAAAACAGTGTCTGATTTATCTTGATTTCTTTTTTTTTCCCCTTCCTTTCTCCTTTTCCTTCGGTATCGGGCAGGGAATCCACGGGGCAAAAAAGTCAAGATGTCAGTCACAACAGTGCAAAACAAGTCCCGCCCACGCCCTGCAACCAAGAACCCTGAGTCTTTTTAATTTTAGTTTTTAAAACTGAAGTGGAAAGTGGAAGCTGTTTGATTTTTATTATTCTGTTCAGAGAGCTTTTTAAATGAAAAAGTTTAATTAACGAAGTACACCAGAGCAGGGATTTCAGTAATACCCATGTAAGTGAGGGAAGGATGCAGCCTTAAGGCGCTTCAAAAATATTACTTAACAAGATTTTTTTGACCAAATGTTTTAAAGCACAAACTTAAGCAAAGGCACCATGCTTTGGAATATACAGAAGTTTGAGCAGTGACTGCTGATTAAAAGGGGGGGGGGGGAAATCATTTTACTTCCTCTGTCCTCCCGACTTTTTGAACACAGGTTGGTTGCCAGGCAGTTTCCGGGCAACCATGATTTCCTCTCACAGATTTTTGCTATTATACCACAATGCTGTTTGTAAAGATACAGGGTTAAAGTTAGGAACTAGGAAACAGCTCAGCATTGTTCTTGTAATGCAAGGAAGCCTGCTGATCTAAGGAGATGGGGGAGGGGAGGGGGAATAAAGGAATTATGCAGACGTAGACTCTGCCAAACTATCTTTCTCATGCGGTGTTTCCCCAACCTTGGCAACTTTTAAGATATGTGGACTTCAACTCCCATATTGGCTGGGGAATTCCGGGAATTGAAGTCCACGAGTCTTAAAGTTGCCAAGGTTGGATACCCTTGGTCTAGAGCAGTGTTTCTCAACCTTGGCAACTTGAAGATGTCCGGACTTCAACTCCCAGAATTCCCCAGCCAGCAAATGCTGGCTGGGGAATTCTGGGAGTTGAAGTCCGGACATCTTCAAGTTGCTAAGGTTGAGAAACACTGGTCTAGAGCAGGGGTGTCAAACTTGATTTCATTGAGAGCCGCATCAGGGTTGAGTTTGAACTTGGGGGGGGGGGGTGTCGTGGCCAGTTCGATGTCCCTAGTGTTGGGGCACCTGTGGCGGCCTAAGTGCTTCTGCCGAAGAAAATGGGCTCCCAAGCTCTGTTTTTGGCTGTGACAGCCTCCTGCAACCCTCTGCCAGTGAAAACTGAGCTCGGGAAGGCTGCCCTTGCATACTCAGTTTTCGGCTGCGATAGCAATCCTACAACCTTCTGCCAGCAAAAATGGAGCTCAAGAGGGCTGTCTGCGGCCTTCCCGAGCTCCCTTTTTTCCTGGCAGAGGCACCGTGGGCCAGTCCTTCACTGTTTCCAGGGCAACCCTGCAGGCCAGATCTAAGCACTTCGTGGGCTGATCTGGGCCCCGGGCCTTGAGTTTGGCACCCCTGGTCTAGAGGGAAGCCTACAAGGGAGAGGGAAGAGAGCAAAAAAAGTTCATTATCTCACAACTTGTAATAGTAACTAGGCAGAACTAGCCTGTCTAAGCAGCCTCTCTTCCAGGCGTCAATTTAAAAATACAGGACATTTTTGCTCTTTCAACACGATTACAGAATGATTCACTTTATTTAATGCTTGTTCAGGCAGGTATTTTTTTGTCTTTAATACTGACACCCTTCCTTTTATTCACTGGTGTATTCAGTTATATAGTTTTTTACTTTCATTTCTATGGAGTATAAAAACCCTTTAAAAACCTGTGTAATGGTGACCCCACCAGGCAAAACAAGGGATGCCTCTGCAAATATTCAATACATTTACAAAAAGAAATGTTACTAAGTAGTGATTAATTCAGCAGCAATCAGCCAGCTAAGAACTGAAGTCCTAAAACAGATAGGATGAGTTAGACCCAAGTACTGCTTTCCGCAGGTTTAACAACTGCTCCTTGGTTCAATTGATTGTATGGATTAAATCACTGGAGTTGTAAGAGTTTTCACATTGTTAAAGAGGAACAGCAATTAACACAGATCTTGCTCTGCCTACTCAAAAAAGAACAGCTTCTTCCTTTCTAAAAAAGAGAGAAAATTAACAAAAACTTTGTTATCACTGATTGTCTCTATATAGGTACTAATTTGAAAGTAGTGTCCTTGTTTGAATTCTTGTGCTGTAACTTCAAAACTTCCTTCTAACAAATTAGAGTACTTGGACTAACTATTTTTGCTGCCAGTGATGTTCAGTCAGGGGAGGCAGGGCCTCACCACTGTCATCATGAAAAGAAAAGAAAAATTAAAAGGAAAAAGGCTGAGGTAGTTGCTGCCAGAGTCACAGTGGATGACTCTGCTTAGTGCTTAACTGTTTAAAAAAGCCTCTAAAAAAGTGCCCTCTATAGGAGGAGGCGAGAGAACCACGTGCCTCATTTAGTCTATCTTTATGATCACTTGAGCAGAGTTAAGCAAGGGTTAAAAGCCGAAAAATTCCTTATGTAGATGAGGCACGTGATCCTCTCGCCTCCTCCTGTAGAGGGCACTTTTTAGAGGCTCTTTTTAAACAGTTAAGCAGAGTCATCCATTGGAGACTCTGGCAGCAGCTTACCCAGCCTGACTTCAGCAGCTCTTGCCTTTTTCTTTTTATATTTTTACATTTTCATCATGGCAGGCAGAGTTGAAATCCTCTGTGACACAGCTGGAAAAGGTATGTGGGTCGGAGGGAGGGGGGAGGAATTCAAAATTAATGTAATTTGTAAATAATTGTATTATTCTAAGTAATTTGTGTTTGTGTGTGTGTGTGTGTGTGTTTTACCCGCCTCTGCTGGCGCGCGGGCTGGCACTTTATTTTTTATGTGGGACATAGCGGCCGGCAGGGCTTTTGGACATAGCGGCAGTGCGGCTTTTGCCTCTAGCATCGGGGCGGCAGGGCGGCTTTTGCCTCTTGAAAGCTCTTGAAAGCTCTGCTGCGGGCGAAAGAAAGCGCTTTAATCAGTGGGGTGTGTGCCAGGAGAGAGGAGAGAATGCTCAGGCATTCTCTCCTCTCCCCCCAGCACGCAACCCACTGACTAAAGCGCTTCCTTTCGCCCACCTGAGCTCTGCTGTGGGCGAAAGAAAGCGCTTTAATCAGTGGGGTGCCGGGGGAGAGGACTGCCTCACCAGGCATAAACTTTACTGCACGTCACTGTTTGCTGCAGACTATAGGTAGTCTGCACCAAAAGGGACGTGTGGCTCAGTGGCTAAGACACTGAGCTTGTCAATCAGAAAGGTCGGCAGTTCGGTGGTTTGAATCCCTAGTGCTCTGTAACGGAGGGAGCTCCTGTTACTTGTTCCAGCTTCTGCCAACCCAGCAGTTTGAAAGCATGTAAAAATGCAAGTAGAAAAATAGGAACCACCTTTGGTGGGAAGGTAACAGCGTTCTGTGATGTTTAGTCATGCTGGCCACATGACCACGGAGACGTCTTTGGACAGCGCTGGCTCTTCAGCTTAAAAATGGAGATGAGCACCATCCCCTAGAGTTGGGAATAACTAGCACGTATATGCGAGGGGAACCTTTACCTTTACAGGTAGTCTTGAACTTACAAAAGTTCATTTAGTGACAGTTTGAAGTTACAACAGCACTGAGAAAAGTGACATGGACATTTTTTTACACCAATGCCATATAATCAAAATAGCAATAGCAATATAGCAATAGCAGTAGACTTATATACCGCTTCATAGGCCTTTCAGGCCTCTCTAAGCGGTTTACAGAGAGTCAGCATATTGCCCCCAACAATCTGGGTCCTCATTTTACCCACCTCGGAAGGATGGAAGGCTGAGTCAACCCTGAGCCGGTGAGATTTGAACCGCTGACCTGCTGATCTAGCAGTAGCCTGCAGTGCTGCATTTAACCACTGCGCCACCTTGGCTCTTCAGACATTAGGCAACTGACTTATATTTATGACAATTGCAGTGTCCTGGGGGTCACATGGTCACCTTTTGCAACCTTCTGACAAGCAAAGTCAATGGGGAAGCTAGGCTCACTTAACAACTGTGGCAAGAAAGGTCGTAAAATGGGCCAAAATTCACTTAATCATCTTACTGAGCAGAAGAAATTTTGGGCTGTATTGTGGTTGTAAATTGAGGACTACCTGTATAAAGTCTGACAGCAGATTATTCAAAAACATAACTTTAGTCACAAACTAGAACAAAAGACAACTAGCTTTAGTGACATACCACAGCTGAATATAGGATTAGTTTCATTTCCTATTCTAGAGAATACAACAAATTCCAAGCATCCATAATCATATCTGATTACAACTTGATTAATACATAAGAAAATCCCAAGACTAAAAAAGTTGAAAGAAATATCAAGCAAAAAACATCGAGATGGCAATGGCAGATGAAGGAAATATGCTAGAAGTTAAGAGTATTGCATGGCAGAAATACCAGATATGTCAGTCATCAATTGATACTTCTTACTAATACCGTTTCCCTGAAAATAAGACCTCCCCGGATAATAAATCCAATCAGGCTTTTGAACACATGCGCTAAAATAAGCCCTCCCCCAAAATAAGCCCTCCCTGAAAATATTGCAACAAAGCAGCAGCCATGAGATGACCACACTCACCGCCTCCTGCACCTCAAAAATAATAAAAAATAATAAAGCTTATTTTGGGGAGTCAAAAGAAAATAAGACCCTGTCTTATTTTGGGGGAAAACACAGTAGCAATAACACTTATATACCACTTCACAGCCCCCTCTAAGCAGTTTACAGAGTCAGCATATTGTCCCCAACAATCTCCTCATTTTACCCACCTCCAAGCAGGAGAAATGCAAAACAAGCTGTAGAAGTAACAGGACGAAGTGCCAGGTTTAAACTACAAAGGATATTTGGAATATTATACCCTCATTCTGGCAAATCATCAAATGAAGTACTGTAGCTTCAGTGTAGTATGCAACACAATTCTTATTCACGCGATGTGGAGCATTTGGATAACTTCTACTGAGTCCAGGCCAGCTAAATAAAGGAGAGACGTTGATAACTGATCGCTTTTATACTGCTGCCAAGAAAATCTTATGACTCCATGGAGGCCATAAAGTCATGAGAAGTCCAACTACACCAAACAGAATTCAAACCTTTCATATAAACCTGCAGCTACTTTAGGAGGGATGATGGAAGTAATCATTTCCAAACAGCTAGATTCTTGTCCTAGATTCTTACCTATTTAAAAACAAAAATTGTAACGCTGTAACACAGGGGTGTCAAACTCGATTTCATTGAGGGCCACACCAAGGTTGGGTTTGTCCTCAGGGGGCCAGGGCGGGCGTGGTCAGCATGACATCACTCATGTTGGGGGGCATCTGTGGTGGCCCGAGCACTCTGCCAGCGAAAACAGGCTCCCAAGGTCTGTTTTTGGCTGCAACGGCCTCTTGACACTCCTGCTATAACAGTTATCCCTTAAAAGCGATCCGTGCAATCAATCAAAGCTAACTCAATCATGAAAAAACCTATGCGGTGATACCAAAAGTAGGCAGAAATTATGAAGGTCTTTTTAAGTTTTCCTGAAATTCTTAAACTTACACCTTTACAGATAGTCCTTGACTTACGACCACAATTAAGCCCCACATTCCCACTGCCTCCCGCAGCTCTTTCTGAGCCTTTCCGGCTCTCACCTTGTCCACTGGTGATAGCTGCCAGCGCAGGTTTTCCAGGGCATTTTAACAACCCTCGTGGCTCAACCCCTGAGGGGAGCGGAGGAGCGCTTCTGCTCCTGAGAAGCCTCTGCGGCAACAGGCTGCCTCTAGGAGGCATGTGTGCCCAGTTCTCCTGCTTGCCCGGCAAGGGTCCTCACTGAGTGACTCCGTCTCACTCAGTGGCCAGGGCAGCGTGCCGCCCCAGGGGGCTTGTGGCAGTCCAGTCCTTGCAGGAGGAGGCTGTGTGCGATGTAGGGAGGCAGGATTCGCCGGGTCCAAGTTTATTTTCCTTAATCCTTTGTAAATTACTGGAGGTCCAGAGTGGTGCATCCTTTCCCTTGAGTGGGATGAGTCAAAATATGGGAAGTCCTGCTGGCCAGGGGGCGTTGCCCAAAGAGCTTATCTGACTCATCCAATCATGAGAGGACAAGGTCAACCCATTCTGGATACTCCTCCCCCCTCACTATGGAGAATTAACCTAGTACATAATTTGCAGGATGTGAAGGTACTATTGCACGTAGCACTAACCCTCAAAATTCTGTTTTCTATTTTAAAAGTTCTTTGAAAATGAGACAAAATGAAACAGGCTGTGCCAGAACTCAGACAAAGTGGGGGAATGGCTGAGAGTCTGCAGTGTGACTGTGGTGCTCTGGAACAAACGATAACACATATGCTTCAAGAATATCTCCTCAGAAAATTTCAAGGCACCTGGGATGATCTCATGCCAGCCACACCAGAAGCAGTGACTCGATTAGCTTCCTCAGATATCAAATTATAACATCTATCCCACTGCAATTATATGGTTCTGTATTATGGCGATTTAATTATGGTTTTAGCTTAATTTAATATTTTATCTCCTGCATTGTATTGTCCATATCTCTTTCTCAGCGTCTCTCCCTTGTTTTCTCTTTTATATGTAGCTATTCCAAATGGTTCATCTTGGAAAACTAATTCTTGGTGGTGGTGGTGGGAATTCTGTATGTAAACAAATCAGAGATCTTCTCTATCTCTAATTTTATTTATTTATTTATTTAGCATATAACCTATGACAGACATCAAGCAATCACTGATATACAAATTTGGTTTAAATAAAGCATCAGCAAACATACACAGACATTCTGTGTGTGTGTCTGTGTCTGTGTCTGTGTGTATTTGCTGATGCTTTACTTAAATTAATTTGTATATCATACACACACACACACACATATAATACAAATTTAATTTAAATAAAGCATCAGCAAATATACACACACACACAAACACACACTTTATTTAAACTAGTGATTTACATGTAAATCAGTGATTACTTGACCTCTGCAGAGGCCATACCCTAAATAAATAAATAAAACAAGACCGAACATAATTGGAGAGAAGAGACGATCTCTGATTTGTTTACATACATTTTTTTTTTCACCAAGGACTAATTTTCCAAGATGAACCATTTGGAATAACTACATATAAATAAGAAGACAAGAGACCCTTGTTGACAAGGGACCATCAACAAGGTACTTTCTATCACATGTGGTGGACTTGTCTCAAAGCTAAGGAATTTTGGACGAAAATTCAAAAACGGTTGGAGGAAGTAACGGAACAAAAAATTGACATGAAGCCTCAGCTGTTTCTTTTGGGAATAATAAAAGGAAATATAAGCAAAGAAATTCAATATATTATGCTTCATACGTATAATATGAAGCAGCCAGTATCTCATTTGCCCAAAACTGGAAACAAAACACCATCCCCTCAAAAGCAGAGATCATAAAAAAGGTGCTAGAATGCGCCTAAATGGAAAAATTAACAATGGAACTAAAGGATAGAGAGGAAACAGAGTATTATAAGATATGGAATAGGTGGTATAATTGGCTCGAAAAGAGATGTAAAATTAATGCATAATGAGTTTATAGAAAATATAGCAAAAGGAGATGGTACGTATTCAGAAGTCAAGAGAGATGTAAATGCTGTATATATGTTGTATGTATGTATGTATGTATGTGTGTGTGTGTGTATACATACATACATACATACATACATACATACATACATACATACATATATATATATATAAGGCAACAGTAAAAATATTGGGTTTCTGTCGTGATGGACTTTTGTGACGAGCCAATTGACAGATGATGGAAGCAGTTAGCTTCCTCCCATAATTGGGGCTTACCAGGGGTTGTGACACTAAATATATACCTTCTTCCCTGGCTTCAGCTGATAAGGAGGAGACCTGTGGCATAATGGCTAAGACATTTGCCTAAGATGCAGTACAGCACAGGTTTGAATCCCAGTAAGGGTATGGCTAGCTGATGAGAGCTAAATAGCTTGAAATAGATCTATACTAGTCTCCCTTTATTTATTTATCAGCACAAATAAAACATATATAATAACCATGAAACAAGGGGGTATATGTATGAAACAATAGGCTGTAGAATGGAAAAGTAGAAATTAGAAAAAAGAATATCGATAGCGGAACGCTGTAAAAGTGTAATTGTGATTTTAATGTTTAAAAATGCTGAATAAAAATGATATTTTAAAAAAAGAAGACAAGGTAGAGACAGTTGGCTACTCTGGAAGGTCACATCCAGGAAACCAACCAACCAACCAACTATTGACTCCATAAGATTTTGTATCGCTCAGCCACCAAAGTGAGGGAAAAACATGTCAATAGTGCTTGGGCAGGACTCATATGGCAAACACAATCTGAGGTTTGATATGTAGCCAAATCCGTCAGGGGAATCCTTTAAAATGTTAAATATTGTTCCCAGACTGGACACTGCTTGTAGCTCCCAACGCAAAGCAAACAAAATTCCTTCCTAATAGAAACTAAAAAAAAAAACACCACTCTGACAAAGTCCTCAAAACTAGAAAAAAATTGATTTTATCAACAACTGTCCCAAGGGAAACTGGGGAATGTGCCACACTGCCAGTATTTTTAGAAATAAATACACAGAGGGAGGGAGGGAGGGGGGGAGGGGGAGGGGGAGAGGGAGGGGGGGAGGGAGGAAGGGAGGAAGGGAGGGAGGGAGGGAGGGAGAGAGAGAGAGAGAGAGAGAGAGAGAGAGAGAGAGAGAGCGCGCTAAGGAGTCAACGGAACAGAAATAAGAAGTAGTACTTTTAACCAGCAATGTACAGGGCGGGGCATAACCTTTTCCTAGGGGGTCACAGCAACACTTGTAATAACAACACAAATAATTCATACACCATTCGAAAGCCCATCAAAAACTGAGTTTATTGACACGATTTAATAGTCAGTATGACCACCATTAGCCCTTCGAACAGCATTCAAACGAGGTGCCTCTCGAAAGGCAATGCATTTTATTCTGTCAATGATCCTTTGTTCTTCCGAATCGAATTTTCCAGCCATTCTTAAAGCAAATTTAACATTTAATAGCTCATTCAATTCAGTTTTTTATGGGCTTTAAAATGAGGTGTCGCGGAAGTTGTAAACTGCTGTCGATCTTGCTGTGACCCCCTAGGAAAAGGTTATGCCCCGCCCTAGAATTGCAAAATAATGACTGTTTGAAGATTTGTTGTGTTCTTATCCACCTCGTTTGAATGCTGTTCGAAGGGCTAATGGTGGTCATACTGACTATTAAATCGTGTCAATAAACTCAGTTTTTGATGGGCTTTCGAATGGTGTATGAATTATTTGTGTTGTTATTACAAGTGTTGCTGTGACCCCCTAGGAAAAGGTTATGCCCCGCCCTGTAGATTATAGTATCCTCACTCCAACCTGCTGCTCTACACTTATGTTGAATGCAATTCACATCATCACCAGGTACTACAGGTAGATCTTGACATAAACCTTTTGTTTATTGAGTGTTCAAAGTTACCACTGAAAAATGTGACTTCTGACCAGTTTTCACATATACGCCCATTGTAACATCCCCATGGTCACGTAATCAAAATTTGGCGCTTGGCAACTGACATGCATTTATGACTTTTGCAGTGACCCAGGATCGTGTGATCACCGTTTATAACCTTCCCAGGTGCTCGGCGGAGCATCGCGCAGGCTCCGTACGCTTGTACACATGCGCAAATGGCCCGGTTGGCTCAAATACAGGTAAGGGCGAGCGGGTGGGCTCTCCAAAGCACCGTTCTGGTACGCTGGCTGGCTGGGGCGCACCGGCCTGAACCCATCACTACTGTAGATGTATTTACTAAAGTATTAAACACTCCCCCACTCTGGGGCCCATAAGAAATAGCAAAGTTTGAGTAGATAGAGAGAAAGTCAGTCACAGGCAGGAAAAGACCAATAGTAAAATATAGAAGACTTGTTAAATACACCCTAGCCATGTCATGTGATTTGGCCATTTCTGAATACACAACAGCTGTACATATACAACAAGCCACAGAAAATAAATTTCACCTAAATGTTAATATCTCTAGATAATGGCTATACTTCCAAATAATAATAGCAGGTGCTATTTCATGATAATGGCTATACTTCCAAATAATAATAGCAGGTGCTATTTCATGAATGTGAAACACAAGCCTAAATAACTTCCAGTGTTTTAGATTACATCCCTTATCAAATCCTGACCAATGTTTTGAATAGCATTTCTCAACTTCAGTCACTTTAAGATGTATGGACTTCAACTCCCAGAATTCCCCAGCCAGCATATATCTTAAACTGACTTGTAGAAGCACTGGTTTAGAAGATGAAGTCGTAAAGTCCTGTAGTTGACAAGACACACAACATACTATACTTGCACTAAACCCATTGAGATTTGGGAACTAATGATCCAGATCCCTAATTCAAATTCAGAGAGGAAAATTCCATCCATCCATATCAGCTAATATTTAATTACTAAAACTACAAGACATCTTATTTGGAATTAATATTTCACTCTTATGTCCAGTAACTTTATTCGTGCTGCTAGCAATTAGTAACATGAATCAGAGGCTTATTTATTTATTTAAAACGTATATACTCACCCATCTCACTTATTAGATTCTGGGTGACTCACAAATTTCCTCTCTCCTAATTAGACTCATTTTATTTCATGTCCCAAACCAAAGCTCAACAGCAATAAATCAAATTAAGCTCCATAGTAATGTATTTAAGACCCTGAATTTCTGCACTCTACATTATTCCACTTTCGGTCCACCCACGTTTTTTATTCAAATGCTTTGTTTACCTCTCCATCTGCCTACCCAAAACCACCCAGGCCTGCATTTTCAAAGCCATTTAAAAACTACTACATCTTCCTTCCTCCCCCCCACCTCCCCATTTCAAAGAATACACAAAAGAGGCAAACAAATCTTTTAAAGCCCTGGGTTGCATGTACACTTAGAACAGGCTGTGTAGTCTGGACCAGGGGTCACCAACTTTTTGGACCTCAGGGACCACTAATATGACTTTTTTTTTTAAAAAAAAGATAAAGTTAAATAGTATTTAGTGCCATATAAAAAAGTGCAAATAATTTTTCTGCAGACCACCAAAATGTTCTCACGGACCACTAGTGGCTCACGGACCACCAGTTGGTGACCACTGGTCAGGACTACAAGCAAAAACTAATATATCTGCAATTGACCCAAACTCATTCTGACACTGTGTTGTAAAGCAACTGCGTTTGCCCAGCCGGCTAGGCTAAAAACGTGACTGAAATGTAATTTTAACCAGTGTCTGCGTTTAAAGCACATGTTTAAAACCACGATTAAGGTGCCTCCGTTTATATCATCCAGTAGCCATGATTCGCTGGGATCATAAACTAACCACAATGGTTGGATTCACGTTATAAATTAAGCCACGGATTTGATTAATAGTTCTCTGTACGCATCGCTTGTTGAGCGAATAAGGGTCCCGGTCTACCCGCAAGGTTCAATTCGCTTCTCTCCCGAATCCTTTTTTCCTGAGAAAAGTGCCACTAATACACACCCGTCGGAACTTACGCTTAGGAGTAGACAGAGTTTACACTGGAATGTAAACCTGAGCCCACCCGGTCCTAGCTCCGTACAAATTCGAGCCCGGCATCCGTTCCCAGGACAGAAGCTCAAGAACGGTCAGCGAAAACTGCCTTTCCCCGCTGAGCTTGGCGGTAAAGCGGCGCAGAGCTCGAACCGCCCGGGGAACAGCCGCAGCGCTTCCTGCCGGGGGAAAAGAGGACGGAGAGGCTCCCCCACCGCCCCACAAGCCGTGAAAGTTGCCCCACGCCCCACTCGCTCACCGGAAAGGTCGCTGCATCCCCCGCCGGCCCGGCGAGCGAACTGGAAGCGGTGGGGCGCAGAGCCAGCCCTTTGTTCCCTTTTGCGCATCCACGCGCCGCTGGGGCTTCTGGAGAGCGCGCGACTCTCCTACTAGGGGAGGCTGGAGGAAGTTCGCACCGCTCCCCTCGGCTCCGCTTGTTGGCGGGCGTTGCCGGCGATAGGTCCAACGAAAGAGCTGGGGGGGGGACGGAGGAGGCACAGGCGCAGCGACACACACACACACAAACACACACACACACACGCAAACAGTTGGTTTCAGCCACTCACTCCCTCAACCAGTCTCACCACCATTTTTGATTGATTGATTGATTGACATTTGTCAGACAGAAACGAAAACAGAAATAATCTATATATAAAAACGTGTGTGTGCGTGTTGGTTTTAGCCTCCCCCCTCAGCCAGTCCTACCATCTTTTATTTATTTATTTACTTACTTACTTATTGTAATTTGTCAAACAGAAATGAAAACAGAAATATGTCCGTGTGTGTGTGTGTGTGTGTGTGTGTGTGTGTGTGTGTCTGTGTCTGTGTCTGTGTCTGTGTCTGTGTCTGTGTCTGTATCTGTGTGTGTGTTCCATCACAAATACTGTGGTGGTAAGCACCCCTAACACTTCTCGGGTGTTCTGTTAAGATCCAGCCTGTTGTGTCATTCTGCCATGCTGACTTCTACTGTATAGCGCAGTGGAGTTACCATGTCAACGGCTTCACAGTACTCCACAAGGGGACCCTCCAGAGGTGCAGTTCGGCCCAGATCAGGCAAACTGGTAGTAGCGATAGTGGGAGGCTCCGCCCACCCGCCTGACCCTTCTGCGCATGCGCAGAAGCGTCACACGTGCGTGAGCAAGCAGGAGCACTCCTGAACTGGTAGTAGAAAAATTGGTAACCTCTGGGGCTCTCCCAGTGGTGGGATTCAAAAATGTTTACTACCGGTTCTGTGGGCATGTCTTAGTGGGCATCACATGGCATGGCATGACGTGGTGGGCATGGCAGGGGAAGGATACTGTAAAATCTCCATTCTCTCCCCACTCCAAGGGAAGGTCACTGCAAAATACTCATTCCCTCCCGATCAGCTGGGACTCAGGAGGCAGAGAATAGATGGGGATGAGGCCAGTCAGAGGTGGTATTTACTGGTTCTCCAAACTATTCAAAATTTCCGCTACCGGTTCTCCAGAACTGGTCAGAACCTGCTGAATACCACCTCTGGGCTCTCTCTCTAATAAGGAGGAAAATCCAACATTAGAAATTACATTTGGTCTGGACGTTTTCCTCCCATAAATAAATACATGGGCAATGCCGCGTTATCGGCTAGTATTAAAATATAATGACAGGGACAGATAGGCATGTTAGGGCACATATGCACTCCCACTCTACGGACCTTTAAGTACCAAGTGAGGTCCACGGAAGTCAATTTGTGACTGAAACTGTGAAAAATTGTAGCTGAGACAAGTGAATCAGGCAGAACATTCCAAACTTTGACAATTCTTTAAAAAAATTGTATTTTTTACAGTCAAGTTTAGAACGGAGTTTAAAGTGGTGGTTTGCACACGTATTATTGCGATTAAAACAGAAAAAGTCATTTACAGGTAAAACATTACTATGTACAATTTTACATACAATACCTAAGTCGGCCCGCAAGCCACACAGTTCCAAATTATCCAGACCAAGAATTTCGAGCCTAGTAACATAGGGAATTCCATTATGTACAGAATGTTTATCTTAAAATACTTCTCAACCCATTCAATTGTACTAATGTCAGATATATGGTAAGGATTCGAAACAGTTGGATCTTCTGTGTTGTCCGTCACATCTTAACACTTGTGGTCTCTTTTCCCGAAACATCCCAACCCGGTAGTCCTCGATCTGCAACCTCAATTGAGCCCACGATGTCTGTTGTTAGTGAGACAGTTCTTAAGTGAATTTTCCCCATTTCACAACCTTTCCTGCCACAACTATTAAGTGAACCACTGTCGTCGTTAAGTCAGTGACACGATTCTTAAGTAAATCTGGCATCGCTGGTCAGAAAGTCGCAAAAGGGAACCATATAACTCTGGGACACTGCAACCGTCATAAATACGAATCAATTGCCAAGCGTTTGAATTTTTGATCATGTGACCATGGGGAAGCTGCAATGGTTGCGTGAAAAAGGGTCATAAGTTCCTTTTTTTCAGTACCATGGTAACTTCGGTCACTAAATGAACTGTTGTAAGTTGAGGATTATCTGTACCCCCCAAACGCTTGAGTTTGCACAACTTGGAGGTTTACTAAGTGCCACATTGGCTGGGTTGGTGCAAGGACTGATGGGTGACTTTATGGTTCAGGAGCTGTATTTACCTTAATATGTAGAATTCAGTTTAAAACTTTAAGGAAGCAGCAAACCTTTTGCTTGGATTCTTGGATTTATATCTTCCATCTCTCTTGAATGTATTGGTTATCTTATGTAGGAAGATAAATATGAAGTTTCTTCTGGACCTTAAGTGGCTTGCTTTGATAACAATTACAACCTGGGTCTCTTTCCAGGTTTAAATATTGATGGGGCCATGCTGAGGAAATAAGAGAGGAAATAAGCAAAACTTTCCGTGACCCGTCAAAACCGCGGTCCACAAAAGCGCGCTCAACGAAAGCGTGCATTTGACGTCACAGCGCAACGAAAAAAATTAAAAATTGAAATAAAAATAAAATTAAAGCAAGCCGATTCACATAAAGGTAAGGGTTAGGTTTAGGGTTAGGGTTAGGGTTAGGTTAAGGGTTAGGGTTAGGTTTAGAGCGTTAGGGTTACGTTTAGCGTTAGGTTAAGGGTTAGCGTTAGGTTTAGCGTTAGGTTAAGGGTTAGGTTTAGGGTTAGATTTAGGGTTAGGTTAAGGGTTAGGTTTGGGGGGGTTAGGGTAAGGTTTTCGCTTTATTTTTACATTTATCGATCACAGCGCGATGTTTTCGTCGCGCTGTGATGACATCACGTACGCGCTTTCGTCGAGCGCAATTTTGTCGTCCACGGTTTTGTGGTGGAACCAAACTTTCTAGTGAGCCGAATTAAAGTAACAAACACAAGCATAAACAGTTTTATGCTTAGTTATCCTCACATGTATGACTGTCACAATGTCCCTGAGGTCTTGTGATCAAAATGTGCATGTTGTCAGGCCAGGAAGCTATCTTTTGCGTTGGGCTTTCAGGCCTGCCACGTTCAATGCTGTGGGGAACTGGGAGGGGGATTATATGGAGTATGGGAGATATACAGTCATAATAACATTCCTTTCTCAGAAAGTCAAGGAAGTCTTGCCCTGCACCTGATGTGGTGTAACTGGGAGGCATCTCCAGTTGGGACGGTGCTTGATTGGACCATGTGACGGACATGTGGGGGTTGGGCAGGGATTTGAACTTTCATTTGGGTGGGGAAAACCTGGAAACTTTCAGATTCGGATTTTCTCAGATGTGCCAATAGGACATCACTAATAAAATGGAACTTTGAGAAACTTCAAGCTTCAGAGTCTTCTTTCGTTGGGGGTGTTACTTTGAACCATGACATACGTGTCCCACTTGGCTTCCGTCAAGCAGATATCAATAAAATTGAAAGCAAAATGTGTTGTCTTACTTAGTGACCATGTCAGTTAGCGATGAAGCTTCCAGTTCCAATTGTGGTTAAGTGATGACTACCTATAAGTAGCAAGTGATGAGGTTTTGCTGGGTTTGGTATTTGGGGTTTTACTTAGGAAAACCTCCCAGAGTCACTGTAAGTTGGGCAGCCATATAAATGTTCTTAACAAATAAAGACCAAGAGAAGAGAAGGCACTAAGCTTTGACAGTTAGCACCTGGCCAATATGCCTAGATTCAGAAGCCAAGCAAGGATGGGCAATCGTGGTTAGAATTCTAATGGAAGCCCACTAAGGAATGTAAGGATTATTAAGCAAGATTGGGAAGTTGATTGGGAAAAGAATCTCAGAGAAACACAGTAGAAAGCCAATTCCATCCTGTTCTGCAATATTTTTACCCCATCTTGCAAAACTGAATTGTAAAACAACAAAAAGGCCTGAGCATTTCATGTTTAAACTTCAGCATTTTGCTTCCTGTCACCTCTCATTTCTTTCAAAGCAGGGAGTTCCTGTTGTTTAGAAGTAGCCAAGAACAAAGCGAGTTCCTTTATGCTTGACCCCTTTCTCATCACATTGAGTCAATTGTTGAAATGCATCTGTGTCTTTGATTAACAGTATTTGTTTGTGTTCTTTGTATGATGATCCCGTCCTTGCACTGCCACATGCATCGCACATGGACAGGATATTGCACAATTGTGGTGCAGGTCTCATTGCCAGGAATTTCATACAATAGTTAAGCTGAAATTTGGACATAGTCTGATGAAAGTTGGAAAAGAGCTATAAACCTTTAGTAAATTACCGAAAATGCCCCAAGGCAAACACCGTAATGGCAATCTAGAGAAAAGACAATAAGGCACATCCAGTAATGAACTGCAATCAAACTGAGGTAGTTGAAGAAAGCTTGCCCAGAAAGAAGATCTGAATCTCCTGGTTGATTTCTGCATCATTTACAAAAAAATCACCAAGGATTTCAGGTTTATAACTGTAGCAGTGGTGGGATTCAATTTTTTTTTACTACTGGTTGTATGGGCATGGCTTGGTGGGTGTGGTGTGGCTTGGTGGTCATGGCAGGGCAAGGATACTATAAAAATCTCCATTCCCTCCCCACTCCAGGAGAAGGTTACTGCAAAATCCCAATTTCCTCCAGTTCAGCTGGGACTCGGGAGGCAGAGAATAGATGGGGGTAGGGCCAGTCAGAGGTGGTATTTACTGGTTCTCCGAACTACTCAAGATTTCCGTTACTGGTTGTCCAGAACTGGTCAGAACCTGCTGAATACCACCTCTGAACTGTAGACAATAAGAAACAATTTCCCCTAAACAGTACAACTTACAGTCTAGAGATTCTATTGAATCCTTCCTAAAGACCTAGGATAGGCAGATGTGGTTGTTTGATAGTGTTACAGATATTGTTGCAGGATGTAAACTGTTCCTGCTAAAACTGTCTTTTGCAATTGACTGATAATTTGATAGAGTTCAAGTGATGCTCAAGATGCTTTGGGATTGCATCCAAGGTGCCTCTTACTATTAGTAATGTCTTTGCTTTCTTTTGCCACAGTCATTCTACTTCTATTTGCAGGTCTTTGTATTTTGTTATCTTTTCCAGTTCCTTCTCCTCTCCTCTCTTTTACCCCTTCCCCTCCGCACTCTTCTCTTGTCTCCAGGTTCTGCCATGTCCACTATCCAGACGTTTTTGTCTTTCTTAGTGACAATTGCAAGAATATCTGAAGGGCAGTGAAGAAGATGCATTGAAGCAAGTATACCAAGAAGACTTATTGAATACTGGAGAGACCAAACTGGCCTACAATAAAGACCAAATGATGATCAGAAAGGAGGCATGGAAAAACAAAGCATTACATGGGCAGTATATTTAAAAAATAATAACATGGAAAACAAATAATAGCAAGACCTGGCAATGACTGAATATAGGAAAGTTAAAGAAAGAAGCAGAGCAGATAATTCTGGCTGCACAGAATAATACTTAAGACTTTGTTGTATACACACAGACACACACACAGAGATACACACACACATCTATATCTCTATATCTCTATCTCTATATATCTATATCTAATATATCTACCTATCTACCTATCTACCTACCTACCTACCTACCTACCTACCTATCTATCTATCTATCTATCTTCTAATATTGTGATGCTTTTAATTCTCTGTTAGCCACACAGAATCATTTGGCAAATCGACATCCATGCACATTTAATAAATAAATGTTATTGAAATCAAACAGGAGAGGAAGTTTGGGTTTTGATTCGGTAATTATTTTCTTTTTAACTACGCTCCATTTGATGGATCTTAGGAATCCAGTAAAGGAAAAAAATGAAATTAATTTCATAAACTTGAAGTTCTCCCACTCCTAAATTGGGTAGAAGTATTACATACAAGACCCACTTGAAACTCAGAGGAAAAAAAACAATTATCTGATCAGTATGACAGAGAAAACTGAGTATAGTTTATGTTTTTTCCATTACAAGAAAAAAAATGTATAAAATCCTAGCAGGCTCAAAAGAAACAGAAACAGACTTACGTGTTGTAGTATAGATCTAACTGGGCTACATATTTTACAAAGGGTGCGTGTATAACATGGACATTATCAATGAGCTGTTGCAAAGGTAGTGGGCTCCAGCAATGGGAAACGTGGTGAGAAGCTTGTACTATGTTGTAATGAGAGCCCACATTAGGAAAGAGTTGTAAAATGGAAATCATGTGAGGGGACCACTGGGGAGAGAAGAGAACTTGTGATACTGATGTTTTGGACTAGGAAGTAAGCAGGAAGAGAAGCTAGCTGTTAGAACAAGTTATTTTTCTAAAATGACCAACAATTGTGGCTACTGAAAAAGGTAGCCGCCATCGGGTTGCCATCTGTGCCACCCTATAAATGTATATGAAACTGTATGACTAGAATAGAATAGAATAGAATAATAACAGAGTTGGAAAGGACCTTGGAGGTCTTCTAGTCCAACCCCCTGCTTAGGCAGGAAACCCTAAACCACTTCAGAAAAATGGTTATCCAACATCTTCTTAAAGTCTTCCAGTGTTGGAGCATTCACAACCTCTGGAGGCAAGTTGTTCCACTAATTAATTGTTCTAACTGTCAGGAAATTCTTCCTTGGTTCTAAGTTATTTCTCATTTGTTTATTTATTTTATTTTATTTATTAAATAGTTTATCAAACATGTACACAATAGCAGATATGTATGAACATGGACATGAACAAAGGAAATGAATACAAATAAATGGGGACAGTAGGACAGGGATGGAAGGCAGGTTGGTGCACATCCCCTTTACGGACCTCTTAGGAATGAGGTGAAGTCTACAGTAGACAGTTTAGCTGTGTGGGTTTGAGGATGTAACAATCGAGTCAGGTAGAGCATTCCAGGCGTTGTCCATTCTGTTGCTGAAGTTTTATTTTTTGCAATCGAGTTTGGAATGGTTTATTTCGAGTTTGTATTTATTGTTTGCCCATGTATTATTGTGGTTGAAGCTGAAGTGGTCATTGATAGGTAGGACATTGTAGCAGACAATTCTGTATACAATTTTATATGATTTGTGAATGGAGGACCAAATAAACTGGGAAGGTAGTAAGATGGAGAGAAATAAATATTAAGATAGAAACCTTCAAAGGCAGCAGAATAGAAACCAGTGGCGCAATTAATTCAACCTGAGTTAAGGAAAGCTGTGCAATTCCTAAAAGCAATTCAGAAAAACAAAACCTATTCATGGAGGCAGTTTCATTCTTTCTGCTTTCCAACATGCACGTTTAGTGAATGACTCACAATGATGGTTGCAAGGAAAAGCAACCTTCCATGGTGCCATTAAATTTTCAGCCTTGCTTAAAAGATTGTCTTCCAAAATCTCGGAACCAAGGCAATCCACATTGCTGCTCACCAGCAGCTACTGAAATGAAAGTTATCTCTGAAGTTAAAGAATCTGAGAAGAAGGCAATCACAGCAAAACACTAATAACTACTATGGAAATAATTGCTCTGCTTATCTTAAAATATACAAAATATCCTCAACTTACGGGTTGATTTAGTGACTGTCTGAAGTTACAATGGCATTGAAAAAAAGTGACTAATGACCATTTTCAACTTATGACTATTACAGAATCTCCAAGGTCCTGTGTGTTCTGACCTGGGCTTCCCAAGAATATGAAGCAAACTCCTCACGACAAAAACCCCTTTTATTAATTTACTGTGAATTATGCTGATTCACATCCAGCAAAGTCTTTCAAGGGAAGATTTACAGTCACAGACCTTATCTAGCTTGGAAAGTTGCCAGGCCAATATCTGCAAAACTTGACAAGGAGTCGTTTCAGTGAGTCACGGACCAATTAAGCGAACTCATTGTCTCCTGCAAACTCCACTCCCCTTTCGCTCCTCTTTTATTTCCTCTGGAAGGGGCCATTCATTGTCCACCTGTAGCTTTACTCCCAAGTCGACCCCTGTTCTTTAGCTGTTCCCTTCATCTGGCAACTCTGCGCATGCGCACACTGGGAACAGGCTCCAGCTGTTCATTTGCCTCACTGATGTCTGAATCTGAAGGCAGCTGATAGCTGGCATACAGCTCTGCGCCCCTTCTGACACAGAGCCCTCATCAGAGCCTTCCCAGACTCCAGGACTGGGCCATCTTCCTCCCCAACCGCCTCGCTATCCAAATCTGCTGCCAGCTCCACTGGCTGTTGGCGGGCCATAACAACGTGATCAAAATTCAGCCACTTGGCTACTGGCTCGTATTTATGACTGTTGCGGTGTCCCGGGGTCATGTGATCACCTTTTACGACCTTCTGACAAGTAAAGTCAATGGGAAAACCAGATTCACTTAACAGTGGTGTTACTAACAACAACTGCAGTGTTTCACATAACAACTGTGGCAAGAAAATTGGAGCAAAACTCATTTAACAACTGTCTTGCTTAGCAACAAACATTTTGGGCTCAATTGTGGTAATTTGAGGACTACCTGAATTGATGATCTTGAGGGTGTCAGTGGAAAGACAGATGATCTCTCATGCAAAAGGGACGTTAGAGCATGTGGCTATAGTCATCACTTATAAAGCCCTTCATGGTATTGGACCTGGGTACTTGAGAGACCGCCTGCTGCCAATTACCTCCAATAGACCGATCAGATCCCACAGATTAGGCCTCCTCCGAATTCCATCCGCCGGCCAATGCCGACTGGCGACTACCCGGAGGAGAGCCTTCTCTGTGGCTGCTCCGACCCTCTGGAACGAGCTCCCCGTGGAGATTCGAACCCTCACCACCCTCCAGGCCTTCCGCAAAGCCCTCAAAACCTGGCTGTTCCGACAGGCCTGGGGCTAAAGAGCTTCTGCCCCCCCCCCCTTCGAATGGTATGGTTGTTGTGTGCTTTTAAATTGTGTATTGTTATGTTCGTCTTTTTATCCCTTGTCTGTACCCCCTTCCCTGACTTGGTTGTGAGTCCCCTTCGGGGAAAAGGGCAGCATATAAATGCAATAAATTCCAATTCCAATTATAGTGTCCATGAAATTGTAGCAAAATATGAATATGTGAACACAATGGAATTTAGAACTGGTGCTCTAATGCTAAATACATTTAAATGTGCCATTCAAAAAAAAATGATAACCTATTTTTAAAATAAAAATAACCTGAGCATCTGCAATAATAAACATGCCTGGCCTTCCACTTCAGCCTGTATTGAAAAAATAGGAAACAGGAAGAAAGAAAAGGTGCTAAATATACACCTTTGTCCAAATGGCACCTGACTTTTCCAGGTGCAGATGCCAGGTTTCCCACTGGCTCCATTCAATGACGGTCTTTGAATAGAATGGTTCATTTGATGGAGGGACCCTGGATTTATGCTTGGAGATCACCATATATCTACATTACGGTATCCCGTTTCCCTGATTGGGTAGGGGTTGTTCCTTGATAGCAGAGAGTTTGGAGCGAGGCATAAAACATCTGCAAAGTGCAATGAATCCGCAGCAATTTTACAAGATCTGTCTGGACGTCTTGTTTTCTCTTTCCAAAAGAGCAGTGAAGATGTCAACATTCTCACTCTCAGGCAACAACCCCATAACTGGCTCCAAGAAAAACTAATTAATTAAGGGCTGGGTGGCATCATTTACTGACTCATTCATTCATTCATTCAATTTCTCTATCTCCTCATTTCAATAAAAAGACTCCGGGCAGCTTACAATTCAAAAAAATATATTGCATCTACAACAGGGGCGTCAAATTCGATTTCATTGAGAGTCGCATCAGGGTTGTGTTTGACCTCGGGAGTTTGACCTTGTGTTTGACCTTGTGTTTGACTAGGCCTCCTCCGAATTCCATCAGCCGGCCAGTGTCGACTGGCGACTACCCGGAGGAGGGCCTTCTCTGTGGCTGCTCCGACCCTTTGGAACGAACTCCCCGTGGAGATTCATACCCTCACCACCCTCCAGGCCTTCCGCATAGCCCTTAAAACCTGGCTGCTCCGACAGGCCTGGGGCTAAAGACTCGCTGCCCCACTTCGAATGGTATGATTGTTGTGTTTTTTTAACTATGTATGGTTTTTATGTTTTTTATAATTTTGATTGTTTTTCCCCTCCCTTTGAGTTGTGAGCCGCCCTGAGTCCCTTTCAGGGAAAAGGGCGGCATACAAATAAATTAAAATGAAATGAAATGAAAAAAGGTCAGGGTGGGCATGGACAGGGTGGGTGTGGCCAACGACATCAGTCACGTTGGGAGTGCCTGTGGTGGCCCAAGCACTTTGCCAGTGAAAACAGGCTCCCAAGCTCTGTTTTCAGCTGCAATGGCCTCCTGCAACCTTCTGCCAGTGAAAACGGAGATCGGGAGGGCCATGGGCAGTCCACCCGAGCTTCGTTTTCACTGGCAGAGGCACCACAGCTGGTCCTTCACTGTTTCCAGGGTATTCCCATGGGCCAGATCTAAGTACCCTGCAGGCCAGATCCAGGCCCCTTGAGTTTGACATCCCTGGTTTACAATGTATGATCTTGGAAAGCTTGAAAATATTATCAAATAGAAAAAGCTGCCACCTTCCCCACCCCATCATTAGGATCTACTGTATGCCCCTGGTTTGAGTTTGCCTCTGGGTGACTCCATAGAGGTAAATATATTGTTTTCTTCAGCAACGCAGGTTTTCTTCGACTTGGTTTATTTAACAACCATCCAAAGTGATGACGGCCTTGGAAAAAGTGACTTATGACTTGTAGTCACACAACAAGTTATGTGATCGCAATTAGGATGTTTGGCAACCGGCTCCCCTTTAGGACTGGTTGCAGCATCCTATAGCCACGTCACCATTTATGCTGATTTCCTGGTTTGAATAGCCGGTTGCAATATCCGCCTAAAAGTAAACAGAGGTGAAGCCAGATTTGCTTAATGATCACTTGATTCATTTGCCAGCCACCATAAAAAATTACTCAATGGAGCTCTTGCCTCACAATCAGGAGGCTGTGAGTTCGAACCTAGGTAGAGGCAGATATTTCTCACTCGGGGCACACTGAGAATTTGAACAAAACTCCGCATTGGCAACAGGAAGAGCATCTGGCCATTTAAACACTCTGCTTGCTCCATTTGGTTGCTCAGACACCACCCCGCAAGGGATTGTGGGATTATTAAAAGATGATTATGATCATAAAAATTATTCAAAAATTGGGTCCAATTCCACTTATGACCACAATGGCTTACGAAGGAAACCCAATTGTGGTCGTATGTTATAGGACAGCATGTAATATGGAGGTAGTTACTTCTTGGATGTTTGTTCCATTTCTGGCCTAGCCTATTCATTCCAGAATAAAAGACAAAAATATAAGGTTAAGAATTTAAAGAAATTGAAAGAAACAGAAAAAAGCTAAAAACCACACTATGAATGTCATAGAAGAATGATGGGTCTAGATGAACTATTAGGACTTTTACTATAACATTTGGGAAATAATGTGATAAATGTCACTTTTGTGGATACGAAGATATTTAGTTTTAGTCATAGCAAACATTAGATACTTTGTTATTTCAGAAATCGGACACTAGAGGGAACTAAAGATTCTAGGCTTAAAAGAAAAAAAGAAAAAGGATTGCCTTTTGTCTTTAGTTACATTGGAATAAAATGACAGAAAATGGTATGACATTTGAAATATTCCAGAAGAAGATTGAAAACTGGGAACAGAAACGAAAAGCTACAATGTCGGCAATGAGGTCTACTACTAGGGCTAGATTATTTCCTGAAGATGTTAAAGATGTTCACTTGCTTCCAGAAACTGTAAATGTTACAACACTGGAAGTTTTAAAGAGATTAGACAACCATTTGTCTAAAATGGGATAGGGCCATGATGGCAAACCTACAGCACATGTGCACAAGTGGCACGTGGAGCCCTCTTTGTGGGCACACAAGCCGTTGCCCCAGCTCAGCTCCACCATACATGTGCGCATGCCTCCCCCCAGCCAGCTGATTTTTGGGTCTCTGCCGCACATGCAGGATACACATGTGCATGGGAGGGGGAGGGGTAGGGCAGGAAGGGCCAAAATGCCCCCTCGCAGCCCGTCCTTGGTCCCAGGAGGCTTCAGGGAGACCTGCTAGGCCCAAAATGGGGCACGGTGGTGTGTGGGGCGCCCCCTTCGCAGCCCATTTTTGGTCCCAGGAGGCTTCAGGGAGGCCTGCTTGGGTCCAAAATGAGGCACGGGAGGGGAATGCAGGGTGTTGCGCAAATATGCATAAGGGGTGGGGGGAGCAGAGGGCTGTTGCACCCTCATGCGCAGGGGGCAGGCCACTTGGGGGTCATTGCATTATGGGTATGGGCGGATGGCGGGTGCTGTCATGCACACACACACACACTTTCAAAACAACAAAAAGGTTAGCCATCACTGGTATAGGGTTTCCTGTCTAAGCAGGGGGTTGGACTAGAAGACCTCCAAGGTCCCTTCCAACTCTGTGGTTCTAGTCTAGTCTAGTCTAATCTATGAAAAAAAATGTCAGATATGAAAGAAAATACCTTGGAAGATCTATACAATAAAAAGTTCGAACAAACCTCAACTGATGCAGAAAAATTAGAATGTATAGTTAAAGAAATTGTTGAAACGCTGGAAAAATTTTAAAAATGTGGGTTATAAGAATGAGTTGCCTACTGACTCCTTCCTGGATTTACAAAAGGTTTTCTAAGGAAGCCTTTGAGATGGGGAAAATATCAGAAGGAATTAAAGATTACAAAATTTTAGGAGCAAAAGAAAGGAGTACAAAGTTGATTTGTCTGACTAACAGCAAACTAAATTCAGAAATTAAACAAAGAAACAGAGAATAGAAGTTGCAAGGAAAAAGAAGAGAGAGGAGGAAATAAATAAAATGGTCAAAGGAGTGACTTCTGATTTTCATTACAAAAAGTATATATAAACCTACTGATTCTTCACCCGCCATGAAGTTATTTGCAAATATCTCTTCCTCCCATACCCTATCCCAGTGATGGTTAACCTTTTTGGTGCTGTGCCCAAAGCGTGCCCCAAACTCAAAAATGCAATGCAAGTGCCCCCTGCCCCCCACCCAGTTTAGGCTTCCAGATTGGTGCAGGAGGCTTTTCAGGCCCAAACTTGGGGAGCTGGGGGGGGGGCTCGCGAGCTCCGCAGTTTCTCCCCCACGCTCCCAGGCTTTCTCCTCCATTGCTCTCTCCCGGGCCTTCCCCAATCTCCACTGTTTGTCCCCAGCACCCCTAGGCTTTCTTCTCCATTCCTGCCATGGAGAGCCATCTACGGAAGGTGGAAACTGCAGAGATCGGGGAAGACACAGGCAGCAGGAATGCAGGAGAAAGCTAAGGTGCAATGGGGGAAGAAAGGTAGGGCATGCTGGGGGAAACTGCAGAGATCGGTGAACGCCCCACCCCTGTGCAAAGACCAGCTGGCTAGCAGGAGGTGCGTGTGCATGCGCAGTGGAGCTGGGCTGGGGTGACGGCTGGCGTGCCCGCAGAGAGGGCTCTGCGTGCCACTTGTGGCATGCGTGCCATAGGTTCGCCATCACGGGCCTATCCCTTATCTATATTGAAATCCATAAATCCTTAGCATTTCAATCTTGCTGTCAGCTTGCATATGTTTCATTACCCAACTAGGTAACATCATTAGCGCCAGTCTAGATGATGATTAAGAGCCGAGGTGGCACAGTGGTTAGGGTGCAGTACTGCAGGCCACTTTAGCTGACTGTGATCTGCAGTTCAGCGGTTCAAATCTCATTGGGTCAAGGTCGACTCAGCCTTCCATCCTTCCGAGGTGGGTGAAATGAGGACCCGGACTGTGGGGGCAAGTTGCTGACTCAATTTGCTAAAAAAAATTGTAAACCGCTTAGAGAGGGCTGAAAGCCCTATGAAGCGGTATATAAGTCTAATAAATAAATAAATAAATAAATAAATAAATAAATAAATAAATGATGTTACCTAGTTTGGGTACTGAAATATATCTGCAAAAAAATCCAACCCAATTTTAGAGAGCACCAGGTGACCCTTCAAGATAAATTATTTTTGAACTAGTAAAATGTGTGAACTTCCAAACTCTAATTTCAGTGTAGATCGCCTGGACTCCAATCTAAGTGGAGCATTTGAAAATAAGCAATAATGGA
Source organism: Thamnophis sirtalis (assembly GCF_051295495.1). Classification (NCBI taxonomy): domain Eukaryota; kingdom Metazoa; phylum Chordata; class Lepidosauria; order Squamata; family Natricidae; genus Thamnophis; species Thamnophis sirtalis. The sequence continues at coordinate 36,540,345 of NW_028261395.1, forward strand.
TTAAAGAGGCCTATCAGAAAGATGCAAGGTGTAACCATTGCCTTATCAAGAAGCTACATAATGAAAGGGTGAACACCAGTTGCCATAAATATACATGGTATCCTGTGAATGTATCTTCAGGGGAGATTAAGAGATTGGAATAAAATTTCATGCAGTAAAAGGTGATAATCCAAATATACTAAACCCAAGTTCCTACGATAATATTTAGTGTATTAAATATTGTCTCTACATAGAGTTGCATGTGGTGCAGTGGACTTGCCTGGGCAAGTCCCTCCAACTCATCAGGCAATAAGATGCGCATGTGCGTTCAGTTTGAAAAACAGGATGGTGACGGCAGCGGCTTTTTATGCGCGTTCGAGACATCCGGTAGTTTTTGGCTGCCTCCAGCCAGCTGCCACTGCCGGAAAGCGGCTGGCAAAGAAGTAGCAGTTGGGAGGCTTCTTGCGGTTCCACCACAAAACCGCGCTCGACTAATCCGCGCCCGACTAAACCGTGTCGCTGACGTCATCAACAGGGTGACAACAGTGCGGAGACAGAAGCATGCTGTAAACCTAAACCTAAAATTAACCCCTAAACCTAAACCTAACCCCCCTAAACCTAATCCTAAACCTAACCCTAAACCTAACCCTTAACTTAACCCTAAACCTAACCCTAAACCTAACCCTTAACCTAACCCTAAACCTAATCCTAACCCTTAACCTAACCCTAACCCTAACCCTAACCCTTAACCTAACCCTAAAGCTAACCCTAAAGCTAACCCTAAACCTAACCCTTACCTTAAGTTGAATCGGTTTGCTTTCAAAGCGCTATTTAAAGCGCCCTTTTTTCTCCACGCTGGCTGTTGTCGCCCTGTTGATGACGTCAGCGACACAGTTTAATCGGGCGTGGCTTAGTCGAACGCGGTTTTGACGGGTCACGGCTTCTTGCAGTTGCACCAAAAAAGAGAGGTTGCCTTCCAGAGTCTAGACCAGCCGCCGTGGGAGGAAGGTAAGCCCGAAGAAAGAAGCAATTGTAGGGGAGGAAGCAGAACTAGGGCCCGGGCCTCTGAAGGAGCGGAATCGGGATTGGAGAAGGGAGAGTGGGCAGTAGGAGGCCTTGACAGATTAGGGGTAGAAAATAGGTAGATAGGTAGAAATTCATTTTTTTTCCTACTGGGTTCTATGGGCATGGTTTGGTAGAGGGTCATGTGACTGAGTGGGCATGGGCATGAGTGACGTTGAGTTGGTCATGCCCCCACCACCCCAAGCCACGCCCACAGAACCGGTAGTAAAAATATTTGAATCCTACCACTGCTGGTAGGGAGGTTTTTCTTTATTTATCAAACTCTAATGGGCTTATGAACTGCAACTATCTTGTTTTGCACCCTGTACACACACAGTATTATAAACTTTTTTTTTAACATAAACTGAGAAAACATCATTTTAATAACTTAGTTGAATGCTAACTCAACAGGATTTTAAATGACTTGGAATCACAATTAACCCTCAGTTAGGGAAAAATAGAAGGAAAACAATTAGTCTGCTTGATTTCTGGAACATTACTTCCCAAGTAATCATTTACAGGAATACGATAGCTCTCTTTCACGGTATACAGATACACCATTTTGTATATAGAAATTGTTTCAAAATGTTTCAACATGGACTTGTTAAATAGAAAATGAAATGTAGATGCAAGAACATTGCAGATATCACAAGCTTTTCTTAAGCTCAAATGATAACTTTATGCTTTAATTGGGCTGGTATTGATTGGAAGAGTATTACCTTGTTTTAAAAGCAGTCCGTCAGCTGTTGCCCTTCACCTCAAAAAGTTTATTTTATCTTGACACTTCCTTGTCTAACTTGTTCACAAGGCAAAATGAATCATGTTGACGTATCAGTCCTACTCACAATCATACATAAGGCTCCGAGTTATGGCAGTGCGATAATGTGCAGTTCTGTTTATTGTAAGGCAGAATTTCATTACTGATTGTATTACCGGTAAGCGTAATCTACAATTTTAAAAAAAATCTGATAGCCATTCACACTTCAGGCTTCTACTGCGTCTATTAAAATTGAAGTTTTTTTGAAAAACTTGATTAAATGTTATTTCTTCCGGGGAGGAGCCAATGTCACGATGAGATGGTTGTGTGGTCTCAATGCTCTGAGACCACAGACAATACTTTTGCCACTGGGTGGTCCAAACGGACCTAAACCGTCCCGAAGAGACGGTGAACAGGAAGAATACGTCTTGCTGATCTCGGGGATATTGCAAAATCCTCGAAAGAAGTAAGATAAGTTCTTCAAGCCAGTGACAAAAATTCCAGCCAAAGGCTGACAAAGTTGGGGTGGCCCAAAACGGAAGGATACGGAAAGAGAAACTGTTTCCAGCTAGTGAGGAATTTTTATTGTTTTAAAAAAGAGTCTGCCTATAAAAACTCAAAAACCAATTTAAATTAAAGAATAGAAGAATCAAGCGGCAGAATTGAATTTGGAATGGTTTTGGACAGTGGTTATCTTACTTTTTAAATGTTATTTACATGGATTGAATCTATGCAAGCCTTTTGAAATGGATGGATTAAGCTTTCATCTTCTACCTTCTCTTTGTGACACTCTGTAATTTACAGACTAAAGCTTTCCGCTTTCATTGCTGTGGATATTTACAAAAAGAAACTCTTTAAGAGTGTCTCTGCTCCGGAGGCTGGGAGGTACTCGGAATTTTGAGTATTCAAAACGGAACTGTTTTTTCTTTCTTTCACGGATTGCTTTGACTTGGCACCTCAAGGTGGTATTGTCTTGGCTACACACTGATAAGAAGACACAGATGTCCCTTTGATGTTCGACCAACGTTCTTTGTGAAACTATGCTTTAATTTTGTTGATCTTTTAAGCTAGAGTAGCTGTGTTTGTCAGAATGACACAATCCCAAGGAAAAATAGAGGTCTTGACTTTGCAAAATATACTTTCAGAACTACAGAAATTATTAAATAGAGAAGAGAAACAACTGGAATACCTAGAGCACATAACAAGAAAATATGATGAAAACATTGAAAATGTTCATCAAATGCAGAACGGGATGATTGAAACTCAAAACACCGAAGTGGAAAATGAATATAAAGAGATTAAACCTGCTGATATCTATGGTAATTGGTTTGTTCCTGAAAATGGAAAGAATGGACGACAGAAAGAGGAATTAAATGGAGAGGAAATATACTTCAAGGGTCAAGATATAGAAGAAGATAAAATTAAAGAACTTATGGACTTAAAGAAAGAAATTCCACTAGCAAAAGTTTTGATAACACTGCTGACAATCAAACTGAATAAGGAAACAGAAAGAGGGCATCAAGATTATATGAGAGATTTTATAAGCAAGGAGTTGCTAAGAGAAGTCCATACAAAGCTGATCAAGAAGATGACTAGAGGATTGGTACCACAGACGGCAGAAGATATGAGATTGTTTTGTTATTGGAAAGATACAGGTTGATAGATGGAAGAATATAACTTAAAACTAGTTAAACTTAGTGAAACTTAGTAATAATAGATATAATTAAATTAATAATTGATAATGATAATAATGTATACAATGTGTAGTGTTATAATAAGTAATAATTGGATATGAATAGTGAATGGTACCCATGAAAGGAAGATTAGAAATCCTTTTGGATTATATATAAAAGTTAATAAAAAAAAGAATCAAGTTAGATACAGTTAAGTTTTGATTATTAGGGGTAAAATGTTATGATACAGGATATAGTCAAATAAAGGAGGGATAATGATAACAACCTATATACATATACACGAGTATAATATAAGGAAACTAGATGAAATTGCCAACAGCGATTTGGAAAGGAGGATTAGAAAAGTCTGTTATTAAATATTATGGATGTTTAGCTAGAATAGGACATAAGGATTCAGTGTTATTGGAGGATTTTAGAAATATTAAATGAAATGCCAGTATGTGGTTATGTATTAAATTGGCATATTTTATGATGAAGAGCGTTTAAATAATTATAGTCAAACATAAATGGAGGTATAAGAGTAACATATATAAATATTTGAGTTAAAATACTTGAGTTAATATGAATTATGTTTGATGACTGTGGAAGAGATGCATGAAAACCTTTTGTAATCAACTGATACACTTTCTACAGTATGTATGGATGAGATTTTTTTATGTTGTTTTTTATGTTTAAAAATAATAAAAAATGCAAAAAAAATGTTATTTCTTCCATCATGTTAACAGATACTTTCTACAGCTAAAGACAATAGTTTTCCCTCTTTGGAGGTATTTAGCTTCTTTTATAGCAGAGAAATATTGCTGCTTTCAATTAGTTCCTACAGCCTGATGTATCTTGGTTGGGTTAAGGCTAATTTTGGGGGCTGGGGGTGGGGGGGAGAGCAGCCAGTGAAGTTGCCATGAAGTTCTGATATTACAGGAAATTACTGTTTTTCTCTCCCACCCCCCACTCCTAGTAAATCAGTGGTCACATTTCAGCTTAGACTAAACTGCCATTAAAATAAGATGCTGCATCCACAAATTGAAATCATGTAACTCTTATCATATACAATTATGGAAAAAACAATCTATTTAACGTGTATAGCCAGATTGTAAAGGCAACTGTTGATTCCGTTTATTAGAACTAAAATACAGGTAGTCCTTGAGTTACGACAGAGATGGTATTCATCCAGATCTGACCAGTTCTGGAGAACCAGTAGGGGAAATTTTGAGTAGTTTGGAGAACCAGCAAATAGGCTGGCCCCGCCCACGCGGTCTCCCAGATGATCTTCTTTTGTTGCCCTGAACAAGAGAATGGAACTGGAAATCAGGTTAAGGGTGGGGAGAGAATGGGGTTTTAGCAGTATCCTTCCCCTGCCACGCCCACAAAGCGATGTCCTGTCCACAGAACTGATAGTAAAAAAAAATTCGAATCCTGCCACTGAGTTACGACCACAATTGAGCCCAAAATTTATGTTGCTAAGTGGAACATTTCTTAAGTGAGTTTTGCCCCATTTTACAACCTTTCTTGCCACAGTTATTAAGTGAATCACTCTAATTGTTAAAGTTACTATGTGAATCCGGCTTCCCCATTGACTTTGCTCGTCTCACAAAAGCTGATCACATGGCATGGAACATAGCAACGGTCATAAATATGAACCAGTTGCCAAGCACCTGAATTTTGATCATGTGACCATGGGGATGCTGCAATGGTTGTAAGTGTGAAAAATGGTCATAAGTCACTTTTTTCAATGCCATTGTAACTTTGAACAGACACTAAATGAACTGTTATAAGTCAAGGACTACTTGTAGACCAGTGGTGGGTTTCAAACATTTTTGGAACCTCTTCTGTAGGTGTGGCCTGATTTTCAGGTCCACTGGTAGAACCTCTTCTAACCGGTTTGATAGATTTGACGAACCGGTTCTATCGAATAGATGCGAACTGGTAGGAACCCACCTCTGTTATAGACCCTAAGAAGATCTTGAACCCTACATTATGAAGCAACAGTTTCTTTGACACCCCCCAAATTCTTACGTTAAAATGGAATTTTCAGTGCAAACCCTCACTCTTTTTCTGGAAAAATATAAAAACTCAACTGCCATCACTGATCGTTGAACCAATACAGTTACAGCTACATCAATTTTTTACATTTTGAGTTCCTGCAGTAGCTTAGGGGACATACCACAGCAAGCAGCTGAAATAAAGCTACCCTAGAATGTTTTACACCAGGGTTGGGCATCAAAACAAGGATACCATCCACCCAGGAGTGCGTTGCTGGAGTTTCGCAGGGGTTCGGGAGAATCTCTAGCTAAGATTCTGTGCAGTTCGGAGAACCCCCAAATCCCACTCTTGGCTGGCCCCACCCACCCTCCCCTCCACAGAGTCCCCACACATCCCCTGGATGCAGATAAGTGCAGGGAGCACATGGAGGCTCGGGGAGGGTGACAAATGGGCCTACTGCAAGTTTGGGAAGTTCGGGAGGGCCTCAGGAGACCGGGGAGGCTGTTTTCATCGTCCCGGAGGCTCAAGGAAAGCCTCCGGAGCACAGGGAGGGCAAAAATCCCCTGCCACAGGAGGCTGACTAGGGCATGCCCACCATTTATTTATTTAATTTGTCAACAAGTACAAGGAAACAAGAAGGAAAAACACATGAACAAAATATGGCGATGCCCACCCAGCAACCAGGCAGAGACCCCTTGCTAAATTTTTTGAAGCCCACTCCTGCATCCACCTCACCCCTAAAAACAAAGTTTAAAGTGTTGCTTTCAAAAAAGGAAATAGTGCTAGCATCCAAGGGACTCCTGCTAAGACCACAGTTCACTTCAGAGATCTATGCATCAATTGCTGAACTGCATTTGCCAAAAGGGCATTAAAATGTGTGAGAAGAAAGCAGAAGGAATAAGTTACTTTGAATAAATAACATTTGCATCGTTTGCTTTGGCATGATCTCTTAACAGGCAGCAAACCAAACTAAAGTGTTCATTTTTACCTTGAAATGTCAAAGGGTCAGCAATTTTTTTCCACTCTCCTATGATAGATTGTTGCTATCTAAAGATTAAAAAAACAGAGGTATGGAAAAGTGTATATACTTGCCCCCCTTTTAATGATAATTCAGAACCTATTTCTGGTGACTTGTGTGCTCTACCTGTATTCCTAAAACTACAATTCAACGTGGCAGAAATGAAACAACCCTGAAATTAAACATGCAAAGTTTAGTTTTAACTGTTACAGAAACGGTGCATAAATAGTAAATTCCATTTACTCCTTTACAGATTAACATCTGGCCTGACCACATACATAGGTGTTCTGACCCCCCCCCCCTTCTCCGTCCAGGAACGAAAGCCAAAACAGACGTACGAAAGAATGTTTTAATTAGCCCAGACTCTTGTTGGCTGCAAGCCCAAAATAAACAAAGAGATAAGCTCTCTGGCAGCAATTAAACAAGCTTCTCACAGCAAACCACTTATCCAAGTTGGTTTCTCTGAATCATGAACGTGAACGAGAACGTTGACTCCTGCCACCAGGGCGTGGCACAATCTCTCTTATACTCAGGAGAGGATCTTAATCAGCATCAGCTAAGCACAATCATCTCCTACAATTACCCAGTTGTTCCTTCCATCAAGTAGCCCTTCGACGAGGTGCATCCTGAAACAACTCACAAGTGTTTTCCTGAACACTCCCTCTGATCCAATGCTCTGCCGCCACCTGGTGGCCAACCAGTCTCTCCTCACCCTGCTCGGAGTCGACACCCTGTCCAGGGTCCTCCACCTCCTCCAAGGCCGACTCATAAGACCCCTCGCTGTCAGAGTCTGGTGGCAGCTCCAACGCCTCCTGCTGGGCCACAACACATAGGTAAGTAGCTCTTTAGAGTGAGCTACTGAGATATCATTTCTAGAGAGAGGTAACTTTCAAGTAGCCCAAAGTTCAACGAACGAGATTACCAATTGCTTGAAACAAAAGGGTGAAGAAAAACGCGGACCTCGAAACTAAAATTAGCAAGGATCTGTTTACATTAGACATCCCAACTTTTTTTTTTGCAGGTCTAATTCAGAGTTAAAGCTGCCTTTTTTAATGACAGCAATACAATATTTAGGCATACATTCCAGGATTCTTGAATATGTAAAAAGGAAGATCAAGGAGTGAAACAACCTGGAATTAAGGAGAAACTTCTTAAGAGTGAGGACAATTAATCACCTTGCCTTCAGAGGTTGTGCATGCTTCATCACTGGACATTTTTTAAAAATGACTGGGCAGCCACCTATTTGAAATGGTATGGGGCGGGTGTCTGCAACCTGCGGCTCCGGAGCTGCATGCGGCTCTTTGGGTCTTCTGTTGTGGCTCCCTGTTGGGTGATCCCACTACTGGCTGGCCCTGCTCCTTGCCCTCCCTTCCCAGTCACTCCTCGCCTGGCCTGAGAAGGTAAGGGTGATGACGGGGGATGGAGAAGTGGCCCGGGCTGATTCTCCAGTGTCTCATTTGCTGGTGGCGGCACCACTCCACTGGAGGAGTAAAGAAGCTCATGGTAGCGGGAAAAGGGGGCTGGCCCCATTGAAACTTGCACGGCCATCCTGGGGGGTCAGGTTCACCCATCAGCTGGTCTCTCCCTTTCCCTGTATCTCTTGCTCTCTATGTCTCTGTGCATCTCTGTATCTCTCGCTCTCTGTCATTGTGTCTCTTCTCTCTCTCTCTCAGAAAGCCAGTGAGCTCTCCTTGGGGCTGTTCGCTACTTCTTTTTTTTCTTCTTGGCAAGTTTTTGGAAATCCGGGCTGGCTGAGGAACAAGTGTTAGCCATAGCAGAGGGTTCCCTTTGGCTGACCCTCCTCCCCCTCTCGCGGCCACCTGGCCAGCTGTGGCAGGGCTGGGAGGGTGCACATGGTTGGATTAGATGACCTCTGAGATCCCTTCCAGCTCTATTCTGATTGATTGAAGATCGGTGATGTTCTGGTAAATATTGTTGGTTTTTTTGAGTCTTTTCCCCCCTGTGTTTTTTATCTTGGTCCTGCTTCACTTTCTTTCCCCTCCGTTAAAAGAGCATATTTACTTTAAATAACGTGGGAATCAAATCTTTGCTTATGAAAACATCAACTTGAACTATAGACAGATTTGTTCAATTAATAGCACAAAAGATATCACGAAGACCAGGGCAGATTTTCAAACCAAATTCCTTGATGTTTCCCCTTAAAATTACAATCTAAAAGATGGCTTTTGTCAGGGTTCCAAATAGCACCCAAAAGTAAATCAGAGTCCAAGGCAAAGTATTGCTCAAAGTTCCAATTTATTAAGAGAGCCATGTTGGCACATCTGGGAAAACCCGAATCTAAAGGCTTTCCAGTTTTCCTCACCTAGTCCAAAGTTCAAGATCTTGCCCCACATCCGCAAGTCCATCACATGGTCCAATCTCCCACTACCATGCTGGCAATTCCACCCATCCAGTTCCGGTCAGGTGCAGAGATGCAGAGACAAAAGATGACCTTGGCTCTCTAGAAATAATTTTGTTATGGCTATATAGCATCTCATTCCTTACAATCCCCCTCCCATTTTCCCACAATAGAAAATGCATAGTAGAATAATAGAAAGTGTGGCAGGCCAAAGTTCCAAAAGAAAAAATGGCTGTAGGCCTGACGACTTTACTTTGTCAGAAAACAAAGAGTTTTATGTGGACTGACCATATTAAACCACTTTATTTTGATCTGTGCACTCATAAAACTGGGATGATTATAAACCTGCTCCAAGTTAATTCTGTTATTGGACAAATTCAGATATATTTTTAAGGTTGTGTGTCTAGGAATAGGACCACTGTTTTTCTTTCCTGTTTTAGTGCACAAAGAAGGGACAATCTCCATACCAAGCATGGCGAGGGAATGAAGCAAAATCCTGGTCCTAAATTTAGCCATTCCTTATATGCCAAGACAGTAGCGCAGTCATTTTAAGTGAATGAAAGCAACCAGCCTAACCCCATGCTCTCGACTTGGTATCAACCAATAAATCTTTTATGGCTGTACCTAAAATTTTATAGAACGGTGTAAAATATCTGTTTCCAAACTACTTCTACATTTCCAGTATAAGGGAACTATGCAGTTTATGCGTTCCTTCCTTAAAAATTTTTTACAATAGGAAAGTAGTTAGAAATTGAATGTGTCTGATTCAGTTGTGTCTGATTATCTTGTGAATTCCCTAAATAAGGGAGGTAAACCTTGTCTCAAAAGTCTTTTTGTTTTGCAGTGAGTGTAAATCTATATATATAAAAATGGGTGTGTGTGTGTGTGTGTGTGTTCCAGCAGAACTCTGGAACACCTGTAGCAATTTCAACCAAACCTGGTACACAGATGACTTACTATCTGGAAACAAATACTGTAGGGGTGACACACCCCTAAAACCCTTCAGGGTATGTGTTCTGTTAAGATACAGCCTGTTGTGCCTTAAAATGGCTTCTACTGTATTGCCGTAAAATGACTTCTACTGTACTGCCGTAAAATGACTTCTACTGTACAGCACAGTGGAGTTGCCATGGTAACGGCTTCATAGTACTCCACAAGGGGACTCCCTCTGGTAAGGGGGAAAATCCAACATTAGAAATTATATTTGGTCCAGACATTTCCCTCCCCCGCCCCTATAAATAAATACCCAGGCAACACCGGATTATCGGCTACTTGTTAATACATTCTTATGGATGGACTCATCTACCCATCCTTCTAATGGAGAGGTTTTCTATTCCTCCCCACTCCTTCCAGAACCTGGAAAAAAAAATACAGGTCAGCTTTGATTTACACCATTTGTTTAGTGACTGTTACAACAGCACGGAAAAAAGTGACTTATGACCATTTCACACTTATGACCAATGCAGCATACCCAAGGCCATGCGATCAAAATTCAGATGCTTGGCAACTGGCATTTATTGATGATGTTTGCAGTGACCAGGGTTCATGGTACTTTTTACAAAGTCAATGGGGAATCCAGATTCACTGCATTGTAGTGATTTTCTTAACAAGTGTGGAAATGTAGCAAAATGTGGACCCAACTCACTGAACAATTGTCTCACTTAGCAACAGATTTTTTGGATTCGATTGTAAGTCGATTACTCCTTGTATTGCATGAAAGGAAAGGCCAGCCATCCTGGGATCTCCAGCAAGAAGAAACAAAAAGAAAGAAAATTTCTCTTAGATCCCGCATTTCGATATTGCCACGATAATGGGAAAAGCACATACACACACATACACAGGCATTTTGGTTTGATATAATCAAGGTCTTTATTGATCTCACTGTAACAGCAACCATTGGCGAGAGTGTTTTCCCAAACACCTGTTTCAGTAAAAATCAGATACTTTACAGAAGTACCCAAGGATTTTTCAGACAACCTTTGATGGGTTAAAATAAGAATCCTGGGGTTTAGTTAAACATGGATGATGCGCCAAAAAAAAAAAGGAACATGGGAAGATACAACTAGTTTTTAAATGTATTAAGAACATTCAGTAATCTTTTTTTTCTGGCAGCAGCCTCTACTCCCAACGCCGACAAATAAAGAGAAAACAAGCTGCCACACGCAATGTCTGAATGAGACCTTTGCCCACCTTAAGGCAAAGAAAGGCACACCGGTTTGCCATCCTCATGCAATGAAATAGGCAATAGAGGGAAGATGGGAGGAGGAGGAGCAAGAGTTTTCTGTTCCTCAGATAAATGGGGACGAAGGTGCTGATTGATTTTCCCACATCTTGTTTGATTTACAACCATTTTATAAATAACTGGTCCTTCTAACACGGATTTCTATGTTAGATGAATTATTGTCGATGCTTGGAAAGCCAGGTGTATGAAATGTCATCAGCTAAACCAGATGCATCTCATAATCAATCCAAAGCATTTTCCCTGATGTTATTTCTTCTAAAAGTAATTTACATATATATATATATTTATATATATTGGGATGTATATATTCACCCATACACATATATTATTCTTGCATTCACCCTCTCTCCACAGTAGAATTCTCTTTAATGTTCAAGAGTTACCCAGTTTTGCAGATGATCGGCAACCACACATCTCTTCCAACCTGCCACACCCCTGTGAAATTGCAGGATGCAAGAGTCAAAATGTCCAAGCAACCTATCACCATGCAACATCTGGTTTAGAATTTATTCTTTTACCTGTTCTTTGAAATTCCAATTCCTTAGCCTCAAGTGGAAACAACAGCCTTCAGAGAGACATGCCTATCAAAAAGCCCTTCATGGACTCCTCACCACTGTGAAGATTAACTGAAAGATCATCTCACATCCATCAGCAAAATCTAATCAGCAAGATAGAGAAATGGGATGGGGGACAGACATTGTGTTTGGTACCAAGTTCCTAACTGCAGAACTAATCCAGAAAGTTTTAAAACAGTCCTGAGGTTCATTGAGAACTCAATGCAACAAAGCTTAACTGTCCAACTATCAGTTGGATACCAAGGAGCGATCCATGAATGATGATGAAGAGCAGAAACCTGAGGGGGACATAGTATTAGATACTACAGGTCTAGGACAAAAGAAGTTTGATATGGAAATCAGCACTCTGGATGCTACTTCCTGGATGAAGATAGCTGCAAGCAGGCCAGGAGCTTGCAGAATATCTATCTATCCAGCCTCTCAGCCACGAATATCAAAGTCCATCTAGTCCTAGAGCCAGGCCAAAACCAATCACTCAGGTAGACAAGCACAGAGAAAAAATTAAGGAATGTATTTTTTCCCTCCCCAAACAAGTAGTCTCACACAAATATCTTACTCAGGGCATGTTTTTTTCTTAAGAGCTAAAAGGTTTATCATTCAACACCTGGTCAAAAAGCCCTGCCCATCTATCTAGTAGATCCCGATTCAAATGTAGCCTCCTGGCTAAAAGACTGGAATACTAGCCAACTTACAATGGAAAGCTCATTGTTAATCCAATCCTATCTATGTAGACAAATGCCAAAAACAGTGGCAGAATTGTGAGCTCTTAAGTTAGGCCCTAGAAATCCTCATTGATGCATTGAGCTATCTTTGGTGAGAGCAAAGGGCAACTTACCATGGATCTGTCCAAGTGTTATCTCGGAGTCAAAACAGATTTTAGCCATAACACTGAAGATTTTCCAAGGCCACTATAAACATCCTCTATTAGTTCTCTGTACAAAAGGTCGTATTATACTATAACAGAAATCCTTCACAGTGGTCAGCCATAGCAAGTATTTAAAATATTTTAATTCTACTGTTCCTACACCTAAAATATTTCAGTCCTTCCCATTATAGAAACAAGTGGCTCGCTTTCCAGAGTTGATGCGAATAATTACCTATCCTCCATTATTATTATTTTTGGTGAAAGTCAGCAAAAAACCTCAGGATTACAAAAGCGGTCTAGACCAGTATTTGACAGCCGCAGCAACTTTTAGACAGGTGGATCTCAATTAGGGGAGATTCTCCCCGAATTTCCTAGCCAGTATCAAACACCTAGACAATTGAACTGGAAGAGGTTTTTTTAAACCAACAAACCAAGTCGGAATGCTGTTAGCTAACGGGATGGAAGACTAGAATTTTTATTTTTTTTGCCACAAAGAACAGTGTGTGTAGTAATTGCATTGTTAAGCACAGCAGTAAAGAAATAAACAACAATCAAATATTCAATGGTCTCACTTAATTGGAGGGGATGGAAAGCAATACTCAACCCCTTGCTTGATTTTCTTGCTAAACAAGCCTAAACTGAATTGGCAAAGAACTGCAAACAACCTATGATAGTTAAGTCTTGTGTTAATTTTCTATTGTAGGCATTTTCTGCATTTGCTCATTCTTAGGCATGTGAATTACTACATTTTTGCACAAGCGTTCATCCCAATGCAGGGAATTCAGGTACTTTCAATGAAATGTTTTCAAATATGTATTATTGGTGTGAGGGTGACTTCTAGTTCAGCGTGTCTTCCACCATTACTACACTATATCTAAATGGATTTTGCTATTTTTTTAAAATCATGATGTAAATAGCTTCTGCTCATTCAGGCTCAGATTGTTATCTGGAAAGTTGAGAGGTTCCAGAATAGCCAAGCTGGTCCAATTTATCTTTAGTTTTTCATAAAGAAAATATGGCATCTCCTAAGTACAAAATGTCTGCCATTGATTGCCAAAATCTTTTTTTTTTTGGTGCAAATGTCACATAAAATGTCCTTCTACCTGCAAAAGCTATTTGCACAGGACAACTTCCTTAAGACTAGGCATCCTTGTTTGATCTTTTCACTAGCATTTGCATAATTACTGGTAGAATATGGCCAAAGGTCGAGATCAATGTTTCTCAACCTTGGCAATTTGAAGATGTGTGGACTTCAACTCCCAGAATTTTCCAGCCAGCCAACAGTGGTCAAGAGACAACTGAAATCTCATCCCTTTTTTTCATGTGCTGCATGCACAAGACCTTAAAAAGGAGCTTCAATCACAATCACCTTCACTTTCTCTACTCCCCCGCTAGATATCCCTTAATGTGTTTTGTCTGCTGGCCTAATCCTAGATAAATCCAAAGACAGACTCAATAAATGAATTTTAATTAATAATTTTCAGTCAGTCGATTACATCTATACAGTATTTCAACATGAAATTTTAAGAAAAAGGGCAGAAAATCAAGGAAAGCATGTTCTACCTCAGATATAAATCTGTTCCTTTTCGTTAGCAAAAAAAAAAAAAAAGGAATTGACTAAAGCCTGCAGCCTTACTTACCTCAAATGTTTGGCATGGGTTCACTTAGCTCACACTAGAGCTTAAAATTTATCAGCTATTCCAAAGTTTCTTTACACACAAAAAAAGCAGGGGAAATAATCATATATAGCACTGGAGGCTTCTGTTTAGAAGAGAGATACAACACTAATTTACTGATAAGAGAGATTGTGGTTCTGAATTTGAAGGACTGCAAAACAGGTTAGCCATTATTTCTACCCTTCCAGCTACTGGATGGAATTTTTTTCAAGTAATAAAAACCAGCTGCAAAATTTTTTAGTGCCTAGTATTGTTACGTCTTACGTCTTCTCTGCAGGTTCTCAAAAGACTGATAACTATACTGTGCTGGGGGGGGGGGGGAGAGATAGATTCTGCAGAAGAAAGCAATAAAGGAGTCTTTTTCCCCCCTCTATAGCTTTCTCTTCTTCTATTATAAAATGCAGCTTTATTTGTAGACAAGGATAGGAGGTCCAGTCCAAAAGGCATGGGAAAGAAAATAGGGACTGAACCAAGTTTTAGGGAAATGGAACATAACTTGTTTCTTAATGACACTCATTATTTTCTCAGAACCATCGGTAAGGTTATGAGTATGCTGACTCAATTTTATAAATTGGGGGAAACTCTAGCAGAGACAGACCAGGAGAGTTTTATCCAAAAACACGAGGAATCCTGCAGTACAAGACAAATCTGTTCACTCTGACTAAGGATCAATCCTTCCCTCTGGAACACTCCTTCCTTCAGCTACGTTTATATGGAACAGACTTCAGAAGAATCTGTTGTTTTTACAAGCAGCAACCGATTTGTGAAATCTCATGGAATTCTCTGATAAAGGAGTATTTTTTTAATTATGAAAAATGTGTCCCATTAACGGTATTTTACTAGCTAAATCATTACAAGGGAAAAAGTAACATGCCAAAGTTAATTCCCAAGTTCCAAATATCTTTAAAAAAAAATACAATGAGAACAAGGTCTATTAGCAGTCCCTCAAACTCTATTCTTAACCCTCTCCTTCCCTCGCTGGACTTAGCTGAACTGGGATTGTGATTAAAACTTCAGTTTTGCCCAATTCTGCCAAGCAAAGCTGTATCTCTCCTCTCCCACCAACTGAACGGCCAATGAAGGGAGTTTCCAGACAGAAACACTGGAACTCTCTGTCTGTGTTCTGATTTATGACGAAACATGCAGAGCGTTTTAGAAGTCTCCTGGCCCAAATCCAGACGCTTGCGCTGCACTTCAAGGGATTCCTCCCTTAACCAGCTGCAGCTTAGTCACAGCATTGTCGCCCACTTTAGAAAGCAGCAATCTTTCCCTAGAGACATTGAAAATAGGAGATTATTCCTGAGACATCAACAGTTACAAAGCAATTTTGCTTCTGTATTATTCACATTTTACAGTAGGCGAAACAAAATAAAATCCCGTCTTTCTTACATGCCTCCAAAGCTACCACAAAGGCAGAGGGGAAGCAAAACCCCCGTACTCTACATTTTAGATCACAATCCCTCCCCCCTTTCTAAATCTAGTCAATTATGATAAGTCGCAAATTTATAAAGAGAATTAAGAGCCAAAGTCACTTTCCAGATTTGAAAATACAGGTGAGTCCAAGAACTGAACCGAATTATTAAGTCATTTTATAGGCCAAAATCCAATAGGACGAACATATTCTCAGATATTCTTCTAGAAGTGAAGCCTACATTAAAAACAAGTATAGTTGCCACATTCCCTGAGGCTGTATCACTTTCCACTCCCAATTATGCCTGAACAATAAAATCCATGTGCAAAATTGCCACATCGGTGTGACCTCCCCTCTAGGGAAGCTAGCACAATTCAGTCATTCTGTTTTTGAGGTAGCACATGAATCACTCTTGGAAGACTTCCTAAAGGAATCAGAGGCAAATATTTTAGAGAAGCAAGAACCTTAGAACAGCAGAATCTCCACCCCACCCCCCCACCCCGTCGCTGTCAGATAGCAAGACCAAGAGCCAGAGATAGTGAAAGTTGCAGTCTAATGACATCTAGGTGGGTCATGGTAGCTTATCCTTGCCTTAGAGGCTTTGTTTTCAAAATAAAGTTATAAAGGAGGAAAGCATCACTGAAGACAGGGACTGTGGATTTGCTATCTTTAAAAAAAACCCTACCTCATGTATGCGAGGTCACAGCAAGCATTGTCTTAAGCAGTATTCCCTCTTCTGAGAGAAGGAAATACGTCTTCCGCTGTCATCACTGTGGTTTTTGTTAAGTCTGGGTCCTAAAACAATTAACTTTTGAAAAAAATCTGCTTTCCATCTATTGGTGACATATTTTTAAATGAAGCATTATTATTTCATTAGCCTAGGACAGGGATCTCCAAACTTGGCAACTTTTAAAATTTATGGACTTCAACTCTCAGAATTCCATTTTGGTTGAGGCATCCTGGGAGATGAAGTCTTAAAAGTTACCAAGTTTGGAGATCCCTGGCCTATAAACAATCTAATATTGCACATTCTCACGGTGCAAAGTATCAAGGGACCATAAAGTCATTGCATGAATTTAGCCATTGGCTGTATTAAACTGCTCCACCAATTTTCTTTGTCATGATAACTGTTTTTTTTTCCTTCACAAGGAGACCTCAATTGCCTATGAATTCCTAGAGAGAGATCCCACTTGCTCTCTGCAACAATTCCAGGCAAACACAAGTTCACTCATGCCAAACTAATCAACTTGGGAGTTGGGTCACCAGTAGATGGGAGATGGCCAATATATCCAAATAAACAGAATAAAGTGAGATCATCAGCAACTCTTCCTCCATAGTGACCCTGGATCTACAATAGGTCCAAGTGATTGATTTAATAATGTATGAATTTGAGAAAGAGAAGATAGTAACCGAGAAACAAACGGGTCTTGTTCAAAAAAATGCAGTGAAATCTTTCTGATTAGTCACCCTTTCAAATTCATTTGAGGTCATACATCATGAAATCAGCACTTTAACAACTTAATTATTAATTGATTCTTAAGGTTCCCTGGTCCACCAAGACTTTTTCACAAATTTCGTTTTTTTAAAAATTGGTCCTAGTTATGCTTTATTTCATTCTTTTTGCAAGAAGATGCCCTTGCCAAGAACCCACCAGATGTGATTGAGCAGCAAAAATTAAAGACTGAAGAGAAATAGTATAGAACAGCGTCTCTCAACCTTCGCAACTTTAAGCTGTGTAGATCAACTCTCGGAATTCCGGAAGCAGATTCCACACAGCTTCAAATAGCTGAGTTTGAGAAACACTGGTAGAGAAGCCCATCAAGTGTGATACTCCCCAATTATATTAGGAAAAGATGTGGTTCATTTTTAATACTGGGGGCAGGGGAGTGGAGTTAAATGAGGAAACTGGAGAGAAACCTTTTTGAGGGGGAATGATATTGGGACGAAATGCGAAGTGAAATGAACGCATGATGAAGTGATGATTCTAAATTATTTTATCTATTTTTTTTAAAAAAAGAATTTTTGAGGGGAAGCAGAAAAGAACTTCAATAATACTCTTTTAGGAAAATCTCACAGCAGCCCCCACATGAAAGAGTATACTAACTAAAAAAGACAAGTTGAGCAACAGGATTCAGAAGTATAAGGGAGATATAACATAAGAACCAGTTAATAAATTGACATCAATTTAACAGCAGTTAAGGGAAAGGAGAACAATGGCAGTGTCATGTCACTTCAAACATATATCCACCCTTTCCATGCCCCTTGTGTGTTTTGCAATAAATATCCAATTGTTGATAGAAGTTAAATTCTCGCATGTGCATGTTTTGAACAGTTGTCTCTAAAGTGCGAGAAGCCAAGGGACACTCCTTAGCCGTATAAATTTATCATGGGCTCCAAGTCAGTCATAGGGAGTGAGTAAGGCAAGCAGAGGAGCGGGGGATGGGTAGGAAGCATGGTATGGTTAATGGAAATCAAGGAGAGTCCTCTTATCCTTTGGCACTTCAAAAGCTGAAGTGAAAATTCTGTGGAAACAGCAACTTCTTCTTTTTCTTCTTTCATCCTTCGAGTTATTGAACCTGATGATCAAAATCAGATGTGCACAGGTGATCAGGAATTGCTGTCTCTTCATGGTTACCCTCAGGAAAAATCAGATGTCCATCTCAAATTGAGCATCATCACCTGGTTGAAAGACAAGAACACATGCAAATCAACAGAAAATTTTTAGGGGAGAAACTTTACAGAACATGTTTTTTTAAATCACCTAAGAGGGCATTTGAGCCAGACCTCACTGACACATGTAGGTGGCCAAAGTAACAGAACAGGCAAAACTACTAGAAAATGCAGATGGAATATGCCATTTTAACGTAGTTAGGTGGTGATCACAATCATTGGCTTAAAAATGGTACCCTACAAAGAATCTGGCTGGCAGGTTTGGGGAGATCTACCTATGCTTAAGTACTCAAGTATGCATTTTGCTTATTCTTGATCTATTTAATTTAAAGGCTTCTTTATCAGAGGAGAGTCGACTATTGCAACCAATACCTTTGCTACCTTTTGCTGCATGAGGATGTAACCAAAATAGAAAATGTGTTTTGAACTAAAGCAAAACAAAAGAAAAAAACACCCAGGATATTTTAGAAGTTCTGCTGAAATGCTTCCAATCCAAAATGGTTAAGGAGAAACAAAACTCAGAACTTTTTGGTTGTTCCAGATTGTGGGCAACCCCCCCCCCCCCCCATAGCATCGGTGAGTGAATTCATGAGGTAGGCATCCTGGTGCATAACTTTCCCTCGCTCCATTCCTTCTCCACGTGATCTGAATGCCTGTTTGTTTTTTTGCTGCAATGGTTTCATGCTCCACCAGCTCTCTTACGCACTGTTTCAAATTCCTTCGCTTCAACTGATGATGCTGAAGTGGTATCTCTTCGTAGCATACATTTACCAGGTGGTAAGATAGACTGCTAATAAACTTAATTGATAAAAATACCATATTTTCTGGAGTATAAGAAGCATCCCCCTAAAAGAGGCTGAAAATTTGGGTGCAAATGTAGCTTTTTCAAAGCTTTTTTTCAGCCTCAATGAGGCGCTAATGAGTGAAGTGCTTTGCCTGCTTTTCTCATTGCTTTTCTCTCCAATGATCAGCTGTGCTTTAGAAGCTGTTTTTTTATCCCTAAACAGGGAATAAAAAGCGTACACATGCTCAAAACCAGCAAACCTATGTGCTGAAGCTGACCAGACTAAGGACGCTAGCCAGATGAATATCTGGTAGGCAGAATTTTGTTTTCCTATTTTCCTCCCTAAAAACTAAGGTGTATCTTATACTTGGTACAATAAAAGAATGGTTCCTGATGTGACAACTGTGCAAAGAGGTACCATTTCTTTCCTAACTTTCCTTACTCCATTAGCTTTGTAGACACACTATATTTCCAAGAAAAACTACCAGTCTTGATTTTTATCGAGATCATCTTCTGCTGCATTATGAAATGTTTCGTGCATATTCAAACTAAAACTGCCTCATCTCACTCTGTATATGGGCCAATAGAATAGAATAACAGAGTTGGAAGGGACCTTGGAGGTCTTCTAGTCCAACCCCCTGTCTAGACAGGAAACCCTATACCATTTCAGACAAATGGTTATCCAACATCTTAAAAACTTTCAGTATTGGAGCATTCACACCTTCTGGAGGCAAGTTGTTCCCCTGATTAATTGTTCTGCCAGGAAATTTCTCCTCCGTTCTAAGTTGCTTCTCTCCTTGATTAGTTTCCATCCATTCCTTCTTGTCCTGCCCACAGGTGCTTTGGAGAATAGGCTGACCCTCTCTTCAAGAATAACTTGACTCCCGCTTCTCTGTGGCAACCCCTGAGATATTGGAACACTGCCATCATGTCTCCCTTGGTCCTTCTTTTCATTAAACTAGACATACCCAGTTCCTCATGTGTTTTAGTCTCTAGTCCCCTAATCATCTTTGTTGCTCTTCTCTGCACCCTTTCTAAGTCTCCACATCTTTTCTACATCGTGGTGACCAAAACTGAATGCAGTATTCCAAGTGTGGCCTTACCAAGGCATTATAAAGTGGTATTAACACTTCACGTGATCTTGATTCTATCCCTCTGTTTATGCAGCCTAGAACTGTGTTGACTTTTTTGCATTAGAACTCCAAGATCCCTCTCACAGTTAGTACTATTGAGCAAGGTACCACATAGACTGTACCTGTGCAATATATCCATAAGACACTCCACTTTGGGCATGGAGCACCCAAAGCCATGTGATCTGAGCATGGTGAAGTTCATGCATGGAATATTTGGGACATTTCTCACCTCCAACATTTTTTAGTGTAAATTTAGTGTAAAGTTTTAGCTTGCGTTTTATATCTGGCCTTCCCTCCTTTACTTTTATAGTTTGTTATTGCTTTGCTATAAAGTAGTCTTTGACTGAAATAAACTTTGAATTTGAAATACAAGATGGTTCTGTTTGAGACCAGCTGCATCAATGAACAAATATGTGTAGATTCTTATTAGCCTCACTTATCTCATGTTTCTGTCCAATTCCTATTTACCAATAAAGGATAATATTTGTAGGTTAAGGTTGACAAGGGGTGTGTGTGCTCTCTCAGCGTGCTCGTTTTCTTGTTTTATAACCCAAACTGGTAACACCTTCCATGGTTGATGATGTTGCTTAGTTTGGGTAATGAAACATCTGCAAGAATACAAGCAAGCGCAGAGAGCACCAAGGACCTCTCAATTCCTATAGCCTATACTGGGTCTCAGCTAGTTCCTCTAATGGATCAAGTCCATCTCATAATGATATAACCAAAATTGTATGGCAAAAAATGTGTCCACTTTACCTCCACTTGAACTATTTTATTCCATTTTGAAAAGATAAATATCTTTCAATAATTCATAGCTATTGAATTGCTATGACACAGAAGGCAAAAGGGCAATAATCCACCATTCAGTTCCTACCATATATGATTGTTACAACAGTTCACTGTTCTCTACAAGCAGAAGCTCTCTAACCGCATTAGAGAGAGAGAGAGAGAGAGAGAGAGAGGGAAAAAAACATCTACAGACAGGAAATAAATTACTTGATCCCAGGGTAAAACTCGTATTTGAACAATATCACAGTGCAGGAAATAGAATAGCTCTGTATCACTTCCCATCCTGGCTATAAAGAACAAGGAAATCAGTAATAATACATGTTCCCCCCCCCCCCCCCGAAAAATATCTTTGTTTTTTGGAATAACAGGTAGTGGTCAACTTACATTACAGTCACAATTGCAACCAGAATTTCCATTCCAAGGCAATGAAGTGAGTTGCGCCCTATTTCACAACCTTTTTTATCACAGTTGTTAAGAGAATAACTGCAACTGTTAAGTGACTCACATGGCCACTAAGCGAATGCAGTTTTCCCCATTGACTCTGCTTGTTGAAAATCAACTAGGAAAGGAACAAATGATGATATCACGTAACCCTGGGATGTTGCAATGGTTGAAAACCCAAGCCGGTAGCCAAGCACCCAAAATTTGATCATGTGACTATGGGGATGCTACGATGTGTGAGGATTGGTAATAAGTCACTTTTTTCAGTGCTGTTGTAAATAAATGGTTGTAAGTTGAGGACTACTCGTGGCAGAGAGATGGATCGATACTGTCAATTGCAAGTAAGTATTTGGCATGCATGCTGGCGCTGCACTTTGCTTCTGCTATAATGCAAATGTTCTTACCAATTATAGGCTTCCCCTCATGATTGTTCAGATTGTTAACTTCCACTTTGGAATCTTCTGTCACAGAACCAGGACTGGTAACTCCTGGGATATTGGGAAGGTGGCAAGGAGGGGTCTGAGCCATGGGAGAATTGCGCCGATCTAACAGAAACTTGCGGTCATAGATGATTCTGGTACCTAGAGAGATGGAAAAGGAACAAAAGTAATTGGCATATCAGAGCCGCTATGCTGAGACGGACATTATAGGGCAGTGGTGGCGAGCCTATAGCATGTGTGCCAGAGGTGACATGCAGAGCTCTCTCTGTGGGCACGCTTGCTGTTGCCCCAGCTCTGGTTCGGGTCTCTCCCTTGCATGCACACGTGCCTCCCACTGGCCAACTGGTCTTTGGGTCTCTGCTGCACATGTGGGGTGCAAGTGTGTGTGGGCACCCGTGGCCTTGCAGTTTGGGCAGGGCACAGGCACGTAGCATGCACACACACCTTGCAGTTTGGGTGCCCGTGCGCACTTTGGGCACTCAGTGCCTAAAAGGTTCATCATCACTATTATAGGAGGAGAGCCATGTTAGTCTATGGGAGCAAAAGAAATCAGGCGTTTATGAAGATCTTGGTGCTCTCTGAGCTTGGTTGTTTGCTTGCAGTTATTAAATTATCCCACTAGATAACATCGTAATCAGTGTCCAGAGCACCAAGGACTCCTTAGTTCAACCCTGAGCTACATATATTGTCTTCTATTAAAATCAGAAGTTTGGCAGCACTGTTGCTGATTAATTTTTTTTTACTAAATTTTTACTTAATCATTGTTTTTTTTTCTTTCAGGCAGATAAATCATAAATATTTGTGGCCTAAATCCTCTGAGTTATTGTTTTGTCAATTGCCAAACCCCTAAGTTATAAAGAAAGGTTGCAGCTCTAAAGAAGTATCACACTCCACTGAATGCACTTTAGTTTATAACCAAGATATAAACTAAATATTATATACCATATTTTTCGGAGTATAAGATGCACCGGAGTATAAGACGCACCAAGGTTTTGAAGAGGCAAATTTAAAAAAAAATTTTTTTTGCACTTTGCAGACCTCCCAAAAACTGGGTTTTTTTTTCCAAAAAAAGGGGGGGGGGGGCATGAATAGCCTTTAGGAAGCTTATAGAGTGCTCCTGGAGGATGGGGGGAGGGAGGGATGAGCAAAAAAAATTTCATTACAAAAAATTGAATGCATAGTCTTTAGGAGGCTTATAGAGTGCTCCTATCCTCAGCTTTGAGTCCCTCAAGGTGGTCAGCTGGGAGGACCGAATTAGAAGTAAGAGAAATGATGGGTGTGTGGCAACTGTAACAGATCATCCAATTTACTCTCAACCGAGTAGAGAGTCTTGTCCACCCCGCCAGGGTTAGTCAGGGAACCTGGTTGGACCCACTGTCTCTGGATTACATTTAGGAACATGGTGGGCACTGGGACTAGCTCCTGTGGTGAGACCCTCTTTCGGATCCTGCGAATCCGAAGTTGAAGTGGACTCCTGGACGGTTACGCCTAGTTCAGTCGAGGCCTTTGCCTTATGCAAGATTGACTTGAAAATGGAGGGGCGGAAGAGGCCCGTAAAAGCAGGTTTGTCAGGAGGAGGGTTTTCATCCTTAGAAAATTCCTGCTCATCCACATTATCATCCTCCAGGACTGATGCCTCAGTAGCTATAGAGGTGCCTGGAGAAGGAGGATCCACAGACTGAGTCTTTGGGGCAGACCCTTTGCTGGACTTGGCCTGGGTGTTCTTAGAGGCTTGGAGTTTCTTATGGATGCCAGCCTCTATGCCCCTTTCAATGGCCTGCTCAACGGCCCTCTGAATGTGGGCTGGTAGATTGGCATCTGCTGAGGTGCCTGGTGACTCCACCCCTCCATCAATGGGGTGACCAGAAGGGAGTGGGCCTTCCTCGAGTTCATCACAGCCAAAGGGACAAATTTCCTCTTGGATTGATGAGGACTCAGGGTAAGCCGCCGCACCTTTCCGGAGTCCTCAGAAGCTGTCTTGCAGCGCTCCGGGCCTCCGCCGAGGTCTCTGAGCGATTTGGGGCAAAAACGACAGCTGTGGAGAAAGGAAGCCTCCTACATCCCCCCGTGCTCGCCAGCAGCTGCTGGACAAGTGCCCACGCACCACAGCATCATTGTTTAAAAGGCGCGGTTCCTCCGGACTCCCTCAGTCTGTGTAAATGGAAATTATCCTTTTCTTGCCCTAACTAGCAACAAAAATAAGAAAGAACTAGCTAATTCTTTGAAGAGTTCAGTTAATTCGTCCAAGGACTGAGGAACTCTCCAAAAACACGTCCGACTGAGCTGGACTGAGTTTTTGAATTGGCCCTCAATGAGGAAGGGAGGCGTGGTCAAAAGAATTAACTCAGTCCTTGGGCAAATAGACTGAATTTAACCCATGCTTGGACTCTCCAAGCAGCGCACCGGAGAACAAGTGGACAATGAATAAGCTGATCCTCAACTGATCCTACTGCATATCTGATAGCTTCCACTTCCCACTTTCATCACATTGCTCAATTATTTGCCAATTTTTTTCCACTGCACATTTCGGCCTCCATTTTCTCTACATAGGGGTTAAGTCAATGGAACGTATGTAACATCAGTGCTATAAGCAACCATATGTAGTGGATTTTATTGTAAGCGAAATGGCCCTTTGTGGCTCGGGCCAAGGATAGCTAAGAAACAAATTTCTCCCTTGTGTTCCATCATACCCCTATGTCAACTGAGTGTGACATCTATTCAGCACCATCTGTGCATTCCTAGGGCACATAAATAACACAGGAATCGAATCTCCCAAGCTTGTAAACAGCCTGTCACCCAATCAACTCCTCAGTAACAATCAAGGCTGAAAGAGGGAAGGTCTGTTTGTTGCCCTTTTTTTTTCAAGGAACAAAAAATGTGGAATGGTCAGTGTTAAATAAAGCAAAGGCAAAAAATAAAATAAAATATGTCAGTTGGCATTTTTTTCAGTCCCGTTACAAGAATAAACCTCATGTCAAACTCTTAAAATGGACAAAACATTGATGTTTCAGCTTAAAACTGGAGCCGCAGAGGTCTCACAGAAGCCATCACCTGAGCCCTCATGGTTGTTATTTTAGAGAAAAAGCAGGAGGCAGAAGAACTATGTACATCTCCTTCAGCTGCAGAAATTAAAGGAAGAATGTAAATTTGTAACTCTATGCTTATAATATACCCATCCTTTTTCATTTACATTTCAAGTCTACCCTAAAGCTCTGCCATAAGAGTGGGGGAAATGCAATTCTACAAATCTGAGTCCACTGTGATGTAGTGATTAAGGTACTGGACTGGCACCAAGAACATGTGAGTTCTAGTTCATCCTCACCTTGGACCTTTCTGGATGATTATGGAACACCAAGTTAGGTTCAATTCCTGTTAACCTCAGTGACATATTTGACATATCTACGGCTTTCTTGGCAAGTATTGTATTTTGCCACTGCCTCTAAATTTCCTAATTTTGTCTACAGCCCTGGAATTTCCTTGATGTCTTCCACCCAAGCACAATCCCACTTAGCTTCTAGGCCCAATCTGCCAGATTTTTTTTTTGTACATAGTAGTAAACATGCTTGAACAGCATTCCACTTTGCAGTGCTTTGTTGCAGGATCTTGCAACTATTAATCTATTGATACAAAACATTTGAAAAGACCACTCTTCTGTTTAAAACTGTAGATAGCAGTAGGCTTTAGGTGAATTTGAGCTAGAATTTAATCGCTTGACACTTTAACAGCATATCCAATGAAAATTTCTGAGTTAAGATGAGCTATAGAACATGTGTGCCTCTGTTCAAAGGCAGAATCCCTAGGTTTGAATCTCTCATTTGTAGCTCTCAATTTTACATTTGTTCACTTGGTTTCTCTTTACATCTGTATTTTTATGTGGCTAGTTACTAGGAAAATTACTAGAAAATGGACTTGAAGGAGTTCTGAAGGTCCCACGTTCCCCAAAGGAAAATGGTAGATTTGTTCCATGCCTTCTCCTTGGTTTTCTAACATCTGTGTGTATGTGTGTGTGTGCGCGCGTGCACGCACACACACACAACTGGTTAAATATCCAAAGAAAATACTGGGTTGTTGTCATTGACCCTTTTTTACTTACCAGGTGAACATATAATTATTTATTAGATTTATATTCTATTGCTTCAATTTTGATTATTCAATTCTGGGGTGTTATTTTTGGAAATAACTCAAAGCAACCCTTCTCCCCCTCCCCCCTCTCTTGCATGAAGTGCCCTTTTGTTCATAAGCACAGTGGTATCTGCAGCAATCAATGGTGACCTCAGAATCACAGTACGAGCAGCTCCTCACATAAACCTCACCCCTGCATACTTGCACCATGACATCTAAGGCAAGTAAGCAAAATGCATTTGCCTGATGACATCTTCACACGCATGCCATCGTTTCCCCCTTGGGCTCTCTCTCTGTAGATGCCTATACAATATCAATTGCACTCACAACCTGAATATCAGAAATGGGGCAGGAGTGCAGTTCAAGTGGAACAGTCCAATTCCACCAATATAATTTCTTAGCATTAGTGACTCAGTGTATAAATAGCAATTCTGGAAGAAATGTTAACAAATGGCTGGTGATGAAAAGCAGCATAATCTGTAGTTTGAAAAGCAGCATAGCCCGTTTCTCCGATCAAATATATTAGTTTGCTAATTCAAACATTCTGAAAAAATGCTGCATAGGGGTCAATATAATAGAGTTCTGTCCAATTTAGGTCACTTCTCACAAAAATTCTTGCGGAATACTTACTGTATTAAAAAAAAACCTCTTATGTTTGACCATAAAAACAAATACCAGATTTTGAATTTTGGACAAATCGAGGCCCACAATAAAGGAAAAATCACGATACTTTAACCTACCTCACAATACCTCTGTTTAATTTGCATATGCCTACTTACTTCTGTGCACCAATACCAAATTCTGGCTCTTGATTTTCACATGTACTTTTAGCCAAAACAACAGCCTCTACTAAGAAATCTCTGAATGCTGACTTCGTTTTTCCAGTATTATGAGGAAGATAAAATGAAATAACAAAAAAAGTGAGCAATTCCCACTCATCATGAATTGAAGACCAGCAGTCGGCAGTGTCCTCATAATATCTGCATTTAAAACAATCCATTAACTCACACAACTACAGTTGCCTTAATGCAGAATCCCAAAAGTCCATAGAAAAGAAATGTAATTGTGTTTTTTTTTTAAGTCAGTGGGGATATCTCTCAAGGAGAAAGTTTTAACTTTTGGCTATGAAAACATATTCAGCCAATGGAGCTCATCAAAGCCTGTTGAAATATTGCTTTGCAGAGCAAATGATGGTGCTCAGATGTTCATTATTTTTTTCTCTAGGCACTGGGTGTAATTTTTGTTTTGCTGACCTGGGCTGGGTTCCAGCACCCATAGCAAGTAGCAAGGCACACTCAGTGCTTTCAAACGACACATCACAAAATTAGAGCGAGAAAGGAATGTGTCTAACAAAAGCACTTTTGTAAAAGTGAGGAAGAAATCCAAACATTGCCAAACGTCTGTATTTTGCCTTCTGAAGTTTCTTCTGGCTGTTAGTTCTCCTCAACCAACAAGTTGGTGTTCTTTCAAAACCCTTCTTTACATAGATATAGCCACCTTCAGTACTCTTCCTTACTATTTTGATCTGGAATCTGAAATAGGCTGTTAACATTTCTTTGGTTACAGAACAGTTCTTCTCTGTTGCATATGTACATGTATAAATACCCTTCCACGTTTTCAAAATTATTTTCTTTCTTGTTTAACTTATACCTCATATTTCATACATGAGCTTATGGTGGCAATCATAGCATTTCTACATACTTTTCCTACAACTCTATGACATAGGCTGCACTGAGAACGAATGAATGGTCCAAAGTCATTCAGGAAGCTTCCTGAGGCAAAAGTGGACTAGAATTTGATGCTTTTGCATTGTAGGAACTACTTAAGATTCTGTAAAATCCAGAATTAGATACTTGGCTTTGAAAAACCAACCAGCCAACCTTTTACACTGGTAACTTTTAAAAATTTTTTTTTTGAAATTTAGAATCATTAAATGAACAGAATCATAAAATAATAAGGAATTTTATATTTATAAACTGCTGCTTGATTATTTTCTTTGCAACTACTACTTTAAATATCTGAATTTCTTCTTTTCTCATATTTATGTTTAATGTTGCAAATCTAGGTTCATCCTCCCTAGGTTATATCTTAATTTAGCTAAAAAGGAGTTTTCACACCTTTAGATAACCAAGGATTTCAATGCATTCAAGCTTACACTGAATTACTGTATTTATTTATATAGAGAAATGTCAGATTCAGATGCCTGGAAAAATTGTAATATCTAAAACTAAAGTAATGGAATTTCAGCTGTGCAATTTTAAATAACCTTTAACAACCTTCCACTTAAGAACAAGGACAACCTGCTCACACTCTAAGCAAAAGTTTGAAATTAGTGTAGAGTCTGTCAGTTGCTTCATAAAGGAAATGGGATTAATGTCAAGATTATGAAGAGAATATCAATTTGACTGTATCAGCCCTCCATTCAAATTATACCTGAACTGCATAATGGGGTATAGTAAAATTAATCTAATTCAAGCATTAGGATTCTTTAAGCCTTGCAGATTCCAGCATGGTTACCTCTTTCATTGTAATCAATGGGAATCTATTTTTAAATTGTGGTCATGCTACACTGTTCTGCATACCAGGAGCAGCAGCAGCACGAGGGGGAAAAACTAATGTTTTTCAACTTTGTATATTGTACTCTACAAGTAGCCTCAACTTAAAACTATAATTGTGCAAGTACAGTTTTAAGTCATGACAATCATAAAGCAGGGTCATTGTGTGATCAACCTGATTTTATGAACTTCTGGTAGTGGTCATTAAGTGAATCAACTGTTTGTTATGGGAACTAAATACTGCTTTACAGCAAAAGCATTGTAAGTTGCAGTCTCATATGAGACTGTAAGAAAGTGCATATGGCTATAAATTCAGTCTGATTGCCAAGCGCTCAAAATATAGGAGGGGGTGGCGAATGGAACTTCAGAACTATGTTGTAAATATGTTTTTTTGGGGGGGGGGTATCAACTGTAACTTAAAACTTAAACTAACTGACCAGTTGTAAGTTGAGAACTACATATGTAAGACAGAAAGCAACATTAAGTGTTGACTGGTTTCACAGAACTTTTATGCCATCAAATCTTCCCAGATTCTCAGCTGCTCACAAAAAAAACCCATATAATGAGGGGACGGGGCAGAAACTTGTGGCAATGATTCCACAACAGGGAAAACAGAGAATATAAATATCAATCCATCAATTTTAAAATGCCTTCTGGATGTTAAACTATGATGTAATTCGCTTGTTTGTGGGTTACCAAATTACGGGAATTTAAAGATTGTTTTCCATATCGTAATATGTTTACCAACTAATGTGAATCTCATAATGTATTTAATAAACCACAGTTAATGAATAAATACAACCATAATAATTAAAATATAATATTCTAGCAGAAACTGTCACGTTTCCCAGCTACTCCTTATCAATTGTGAATATTTATGCTAGCTACTTATTTTAAACAAGTCTGTTATGTCTAATTTTCCCAACTTGAGTTCCTTGTAGGTGTGTGGATTTCCACCCTGAATTCTTCAGGCAGAAATCTAACTTTAATTCACATATCTGGAGAGCTATTTTGTACCAAATCTTAACTTTGTACCTTCTAATAAAAAGCACCTTATCATTTCATCCTGATTCACAGTGCTGTGCCCTTTCCATTTCAAAGCAAGTTCTGGGCAAAGAAATGACATTCTAGAAATTATATAAACTTCCAAATTTATACTGCTATCTGGCATGACAGCTGTTAACTTGAAATGTATCCTTAATAGTTTTGAGCTTGCAGAAGGAACTATATCATTGACAAATCAGCAAGGCAGCATATCTTACTTTCTCCCCCCATTACCAGTAATTTTGAATGTGAACTATGAAAGTATAATTCAAAGCTGTAAACAAAAGGCCCAAGAAGGAACTTGGTGCTCATCAACTTAAAAAAAAGTTTGCAAAGACCAAATCAGTTTGTAGCTATCTAAAATCTAAACCATGGCCACAAAAAATAATAATCAGCTGTTAACTTTGAAGTTTACCAGAACTCAGCAGGATAAAACAATACACAGTTGCCCATATAAAAATCAAGGCAATGTGCAAACAAGTAAGACAGACAGGTGTGGGGGGAGAGACATGACATCTGAGAACCAAATGATGATAACAAGTCTAATCACAACACAACCCTTAAGTGGTCTAGTGTCAATGAAAGCTGGATGTCACAACAATAGGGTCATAAGAATGTTTTTTTACAACATAAGAGACTCGGTGGCACAGTAGAGTGCAGTATTGCAGGCTACTTCTGCTGACAGCCGGCTGCCTTCAATTTGGCAGTTCAAATCCCATCAGGCTCAATGTTGATTCAGCCTTCCATGGTGGGTAAAATGAGGGCCCAAATTGTTGGGGGCAATATACTGACTCTGCAAAACTTCTCATAGAGAGGACAGTAAAGTCTAAGTGTGCTATTCCTATATTACTGTCAGATATTTTTCTCTGGAATGTCTATTAGTTAATCCAGCATTTTCAGTAGTGGGGACAAAGTTAGACCAAGCTATTAAAGCTCCTGAGCAAGTTAATGCATTTAGAGCTAAGAAAAAAAAATCAGTCATAAAGCACCAAAGTTTCAAACCCAGAGTGGACTTATGTAACAGCAATATAAACAGCTGAAAACACCAAGTCTCCAGCATTACCATTTTGCAAGTAAATTTACTATTTAGCTGCACACCTGCACCTATCACCTCCCTTCACTTCTACCGCTTCCAAACCAGCTCGCTCCACGTCTAGGAAACAGAGGCTAATCATTAGCTGAGGGATCCTGCTTGCTCTCTTATCTCCTGCTCCACTTCAATGCAGGGCCAAGACATCCCCAAATAACGTGACTGGGCTCACGAACCCAACCTCAAAAGCTTATTATATACACAGCAAAAGCGATTTGGAGAAAACTACAAATGCGTTTCCATAGGAAACTCAGAAGCAGCACGCGGTGACTGTCGGCCTAGTGTATTAAAAGATAAAGCTTCCCCTTGCACCTATGTGCTAGTCATTCCCGACTCTAGGGGACGGTGCTCATCTCCATTTCAAAGCCGAAGAGCCAGCGCTGTCCACAGACATCTCCGTGGTCATGTGGCCGGCATGACTAAATGCCGCAGGGCTGTTACCTTCCCAACAAAGGTGGTTCCTATTTTTTCTACTTGCATTTTTTACGTGCTTTCGAACTGCTAGGTTGGCAGAAGCTGGGACAAGTAATGGGAGCTACCCCATTTAGGGATTCAAACCGCTGAACTGCTGACCCTCTGATCAACAGGCTCAGGGTCTTAGCCACTGAGTCCCTGAAAATTAAGGGATTACCGGGTTGTAAAAAGGGAGGTTTTATTTATTTATTTAAATCTATTGGCCATCAAACTCTGACTTATAAACCTATTATATCATATCATTATAGTATATTAATTATATATGATATGATATATGATATTATTAATAAACCTAGGCAGGGCAGCCGGCTGACGTCCCCAAGGGCGGCTGGTAAACAACACAGGCACGCCAGCCGTATTTCCACGCGGGGATCCGGGTGTTTTGGGGCAGGGATGGAGCGGTCTCCTCCTTACCGAAGGGAAAGCGGCTCCCTCTTACACGAGGGAGCCGCCGTCCGTCGCCTTCCCTCGCCCGCGGCCACGGTCCCTCCCTCCCGCTCCTCCCTTCCCCTATTGTGCAACAGCCGCGGCGTCTTGAGGCTCTCCGGGGCCTTGTTTACAAATACCTCGCCGCCAGCCCCAGCACCCAGAGGCCAGGCCTAGGCGGCGGCGGGAAAGCAGATCATCCAGCCCGCTTTCTCTCTCCTGGGCAAGACGCGGCTGCCCGAGGCTTTGCGGCCCAGGGCTCAGCCCACCTGCAGAACAAACGGGTCCGCCGTCCCTCACCCCTCCTTGCGGCGGCTTACCGCCGCAAGGAGAGGCGTCTCTCCCCGCAATGCTCCGGCTGGGAAGGCGAGCGCTGACGAGGGCGCGTCACGTTTCCTGAGGGGAACCTCGGACTCTTTTCCCTCCCTCCCCCGAGGACGCTTATGGGAGGGGATTAGGGGGGGTCCCCTTCCACCGCCAAGGCGCCTCAGACGTCCATACACACCCCCTTTTAAGGCGCCCCGGAGATCAAGCGCTCCAGTCAGGCCAGGCGCACGCCCCTTTCCTGCTGCGGTGGGCCTGCGCCCGGCGCGGCTCAGTCTCTTTTCCCCTCAAGGGGAGTGCCAGGCCCGGAGTCGCGCCTCGCTTTTTCCTGGCCTCCTCCTCCCTCCCCCTTCCCACACACTCCAATTTACCTCCGGGCGTGGTGGAGAAGAGGGTCCCCCCGGGCGTGGTGCAATAGTCATGAGGTAGCTGCGAAGAGTCGCTGATGGGCACCGTCCTGGTGGGGATGGCGCGGCTCTGGCTTTGCTGGTGGCCGCCGGAGGAGGACATCTCCCGCTTCTTATTGTCCCGGGTGGGCGAGGGGGTGGAAGGCAGGGAAATCCGGCAGCTGCGGAGGGGAAACCTGAGGGGGACGAAAACGGGGAGCGAGGAGGCAGCGGGGCGAAAGGAAGAAGGGGTGGCGGCGGCGGCGGCTTCCTTCAGGGACGAGCGGGCGTGGAGGCAGGCGACCGCTTCTCCGGCTCCGGGGCACTTTTCTTTCCGTCACCGCCTCCACCGCCACCTTCTCCCTCGGCCTCCGCCAGCAGCAGGAAACGAGGGGCTCGGAAGGCGGAGAAAGGCGGGCAAGGCCGAGCCAGGAGGCGGGGACGCGACGGAGACACCCGCCCGCCGACGAGGCACGTGGCCGCTTCTCTGCTTGGGCCGAAGCGGAACGTCTTCGGGCTCTGAATAAGCAGGAGCCCCGGAGGGAGGCCTGTTGGGTTCCGTCCCGGGTAGCGGTGACGTTACGCCCGAGGGGGATTTAGAAGGGAAGCGGGATTGCTTATAAGCCAGAACGATTGTTTTGGATAAGCCCCCTTGAGGTGTCGTGCCCCCACCCCTATTTCCTCAGCCTTAAAGAATTGGGAGCAATACAGGTAGTAATAGCAGTAGACTTATATACCGCTTCATAGCCCTCTCTAAGCGGTTTACAGAGAGTCAGCATATTGCCCCCAACAATCTGGGTCCTCATTTTACCCACCTAGGAAGGATGGAAGGCTGAGTCAACCCTGAGCCGGTGAGATTTGAACCGCTGACCTGCTGATCTAGCAGTAGCCTGCAGTGCTGCATTTAACCACTGCGCCACCTTGGCTCTTACTCAAATTACGACCACAATTCTGAGCCCCAGACTTATGTTGCTAAGTGAGAAATGTAACAGAATGAAAGGAACCTTGGAGGTCATCTAATCCAACCCCCTGCTCATGCAGGAGACCTGTACTAGGGATTCGAACCGCCGGAACTGCCGACCTTCTGATTGACAAGCTCAGTGTCTTAGCCACTGAGCTGCCTAGTCAGGCTAAGCACCTAGTTAGGTGAGAAATTAGGCACCTAGTTAAGTGAGTTTTGCTCCATTTTATCAGTTTTCTAGTCATGTTTGCTAAGTGGATGACTGCAGCTCTTAAATTAGTAACACGGTTGTTAAGTGAATCTGGTTTCCCCTTGACTAGTACTGCAACCGTCGTAAATGTGAGTTATGAATGTAAATCAATGACTATAGGGATGCTGCAATGGTCATAGATGTGAAAAATGGTCATAAGTAACTTTTCAGTGCCATTGTAACTTCAAATGGTCACTAAACAAACTGTTGTGAGTTGAGGACTATCTGTAATATTCTAATCTCCAACTTCCTCTTGAGATTCATCCAGAGCAATTTTTAATAGATAAGGCAGCACGAACATAGAATATGGGACATTGTAGAATAATTGTAGATAAGATAAAGTTGCAATCCAATGAGGAACAGAACAAAGCTGGTTCTTTGTGAACTTTTGTATGAACAGGATATTATGTGCTGAGTTTGATGCAATTTATTTTCAAGTAGTATAAAAAGCAAATCATTGAACCTGCTGTAATAAAAATTTTCATACTGGAGCAATTTCTATTCCACCTTAAAGATCTCGAAATAGTATGCAAAATTGTAGAGAGGTTTAGTTTTCAGAATTGCACAGTACTTGGAAATGGGCACCATTTTGTTGCAAAATATCTATATCACGCGCACACTTCATATAAGCATATACTTGTGTGGAAAATAATAAAATGAGCACCCAAATCAATGCATATGCCCTGTCATTACTGCATAATCAATTGGCCTATCTACAACTGCTTATCTGCCGTTCAACATACAATATTAATTTAGGCCAGGGTGTCAAACTCGCCATCACGGTGGCATCATGTGACGTATCGGGACTTCCCCTCCCCCTTCCCTAATTCGGCTGTGGGTGTGGCCAAAACATGACTCCTCCAGCCTACGGGCAAGGAGTTTGACAGCCCTGATTTAGGCTGTTGGACCTGAAATCAATTTATAGCTAATTCCATACTTTCTCCAAACATTTTCATTAGGTAAGACATATCAAAAGACAAGAAAGCAGTTGACGTTGGAGGCCCAGAGTCTATACTTAAACAATGGTTCATATAAGCTAAAACCTAGGAGTTTTTACATTATGTTAAATTGGGACAATTGTGTGTATTCTGTAAAATCTAGAATTGTTATTTTTGTCTGTTATTTATTTCTTACTTGGTTGCAACACATGAACCAGTTGTTTATTTCCTTGTATTAATCAGTCTTTGGCAAAATTATTGTTAAAAACGTGCTAGTGACCAAAGCAAATGCCAGAAGGAAAAACTAAATACACCTAATTATATATAGGAATTTGTTTACTGATTATGAAGCTTATTTATGAATTCAATTACAAATAGTTGCCTCTAAGTCTTGTTCACTGTGACTCCATGGACAAGTGCTCAACATTACAACTGACTTACAGAACAGCTCAAACTGTAGGTCTTGTAAAAATATTTTTGCAATATTTAGATTTCAGTTATCTACTGCTTCCTACTTTGGTCAAACCTGCCAAACATAGTTTTTTTCTCGTCAATCATGAATGTGCCTCACCTATCCCAAGTTTCTGCTTGCTAATGCATTGTCTCAAGGCACCATCAATCCCCACTTGGTTTAGTGCTGATTGATTCATGCAGTCCATGATACTGTACTCTGAAGAATCATTCCCATACTTATACATTAAAAGTTATATATTTACTCTTATTATTTTTCAGTGTTGTACTAAAGGCATGATCCTTTGCAATCTTATCTTTGTCATTAACATCCCTCCCTAGAATTACATAATTTTATCTGTGTATTCATCTTCGACATATTGTGGTCAACTATAAGAATTTAGCTTCATATTCCTGTTGGCTTTTTAATGTTTAATAAAGGTTCCTTTCATTCCCCATTTTTAACTTTCATAATAAGTTTGTATTTATACTTATTGTCAGCTGACAAAATGACATCATAAACAGGTAAAGACCTGTATTGAGCAAAATTTTCTGTGCTCAGGAGTAAAAAGTGTCCTTGATTCAGTGTGATTCACTTCCAAATAACCATGCTTAAGACCAGACTATAAAATCCCATGAGAGGGGCTGATGCTTATATTCATGCATAACTGGAAACAACTAAAGACTCTATTGTTAAATCTTTTATTCTGTGTTCCTCATTTCTACATAATAGATTTGGTGTGTGTTCTGTTTAAGAACAAGGAGTTGAGAAAAGCGTAAAGCCCCCATTATTATTTTTTTCTTTTTTTTTTAACTTTAAAGTTAGGATGATCATTAGACCTTTTAGCTTTTTACAAATATTTTCTTGCAAAATTGTTATTCATCAGAAAAATGTATCTGCTGGATTGCAACTGGGCAACAAAATCATGCTTCTCTATCTCTTATCCCAAACATCCTAGCTTTGCTTTCTCTCTGTGTGTGTGCGCGCACACACACACACACACACACACACACCCTTGGTTCAATGTCATGCTCTACTTAGAAACCAAAAAAAAAAACCAGAATACTGTATACTATAGACATTATGGAGTACAGTAGAACTTCTGGTCACAAACACTTCTGAGCATGACCAAATTGGCTTCCGACAAGAAAATTCAAATTTTTCCCCCACAGCCAATTTACCCTTTTGCGCCATTCTTTTTTGTAAATGCCAAATTTCCAAAATTAGGTTCAGGCCACAACCAAAGTAGGTTATGACCAAAGTTATAGAACAACACTGTGACCAGTGGTTCTACTGTAATTAGTATATTTTTATTTCGTAAAAATACAGAATATATTCTTCATTATTCTTAGGCATGGGCATCTACTTAGATATGAATGTTTCTAGTACTTTTCTCCAAGGAAGAAAAAATATTTTTCAGGGTCAGTGAAATGCCAGTAACTTGATGTGGTGTGTGCGTCATGATGAAAATGAATACAAAACTGATGATGACGAGTATTAAGAAATCTCGAGTCAGCAATCAAGCATAACTGAGGACTGCATGATTAATCCTCTGGGCAGAGGGTGTGTGGAGAAAATATTTTGCATTGGTAAGGTCTACCAGGAATCAAAAAAGATTCCTCAGTCCAGCGCAGAACTCTTAGGGTTAGAATGACATCGATTTTGGCATAAAGCAGCTTCCTATGTACATTTCTGAGAATTATCTTTATTAACTTGATTTTGCTCATCAAGGCTCTGAATTCAGAGTCTTCCTTAAAACAACAGCTTTAGGCTTAGCTGCAGATAGATGAAAGAAGGAAGTATAAAATACCAAATCTATTTGTGGGTTTTACGCTTTTCTCAACTCATTGTTCTTAAACAGAACACCCACCAAATCTATTATGTAGAAGTGAGGAACACAGAATAAAAGATTTAACAATAGAGTCTTTAGTTGTTTCCAGTTATGCATGAATATAAGCATCAGCCCCTCTAATGGCCAAATGTAAGAATGATATTATGCAAAAATTTCTACTGGGAGGAATCTCAAGATGGCTTTCATAACTCTTCTTACACATTCTTTCAATACCTAGGAGAAGGGCTGTGTGAATCTGGCTAGGAACAAGTCAGTGAGACCTTTTGGAGTAAGAACATGAAACTTTTGCTGCATTAGCAAAAACTAATGGAGACCTAAACAGAAGCATGATCAAGTTCACTTCACTCATCTACCACACAGGCAAATATAGGCATTTGGACAATGTTTTTGTTTTTTTTAGGATTCAAATTGGGTGGGTTGCTGCTGGTTTTGCTATGGTTTCGCAACACGCGTGCGTGCACTGTTCAACGTAAATTGTTCTTTGTGCATGCGCAGAACAATTTACAGTGAACTGTGCACGTGCAGTCAGTAAAAACCAAACGGCAGTGGA
Organism: Thamnophis sirtalis; assembly: GCF_051295495.1. NCBI lineage: Eukaryota > Metazoa > Chordata > Lepidosauria > Squamata > Natricidae > Thamnophis > Thamnophis sirtalis. The sequence goes on from NW_028261395.1 coordinate 36,577,643, forward strand.
CAAGCGGTGACAAGGGAACCAGTTCGGGGGGCGTGGCAGGCCTAGGCCGCTGCCAGTTCTGCAACCTAGGCCTGAATTCCACTACCGGTTCGGCCGAACCAAGTTGAATCGGGCCTTACTGGAAGCAACCCACCTCTGATTCAAATAGAAACTAACACTTATTAATGTTTGGTGTGAATAGCTGAATTATGGCTAGTGGTTGGAGATACAGATAGAAGTGAAGGGGAGGATTTATCACTAAAAAGTAATTTATTCTTTTTTACTATGGCTTTTTAATAATGCTAATGAGGCAGTCCTTTTTGAGTTTTAAAACTTTATTTCAATATTTGCTTTTTCATCAATTTCAATATCTTAATCAACATGGGGGAGAGGGAAGAAATATAGTATCTGACAGCTTTATCAAAGTATCAAGAAAATGGACATGATAATCTCATAGAATATGCTTATGTTTGCCCTTGTAATGCATTTGTTGACAGTTGTTCCAGATTGTTCAATATTGTCTTATTGCAGCAGCTCAAATTAAAGAATAAGCATGCAGCATCTGGTTGATTTGTCTGGGCTCAGAAATCAAGCATGACTGGATTATTTAAGTGTAACACTCGTTAAGAAATCACAGGGCTGTTGGCCAGAGTGAAACTCAAAACAGCTTCCTAGGAGGAGCAAGTAGCAAATCATTTATATGTTCTTGCCCAGAAAACTACATGCATAAACCATGAAATTTGAGCCCCGAGGAGACTTTGTCTTTTATGCAAATATTTGGTGCCACAAAATTGCTGACAGGTAATCCTCAATATATGACCACAATTGGGAAACAGTTAAAAGGCCGTGCCCCGTTTTGTGACCTATTTTATTCTAGTTAAGCAAATCACTGCAGGTAAGTAAATCATGCAGTTGTTAAGCGAATCCAGCTTCCCCCAATTACTTGTCAGAATGCTGCAAGTGCTGTAAATGCATGGCGATTGCAAAACCCTGACTTTTGATCATATGATGGTGGGGATACTGCAACAGTCTTAAATGTGAGGAATATCATAGTTGCCTGGCACTGTAGCACTGGTGAATAAACAAATGGTTGTAAGTGGAGGATTAGCTATAGTTCTTACTTTCTCTTTCAGCTGAAACTGCTTCCAAAGTCACTCCTGTACTACATGAAAAAAGATATTTTACTTATGATATGTGAACTCACAGGAAAAAGGAAGAGGGAGGGAAGAGGGGCAAGACTTCAGCAACCTAAATATATAGTTAAGGAATTTATCTCTGAACTGAAATGAGATAAGAAAAGGAAACCAACAAACTTTTTCCAGCCTAATTGACAGAAGGGACCTTCTTATTAGTAACAGTCAGCAGAGGACCAAATATTTCAGTAGATGTTTGTTCAAGGTGGAACAAGAGCCCAGTCTGGGCTGCTTAACTTATTTATATATTTATCAAATTTATATACATACATATCAGGGGTGGGTTTCAACCGGTTCGCGGCGGTCCCTGCGAACCGGTTGGTCGGCGAACCCGGAAGTAAGTAACTTCCGGGAACGGCGAAGGGCCCACCCGCGCGCCCGCGCTCCTTACCCGTTTTTGACGAGTTCTGCGCTTCCACGCATGTGCAGGACGCATACAGCGCCTGCGCGATCCTTCAGGAGCAGCTGGAGCATTGCACGGATGCTAGTATGCATGCGTGCACCACGCGTGTGCGTGCCACACACATGCACGATGATGCCGCACGTGTGCACGAGGACGCCGCCGGCCCCGTTCCAACCAAACCGGTTGGAACGGGGTGAGAAACCCACCCAATACATACATGCATGCATGCATGCATGCATACATGCATGCATACATACATACATACATACACATCTCCCATTTCATGTGATGTGACTATGGTTAGTGTATAATGAATTTCTCTAATATTGGCTACAGAGATACATTTGTGATGGTGGTGATGATAAGGATGTTGTTATCCATTCAATCATATCTGACTCTTGGCGATTCTTTGGGCCAGGTCTCTCCACATTTTCTAATCTTGCACAGTTTTTCAATGCTCTGGCTGGTGGTAGTTTTGATGATGTCCAGCCATCCTGTTCTTTGACGGCCTGGTTTCTTTTTACCACTAACTCTTCCAAACATAATTGCTTTCTCCAGTGAATTCTCCTGCATGATATGCCCAAAGTAAGTGAGGTGGTGATACATTTGCACCAGCTTGCAAAATTCAACACTGCAACAGCTAATAGTTAACCTAGAAATGGAGCTATTAACTAGGAGGAAATGAACTGTATTATTCAGGAACTCTGCTGGGCTTTGGGGGGGGGGGGATAAACACCCTCCCTCTCAAGGTCTAAGTAGTGAAAAGAAGGGCTAGGAGTGACATGACAGGAGTATTCCAATATTTGAGGGGCTGCCACAGGGAAGACAGGGTCAACTTATTCTCCAAAGCACATGAAGGCAGGACAAGAAGCAATGGATGTGTAGGAAGTTAAAACCCACCCCACTGCTAGAAAAATGAAATATCCTGGGAAATATTGAAAAGGTAGAACATTTCCCTGGATAAGAAATGGAGAAACATGTTTTTAGGTAGGAAACAGACTCCCCCTTAATAACCCCCACCGTTGTCAATGGGCCATTAAAATGCCTGAGCCAGTCTACTCTACATAGCAAAGGTAGGATTACCCCTCTATAGAAACTCACCAAAAAGCACCTGGGAAAATTACATCAGGCAGCAAGGCAACCAAACCTGGACTCAAAACACAGCCTACAGAGTTGCCCCTGCATGGTCCCATGGGAGTCTGACATCCAATCAGAATACAAGCTCAACATCAGTGGCCAGAAAGGGCATAAGACCCAGGCACTTTCAGCATTTTGGCCTCTTTTTATTTATAATGTATTTATTTATAAAATGTATATGCCACCCAATCCTGAAGGACTTTTTCTTCTTCACCCAACATCTGGAACCACGTGATCCCCCTTTTCTGTTCAGGGCCTCAAGCCATGTGGTCCTGTCCACCATTAAAACATCTTTCCAAGTTGCACCCATGTTTCCAGTGTCTTTTCCCCCACTTGGAACTGAACCCAGAAGGACATTTCTTCCAACAGATAGAAACTAATCAAGGACAGAACCAACCTGAAACTAAGGAAATTTTCCCTGATAGTAAGAACTATTAACCCGATGGAACAGTTTGCCTTCAGAATTTGTGGGTGCTCCATCAGTGGAGATTTTAAAGAAGAGATATGGCAACCATTTGTATGGAATAGTATAGAGTTTCCTATTTGAGCAGGACTAGAAGGCCTTCAACTGTTATTCTGCTAACTAAGCATACGTAGTATTTATAGACCATTGGCTGTTTTCTGGAAAAGGGAAGTATGCACATGGAAACGATTTCCCTGTCTATGGAGATTCTCCATCACGGTTGTCCCAAAGGTGCTTTTTTCAAGAGGCAACTGGACTTTCTGGTGTTTCTTGGAAGACATTTCGCTTCTCATCCAAGCAGCTTCTGACTCAGAACTGAAGAAGCTGCTTGGATGAGAAGCGAACCGTCTTCCAAGAAAAACAAGGAAGTCCAGTTGCCTCTTGGAAAAAAAAAAGTATCTTTGGGCTAAGAGTGTTTGATTGCATCTTTTTTTCCCTTTTTTATGTTGATCATGTCCTGGAAGTGAAACCGACCTCCTCAGTGCCTAAATTCCTTAATTTACTTGCAGGAAGTTGTGTTGTTGTAACTATACTGCAAAAGGCAAACACCAGCAAACCGAACTCAGCTGTCACTTCTTGGTCTCTGCCTTGGCAAGAGATTTAAAGGGGGGGGGGGTGCCGTTACTTTCTCTTGAAAAATGCCTTTTCATTTAAATTCCCTTCCCGCGGAACCGTGCAGAGAAGAGCCTCCACCGTCACCCACGAGAGAGGGCGCTCGTTCTGCCTGGCTTCGCTTCGCTTCCCCGGCTTCATCGCTTGATGATTGGTCCCGGCCTTCGGGGCTGTTCTCCGTCCGGCTGGTCGGGAGAGCTTTTCCATTCCCCCCCCCCCCCGGTGCATTTAAGAAGGGCCCAGCTGCTCCCGTCCTTCTCCATGGCCGCGGGAGGCGAGCCAAGAGCCTCACCGGTGCACCACGCTCCAGCAGCCGCCCGGGAGGGAAGGAAATCTGGCTGTGTCTTTGCGGTAAGCGTGGAAAAGCAACGGGACTGGTGGGCGAGAGCAAAGACCCCCGCAGCCTTCATTGCGCTTCGGGGAACCTTGTCTTGGGGGGGGGGGGCAGAGGATGCCGCGCAGAAACCGCCGGTTGAAACAGAATAAAGCGCAACCGGAGTGCACAATGGATCTGCCTTCCCGGAGATAGGGAACGAGAGGGTGCGCGCACAACCCGAACTTCCGGGAGTGGTGTGAAGCTCTTGTGAGTTCCAGCACGTAACAACAGAGTGGCTGTGGTGTGTGCTGTTCCTTTGTGAATGGCTGGTCTTCCGCTCGGGCTGGCTGCGCTGAGCGAGGATGTTTAACAGATGAACAAAGAGTTGGAAGGGACCTTGTAGGTCATCTAGTCCAACCCCTCTCCCCCTCCCCCTCCAATGGTGCTGTTGGAAGAAATGTCCTTCTGGGTTCAGTTCCAAGTAGGGAAAAAGACACTGGAAACTTGGGTGTAACTTGGAAAGATGGTTTAATGGTGGACAGGATCACATGGCTGGAGCTCCTGAAAAGAAAGGGGGGAATCACATGCTTCCAGATGTTGGATGAAGAGAGAGGGAGATGCTGAAAGTCCCTGGTTTTATGCCCTCTCTGAGCTTTGATCGTGTATTCTGATTGGTTATCAGACTCCCATGGGACCATGCAGAAGCAACTCTGTAGGCTGTGCTTTGAGTCCAAGTTTGGTTGAGCATTACTCTTCCCAGGTTGAGCATTATTTTTCCCTGTGGTAGATGGGCAAGGGGCTAATACTATTATGCTTTAATCCCATCACCCTGGAGCTGGAGGGGGAGATCTTTGTTATGTAGAATAGACTGGCTCAGGCCTTTGACAAAAATGGGGGCTGTTAGGAGTGAATCTGCTTCCTGCCTAAAAACATGTTTCTCTATTTCTTATAAGGGAAATATAATATTATCCCTTTTCAATATTTCTCAGGGTATTTCATTTTTCTAGGAGAGGGGTGGATGCTAATTTCCTACATTGCAAAGCATTCAGAATAAGTGCTTGGAGCTGCTAAAGCAGTTACATCTTTGAGAGGTTCTGCCTATTGTGGTTAGCTTGTGTTTTGCTCAATCCATTATCTTCCTTTCTCTAGGCCTCAAACGGGTGGCAAAAGGTGGACTCTTTTAACTGCAGGCAAAGAGGGGATTGACTAAGTTTCTTTAAGTGCACCACGCAAACACAGGTTGTGCTGAGACGTCTAGTATTCCACTGGATTTATTGCAGGATTCGAAGAAAAGGAGTTGAGCTAAAACTTTGTGGAATAATTGCATTTGGCTTGGATTGTGTATGCCAGGGGTGTCAAACTCGCTTTCATTGAGGGCCACATCAGGATTGTGTTTGACCTTGTGGGGGGGCAGACTAGTGTGGCCAGGTGAGTTTGGCCCAGAGGTGGATTTCTGCTGTTTCGCCCCGGATTGGGCGAACTGGTAGTGGCAGTGGTGGGAGGCTCTGCCCACCCGCCCGGACGCTTCTGTGCATGCGCGCACACGTGCACGAGAGAACCGGTAGTAAAATAAATTGAAACCCACCACTGGATTGGCCAGCTCGACTTGTGTTGGGGGTGCCTGTTGTGGGCCAGGTGCACTGCCAGCGAAAATGGGCTCCCGAACTCTGTTTTTGGCTGCGACAGCCTCCTGCAACCCTCTGCCAGCGAAAACGGAGCTCGGGAGCACCTCACACGGCGCTCCCCAGCTCTTTTCGTTCGCAACGGCACCCCAAGCCAGTCCTTCATTTTTTCCAGGGAGGTCCCATGGGCCAGATCTAAGCACCCCGTTCCTGGATCTGGCCCCTGGGCCTTGAGTTTGATACCCCTGCACTATGCTGTAAAATATGTCTATTAACTGCAGGTAGTCCTCAACTTGCAACGGTTTATGTAGCGACCATTCAAAGTAACAGCGGCACTGAAAAAAGTGACATGACCATTTTTTCACGTTTACTACCTTTGCAGCATCCCCATGGTCATGTGGGATCAAAATGTAGACACTTGGCAACGGACTCATGGTTGCAGCATCCCAGTGGCACACTTTTTGCAACCTTCTGACAAGCAAAACCAATGGTGAAGACAGATTCATTTAACAACCCTGTTCCTAACTTAACAACTGCATTGATTCACTTAACAACTGTGGCAAGAAAGCTTGTAAAATGGGCCAAACCTCACTTAACAAACGTCTCAGCAACAGAAATTTTGGGCTCAGTTGTGGTTGTAAGTCGAGGATTACCTGTACACCCTAGACTAGTTTAGCATAGGTTCAACCTCCTGTAACATCACACTACTGTGGATGATGAAGCTAGATCAGTGGTGTGTTTCAATTTATTTTACTACTGGTTTGCTCATGCGCGCTTGCACGCACGCATGACACATCTCATGCGCAGAAGCATCCGGGCGGGTGGGCGGAGCTTCTTGCTGCCGTCACTACTAGTTCACACGATCCAGAACTAACCAGCAGAAACAAACCTCTGAGTTGGATGCTGTTCACTTTTGGCAGTGTTTTCCAACCTTGATAACTTGAAAATGTGTGGACTTCAACTCCCACAATTCCCCAGCCAGCTGGGGGATTCTGGGAATTGAAATTCACATGTCTTCAAGTTGCAAAGGCTAGGAAACACTGAGTGATGGCATATTAAACTCAATTGTTGTGGTTGTCCAGATATATTTGGAGAACACACAATTAGGAATGAGTCATGCTTCCTAGAAGAAGGTTGATTCAGAAGATAGAACAACTGTTTGGACTACAGGAGTTGCTTTTTTCCAATTCTAAATGCACATTCGCTTTTTCCAACCACTAGAAGGCAGTAAAGATATACAGAAAAACTTTTGTGCCCTCAAGTGTTCATCTGGGCATAACACAGCTCAATCATTATTTATACTGATATCCATGAATTAATCTGGTCGAATTTTGTCACCTCTACCCCGTTTCCCCCAAAAATAAGATCTCCCCGGATAATAAGCCCAATTGGGGTTTTTGATCACATGCACTAAATAAAATACCCCCCCCTGAAAATATTGCAACACGGCAGCAGCCATGAGGTGACCACGCTCGCCGCCTCCTGCATCTCAAAAATAATAAGACCTCACCGAAAATAAGGCCAAGTGCTTATTTCAGGGGTCAAAAGAAAAAAAGGCCTTGTTTTATTTTTGGGGAAACATAGTAATTCTGCAAACTAATTAAACAATACTGGTTCAAAATGCAGATCTTTGTAGGATCTCTCTATAAACTGAATGCCGTGGCATGACAAAACCGCGCTCGTCAAAATAACAGTGATAAAACCGTGTCGCTAAAGCCGCGACGTCATCACCGCCGCAACAACAGCGCGGCGACAGAAGGGCGCTTTAAAACAGCGCGGCGACACAAAGCCGATTTAAATTAAGGTAAGGGTTAGGATTAAGTTTAGGGGTTTGCTTTAGGTTTAGGGTTAGGGTTAGGTTTAGGGTTAAGTTTAGGGTTAGGGTTAGCGTTAGGTTTAGCGTGCTGAGTGCTTCGGAAGGCGCGGATTTGCCCTCCGCGATTATGTCATCGCGGTAGGGTCGCGTTTTTCCTTAGCGCTTCAAACGGCGCGGATTAGCCCTTCGCGCTTATGTCTCCGCGGATAAGGGCTTCGCGGATTTGTGGTGGAACCACTGAATGCAGTCCTTTCACACACAAAAAACCCCCAAGTTAGATTGGCCTTTGTATAAATGTTGAAAACCATAGATGGCAATATTAGAACAAGACTACGCAGTTTAGATAGAAGATCAGTAACTACACATCTCTTAAGCCTCTGCTGTGCTGAATAGTACTGTAGCGAGGGGGGAATTTTTATTTAATCTGGCTATAAAGTGCAGGACTTCTAAAAACAGAAAATTCTTTTCACTTTGTCATTATGGGAAACTGAATGTAGATTAATGGAGGGGTGGGAGTGAATTTCAACCACTGTAGAATCAGGCTGCAGCATAACAAAATTGACAAAAGCGAAGGCTGTTATGTTCTGTGCGAAGAATGGAGGCAAGGCCTGAGTGACTTCTAACAGCTCCTTATTCAATACTGCCTGTGAGGCAACTGTTTCTCCCTGGCTGACACAGGTCTTTTTATAGGGAAGCTGATCAGCCCACAACCAATCAGGAGAGAGTATTTTCCCGCTCCAACAGAGGACCAGACTGAGAACTTCAACTGACAACTATGTACAATACGTAACAAAGGTGGGGGGGGGGATCTGAATACTTTCTGAATGCACCGTATGTACATGCACAAATTGGTCCGTTGGTACAATGTTGGTTGTCTCAGAGTCAGACCCACAACTATGTTGTAGCTGATGACCTGGGCAAGTGCTTACGCTGCTCATTTTGTAGGTGGGCATATCCTCCTAGCTTGCTCCAATGAATTTCACATCACTGGGGAGTGAAGGTCCCTAGCAAAAAGAAAAAGAATTAACTAAAAATAGGAGGGAAGCAGAAACCCTTGTTTAAATCAGGGAGGTGTTTGGGAGAATTCAGATTTGACAGCTTTGAACAGGCAGCAGTATATAGGTTTTTGGCTTCCATTTTAGGAGAATCAGCCAGAATTTTCGGAAATGACTCAGCTTTCACTCTGAAATAGTAGCTTCTGTTTTGTGGATCTGGAGTGCCACAAGTATGTGTGGGTAATTCGTTGACTATTAGCTTATAAAAGGAGACCATCCTTTGGCCTTGGTTTCTGATTCTGGCTTGTTCATTTAAAAAAAAGAAGCAGCCAGAAATGCTGAACCACTTATCACCGTGACTAGTGTTGTCTAAAGTTGTTGCTTTTTCACAGCCATTATGTGATTGGATCATATTTTACTTCCAATATCCATAAATGTTTAAGGGAAAGACATTAAAAATTAGGCTACTTTATCCTGGCCTTCTTAAAACCTAGATGAACGCTTTTTAAATGTCAACCAATTGTTTAACTGTAAATACAGGAAAGTAAATAAGGGGGGGAAAAGTGAGTCAAGGAAAAAGCAAAATTGGAGAGTGAGGGGTGCAGAAAAAGAAAAGAAAAATACAGAAAAAGAATAACTTCCATCCTATAACTTCAATACAGTTAAAACTAAAATATATTCATCTTGTCCTCTAAAATTAAGCACGCAAGTAATCCTTGACTTTCGAACAGAGTTGAATCCAAAATTTCTGTTGCTAAGCAAGACAGTTAAGTGAATTTTGCCCCAATTTGAGATCTTTCTTGCCACAGTTACTGAATCACTGCAGTTAGTAACACAGTTGTAAAGTGAATCTGGCTTCCTCATAGACTTCGCTTGTCAGAAGGTCCCAAAAGGTGATCATATCAGAGGTGGGTTGCTACCGGTTCGTATCGGTTCGGGCAAACCAATAGTGGTATTTTGGCCTTGGTCGCAGAACTGGCAGCGACCCAGGCTGGCCACGCCCCTGAACCGGTTTACCGATCGCTGCTGCCATTCCCGTCAAGTTTTTTAGTAATTTTTTCATGTTTTGCGCATGCGCAGAACAATTTACAGTCAACTGCGCATGTGCAAAGCAAACCAGCAGCAATGCCAGCAGCAACCCACCCCTGAATCATATGATCCTGGGTCACTGCAACCATCATAAAAATGAACCAAGCATCTGAATTTTGACCAAGTCACCATGGGGCTGCTGAAGCAGTTGTAAGTAGGAAAATTGTCATAAGACACTTTTATCAGCACCGTTGTAACTTCAAACAGTCACTAAATGAATAGTTGTAAGTTGAGTAATACATAAGTAGGGCCTGCAGACATCTTTTCTTTTGGGTCTTTGGCTTGCCATGCTTCCTATTATTCTGCTATGCATTTTCTATTGTGGAAAAATGGGAGAGGGGATTGTAAGGAGTTAGATGGTATGTAGCCACAACAAAATTATTTCTAGAAAGCCAAGATCATCCTTTGTCTCTGGACCTCTGCACCTGACTGGAACTGGATGGGTGGAACTGCCAGCATGGTGGTGGGAGATTGGCAAGATCTTGAACTTTCAACTAGTTGGGGAAAACTGGGAAGCTTTCAGATTCGGGTTTTCCCAGGTGTGCCAACATGGCTGTCTTAATAAATTGGATCTTTGAGCAATACTTTGCCTTGGACTCTGATTTACTGTTATTTGGAACCCTGACACTATAATTAGTTCTAATCATCAAATCCCAAAGTTAAAATTTCATTTCTTTCAGATTCAAGCAAAAATTCCAAAAGTGGTTTCCAAGTGCAAGCAAAGCTAGATAAAGTATTTTATTTAATCAAAGTAGAATCTTACAAGTCTTAAAGTACAAGTCCTCCTGTCTCCTTTATACCCCCCAAAATTAGGGTGGGTCTTTTTTGAACCTCTTTCAGCACACAATATCCAGCTGCAGTTGGACTTTCTCTTATCTGACCATTTCCTTAACAGGTTCTGTTGGCCCAGTCTCTGAAGAGCTTCCCCACATATGTTTACAGACCTTTAATCCATTTGTAACTTTCTGACATCAAACTTTTTTTATCCTTATACTGGATGTATTCCCAATTCTGGCAGCCAATTTTCATTTTTCTGCATCAGGGTTCAAATCTTTTAGAATCTTTTTTTTCCTCCACCACCATGGGTCCAAAACTCCTTGGGCCAAAATGGCACAATGCACAGTTTTCCCAAGACTTGTAAAATGGCTGTTTCAGGTTTCTAGTCCTCATGATTGCAATGAGTTTGGGAGGTCTCCATTACAGGGTTTGAATCTTTAAGGTTGGTTCGGCAACCTAGAATCACAGATGGTTTTCTCAAGCAATTCTCTGTCTCCGACAAAGATGGCTGAGTTTGCCTCCGATTGCATTCTGGGAATATTTCATATATTTTTTTAAAGGGTCTATATTGATTCTGTCACTGCCAGTCTTCAATTTTGCAGGCCTCCTTTCAGCTCTAACAGCCGCTGGGCAAACTCTGAAGAATGGCCTCTAGGTTCACCTTGTCGCTCTGGATTTCCTCCAGATCTTCTTCTAAGGCTTCCAACGATGCCCATTGTTGCTCAGTTTCCTGAACCAAGATTCCCAGCATCTGATTCAGAGCACCAGGTCCTGCCAGGCGCGGCCTCAAGCTTGCCATCTGGACCTGGCCCCCTCGGAGCACAGCTGCAGACTGATCCAAGTTTCTTAGTTTGGAGAGCAGATGCTTGAGGGCCTTAACATCAAACGTTTAATCACCTTTTTGCTGTTTATTAAACTAATAATTTTTTAAACTTGTTGCAGGATCCAATCTGGGTTGGTCACCAGAACTTTTGTCTTCTGAGCTTTTGGAATCATGCTGGAGCCCATCTTCAGGGAACTTCTCTCTAGCAGAGTGTGTGCAGATTGGATCCTGCAATGTTATCCTTGGACGCTTACATTCACTTTCCTTCTTAAACTTGTATTTAAAACTTTGTTCATTAAGGATTGAAAGAAACTTACTCGGTGCTGTCAAATCTGTTGATCCAACAAGAAATTTCTGAAAGTGTTTAGAAAAGGAAGTGCGTGACTTTAGTATTCTTTCAAAACCACTGACTGCTTCAGCAAAATGGCTATTTCCAGAGGTTTCAGTCCATTGGAGACTGCTATATTGTGGTCTCCTCATGAGGAGCAACTGTCTGGAGCACTTGTGGGTGATCTCAAGCCATCTTCTTATCTGGAGAGTTTCAAAGAGTCAGTCTTCTTGTTGGCTCTTCATTCCGCCATCATCTCACAGAGCTGCCTTCAGTCCTTTATTTCTTCCTCTAGAAGTTAAAAATTTGAATGAATCTTTGGTGGAAACTAAATGTTAGAGTTTTCTGTATCTCCTAAGCTTCTTGCTTGTCATTTTCTGAATTCTTGCCATATACCACTAGTGGTACCTCAGTACTTGACTGCTTCAAAATCCATTACATTTGGTACTCGGTGCAAATTTTGACACAAAAATGTTGTCCTGGTATTCTTTGTTTGTTTGGTATTCGATGCATTGCAAAAGGAAGTGGGGAACAGCTGCAGAGGGCAGACAGGAAGTCTGCCATGCTGTGAAGGTCACTGATATAAGAAAAGGGACAAATAGGAAGACCTTCCTGGCTGAAACAAAAGAGTCACGTGATAAGTCACATGATTTGTTTGGTACTCATCCTCTCTAGTCAGCCTCCCGGAACCAATTAAGTACTGAGGTACCGCTATAAATGAAATTGCTTATTAAAGTGTATCTCCTAAAGTGAAAATTCATTTTAATAAGCAATCTGGAAAAAAAGAGATTTACAGTTAATAAATAAATCCTGATAAACAACAATAACCTCTATAAACAGAGGCTCTAATACAGGGCTATCAAACTCCTAGCCTGCAGGCCGGATCTGTCATGCAGTGGCCATACCCACATCCGGTTTCGGGAAGGAGAAAAAAGTCCTAAGACATGACACCGCCGTGACGACATGAGTTTGACAGGCCTGCTTTTTCCAAAGTTACTTTCTTTTGTTCCTGATGAAGAGCTGTGCTCCAAGATGCACCTGTTTATTGAATTTGTTTCTCTGTGAAAGTCCAGCTCATAGAAGGAACGATCTATTGCTTCAGGTACTGTATGTCAATCTGTTAAACCAGGGGTGTCCAAACTTGGGAACTTTAAGGAATTCAACTCCCAGAATTCTTCATGTTGGCTGGGAAATTCTGGGAGTTAAAGTCCATAAGTCTTAAAGTTCCCAAGTTTGGACATCTTTGTGTTAAACATTAGCAGACCTCAGTAAATTTTAGGCACAAATTGTCTTAATTTTTTCTTTCTTTCAGAAAATCTGCTTTGTGTGGTATTAGCACTGGGGAACCTCTTTTGATTTTCTGTTTTTGTTTGCTTAGCTGTAGGACCGTCCTTAAAAGATTTTCATGGTTGGGCATACCTGCCTGGAGAAAAAAATGGGTGAAGCTGTTGCCAGAGTAGCTAAGAAGGTGAATGAAACAGTTGAAAATCAAGCAGATTCTCTTGGTAAGTTAATCACTGTTGGGTTTCCCCCCCCAGAATTTAGGATGCTATTACAGGTAGTCCTCGACTTACAATGCCCAGGGGGGCATTCGCCCAGGTACACCTGGTGCGCCAGTTGCGACCCTACCTGAATCGGGAGGCCCTCACAACAGTCACTCGGGCCCTTGTGACCTCTAGGCTGGAATACTGCAACGTGCTCTACATGGGGCTGCCCTTGAGGAGCATCCGGCGACTTCAGCTAGTGCAGAACGCAGCCGCGCGAGTGATTGCGGGTGCACCCCGATTCGCCCGCATTACACCTATCCTCCGCGAGCTGCGCTGGCTACCTGTCGATCTCCGGATGCGCTTCAAGGTGCTATTGATCACCCATAAAGCCCTACATGGCAGTGGATCTGGATACTTGAGAGACCGCCTTCTGCCAATTACCTCCCTACGACCTATAAGATCCCATAGATTAGGCCTCCTCCGCATTCCATCGGCCAGCCAGTGTCGGCTGGCAACCACAAGGAGGAGGGCCTTCTCAGCAGTGGCCCCGACCCTTTGGAACGAGCTCCCCGTAGAGATTCGTACCCTCTCCACCGTCCAAGCCTTCCGCACAGCCTTGAAGAACTGGCTCGCCCGTCAGGCCTGGGGATAAGGATTCCTACCCCGCCCGAATGTTGTATGCATGTTGTTCATTATTTTATTATGTGTCGTTGTCTCAATGTTGTATTTCCCCCTTCCCTGGTTTTCTGTGAGCCGCCCTGAGTCCCCTCAGGGAAAAGGGCGGCCTACAAATGCAAATAAAAAACCATTAAAAAAAAAAAAAAAAAAAACAAGCACAACAGAGTCCAAAATTTCTGGTGCTAAGGGAGATATTTGTTAAGTGAATTTTGCCCCATTTAATGACCTTTCTTGCCACAATTGTTAAATGAATCACTGTCCTTGAGTTTATGGTCACTAAATGAACTGTTGCAAGTTGGGAATTACTTGTATATATTAAACTAAAATCGGTGTTTTTCAAACTTGGAAACTAGCTGGGGAATTGTGGGAGCTGAAGATCACACATCTTACAGTTTGAGAAACAAACAGCAGGAGTTAATGGCTTTTCAGGAGACATTCTCAGCCTGTCCTAAAAATGAGAGACTTCCTGTCCATTCTCCTAGAAGTGCCAAGAATTGAGCCTGTAACTAGGTGCGTCATTCTTATACCAAGCTGTACCATCAAACTGGTTTTCTACAATAGCAATGGGGAAAGAAGGGAATCACTAGATCAGATGTTCTAGCCTATCACAATCCAGTCAAGTCTCCGACAGTGAAGAGGGACCTGATTGGGTTTTCCAAACCTAGATAGTTCATATCACAGTGTAACAACTCCAGACATGCATATACTGTATATCCTAGCGTGCATATGACTGCAGTCTCAACATCATATTAAATTTTAAACCATGGTTGATTTCAACCTAGGGTTGTACAATATACCAAGTCAAAAGGCAAACTGACCACATTATGACTTGGTTCTCATATCACACCATGCCATGGATAGTTTAACCATAGTTTGTTGAGCAAACTGCAATACACTGGATTTGAACAATAAACCATATAGACCAGAATGTACAAATCAATGTGGCTGTTGATTTGCACTGTCCTAAGTCAAAAAAAAAAACCCAAACTGCAGTATGACAGTATGTTATTAAAGAGGATAAGGATAATTTTGTACAGTTGAAAAGAAATTACTCTTATAATTAAGGAATGGATCCAAGACACGTACCTATTTTTGAAAAGCCTTTTTTTTCTAAAAATCAGAACATGTCATATTACATTGCTATATAAACTAGATAAGCTTAGGGACTGAATTAACTTTATATTGTTATCTATAGTTACCCTGTTTCCCTGAAAATAAGACCTCTCTGGATAATAAGCCCAATTGGACTTTTGAGTGCATGCACTAAAATAAGTCCTCCCCCAAAAGTAAGTCCTCCCTGAAAATATTGCAGCAGCTATGAGGTGACCACGCTCGCCGTGTCCTACACCTCAAAATAATAAGACCTCCCTTTCCACCGCTTGGGGAAAGTCGGGGAAAGATAGTATTATGTTTTGTTTTTTTTTCTTTTATCACAGCTTATATTAATCACTATAATACCTCAATATATTTTCTTCACTGTATACTTATAATCATTATATAATCACTGTATAATCATCATTTCTGCTGTTGATGTAGTATTTTTTTTTTTTGCATTTCACCATTAGAAATAATTTTTATTCTTAAAAAATTTAAATGGTTTGAATGGGGCCCGGAAGCCTAATGGCAACCAACATAGCAACATATTGTAAATTTGTTTTGGCAGGTTTGTTTGGTAAATAATCTTGTTGCTATATTTTGCACCAGCTACAACATGGGTGTCAACGTGTCATGTTGCTGTCACGTGACATTTCGTGATATTTTCCCCCTTTGTGGAGCTGGAGTGGGCGTGATCTATGCGTGACACATCTGGCCGACGGGTCTCCAGTTGGACACCCCTGAGGTACAGCTTTCCGGTTGTAGGCAGCCTATATAAAGTATGTCACAATAGTCTAAGGCATGACTACTGATGTCTTTGACCATCTTTGAGAGGAGCACAGCCCTTTCCTGAATCCTGAGGATAGTATAATTGGGATGTGCAGAAGTCTACTTGACTACTGGAAACTCCATCATGAGTATTGATCTGAGTTGTTTTATTCAGATCTGCACCAAGTTCATATTAACTTCAGGCCACTGACCCAGGATCTCTATATCAGTGGGGTGTAGGAATAGCTGATAATTTAATGTACCAACTAATTGAAAATGAAGATTTTAAACTAAAAGCCCAGGTAAGTGTTGTAGAGGGCATGCTAAGCTAATAATGGCTTTTGTTAAATTTTGGCTTTATAAGGACTGTAAATTCATCTGTTATCAGGGATGGGTTCCGTCAGTCTCTACTGCCGGTTTGTTCAGGGATGCACCCCCGCGTATGCGCACTGTGTGCACATGTGCAGGGCAATAAAAATGGCTCTGCATATGCGCAGAAGCAAATAACAAGATGGCGGCACCTATGGCGCCGCTGGGAGAATGGTTCGGGGGCATGGCAGCCCTGGGTCGCTGCCAGTTACAGTGACCCAGGCTGCCAAATTACTACTGGTTTGGCCGAACCAGTCTGAACTGATAGGAACCCACCACTGTCTGTTATGATTTATAGACCAGTGTGTAGGTGGTATAGCGCATCAAATAAACAACCTTTAACTCATCTCTGGTTAAACAAACCAGTAATTATAAATAATTATTTTAAATATAGATAGTTCTTGACTGTGGTTGTTTGAAGTTGTGATGGACCATTGCTTTTCTGTCCATGTTTAACGAGCTTTTTGAATGAATAAATTTGGCAAATGCAAATGTTTCCTTGGCCCAATTCTGTAGGATTCTTCTTATGTGTTTATTTATTTTATATTTTATTTTATATATTTATTTTCACTGTTGCTTCCATGGATGTCTCTTTTATCCTCACAATTTATTTTAGAGGTGGGTTGGGCTGTGAGAGTCTGTGATTTTTATTTGTGTGTGTGTGTGTGTGTGTTTTATTGATTTTATTGTAACTTATTTGATTGCACTACCCAGAGTTGTTGAGAATCAGGCAACATACAAGTTTATTGTATAATAATAATAATAATAATAATAATAATAATAATAATAATAATAATAATAATAATAATAATAATGATGCCCTTGGGTGGGGCCCAACTAGTAACCAATGCCAAATCCGGCGAAACAACTGGCCGCT
This sequence comes from Thamnophis sirtalis, assembly GCF_051295495.1. Classification (NCBI taxonomy): domain Eukaryota; kingdom Metazoa; phylum Chordata; class Lepidosauria; order Squamata; family Natricidae; genus Thamnophis; species Thamnophis sirtalis. Next base: position 36,594,470 of record NW_028261395.1, read on the forward strand.
GTGATACAATTGTATAATAATAATGAGAATTCAATAGGTAGATATCCAATCTAGATGTCTGGCTGACTGTGCAACCAATCGTCATAATAATATTATCTTTTAGATTCTGCAGATTATAAAAGATTATCCTAAATTACTGAAGAAAATGAACCATTAGGTGGTGAATGCTTTATCAATTTTATGGTTTTTAAATGATCATAGCCAACATGCGATCTGGGGAAAAAAACACATTTGTTTTAAAGAATTATAGACAAATAATGTACTACATTTGTACCCCCAAATGTTTTAAAGCTTCTTTTTAGAATTGAATTCAAAGTAAGTTTGGATAGTATCCCATTTAGCAGTGCATTTCTGAATAGTAATTGCTGGGAATATAGCCAAGGAAGTGTGCTATTTTTAAGTCCGGCATGACTGTCTACAACTGTAAATTAATATGCCTCATATGTTGACATGATTAGGCAGGTACTCCTCTATTTATAATTGATTGTTCACAATTGAAATTATGATGTGGCTGAAAAAAAATGGACTTTAGGACCTGTGCCTGAAGTTATGGCTGATTCAGGGCCCATAAAGACACATGATCAAAATTTGGGGATTTGGCAGCCTGCCCACACTTAGGATTGTAGGGGCGCTGCAACTCCCCCCACCCATCTACCTCCTACTGATCTATGCTGTTTTGACACGCACACATCCTGGCACAGCAGCCCTCGGCAGCAGCAGTGGCTCTGGGGTTGGTGTGGGGGCAGTGCAGTTGGAAACCTCTATTTCAGCCCCAGTGCCAGGACTGCTACTGATGAGTGCCACTGTGTAAGGCAGCCAAACTGTGTAAGGTGGGAGGGAAATGCCTAGGAATTCTAAACGCCCCTTGGTCAGGTGAGGGGGGCTGAGGTTTCCTGGGTGTGGTAGCTTTGTGCTGCGCCACTGGGTCAGGCTGGGATAGCTGAGACTTCCAGAAATGGCTGAGGCTTTGTGTACTACTGCAGCAGCCCTCCCTCCATTTTGTGTGCAGTCTGGACCTCCCGCACCCACCCTGCAGATATCCCTGCAGGCCCTATCTGGGACTCTCTCTGCTTAACCCACAACTCTGGTTTAACAGTGGGATTAATGAGTGTTGGCATTGTGGTCACTAAGTGAGGTAGTCTTACGGTAGTATTCGTGTCTTGTTTTATGACTGCATCACATAGTGACTAAAATTCCAGTCCCAATTGTGGTCGTGAGTTGAGGACTGCCTATATTTCAGATTTGTGACAGGTAGTCCTCAACTTATGGCTGTAATTGAGTCTACTATTACAATATCAACTCACTGCAGTTATTAAGCCAATCACCCATATGATCACCCCACTCAACGACCACCGTCCTGGTCCTCTCAGGCACAGATGCAAAGTAAATAGCCATAGCTGTCATCTCAGAAGCGAACCTGGCTGAAGCCATCTTGTGCTGCCTCATAGTTGCCACGAAGCCTGAGAGGGGGAAGGGAGCGGGAAAGTAGATGGCCCGGCTAACTGCCAAAACAAAAAGTTTTCCTGTGGGAACCAAGGTCATCGTAACAGGTGGCTGTTGAAGGTGCAGAGGAGCGACTAAGCAGCCTACCAGCTGTATTCATTGGACAATGTGACCATTGACGTATGGAAGGGGGGATGTTTGCTCTTTTAATTAGCTAAAAACCACAGGAATTTCTAGAGTTGGTTTTCACTGGCTGTGCCGATATGATGTATCCAATAAACATGTTGTTTGAGGAATCTACCTGCCCCAGAGTTCTGCTTTCAGTGGGTACATTACTTGGAGCGCTAACAGTAGCACTTATATACCGCTTCCCAGGACTTTACAGCCCTCTCTAAGCAGTTTTACAGAGTCTGCATAGCCCCCAACAATCTGGGTCCTCATTTTACCTCCTTCGGAAGGATGGAAGGCTGAATCAAGCTTGAGCCGGTGAGAACTGAACTGCCAAATTTCAGGGAGCCAGCAGTCAGCAGAAGTAGCCTGCAGTGCTGCATTCTAACCAGGGGTGGGATCCAACCGGTTTAACCACCGGTTCGCTGAGCACACACTTTGCTTCACTCGCACATGTGCCGGGACTGCACACGCATGCGCAGTTCAGAGAATACTTACCTTCTGGATTGCTGCTTGGGAAGGGAAACAGCTGAAGCATGGTAATCTACTCTGCCCCGCGACTCAGCTGAGAACATAAAGGTAGGTAAAGTGCAGGGGCGGGCAGATGGGCCCACTTAATCGTGGGAGCAAACCGGTTCGCTGATCGTCAGAGCTACCGGTTCAGGCGAACCGGAGAAGGGTTGGGTTGCTGCCAGCATTACTGCCAGTTTGGTGCGCAGTAATTTGTGTGTGCACTTGCACCTAAAAAGGTCTGCGCATGGGCAAAATGTTAAAAGGGGGGGGATACATTTCTGCAATGAAAATTGTTCTGCGCATGCACAGAAATGAAAATCAAGATGACGCCGCCATAGGAGAACCGGTTCTGGGGCATGGCAGGCCCAGGCTACCAAGTTACTCCGGTTCAGCCGAACTAGTCTTGAACCGGTAGGAACCCACCTCTGGAATCGGTCCGAACTGGTAGAATCCCATCCCTAATTTGGTATTTGGTATTTGGTATTTTATTATTTGTATGCCGCCCTTCTCCGGGAGGACTCAGGGCGGCGAACAATTCAAAGGGGAAAAAAAGGGGGAACATAAAAGACAAAATACAAATAATAAAAGTAGGCAACAGTCGCACAACCATACATGTCGAGAGGGGAGGGAACTCATCACCCCCAGGCCTGCCGACAAAGCCAGGTTTTGACGGCTTTTCGGAAGGCCTGGAGAGAGGTGAGGGTCCGAATCCCTGCGGGGAGTTCATTCCAGAGGGCCGGAGCTGCCACAGAGAAGGCCCTCCCCCGGGTAATAGCCAGGTGGCATTGGCTGGTAGAGGGCACCCGGAGGAGGCCAACCCTGTGAGATCTAATGGGTCTGTGGGAGGTAATTGGCAGCAGGCGGTCTCTCAAGTAATTCTAACCAGTGCGCTACCAGGGCTCATGAAGTGAAAGAGCTGCTTGCTGAAAAAGGCCAGGCAGTTCCTCTCTGGGCACAGAATAGGCAGGCTGAGCTGGAGAAAGGAAGCTTGGATCTCAGTGATCCCAGCTTCTTTCTCCAGTCCAGCATGCTGGCTCCCCTCTCTAACCTTTCTGTGTGACAGAAGGTTAGGATATCTTTCTAGCCAAGAATGTGGAAGGATGGCAGTGCACTATGTGGAGAAATCTCCCAAGGAGGGCAGGGCAAGTCATCGGGAAAACAAAACCATGGGGACTTTCCCTGCCAGTTTCCCTGTTGATTTTCTGAGGAAGCTGCAGGTAAGATTGCAAATGTCCATCACATGATCATGAACAATGTGTCTACCTGTTGTAGGTACGAATCGATTGCCAAGCGCCCTGGTTGCAATCGCTTGATTTTGTGAGCATTGCAACATCCGTTAACTTTGGGCGCCAGTTCTAAGTCCTCAGTGCCATCATAATTTCAAACAGTCGCTGAATAGTCAGTTGTAAGTTGAGAACTGCCCATGCTGAATAAGCTGATTGAGAGACGGCCAATACTTTTAAAAACAACTTTTTAGATCCCTCCTTTTGTAAGCTTTAAAGTTGCTGCAGCATCCATTGCTCTCGGAGCTCATTGGAAACAAACATATAAGTTATTATGCTTGGAATTCCAGAAGGTGGAGTAGTTTCCCAGTAAATCAAGAAGCATATTGAAAACTTTGGTAAGCAAAATATCAACATTGAAGCTGGCTTAAAGATGCAATTATATCCTAGTCTCTCTGCCTCTGTTTTTCCCCCCAATTGAATATTTCATTTAGAAATATTCAATTGGAAAAAAAATATTTCATTTAGAAATATTCAAAGTTTTCTTCATTAGAAACAGGTGCTCTCTCTCTCTATCTCCCTCTCTCTCTGTCTCTGTCTCTCACACACGGACACACACACACACACACACACACACACACATTCTGAAAGTGCTGGTTATAGGTTTATCCTTAGGTTTGGTTGAGGAACCAGTCAAAATTATTCTGCTCCAAAATCAAAGCATCCTCTCACTATTACTCTTGAGAAACAGCTAATGAGCTCACCACCCAAAACCAACAGCAAAGGCAAGAAAAACCCTTGTATAGAAGTACCACTGAAAGTATTCTTAAGTATAGTAGTCCTTGACTTATGACCACAATTGGTCATAAGCACCGCTCCCTATAGTCAGCAATAATTAGCAGAGTAAAATATGCAGGGACTCCTTACAGTAACTGATATTAGAATGAGTTGGACAGTGGGCTTATTCGCACAGTGACATTTTATAACTTCTTGAAATAATAAAAGTGGTTTTATGGATTTTTTTATAGATAAGGGTGAGATGTGATGCTTAACTTATTAGGGAGTGAAGAGTTATTAAATCTGTTAATATTTGTGATGAATGTTAGAATTGTAATTACCAACAGTGGAGATTTCATAATAAAATTCTGATATATAAAATAGGTTTTGCAGTCAACCTCTATTCCTTCCCAAGAAAAGTTGAAAAAGGAAAGAAATTACTGTTTTCTGTAGCTCTGGAATAAAACTAATATGTGAGAAGATAATTGGCTGGGCAATCTCATGACAGGTGGTTCAATGAATATCTCTGCCCATGAGCTGCTCGGATCATGTTATGGGAAAACTTCCAATGGCAATGACAAATGCCGAAGCATTTGCAAAATCATAAATAACTGCATAAGCTTCTTTGTCTGTTTGGAGGCCCTCTGGAGGGTCAGTGCAGTTATGTAAAAAGCAAGAAGATTCAGATTGGAAGGTGGATCAGAAACATATTGTTCTGACCGAGGCTTCCCAAGAGCATGAAAGAAACTCCTTGTCCTGACAAAAATCCCTTTTAGTAATTTACTGTGAATTCTACTCAATTACAACCGGCAAAATCTTTCAGGGGAGGATTTTCACTCACAGACCTTATCTGGTTTGGAGAGCTGACAGGCTGATATCTGCAAAACTTGGCAAGGAGTCTCGGAGAGTCATGAACCAATTAAGCGAACCAATTGTCTCCTGCAAACTCCACTCCCCTTTCGCTCCTCTTTTATTCCCTATGGGAGGGGCCATTCACCATCCACCTGTGGCCTTACTCCCAAGTTTATCCTTGATCCTTAACTGTTCCTTTCATCTGGCAACTCTGCGCATGCGCACACTGGGAACAGGCTCCAGCTGTTCATCTGCCTCACTGATGTCTGACTTTGAAGGCAGCCAATAACTGTCAGATTGCCCTGGCCTCATCTCTGCCTCCAACACAGAGCCCTTATCAGAGCCTTCCCCAGACTCCAGGACTGGCCCATGTTCCTCCCCAGCCTCCTCACTGTCCGAATCTGCTGCCAGCTCCGCTGGTCGGCCACAACACATGTTAATAAGGAGAGTACTTTATAGATGACCTAGGCAAGTGCACAAAATTAAGCATGTGCATGTGTACGTGCAGATTAACACCTGACACTCTATAGAAATGAAAGTTGGACTTGGAAGAAACATGATAGAAAGACTATTGATACTTTGAGCTTGATATTTCCTAGGAATACCTCAAGTAACCAAGAGAACAACAAATGGATTATACATACATGGAGCTAAGTGACTGATATTACTGAAGAAAAACAGGCAGTGAAACTGTGGAAAAGAAGGAGGAGGCATTATTGATGATCCCAGCAGAGCAACACAGATTGGCAGGTTGAAAGATTGGACAGTGGGAGACAGATGCTATTGTGGATGGATAAATAATGCAGTAGCAGAGTGCAGTGGATCAATTCAGCTGCTGACTTTCCAAGAAGGCTTCGAAAAACAGAAATTTTGTTCCTCCTCCTCCCTTTAATATAGGAAAGGTTAGGTACAGGAAGCATAAGCAAATTATTATTATTAGCATATGAGCTGTGGGGGCGCAGTGGTTAGAGTGCAGTATTGCAGGCTATTCTGCCGACTGCTGGCTGGCTGCCTGCAATTTGGCAGTTCAAATCTCACCAGGCTCAAGGTTGACTCAGCCTTCCATCCTTCCAAGGTGGGTAAAATGAGGATTCAGATTGTTGTGGGCATTATTCTGACTCTCTAAACCACTTAGAGAGGACTGTTAAAGCACTGTGAAGCGGTATAGAAGTCTAAGTGCTATTGCTATTATAAGAACATGACAGAAGAGAAATTAAATTTCTATGGGGGTATCGCAGACATAAACGAATGTCCAGTTCAGCTATCCAGGTGATCTGGTGTTGCTTTCTGTAGATCTTCTAGTGGACCAAAGAATGCATGTTGTGGGCAATCTTGCACAATACATTTAATAGTTTGCATGTCAGCACCACAATTGCAACAAGGTGTATCTTTCCATCCCCACTGATACAAGGCAGAAGGACGTCTTCCGATATCATACCTAATTCTAAAAAAAAGAGGAAAGATTAAAATAAGTTAAGAAGCTTCTAGCAAGTTCTGTAAATAAACATGTACTTTTAAAAAGTTAGGCTTGAAATTAGAACATACACCACCATCGAGGACATAAAATTACTATATGGTGGAAGTATAAGCACAAATTATTTTCTTGTTTTGCATTGTACCAATAAAGTTATAATGTGATATTAGTTCCTTACATATATTCTCCAGTGTTTAAAATTAATCCTTTTGCTTCTGCCGTTCTGAGTTACTGTACCAGAGGTGGTATTCAGCAGGTTCTGACCAGTTCTGGAGAACTGGTAGCAGAAATTTTGAGTAGTTCAGAGAACCGGTATATACCACCTCTTACTGGGCCTGCCCCCATCTGTTCTCTGCCTCCCGAGTCCCAGCCGATCGGGAGGAAATGGGGATTTTTGCAGTATCCCTCCCCTGCCATGCCCACCAAGCCACGCTCACAGAACCAGTAGTAAAAAAAAAATTTGAACCTCACCACTGTACTGTACCAATCTCTTGCTGGCATTGGGAGACAGATGTACGCGGTCCACATAATAATCTCTCTAGCCTGGGACTCTCTGGTTCCCGACTTTCCAATCTATTTTATCATCTCCTTGATTTTCTCAAGAGGAGAGTCAGAGAGGTGACTCTGAAGAAGGCATGCCCTATCCAACAAAATGAATTTTAAAGTGTAGAAAAGCAAAGATTTACATTTAGGCAGGAAAAATCAAAGTACAGAGTTGGCGAGACCTGCCTCAAAAACGGTTACTGTGAGAGGGATCTTGGAGTCCTAGTGGATGATCATTTGAATATGAGCCAGCAATGTGCCGCAGCCGCCAGAAAAGCTAATGCAATCCTGGGTTGTATAAACAGAGGCATAGAATCAAGACCATGTGAAGTGTTAGTGCTGCTTTACAACACCCCTAGTAAGACCACACCTGGAATACTGCAAACAATTTTGGTCACTATACTACAAAAAAGATGTTGAGACTTTGGAAAAAGTTCAGAGAAAAGCAACTAAGATGATCAAAGGCAAGGAGACAAAACCATAGGAAGAATGGCTGCAGGTTTTGGGTCTGGCAAATCTAAAGAAAAGAAGAATTAGATGTGACAAGATAGCACTATTCCAGTATTTCAGGGACTGCCACAAAGAAGAGGGGGTCAAATTATTCTCCAAACTACCAGAGCAGGACAAAGAAATGGTTGGAAACCATTTCTGGAATTAAGGAGAATCTTCCTAAAAGTGAGGACAATTAACCAGTGGAACAGCTTGCCTTCAGAAATCATGGGTGCTCCATCAGTGGAAGTTTTTGAGAAGAAACTGGAGACTCACTTGTTTGAGATGGTATAGGTTTTCCTGCTTGAGCAAAGGGCTGGACTAGAAGACCTCCAATGTCCCTTCCAGCTGTTCTGTTCGGTTAGTAAAGCATGGATTAATCCTGGGAACAGAAGAAGAAACTTATAAAGAAATTTAAAAAAATTTAAAGCCACCCCATCTTAACTCTCTGATATAAGAGAAGGAAGGAAGAGAAACTCAAGTCAGGCTTTCAAGAGTTTATTACTGTAATAAACTGCCCTTATTTCCTGAAAATAAGCCCTCCCCGGATAATAAGCCCAATCAGGCTTTTGAGTGCATATGCTAAAATAAGCCCTCCCCCCAAAATAAGCCCTCTTCAACAATATTGCAATACAGCAGCAGCTATGAGGTGACCATGCTCATCACCTCCTGCACCTCAAAAATAATAAGACCTCTCCAAAAATAAGACCAAGCGCTTATTGCGGGGGTCCAAAGAAAATAAGACCCTGTCTTATTTTGGGGGAAATACTGTAATTTTCCAATATTTACTGTGGCATCAGTTTCGTGACCTGGTGTACCTCAAAGGGATGAAGTCCCCTTTGGGGAAAAGGGCGGCATATAAATGTAATAAATCCATATAAATGTAATAAATCCAATGAAACATAGATATGAAGGCAAGCAGAATCCATTTAGCTTAAAAGAGAAGCACGTACAGCACCCAGCTAGCAGGAACCGAAACCACACAGAAGTTCCCTCATCCTCTCAGGTCACTACAGTATAATGTGGTGGCTCATGACTCCAACATTAAATAATAGACAATTGTTTTGCAAAGAACTGGGCATCAGAAAAGGAGAAATACCTGGAAACCAAGCTTTGCAAATTACATTCTTGTCTAAGCCCTTTCTCTCATAACACCTCTGAATTCTTCCATTGTTCTACCCGAAATTATTAACTGCAGCCCTCGGTTCAGAGAATGGATCTGGACAGCGGTAGCTGCACTTTTCCATTACATTTTGAAAAGAATTGAATTCAGCTGGCTGATCTCTGGTGCTGCGTGATCAGCAGTCAGTGTTAATTCATTTGAAGGCTCCAGGATTATACATCATAAATTTCCCAATTTCAGTTTGTGGGTTAGAACGAAGGTAATCCAAAGTTGCTAAGGAATTTGACATTCTGACAAATTGGTTATCAACAGACACCAAGAGATACACTCCATTTCTATGCCGTTTAAAAGACAAGCCACAGCTACTCTGCATTTCACAACCAGCAAACGTCACTCTCCCCTTCCCTGATGATATTACAGGGCCTATGAATAAAACTGGAAACCAACTAAGCTCAGAGAAAATAGAATATATAAAACTTAGTCTGTTCAAAGAGAAAATGAAAAGATACGTATATGCGGAAGATCATGTCATAATTTATATTATGAGATCAAATTCCATATATTAGCAGAGGAGAGCTGCACACTAAGAACCACAGGTGATCTGGATTAAAAATGTAGATAAGAAACACTAAATATTATAGAGATATGAGTATAGATGGTTGAATGTTAAAGCTATTGTATACAAAGTATTTTAAACAGTATTGTGTTTCAAATCTAAATACAGTACATTTAGAGTGACTAAAATAGAAGCTAACTATATTCACTTATCAAACTGAGTGTTTATACTACACTAAAAAGCATAGTGTGTGAATTAGAAACTTGCTAGATATTATATAGATACAAATATAGACAGTTGAAGAGTAAAGCTATTGTATAGGTCAGTGTTTTTCAACCACTGTGCCGCGGCACACTAATGTGCCGTGACATAGTGTAAGGTGTGCCGTGGGAGAATTACTTTATATATACTCAATATAGGCACAGAGTTAATTTTTTTAAACATTTTCTAATGGTGGTGTGCCTTGTGATTTTTTTCATGAAAAAAGTGTGCCTTTGCACAAAAAAGGTTGAAAAACACTGGTATAGATAATAGTAGCTACATGGGTTTACTTATCCGAGTGATATTTCATCTGTGTTTGTTTATTATGGCTTACTACAGGGATTGTCCAACTGTGGATCATGAGCAAACATTGTAGCTTTCCAACTGTTTCTACATCTGTTTGTTCAAAAGCCCATCTGGGATTCTAAGAATACTCTTTCTGATCTGTTCTTTGAATTAATTTCTTTAACTGTACAGCCAACAATCCTCTTCAAAGACTCCCCGCCCCAAATCTCCATGCGCTTCTCCTGAAATTGCTGGGAGCAGAAACAAACTCTGACTGAGAGTCAGTTTGGTGTGTGCAGAGAGGATAAAAGAACAAGGAGCCCATTGATGCTAAAATGATAGCTGGCACTGTCAGGATAACTGAGCTTGAGTTCATTGGTTTGGTTCATAGGGAGGAACACAATTTCATTTATCGTTCTAAGGTGTCGTACAGAGTATAACTACTTACTTACTTACTTACTTACTTACTTACTTACTTACTTACTTACTTACTTACTTACTTTATTTATTTATTTATTTATTTATTTATTTATTTATTTATTTATTTATTTATTTTGATTATCTCTTTTGAGTGATGTGTAGATGTTGTTTACCTCTCTATACCTGTTGATGGCTGATTTATCTGAGTGCCAGGTAGGGGTGGGCGGTTTACAGTGTCAGCATACAATATTGCCCCCAATAATTGGGGTCCTCATTTTACTGACCTTGGAAGGCCGAGGCAATAACTTTTTCTCCCTATGTTTTCTTCTACATGCTGGCTAGATTAATGTTAGAATATGGAGGAGTTATTTGCGTGTTCTTCTCACGTACAGGATGAGAGCACGTTCTCTGCCCGTTCACCTGAAAATAGTGAAGACCATTTTTACCAAGAGGAGGAAGAAAATGTGCTCATTATATTCCTTTGTTGCAGGAATATTATTCCTACATTTACTGAGGTTTTATGTATTTTTGAGGGGCAGGGCTTCAGAGAAAAATTATAAGATAGAAGAATTCAGAGCTGGGAGATGGGATGGACTGATGCCTGACTTCTGAAATGAAGTAGAGACAATAGCTCCCCACGTTTATCCTCCAGATAATTTATTTTTTCATTTCGGACCTGCATGCTGTGTTTGTCAGTGAATATGGTTCATACTTAAGTGGAAGGAAAACAGAAAAGTTTTCCTGGCATCACTATTACTTTGATATTCTGGTCTGTTGCAGCACCCCATCCTCAAGATAGATTTATATTTCAAAGAAGTGTATCTGCTCCTGATTCTTCTACTATAAACATCTAATCCTCACGGACAGTTAATAAAATTTTGATGCCTCACAACGCAGCTTATTTTGTTCCGGAACACTCAGTATTTCTTCTCTCACCCCTTCCTTTCCTCCTTTGATGTCTTCCTTTAGATTTGGCAGATTGCAAATTGATGACATTCCCCATCGCCCTTTATAAAGTCATGAGGCATGTGGCTGAAGGCATACATCTCATCACGCTGGCCAATAATGAGCTGAAGTCTGTAACCAGCAAATTCATTATCACTTTTAGTCAGCTGAGAGGTAGGTGTACACCTCTGCAGGCTACAAGCAAAAGGAAGTATCTCTGTTGTTGCTATTACTTTTCCAAATGCCAGGACTTCTTCATTTTAAAAATGTATTTATGCCGCGTGTAACATGTTTTTTTCTCAGTAACCATGAATACAATGTTATAAATTGATAGTAAAACAGTAATTATCAAAATGTAGGTAGTCCTCGATATAGTGTCTTGTTTAATGACCATTTGAAGTATTCTGTCCTAGGCTTCCCCAAAAAGCTGAGTCCTGGTCCCCCCCAAAAACCCTTTTTAAACTGAATTTATTTTATTTAATTCCTCTTATTCACATGTTAATGTTAATGTTTTTAATGTTGATTTTATTTATATGCTGCCCTTTTCCCCTGAAGGGGACTCAGGGTGGCTCACAACTCAACCAGGGAAGGGGGATACAAACAAGAATTTAAAACGACATAAAAAAACAATGCATGATTAAAACACAACAGTCATACCAATTCGAGACGGGGGCAACAGTTCTTAGCTCCAGGCCTGTCGGAACAGCCAGGTTTTAAGGGCTTTACAGAAGGCCTGGAGGGTGGTGAGGGTTCGAATCTCCACGGGGAGTTCGTTCCAGAGGGTCGGAGCAGCCACCGAGAAGGCTCTCCTCCGATTAGTTTCCAGTTGACACTGGCCGGCGGATGGAATTCGGAGGAGGCCTAATCTGTGGGATCTAATCGGTCTAGTGGAGGTAATTGGCAGCAAGGCCTGGCAAACAGTCTTTCAAAGGAATATTTATGACTACAGACCTTACCTATCTTGGAAAGCTGCCATGTAAATATTTTCCAAATGAGGTGCTGTGCAAGCAAAGACTGGGCACAGAGTCTCTGAGATTCACGGACAGATCTTCACACTCCTGAAATGAAACTAACAAACAAATGAACGGATTGTTTCATGCAAAAGCCCACTCCCCTTTCTCTCCTCTTTTATTTACTATGGGAGGGGCCAATCATCTTCCACCTGTGACTTTACTCCCAAGTCTACCCTGATTTCTGAGCTGTTCTTTTCTTCTGGCAGCTCTGTGCATGCGCACACTGGGAACAGGCTCTGGCTGCCTAGCTCCGTATGCACCCAATCACTGCAGAGAGCCTCGGCCCCGTCTCTGCCCCTGACACAGGGCCCTCGTCTGAGTCTTCCCCAGCCTCCAGGACTGGCCCATGCTCTCCCCAACCTCCTCACTGTCTGACTCTGCTGCCAGCTCTGCTGGCGGGCCACAATACGAAGTTACAATAGCACTGAAAAAAGTGACCTGTGACCGATTTTCACACTTAGTGACACCTTTGACTGATTTTCACACTTGAAGCATCCCCATGGTCACGTGATCAGAGTTCATATACTTGACAACTGGTTCCTATTTATGACAATTGCAGATTTCCGGGTTCGCATGATCGCCTTTTGCAACCTTCTGACAAACTCAGTGGAGAAGCTTAAAATTCATTTAGCAACCGAGTTAACTAATTTAACAACCACAGTGATTCACTTAACAAATGTGGTGGGAAAGATGGTAAAATGGGGCAAAACCTGACTTAACAAACAGCTCACATAGCAACATAAATGTTGGACTCAATTGTGATAATAAATCGAGGACTACCTGTAAATGAGTTTTTTTGGGGAGAGATAAGTGGCAAATAAATTAATAATAAATTAAATTTTCCCTCTCAAACGTTACAAGCAATGTGATCATCTTAGCTTCTCACAGCCTCACAAATGTATAATTTGAGAGGTAAGAGCTGAACGTCAGAAAAATTTACACATGGTAGACTTCTGTACGATGTTTATTTTTCAAATTTTAGATTGAACCTTCCTGCTGTTGTGATGACATTGTTACTCTGCCTTGCAGCAAAAGTTTATATCTTTCATTTTCTGTAGACTTCTCTGCAATGTGGAATAATCTTGTGTCCTTCAGTAACCCACCAGTTTTATTGTTTTCATTTAAGCCAGAGGTTCTCAAACAGTCTCATTCCCATGGGTATCTCAGCAGCTTAGAGGAATTTTTTTTAAAAAAAATCAAACTTACATGGATAAAATGGAAACACTTTCAAAACGTACTGGCCTTCACTATACAAGCCAGCTTCAGGCAATTGTGAGAATCTCTTGATAGATTAAAATTTAATTTTTAAAAGCAAGAGGTTATATTATCTCATGCCAGCTCCATTAGTTTCATTTGGAGGGAGATCACTCAAAATCTTTTATCACAAAGTGAGCAGAATAGTGGCACAACTCTTTTGCCAGTAAAATAATTTATAACGTTGGTCTCTGTTGCCAATCGTTTGGGGAACTGGGTGTTAAAATACTGATTTCATACAGAATAGAATAGAATAGAACTTTATTTATTTTTTCGGGCAAGAGCTGCACTTGATTTTTGGATAGTGGCCATATTAAACAGAATAACAGAATAACAGAGTTGGAAGGGACCTTAGAGGTCTTCTAGACCAACCCCCTGCTTAGGCAAGAAACCCTACATCACGTCAGACAAATGGTTATCCAATTCCTTCTTTAAAAGTTCCAGTGTTGGAGCATTTACAATTTCTGGAGGCAAGTTGTTCCACTGATTAATTGTTCTGTCAGGAAATTTCTCCTTAGTTCTAAGTTGCTTCTCTCCTTGATTAGTTTCCACCCATTGCTTCTTGTCCTGCCCTCAGGTGCTTTGGAGAATAGCTTGACTCCCTCTTCTTTGTGGCAGCCCCTGAGAGAAGAATAACTAGCACAATATATTCTAAAATGAATAAATGATTCCCTGACAGATTTAATTACCTCCTCAAAGGTTAAAAAGAATTTTGCATTTTATTAAGATTGTTGAAAAGTGGTAAAAGTTAAAGGGCATTTGAGGAATATGTAGAGTGAAACTATAATCAAATTGCTATGTATAAATAACATGAGCTTTGATGAAATATATACCAAGGAAACAACATTATGTGGTTGTAAAGAAGGATTAATGAGGTTTGACAGAGGCGCAGAACAAAACTGCATACTGTATTTTGATAAAGCAATTTTAACACACAAACAATTGAGCGGCTGAGTGAATAATATTTATAAAGGAAAGATACATATGGTTGCTTATGTTTATTTTTAAGGCTTTCTGTACTTTACTATTCAAAGGTGCTGGAGTATATTGTGTCTCCTTACAAATCATTTAATCATTGATTGAATGAACATTTTAGTAGCTGTGCAAAAATATGAAATGATGAAAGGAAAATTTAAGCGTCCTTCCTACTATAATTATCAATTATCTTAGCTGTGTCTGTCGTATACTGTTGAAGTAAGTCATCTCTAGCATTGTCTTTAAGAATGCGGTGGCTCAGTGGCTAAGGTGCTGAGGTTGTCGATCAGAAAGGTCGGCAGTTCAGCGGTTCGAATCCTTAATGCCACGTAATGGAGTGAGCTCCTGTTACTTGCAGAGGATGGAATGATGAGAGCAAAGTATTATTGGAAGAAAAACCCGGTCCGATCTCAAGCTGGGAGAAAGGTGCTGGAAATAAAATGGAGGCTGACTGACTACAAGAAAAGGAGGTTTATTTGGATTTCAGAAACTTCATTGACAGCAGCAATGTTTGTGGTAGCTTAGCCCTTGATTTAGGAATGGATAGATTTTTATAGTGTTCTGAGATGCTCCAGGGAGTTGTACAATGTAGTGAGGCCTTGTGTCTTTTGCTATTCTAATGGTGGTGGATTAATTCTATTATGTCCTAAAGGTCATGTCCTATTCTTAGAATTTGGAGGGGGGTGGTGTAAATTTTAATCCCATCAGCTCAAACCTTCTGTGTGTTTTGTTTATGAATAGATTGGCCCAGTCTTTCTCAATGGGCATGAAATATCCATCTCTAAAGATTTGAGACTTCTGCTATTAAGAAAGACTGGGTATGCTTTCTGCCTTTAAGGACATGCTTTCTCTATTTCTCCTTTGGGAAAATATTCTATATTCTGCCTTTTTTAATATTAAGAATGAAGGAAATTTTAATCTGGAGAGAGGGGGGCTTCCTATAATTACAGTGTTATTACCTAAAATGCAAAATATGTAAGCTTTATCATATAGGAGAGCCAGTATTTTTGAAGATAGTAGTTGACCTGTCTCCCTGGAGATTAATACTAACCTGCACTGGGAGACAAGCAATTGAGGGCATTGACATGCCATGCTATAACAAGTGGCAATTTAGAAGACACCCAATTATCTTTTTTGTAGCTGGTAGGATCTCTCATGATTGTGACACAGAATGTGCCTGCACAATTATAAAAAAAAAAAAATAATCACCTGGATCTCAACATTTTGAAAACTGAAAGGGTACTATAAATAATATATATATATATATATATATATATATATATATATATATATATATATATATATATATATATATATATTATTTATAGTACCCTATAAATAATATATATATATATTTGATTCCCAGCAAGGGTATGGCTAGCTGATGAGAGCTAAATAGCTTGAAATAGATCTATACTAGTCTCCCTTTATTTATTTATCAGCACAAATATAATATATATATATATATATATATATATATATATATATATATATATATATATATATATATATATATATATATATATATATATATATATATATATATATATATATATATATATATATATATATATATATATATATATATATATATATATATAAATATAACAAATGTAACAAAAAGGCAACAGTAAAAAAATATTGGGTTTCTGTCTGGATGGTCTCTTGTGACAAGCCGAGGGACAGAGAGTGGAAGTGTGACCTTCCTCCCATATTTGGGCATACCAGGGGTTGTGACTTTAAATATATACCTTTCACCCTGGCCTGGCTGATAAGGAGTTGAGCTCTGTAGCTCAATGGTTAACACATCTGCCTAAGAGGCAATAGATCACAGGTTCGATTCCCAGCAAGGGTATGGCTAGCTTATGAGAGCTAAATAGCTTGAAATAGATCTATACTAGTCTCCCTTTATTTATTTATCAGCATAAATATAACAAATATATATATGGTATGCCCAAGTATGGGAGGAAGGTCACACTTCCACTCTCTGTCATTAGGCTCGTCACAAGAGACCATCCAGACAGAAACCCAATATTTTTTACTGTTGCCTTTTTGTTACATTTGTTATATTTATGCTGATAAATAAATAATTTATTTATTTATCAGCACAAATAAAAACACACACACACACACACACACACACACACACACACACACACACACACACACACATATATATATATATATATATATATATATATATATATATATATATATATATATATATATATATATATATATATATCAGCACAAATTAAAAAAAACACACAAATATAACAAAGACAACAGTAAAAATATTGGGTTCCTGTCGTGATGGACTCTTGTGATGAGCCGATTGACAGATGATGAAAGCAGTTAGCTTCCTCCCATAATTGGGGCTTACCAGGGGTTGTGACACTAAATATATACCTTCTTCCCTGGCTTCAGCTGATAAGAAGGAGACCTGTGGCTTAATGGCTAAGACGTTTGCCTAAGATGCAATACAGCACAGGTTCAAATCCCAGTAAGGGTATGGCTAGCTGATGAGAGCTAAATAGCTTGAAATAGATCTACCGTATATACTCGAGTATAAGCCGACCCGAATATAAGCCGAGGCACCTAATTTTACCCCAAAAAGCTGGAAAAGTTATTGACTCGAGTATAAGCCTAGGGTGGGAAATGCAGCAGCTACCGGTAAATTTCAAAAATAAAAATAGATACCAATAATGTTTTTGAATAAATAAATAAATATTATTTATTTATAAATAAATAACTAGCTCTGTAAGTGGAAAAGAGGGTCAATAAAAACAATATGGTATCAACAATAACTTTAAATGTACAAAAACCTTAGCTCATTCAGCAACCAAGCTAAAACATAAGAGTTAAAATCCTTCAAAACTGGATTCCTCCTCATCATCTGCATGTCCAAACAGAGCTTCAGCATTAGCTAGTGTGAGGTTATCAGCATAGACATTGTCATCATCACTGAGTTCGCAGTCATCACCATCAGAGCTGTCGTTTCTCTCTTCCCTCCTCTGGATTCAATGGGATTTTTAGAAAATCCACACTCCTGTGCACACACTTCTTCTTTCTTTCTTTCTTTCTTCCCTCCTCTGGATTCAATGGGGTTTAGGAAATCTCCCACCCTCATACACTCCTTCTTTCTTTCTCTCTTCCCTCCTCTGGATTCAATGGGATTTTTATAAAATCCCCACTCCTGTGCACACACTTCTTTCTTTCTTTCTTCCCTCCTCTGGATTCAATGGGGTTTAGGAAATCTCCCACCCTCATACACTCCTTCTTTCTTTCTCTCTTCCCTCCTCTGGATTCAATGGGATTTTTATAAAATCCCCACTCCTGTGCACACACTTCTTCTTTCTTTCTTTCTTTCTTCCCTCCTCTGGATTCAATGGGGTTTAGGAAATCTCCCACCCTCATACACTCCTTCTTTCTTTCTCTCTTCCCTCCTCTGGATTCAATGGGATTTTTAGAAAATCCCCACTCCTGTGCACACACTTCTTCTTTCTTTCTTTCTTTCTTCCCTCCTCTGGATTCAATGGGGTTTAGGAAATCTCCCACCCTCATACACTCCTTCTTTCTTTCTCTCTTCCCTCCTCTGGATTCAATGGGATTTTTAGAAAATCCCCACTCCTGTGCACACACTTCTTCTTTCTTTCTTTCTTTCTTCCCTCCTCTGGATTCAATGGGGTTTAGGAAATCTCCCACCCTCATACACTCCTTCTTTCTTTCTCTCTTCCCTCCTCTGGATTCAATGGGATTTTTAGAAAATCCCCACTCCTGTGCACACACTTCTTCTTTCTTTCTTTCTTTCTTCCCTCCTCTGGATTCAATGGGGTTTAGGAAATCTCCCACCCTCATACACTCCTTCTTTCTTTCTCTCTTCCCTCCTCTGGATTCAATGGGATTTTTAGAAAATCCCCACTCCTGTGCACACACTTCTTCTTTCTTTCTTTCTTTCTTCCCTCCTCTGGATTCAATGGGGTTTAGGAAATCTCCCACCCTCATACACTCCTTCTTTCTTTCTCTCTTCCCTCCTCTGGATTCAATGGGATTTTTAGAAAATCCACACTCCTGTGCACACACTTCTTCTTTCTTTCTTTCTTTCTTCCCTCCTCTGGATTCAATGGGGTTTAGGAAATCTCCCACCCTCATACACTCCTTCTTTCTTTCTCTCTTCCCTCCTCTGGATTCAATGGGATTTTTAGAAAATCCACACTCCTGTGCACACACTTCTTCTTTCTTTCTTTCTTTCTTTCTTTCTTTCTTTCTTTCTTTCTTTCTTTCTTTCTTTCTTTCTTTCTTTCTTTCTTTCTTTCTTTCTTTCTTTCTTTCTTCCCTCCTCTGGATTCAATGGGGTTTTTAGAAAATCCACACTCCTGTGCACACACTCCCTCTTTCTTTCTCTCTTCTTTATAGCTAAATTTGATACCATTAAAAATTAAATAGGATTAAAATCTGTGGTTTATAATTTACCAGTTGTGTCCACCCCACTCCTTTCACCAGCGTTAGCCCGCTGCACCAAGGAGGGCACGTAAGAGGAAGGGGAAAATACAAGAGTGCAAGCAGCACTGAGACAGGGCATAAAAAGGGGGGAAAAGGCTGATTGGACCCAGCTCTGTTTGGGGCGCAGGCGTGGCGCGGCAGCAGTTTTTCAGGCTGCTCCCAGATGGGAAGGGAGGGGGATTGTAAACCCCTTCTACACCCTGGCTCCTCCTCTTCCAGAGTTCAGGCTCTCTTTCTTTCTTTCTTTTTTTCTTTCTTTGAAAGAGAAGCCTAAATTAGCCAAAGGGGGGAAAGCGAACGAGCAAGGGACCCCAGGAAACTAGACTCGCTTGGCTGGACTACGTACGCTCCTTGGCTTAGTTGCTTTCCACGCGCCTGTTAATATATTCAAGGAAACAAACCGCGGCAGTTTTCCCCAAGGGCAATGCCGAAGAGCAGAGCCCGGAGAAAAACCAAGGAAGTCACGGAGGGCATTTGCCACTTTCTCTAGAAGGTGATACGAGCTTCCCTTTCGAATGGGAAGGGACGGGGGGGGGGGTTGGCTGGGCTCTTCCCAGCAGGAAAGGGGGTTGTTTGAAACATTGGGACTGGGGGAGGGGTTGGTTTTGTTTTGTTTTGAAAGGAAATCTCAACCTGTTACAATCGTCCTTCCCAAATGAGCTGAGGAGGACAGCGGTGAAAAGTTTTCTCCAACATTTAGGGGAAAGTCGCGAGCAGCATTGCCCTCACAACTGAGGGGGAAAAACCCGCCCTCTTCCCCTTCCAGGTTTTCTTTAAAAGCAGGCAGCGCTCCTTGGCCGCAGGGCTTCACAGGGATCCTTTCCCCCTCCCACTGCTTCGCTCGCTCGCTCGCTTTCCCCCCTTTGGCTAATTTGGGCTTCTCTTTCAAAGAAAGAAAGAAAGAGAGCCCGAACTCTGGAGGAAAGAAAAGGAGCCAGAGTGTGGAAGGGGTTTACAATCCCCCTCCCTTCCCATCTGGGAGCAGCCTGAAAAAACTGCTGGTATGCGGTTCCTAGGTCAGCGGCCCCAAGGAAAGGAGAGGCTGAGCCACGGGAACGAAAAGAAAAAGGGAGGGGGAAAAAACCCGCCCTCTTCCCCTTCCAGGTTTTCTTTAAAAGCAGGCAGCGCTCCTTGGCCGCAGGGCTTCACAGGGATCCTTTCCCCCTCCCACTGCTTCGCTCGCTCGCTCGCTTTCCCCCCTTTGGCTAATACAATCCCCCTCCCGTCCCATCTGGGAGCAGCCTGAAAAAACTGCTGGGAGGTATGCGGTTCCTAGGTCAGCGGCGCGTGGGATCAAACTAGGAAGAAACTGGAGGTGGGGGGGAGCAGTTCGAGAGACTATGGAGAATATGGACTTCAGAGGCGGACCAGAAAGAGGTCCGGACAAAGATCCGAGGCTGAATTCGGCAGTGTTTATGGATCAGGGTCAGCCCCACCAGCTGGCGACAGGAGAGCAGAGAGGAGCGGACGGAGCAGAAGCAGCCCCAGGGCTCCGCTGCCGCTCCCCGCATTTTCTGGACAGGGATCCCTTGGAGAGGGGATTCCTTCCTGCGAGACCCCGTCCACAAAATGCAGGGAGCAGCAGCGGAGCCCCGGGGCTGCTTCTGCTGCGTCCGCTGGACTGTGGGGCTTGGAAGGGGGCGGGAAGTGCGGCGGGGTGGCGGTGGCCGGCGGTGGCAGGCTGGTTCGCCTCCTCCTCCTCCAACAGGCAACAGCACTGCCGGATCCAGTTGTAGACTCGAGTATAAGCCGAGGTGGCTTTTTTCAGCCCAAAAAGTGGGCTGAAAAACTCGGCTTATACTCGAGTATATACGGTATACTAGTCTCCCTTTATTTATTTATCAGCACAAATAAAAAAAAACGTGTGTGTGTGTGTGTGTGTGTGTGTGTGTGTGTGTAGTGTATGTATTAAAAAGAAAACCTACTTCCTCAAAAACCTAGCAAAATTTCTGGGTCCAGTGGTTCTAATTCCTGTAAAAATAAAGAAAAGGAAAGTAGATAATTTAGTTTTCTCTTCTTCGGTTTGGTGCGTTGCTATGACAAAGGACCATCTACTGCTACATCTGCTTTTTTATTCTTTCCCAATTCTTTCGATCCATATGAAAAATTTAGTGCCATGATTCATCTTTTTCAAAACTGCAAACATGACAAACCCTTCAAAATTTTCAAAAGCTTTTTTCTGTATCTGGAGAGTTCAATAAAATAAAGATTTTTCTTTTTGGTCTCATTCTGATTTTTGTTTTCCTTTTTAGAAATTGAAAAGGCAGCCTTGTGTGAGATGTTGCTTAAAAAGAAGTTAAGAATATTATCAATTCAGAGTTACTGGCTTCTAGGACAGGGGTTAGCAATCCGCGGCTCTGGAACCTCAAGTGGCCCATTCATCCCTCTGCTGCAGCTTCCTGTTGCTGATTTGCTCCACGATTAATACAGTTTTTGGTTAGGACACCCTGGGAGGAGACTATGGTGGGGAGAACCAGACTTCCAGTTGGCTCCAGAATTGAATGGGAGGCTTCCAGTTAGGATCTGAAAGGACCTGAAAGGCCTATGAAGCGGTATATAAGTCTACTGCTATTGCTATTGCTATTGCTATCTTTGTGTTTCTTTGAGTGTTTAAGGTTGCCGACCCCTGTTCTAGGATATCACCATTTTGTTTGTTTGAACCAGATATAATCTGTCTAATCCAGTTACTGCTTTTCTTTTCTTTTCTTTTAATTTTTTAATTCGATTCTTGGTGTTTTCTGAATTTGTTTCTCAGCTTGGAGGCATCTCATTACCAGCTAGGTAACATCATCAGTGCATGGGAAGGATGTTTAAGTCAACTCTGAACAGGTAGACCTTAACATACAGTCTTAACGGAGTCAGTCCATTACATTGTATGTTTTACAGTAAACAGTTCCTTTTTTTTTTACAGCAGCCGTTAATTGAATCCTGTGGTCTTTAAGAGAACCAGTGGTTTTTCTATGGGTGTGGTTTTGCCAAAAATCAGAGATAAGTGCTGGTTTTCAGCAAAACCATTGTAAAACATCGTCACTTGAGTATGGAATGCTACAAATGCAGCCATGTTTGCTAAGCACCTGAAGTTCAGGCTTGTGACTTTGGAAGAGTCTGTCTGTGATAACATCCGGTTGTTGTTTTTTTTGTAATTTTGAATGTTTGCTAAGCAACTGGTCATAAATCAAGGCCTACCTGTAAATTCTCCATTAAGGTAATTTCCTTCTGCTCTATTCAATTAATTTAATTTTTCTTTTGACCCAAAGAGGGAGCTCCATCATAATGAACGCTTATCTGAAACAAATGTTACAATATTCATTTGAAAAATATTTTAATTACTGTTTAATGTTTGGTAATTAAGTAATTTCGTTGTGCCATTTCCCCTCACACTAGTCATTTGTTAAACTATAAAGAATTACTGGACTTTCTATTTTTAGAACTTACTTTCTTTTCTTCTGCTACTATTAATGTTATAATTTGTTTTGCTTGAATTTAATGAATAGAAACTCGTACAGGTAAGGTTACTTACTATTCTTCCTAATAAAGCAGAAAGAATCATAAGATCAGATATAGCCCTGCTGGATTCTTCTTTTCCTCAGCTTGAAGAATTTCTTATGGGAAATTGCATACAGGGGAATTAACTGAACAAACATATCAACATTTAGAAATGGCACATGATTCTCTTAAGGCTAATATTAGACCCCCACCAATTAATGACTCAAGTCTGAGAAAAGAATAACCTAATAACAAGAGTTAGAAGGGACTTTAGAGGTCTTCCAACCTCCTGCTCAAGCACAATACCCTATACCATGTCAGACAAATGGCTGTCCAGTCTCTTCTTAATAGTTTCCAGTGATGGAACACCAGAGGTGGCATTCAGCCAGTTCTGACAGGTTCTGGAGAACTGGTAGTGGACATTTTGAGTAGTTTGGAGAATCGGCAAACAGGCTGGCCCTGTCCCCTCTGTTTCCCAGCTGATCTTCTTTTGTTGCTGTAAACAGGAGAACGGAGCTGGAAAGCAGGTTAGTGGGGTGGGGAGGGAATGGGGATTTTGCAGTATCCTTCCCCTGCCACGCCCACAAAGCCACACCACACCCATAAAGCCATGCCCACAGATGCAATAGTAAAAAAAAATTCAATGCCACCACTGTGGAGCACCAACAATTTCTAACGGTAAGCTTTTCCATTTAATAATTGTTCCTACAAATTTCTCCTTAGTTCTGGATTGCCTCTCTCCTTGATTAGTTTCCATCCACTGTTTCTTGTCTTTGCCTTCTGGTGCTTTGGAAAACAGGTTGACCACCTCTTGTTTGTGGTGGCCCCTCAAATATTGGAACACTTGCTTTGCACATTGCAAGGACACTGGAGAATTGCAGATTCCCTTTAGTTCTAAAGTCTCGGCCAGCAGAACTGGAGAAAGAAGAAATCACATTATAATTTGGTAAAAATAATTTAAAGTTCAGTCTTTACCTGAAAATTAAAGTAAAGAAGATTGGGGAAAGAAAAAAAAAATCATCTTGGATACAGACAACCTACTGGAAATTTAAATCTACAGAGTAACTTTTTGGGTGGCACAAAGGAGAAAAATTCACATTTTTGTGGACTGAAGAGGTAATAGAAGAACTAGAAAAATGAAAGTCCTTTATAACTTGGAGATACAATAATTGAGATTTTACCAGATGAACCTCCATAAATACATAAGAAAAGAATATATACAGGATGAAAATCTTGACAAGTCAAGAAAAATACTGACTTTTTAATGTGTTGAGTACAAATGTGGATTTTAAAACTTACATTCCTCTCACAGAGAGAGGAAATGCTCTTCAAAAAAGAAAATTATTTCATTATTTTAAAAAATTGAAACAAGTTATAGGATGTTTACAAGAAATGCATATAGAAAAAAAAGGATACCAAATATTTGATCCCCAAAATCGTGGATGAAGAATTTATGTTAGTGAAATGAAGAATTTATGTTAGTGGGAGTCAAAAGGAGAAATGAGATTGTTCTGAATATACACCCCCAATTACAACCAGAACTTATTTCAACTGACGATTTTGGCAGATATGCAGTTGTGAAATTCAATTTTATTTTGCTACCAGTTCTGTGGGTGTGGTGTGGTAGGCATGGTTTGGTGGTGTGGCAGGGGAAGGATACTGCAAAATCTCCATTCCCACCCCACTCTGGGGCCAGGCAGAGGAGGCATTTGCCAGTTCTCTGCATGAGACCAGTTGGGACTTTGATAATGGGAAATTATTCCCCAAACAAGAATAAAGTAACATTTTATAATGGATACACTAATTGATGAAAGTTGGTGTTTGATAGGAGACTGGAATGGTGTAATCTGCCCATAAAAAGATGAAATTATGAGAAAGACATTCAAACAACACAAGGTGTAAAATATCTTTTTTAATATCATGGACTTAGATTTAGAGCTTGTAAATGCATGGAGATATAAAACTGATGATGTCAAAAATACACTTATCTTTTTAATGAGCACTGATTATGTTACCTAGTTTGGGTAATGAAATGCCTGCTAGAAAATAATCAAACTCAAAGGATCCCTCTCATTTTCCTGAAAGAGGTAAACAATTATAACAAACAACATGCTTTGGATATCTAAGAATTTTGTTCATAAAATTCAGATACTGCCATAGGCCCTTTTCAGACCACAACCCACGTTAGCATTTAGAAAGAAAATGTTCCTTTAGATCAGGGGTAGTCAACCTTTTTATAACTACCACCCACTTTTGTATCTCTTGTTAGTAGTAAAATTTTCTAACCGCCCATTGGTTCCACAGTAATGGTGATTTATAAAGTAGGAAATAAAAGGAAAGTGCTTCAGTACCCCTACCGCCCACCATGAAAGCTGGAATGCCCACAAGTGGACGGTAGGGACCAGGTTGACTACCACTGCTTTAGATAGAGATTGCATGAAATATTTCAGAAAGAAACAGGAGCAGAAATTTGTTTTAAAAAATGAAATATTTTTTCTTCTTAATAAAGATACAGACATAATGATGGTTTAGGACACAATTAAAGCTTTTATGAGGAGCTATTCTATAACATGCTTAAAAAGAGAGAGAAACAAGAAACAAACAATTTTAGATGAGATAAAGGTGAAAGCATAAGTATTAAACAACTCTCCATTGAACTATTTGACAGGAAATTAAACTTCTACAACAGGAGTTGTAACAGCAGTTGTCCTTGTTAACAGCACAAGAAATGGAGGTAAAAATGAACTACACAAAACAAAAGAATTTTGAATTTGCAAATGGGCCAGGGAAATGGTTGACATATAAACTGGAAAGAAAAAGAGGGGGGGGGAAATCAAAATTATATTGGAAATGTGGACAATATGAAGGATTATTTTATGTGAAGTATTTCTTGAAAATGCAGAGGGTACAATTCTTATTTTGGGAGATCTAGAGGGGTGTTGTTGTTTTTTTTTAACCATACATGGATAAACCAATTTTATCTAATAGAAATAATGGTAAATTTCCTCAAAACCTCTTATTCTGCATGTCACTACAGTACTATCTCTCCTGGAGGTGTGGAAATCTAATCATCCCTCTAAGGGAAAGAGTATAATTTCTGTTTTCCAGCTTAACATACGGTAACTTGTTTGAGGATTGATTTATATTAGGTTTTTAATTTACTCTCAATTAACCTTGTGTCACCTCGGACAACTGCTCCTGATGCAGATGATAATCTGATAATTGTAAAGCTAAACAGAAACATTTTCACTCGAAAAGAAGGATTCAATTAATTTTTGCTCTTACAAGAGGATTCCAACTGGAACAAACAGCTTCTCCCAAGTCAAAGTACTCCCTTAAGTCTTGCATATGTGATGCTAGTAAAATCATTTTTGAGATATTTGTTTATCTCTCGGGCATCACGAGAAAGATAACTGGGCAAAAATAGAAGAATGTATTACTGAATGATCTGGAATAATTGTATTCAAGGAATGCTTAATCCAATTTCTGATTTAGAATGAAAGATAAATGCAGTACAAAATTGAGTAGATTGACTGGGTTTAAATGAGCGATATGCAGTTATTAATCTGTATAACTGTATACAGACACACAGTTCTTAATCAAGATGACTGAAATGCATTAGAAAGTTGGAATCTTATGCAAATAAAATGAAGGATTTCTACACTGATCTGTATAGTAATAATCTACCAATCCTCAGAAAGTTGGAATATTATGCAAATAAAATGAAGGATTTCTACACTGATCTGTATAGTAATAATCTACCAATCCTTAGAAAGTTGGAATATTATGCAAATAAAATGAAGGATTTCTTATGATCTGTATAATAATAATCTACATCTACTACATTAGTCATTTTATTAAGTTTTGTGCATTTCTCTCTCTTTGTCATCCCCATCTGTGATGTTTTAGAACCGTGATGTTGAACCTATGGCATGTATGCCTGGTGGCACGCAGAGCCCTTTCTGCGTGCATGCCAGCCGTCACCCTGGCCCAGCTCCCACTGGCCAGCTTGTCTTCGGGTCTCTGCCGCGCATGCGCAAGAAGCTCTCTCATTGCATTTTGGGGACTCATGCAGCACCCCTGTGCTCCGTTTTGGCTTCCAGGTTGGTGCAGGCCTGGAAGGCCTCCTGCAGCAACTTGGAAGCCAAACTGGGGCACAGGGGGGACACATGCGCCCCTCTGGTGCCCTGGTTTAGGCCTGGAAGGCCTCCTGCACCAATCTGGAAGTCAAAATGGATGAGGGGGGTGCATGTGCATGCACGGGGGAGGAGCACATCTGCAGGGGGCTGGAGCATGTCCCACACGCATTGTGGGTGCGGGCATACAGTGTTGCGTGCCTGTGCACTTTCAGTACACGACAACAAAAAGGTTAGCGCTTCACTGTTTTAGAATTTTAAAAATTCTTTCAAAATATTGCAATGTACGATGCTTCCATTCATAACACCCATTCCATTTCTCATTTTCTAATAGTCATCCCATATTTGTTGGAGTTAAGTCCTGAGGGGGTGTTTTGGTGGATCCCCTCTGCCTCTATTTAAAGCCTTTTGAATGCCACTTACCCATCTGCATATATTGCAGCACCCTTGAATACGGGTAGTCCTCGACGTGTGACAAAACTGAGCCCCACATTTCTGTTCCTGGGCAAGATAGTTGTTAAGTGAGTTTTGCCTGAATTTATGACCTTGCCACAATTGCTAAGTGAATTGTTGTGGTTGTTAAGTTGGCTCTTAAATGAATCTTGGCTTCCCCGTTGACTATACTTCTCAGAAGGTCGCAAAAGATGATCACATGAACCTCAGATACAGAAAGCGCCATAAATATGAATTGTCAAGCACCTGAATTTTGATGACATGACCACAGAGATGTTGCAATGGTCGTAAGTGAGGAAAATGCCCAAAAGTTACATTTTTCAGTGCCGTTATAACTTTGCACAGTCATTAAATAAATGGTTGTACTGTAAGTCATGGATTACCTATAAGTGGTTACTTCTCTCTATTTATTTATTGAAACTTACGTAATTTCATGTCTGGAGACTCTGAGTAACTTATAGTCTTAAAGACAAAAGGTTAGAAACAGAAACCAACTATAAACATCATATACATCTTTCTTTCTGTGTGTGTAACTAAGCTTATACAGTGGTACTTTGGTACTCATCGTTAATTGGTTCTGGGAGGCATGATGAGTACCAAAAATGATGAGTACTGAACAAATTTTCCCATAAGGAATAATGTGATTCATAAGGCAGTCTAGCTTGTGCATTGAGCATCAAACAAATGATGACTACTGGGACAAAATTTTCATGTTAAAATGCATTGAAATCTGATGAGTTTCAAAGCAGTTGAGTACCAAGGTACCACTGTATATTATTAAAATCAAAACATACATATTAAAAACACTGAACAAATCAACTCACAGTTCTCACTTGAAGCACAAATGACCAGGCTCTGATTATCCTACATTGAACACATAAGATGAAGACCTAGGACCAGGATGGCAAACCTATGCCACGTATGCCACAGGGGGCATGCAAAGCCATCTTTGCTGGCATGGCAGGCCCAATCGGCAAACTGGAAGTTTGGAAACAAACTCCCAATTGGCCCATTGGGCTTGTTTTTTGCCCTTCCCAGGCTACGGAGGCTTTCCTGAAGCCTGGAGAGGGTGAAAATGGCCTCCCCTAGCCCCCCGGAGGCCTGGAGGAGGCTGTTTTTGTTCTCCCCAGTCTTCAGGAAAGCCTCTGGAGCCTGGGGAGAGTGAAAATTCCTCCTCCCCATGCGCACAGGGATCGCTCGTGCATGGGTAGTGGTGATGGGTCACTTGTTCATGTGCAAGTGGGTGTTTTCTCGCTCATGTACAGGTGGGTGGGCACACATGCGTGTGAGATATCGCACACGTGCACAGTTTTGGCAAACCTGTAGAAAAATGTTTTAGGGACTTCTCTAGAGACCTAGGTCTCTAGAGAAGTCCCTAAAACTGGGAAAGAAAGAGAAGATAGTCAGAAAGAGAAGAGGATGATCATCAATAAGGCGGATAGACTCAGTTATAGCAACAATGAATGCATGGTCAGAAGTGCTAAAAGACATAAGAAGGGCAGATCATTATGGAGAAAATCTATTTGTGTAGTTTAGGGATGGGGAACTATGACCCCTTTATGACTTGTGGCCTTCAATTCCCAGAATTCCTGAGCCAGCCATAGTTGCCCACTCATAATGTAGTTGCTAGGAGTCAATAGTAACTTGATGGCACTTAAATCTTCAACACACTTTCTACTTTATTATTTTGGAATTATACATGTGTTATACTTTTTAAATAATTTCACAGTTCACTCTGAAATAATTACTTTAGAACAATGTTCTCTTTGTAAATTAATTCTGTTTCATGGCTTAAAGAAATGTCTTGCATATGTCAGTTATTTATTTCTTCAAAACCAGGATTCTATTGTAATATTTTTTCTGATCAAAACTACTTGCACCTGTCTATCCTAGTTCCCTTCAATAATTTGTGAAGAGTATGCTACTCCAGATAACCTGTCAAAATCCATATTCTTCCTCTAGTGATATCTTCACAAACAGATTCCATCTTATATGAAATAAATCAGTACAGTTTTAAGTGAAACGAGGTGGTTGAGCAAATCCAGCTTCCCCATTGACTTTCCTTGTTGGAAATCAATTGGGAATGTTGCCTACGGTAATCACATGTCCCTGGAATGATGCAACCGTCATAAAAATCATCAAGTCATAAATATATGTCAGTTGCCCAGTGTCTGAATTTTGATCATATATCTGTGGGGATGCTGCACTTGTAAGGGCAAGAACGGGCAATCACATTTTTCAGTGCCATTGTAACTTGAACAGTTGGTAAACAAATGGTCAGCCTGGCTGTCTTCCCTTCAAGCTTACTGCCAGCTGCCATGGAAACGGGGGGGGGAGCAATGGGTATTTGGGAGGGGACGTGAATAGGAGGTGTGAGACTGGAATTTCTGAAAAGCAATGGAGCCAGCTTGAGTTGTTTAACATCTTCAAGGCCAACTATCTTGGGAAAGGCATGCACAAAGGACAGGTGAACCTGGACCGGAGATGTTCCCAAAACGTCTTCTTCGTTGACTAATGGACTCCAGTTCCCTGGCTACTGAGGCTCTTTTAATTTGTCTCTCCTGGTCTGTCTGTTTCAGATCTTGCCTGTTTTTTGCGGAAATCAGTTCTTTCCTAGTAAAAATATCTTTTCTCTGAATCTATAGAGTGAAGGGTTTTCTTTTCTATGGACTGATCGAACGCAGGTCTGAAACAGGTGCACGTTAAAAAACCAATTGAACATAACCCAAAGTCCACTCTGTAAATTGAGGATTTCCTGTATTAAAGAGGATCTATGGTTTTTCAATATATCCTGCTAAGGCCAATTCTTTTACTTTCAGATCATTTTCCAAATTAAGCTTGGAATTCAGTGGGAGTTCAGGACATATAAAAACAATGTTCCCCAGATTTTCTTTTTTGTTCCTGAAACGAGGCATAAGTGGCATCTTACTATTATCTCCTATGTTGTTTTCCTCTGTTTGTTAAGGTGTGCCATCAATTCCTGGTGGGTGAAATGCCAAAACCAACTTTATAAAGGTTGATGTGTCAGCCTAAAGGTTGATGTGCCACTCTACATGCATAATTGGGACCTTCTCTCTCCTACAGAGTTTTAATTATTTATTTGTTTTCTATATCTGGCCTTTAGGGATAGAAACCCTTTAGAATAAACTTCCAGGGAATATCAACAGGCATGATTAAAGTCATCATAAATGATGTCTTTAAAGACATTTTCAGAATGTTCCCTCAAAGGACTGACTTGATGAAGAGAAGAGGAATTTTAGCTGGAGCAGCCGAAGATGGTTTTCACTTGCCGACTTGGTTCCTTTGAACTTGTCCAAGAGTAGTTGGGGGAACAAATATACCAGTGTTGGCGAACCTTTTCAACACCAAGTGCCGAAATGGAAGTACGCGTACGCAGGCTGGAAACCGGAAGAACAGCCGCCCAATGCGCATGCGCATACCGTGA
This sequence comes from Thamnophis sirtalis, assembly GCF_051295495.1. Taxonomy (NCBI): domain Eukaryota; kingdom Metazoa; phylum Chordata; class Lepidosauria; order Squamata; family Natricidae; genus Thamnophis; species Thamnophis sirtalis. The sequence goes on from NW_028261395.1 coordinate 36,624,807, forward strand.
AAATGATCTTCCGTTTTTTGTTGCACACCAGCCACCTGGTCTTCTGGTTTCTGGTGCGCATGCATGCCCAAAGAACAGATGGTCTGCGTGCATGTGTGTTCTGGAAACCGGAAGGTCACCTTCCCAGTGTGCACATACGCATCAAGCAGCTGCTCTTCCAGTTTCCAGCGCTCCTACACGCGTGAAGACCAGCTGGCCGGTACACCAGAACCGAAAGAGTAATGGGCGATGGCTCGCATGCCCAGAGAGATGGCTCTGCATGCCACTTCTGGCATGCATGCTGTGCCATAGATTCATGGGAATATACAATCCTTGCTCAATACAAGGATTGGACTCCAGAGGAGTTAAACAGTAAACAAGAACAGCCTTCTTTTGAATACACTTACCCATTCATTTCACTTAGACCAATATTTTCCAAGTTTGATCTTGCTGTGTGAAAATGTGTAAATTTATAAGAAAAATATGTAGGAGGCAAACTTGAAGTAGAGAATCATCTTGTAGGCCAGGTTATAACTCTAAAGGGGAAATTATTCTAGGAGTAGTATAATAATGACGTGGTACAGGATAACAGAGGTATTGAAACTGTGCCATAGTCTACAAGTATTTTTACAATGGAAAGTATAATAAATATGGCATGGGTCTGAGGTATCTGAGGAGCTAATGGGATTGGCCTGTGCAACGTGCTGCAATGCAATAAACCTACTGTACTTTGGATCCTGTCTGTCAAATAATTTTGTCTGGTGGTATCTGGGGGAGGAGCCTTTTCTGCTGTGGCATCTCTCTGGAATGCGAGTTTGGCTCCCACACTCTTGGCCTTCTGAGCCTTAACTTCTGGTCTCTAACCCTGAAAGGGCACACTATGCTGGGGGTGGCTGATAAGATAGAGAGAACCTCCCCTTTCCCCTTGTTGCCTGTCCTCTTGGTTTTTAGTCGTTATTTAGTCTTTTAAAATGTTTAATTGTTTTGTATTATCTTTTCATTTTGCTGTGAACTCCCCAAACTCACTGTAACAGTGAGATGGGCAGTATATAAATTTAATAAATACATACAATTTAATAGATAGTTATTAAATTTAATAAATAAAATGATAATGAGCGCAACCAAACTAAGTTGTTTACAACTAAAAAGTGAATGTTAAGACTTCTTTGGTTATGACTGTTCCACATAGCATGTTTAGAGATATTTGAGGCACAATCACCCATGCTGTTAGTATGATTATACATAAAGGGTTATTCCTGTACTGTTTCAGCTGAGTCAGTCTAAACAGCTTTCAGGTTCATTATACAACATCATAATCAATAATAACTAATACGTAACAGTGCAATCAATCAAAGCCCACCTAAAATATACGATATATAAATATAGAGAACCCTGGAGCTTTCAAGGAAAGATCAGAAACCAAATTGTGTTTCTAACATCCAATAAATACATTTTCCTTTCCCAAAACCTTTTTATGCTGGTCCTGAGCGAAAAAGTCTAAAAAGACGAGAGAATTGAGCAAACTATGTGCCCAATTTCTATCACAGACAATATTAGTGTCCCTGTCCAACTGATGAAAGAAACAAGAAGTCTGCGAAATCTAGAAAACATAATGATATTCCTAGAGAAAAAGTTCTAATTATCTGTTTTGGCCAGTTCCATGTGGTGCTTTGATCTGAAGATGACAAGAAAGAAAATATGTTATATAAAACGCAAACAACAGTAATTGGCTCAACTTCTCATCAGTCTTCCCCATCCATTAGCAACCCACTGACATGAAGGTCCCAGAAGAATCTGTCAGTAGTTCCTTACTTCAGGAGGGAAGAAAAATGGATGCTCGCACAGCTGCTTTTCCTTACTGACCTTTGGAATAAGCTTCTAACTTACTGGGTTTTCAAAAATTAATGGAAAAAAGTCATTTAGGAGAGCTTTTGAATTATGAATTATCAAAGTATCAACTGTATATTTTGCTTAATTTTGGCACACACACCCCGATTTGTTTGTTAGACTTTGATTACTGTTTTATAGCATAGATGTTTTATTAGGGAAATTGGAATTCCACGTGTATTTTGATTGAAAGGGGACGTGGTGGCTCAGTGGCTAAGACACTGAGGTTGTCGATCAGAAAGGCTGATTGAATCCCTAGTGCCGTGTACCAGAGTGAGCTCCTGTTACTTGTCCCATCTTCTGCCAACCTAGCAGTTTGAAAGCATGTAAGAAAAAAATATGCAAGTAGAAAAATAGGGACCTCCTTTGGCGGGAAGGTAAAGTGATCTGAACTGGTGGCCTCCGCCATTTCTTTAACTTGGATTCTGTGGAGAAATAATTCCTTTTCTTTAGCTTGCTTCTTTCACCCTTCAGCTTTCATCTGGGCTGAACTTATTTCTACTTCTTTTACCATACATACTTTTATACTCCCCTATTATACTTTCCTCAGTCGTTTTTTCCCCTAAGATAAAAGATCCTCATCCTTCCCAAAGAGTTGGACCAGCTCTTTCATTATTTGAGTTGTTTCTTCTTGCATTTTATTCTAGTTCTATGTTATCTTAGATTAAGCAAATGTACAATTACTGTATTACTAAGATGCTACGCTTGTTGATCAGAAAGGTCAGCAGTTCAGCAGTTCGAATCCCTAGAGCCACATAATGGAGTGAGCTCCCGTTACTTGTCTCAGCTTCTGCCAACCCAGCAGTTCAAAAGGACATTAAAAAAGCAAGTAGAAAAATATGGAGCACCTTGATGGGAAGGTAACAATGTTCCGTGCGCCTTCGGTGTTTAGTCATGCTGGCCACATGACCAAAGAGACTTCTTCGGACAATGCTGGCTCTTTGGCTTTGAAACAGAGATGAGCACCACCCACTAGAATTGGGAACGACTAGCACATATTTATGAGGGTAGGGTATTACCTATCTTATTTTGATTGAGGGAGGAAGAAATCAAACAGCTAACTAAATGAAATATTTGATCATCCTTATTATTTTTATTTAAAAACTGCTCACCACCATTCTGCTCCTCACCAGAGATCATCCATACATTTAAATTTAAATTTAGTTTATTACCATTGTACGTATGTACACAGTATACCCAAACAACGAAATGCACCTAACACCGAGAGTCCTGGTCCAACACACATGACAATCCCTAAACACACCCCCACCCACTAAAAATTCCCCACCCCTAAACCACCCAAGCATCCAGACAACAGACCAAGTAAGTAATTACTTAAGTATTTAAGGCATTACATAAGTAATGTCAATACTGTTTCTGTCCCATATTTGGGCCTGAAACCTGACTGAAAAGGGTCCAGATAATCTGTTTCCTCCAAGATCTTCTGGAGTTGCAACATCACCCTCCCTAAAAAAAGAAAGATGGGAAATGGAGGAAAATTGTCTAGAATGATGTGAGCCAGTGATGGCTTCTTGAGGATGGGATGTACCAGAGCCTCTTTAAATCCAGCCAGGAACATCCCCCCCCCCTAATAAGGATGAATTATTTGAGGGATGTAATGTTTTATAATTAATTGAATATTTATTTATTTATTTATTTATTTATTTGTCATGTTTATGTAGTGTATATTGGAGGTGGTGACCCTTTGAGAACTGTATGCAACAAAATTTCATTTTAATGTATACCGATTAGTGTTCATTTAAAGTGACAGAAAAGTTAGTCTAAGTAAAGGTAAAGGTTCCCCTCGCACATATGTGTTAGTCATTCCTGCCTCTAGGGGGCAGTGCTCATCTCCATTTCAAAGCTGAAAAGCCAGCAGTGTCCGAAGACATCTCCGTGGTCATGTCCCTGGCATGACTAAATACCAAAGGTGCACAGAATACTGTTACCTTCCCACCAAAGGTGGTTCCTATTTTTCTACTTGCATTTTTACATACTTTCAAACTGCTAGATTGTCCCAGAAGCTGGGACAAGTAACAGGAGCTCACTTTGTTACACAGCGCTAAAGATTCAAACCGCCTAGGTTCAAATCAGTCTAAGCCTGTCTAATTCACCATCATTTGGACTCACCTCCCTGATCCCTCCTGGGTAGCCTTAGCCAGCCAGAAGGGGCGTGGAACTAGCACACAGGTGGTGGCATGTACATTCTGGAGGACCCTGTCCAATTCTTGCTAGATCCAAAAGATCCAAAGTCCACTCCCTGGGCATCTCCATAGGACTTGCTTCATACTTGGCATCCAGCTGAGAATAGATCTGGGCAATTTTACCCTTTCGGTGAATAGAAAATCCCTCTGCAAACAGGCATCCAGGCATCTTTTCCTAAGGAGAGTCCAGGTGACACTAAAGAGGGCTGCTGGGACTAGCATCTCTAACTCATGATTTGGTCAAATTCATTATTTGTTTTCCTTCAGTGACTCTGTAAGTATCTGTTTACCCTTTTCAGTTTTCTCCTCTGTGAAGGAAGGGGAGAAATGGGCCTAATGGGCTAAGAGAAGACATATAAACATGATCCTTCCAAGGCACTGGCCATCTTCCTATTCCAGGCAGCCATTAGGACCTCCACAGGATCCTGGAGCAAATCAGGTATTTCCCCCAGCTCTCTTTGGAACCCATTTGGCTCCATCAGTCCGGGCGCAGACCAATCAAATGGGTAGAACCTCCCTAAGGAGAGGGTAGAATAAGAGAACTTCAAAGTCATCATGATGGGATCTGACCAAGATGGAAAAGAGCCCAAAATCAGCTCTTCTCTCAGAGCCACTTCTACAAGAAAACCGTGCCCAGAGTGAGACCAAACTCCTGAGTTGGACCATGAATGGCCTGGGAGAGGCCCATGGTTGTCATGGAGGCCATGAACTCCTGAGCTTCCTCAGAGGTCCGCTCCAAGAATGGCACATTGAAGTGTCCCTCATCTCCAAAGTCAATCTTGAGATGACCTCCTGCAGCTCAGATAGGGAAGTTGGTACCCAGCAGGGAGGCTGGTATAGTAGCAACAATCCCAACTGCCCCTACGAGCCAAAGTTCAGAAACAGAGTCCCACAGGCAGCAATTGTGGAACAGCACACCTGAGGGCTACCAGAAGTTCCCAGATTATAACCGTTACCCCTTCCTCCCTTGCCTTCCTCCCTTCCGAGGTGGGTAAAATGAAGACCCAGATTGTTGGGGGAAATATGCTGACTCTGTAAACCGCTTAGAGAGGGCTGTAAAGTACTATGAAGCGGTATATAAATCTAAGTGCTATTGTTATTACTATTGGAAGAGCATATATCAGAGAGGGCAACACACTATACATACACACATGCGCGCACTCACACTCCCAGGCCCAGCCAGGTCTCAGTAATACTTGTCATTTTATCTAATTCTCTAAATTACTTCTTCAGAGCAAAGGGCATTTTTCAGAAAAGAGCAATTTGTTCCAGTGTTAGAAGCCATTGTGTGCTCTTGAACAATAATGTGGATACTCAGTTTTTAAAAAAAACAAAAATGGGGGATCCACAGACATACATCCTGGCATTGAAAGACAGAAGGTAGAGTACAGAACCACCAGACCAATAACTTCCTTGTTCTTTCGTGAATCAATCTTATGACTTAGTCTTGAAACAATTATAGTCCTTATATCAGTGGTGAAATTCAATTTTTTTTTACTACCGGTTCTGTGGGCGTGACTTGGTGGGCATGGCAGGGGAAGAATACTGCAAAATCCCCATTCCCGCCCCACCCCAGCGGAAAGATACTGCAAAACCTTTATTCCCTCTCCACTCTGAGGCCAGTCAGAGGTGGTATTTGCCAGTTCTCTGAACTACTCAAAATTTCCGCTACCGGTTCTCCAGAACCTGTCAGAACCTGCTGAATTTTACCCCTGTATTCTATCCCAACTTAACTGACCTTTCCAGAATTTTTTGAGAGAAGCTTTTGCAATTGAAAGAATGTACAGTAGCTCTTCCAAATTTTTACATTATAGAAGTGCACTTATCTTTGAGACATTTTGCAGACATACTAATAGAGATTTTTGGTCAGTGCCTGGAAACATTATAGCAAATGGGGTGGAAAAGCTGTAATGTTATGGAAGCCATTAGCCTTTATTGCTGTAATAATTTTACCAAAGGAACAAGGATGGATGAGCTCTCTGAATATTCTTACCCATCTTCGATCATTCTAAGCCTAAATAACATTTGGAGGCTCTGCTAGGAATGATGGGAACTTATCTAAAGGGTTATCTAATCTAATAAAATGGTTGCAGGAATTGCAAAAAAGATCTTAGCGTCAACCAACTTCATATGTTTCAAGCTTTTGGGCTACGCATGTACAGGTAATCCTCAACCTATAATGGCAGTTGGTACTCGGATTGTCATCACTGCAAAGTGTGAGTACTTTGTTTAGCAACAGCAATCCAGGCTGTCCTGATTGCTGGTGTTTCATGAGTACTTCATGCCGACTTCCCACAATCAAATTGATTGAGATGGAATTACAAGCTGCATTGAAAGGTTTGGGGAGGGTGCACAAGAGCCTTAGGACCACTTGAGTTTCTAAAACCTCCTCATTCTGTGGCTAAAATCCTCTGTGGCTGTAAATTCTTCTTGTATTTTGCCATGGGGCTTTCTTAGCCAGCCCACAGAAATGAGAGGAAGTCCTCTTGGCAGATGGCAGTGATATACGGCGTTTCCCTGCTGGCTTCCCCATTGACTTTCTGGGGAGGCTAGCAGGGAAGATTGCAAATCCCATGATCACGGGACATTTGGCAACCAGGTGGAACTGCAGATGGAGAGCCGAGATTACAATCATGTGACTGAGTTCACTATAATGCGCTGTAATTTCGGGGGCTAGTCATAAGTTCCTTCATTCAGCACCATTGCAATTTTGAACAGTTGCTGTACACCTGATGAGAATGAGTATTCGTGCAGGACTCCCTGCATAATTCCTCATGGACACAGACAGTTGTACCCCTATTTTTACTCTGAAATAGCCTATTTTGAGCAAGGTTAATTCTATTTAGTAAAACTATGGTGCTGTTGTAAATTTGGTGGATCCTTGACTTACCACCACAATTGCAACTGCAACCTCTGTCACTAAGACAAGGCACTATAAATGTTAATAGATAAATTGATGAAGTAGTGATGGTTAATGTAGATTTAGCTGAGTGCATGGATTTATCATCTCGTCTGTTTAAAACATGGCCCATGTTGGTAAATGTAGCCCCAGGAGTCTGTTAGATACTATATGCTCTTCGCAAAGACATTTTTTGAATCTTCCAATTTGTAGTCGTGTCCATCCATCTTGTAAGAAGCAAGCACAGGGAGTTTTTCTTGATTGGAAGAAAATGGGCAAATTGTTTCCCACCTCTTCCTGCAGTTAGTTTTATACAGAGAAAAGGAACATTAGTTGTAAAGGTAAAGGTTCCCCTCGCACATATTACATGCTAGTCGTTCCCATCCCCAGGGGACGGTGCTCATTTCCATTTCAAAGCTGAAGAGCCAGCTCTGTCTGAAGACATCTCTGTGGTCATGTGGCCAGCATGACTAAATGCCAAAGGCACACGGAACGCTGTTACTTTCCTACCAAAGGTGGTTCCTGTTTTGCTACTTGCATTTTTACCTGCTTTCAAACTGCTAAGTTGGCAGAACCTGGGACAAGTAACGAGCTCACTCCGTTACGCAGCGCTAGAGATTCAGACCGCTGAACTGCCGAGCTTTCTGATCGATAAGCTCAGCCTCTTAGTAATACAGTAATTGTATATTTGCTTAATCTAAGTTAACATGGAACTAGAATAAAATGCAAGAAGAAACAACTCAAATAATGAAAGAGCTGGTGCAACTCTTTGGGAAGGATGAGGATATTTTATCTTGGGGAAAAAAATGGCTGAGGGAAGTATAATAGGGGTGAATAAAGTATGTATGGTAAAAGAAGTAGAAATAAATTCAGCCCAGATGAAAGTTGAAGGGTAAAGCTAAAGAAAAGGAGTTATTTCTCCACAGAATACAAATTAAAGAAATGGTGGAGGCCACCAGTTCAGATCACTTTAGAAGGAAATATCAGATGAAAGGAAGACAAAGCCATTAATGGCTAATAATTAAATGTTACCTCTTGGATTAGAGGCCCATGCTTTGAATAAGCATCACGTAAAGCAGCAATATGAAAAGAGCTGATCCTCTTATTATCAATTTTTCCAAAGATATCTGCCTGACTTTTGTAAAACCCTTTTGCCTTTCATCTGACCCAGTATGACTTTTCTTATTTAAAGCTAGTTAAGAAAGTTATATATTTTATAACAAGGGAGAAACTTTCCAATTTTCATCCCTTGTGTAAACTTTGCTGCTTTATTCTGATTCTAAATCAATATTAGAATCTTATTATATGTGATTTATCATCCAGAGTGCACCAATGTCAAGCTACATCATCCTTTGTCAATAATCTGCATAGCAACAGGCATCCTGCATGAAAAAAAGGAACTGTAGCATCAAGGCTCAACCACAGGATATGTACCTTCTGCCCTAGTAGGTGTCTTGCTAGTTCTTGCTGCAAACACCTAACTTATTAGGCAGTACAGTGGCGGGTTCCGGATCCTGTTCCAACCAGTATGGTTGGAACAGGCCCGGCGTTTCCCACATGGGCACACGTGGTGTGTGCGCACACATGCAGAGTGCACACATGTGTCGTACCTGCCTGTGACGTCTCCACAAGCCTCAGTGATGCTCCAGCTGCTCAGCGGAACATCATGCAGGTGCAGAAGCGCCAAAGGCTTAAAGGACAGGTAAGGAGCTTGGGCGGGCAGGTGGTCCCTCCGGAGCACCGTACCGAAACGGTACCCAGTGCTCCAGGCAGGCTCCAGTACCCCCATACCGGGGCGTACCACCTGCAACCCACCACTGAGGTAGTGCTTCATCTAATGTCCTTTTCTGAACCTGGCATATGAGATAAAAAGACCTGTGCTGCTGTCTGATAAATTGAAAGGTTAAAAAAAAATGAAATAAATATAGGAGCTTTCCTGGCACTGCAGTGTTAAGGCATATGGCTAGGGAAATCAGCTCTTTTTCTTTGTCATCTTTTTTTAGGAAATAGGCTAATCTCCCAAGAGATAAATACAATCAAGCTTTTTTTTTTTTAAAGGTAATGCAAAAATGTAGAACTCCCTTTTTAATTTTAAGTAGTCACACGAAACCATTTCATAGCAAAGTTGGTCACTATGAAGAATATAGTTAGTCAAAACCCAGAGAACTACTTCAAAGAATCTTTCTTAGAAAAATATATAGAGGAAATTGTAAGATTTAAAGGCAACTCTGCCTTTAAAGCGCCAGATTGTATAAACCACAGAATTACTGAATTTGTATAGAGGACTTAAATACCAGAGACAAATTATGCAACATGAAACAAAATAAAAAAATAATCTGCAATATTTCTAACTAAAATATATTCTATCCATCTTTTCAAAAGTTGCCATTTTCTGAAAGATATTTCTTTCTGCTTCAGCTGTTCCTAAACATTCCTTCCAGATCCTGCTGGACTCCTTTCAATCAATTCTGAAGCAATTGGAGATGGAACAGTTCTCATATCTTTTCTCAGTCTTGGACTACTTTTGACAAAAAGCATCCAAAGGGAAATCAAATCCTTTATGTAATAGCAGAATTGAAAAGTTGGAAAATTGGTACATGTAGACCAAAGTAACAAATAGGCTTGACAGTCCAGGGACAACAGGCAAAACAAAAAATGGCAGAAGAATTGAAAAAAATATACTTAGGAGTCTGCAGGGAATGGCCAAAAAAGTCAAGATAGCATCCATGATGGCGTGATAGAAACTTCACCCATTTTTTTTTGTGTGTGTGGCACTTGCATAGACATTCCTGGGTCTAAATTCTAAACCAGAAGTGGGTTCCTACCAGTTCACACCGGTTCAGTGGAACCGGTAGTGGAAATGGTGACTGAGTCTTCAAACCGGTAGGGATGGCATGCTCGTCATGCCCCTGGTTGCCGTGACTTCTTTTTAAAATCTTTTTAAATGTTCTGCACATGTACAAACCTATTTATAGGCAACTGTGCATGGGCAAGGATTTGGGTAATGTATTTTTTTTTCTTTTTGCTTTCATAGTCCATTTTTTAAATCCACTATTGCATTATAACCCCCAATTAAGCAAATATTTTCATATTCAAATTCATTTATTTTGTTGTGTAATTTCCTACAGAATTCCTCTTGTTTCTGATTTGGTGCATATATGACTATTAATAATATCGGTTTTTCTGTTGTCTCTAATTCAGTCATTAGCATCCTGCCTTCTTCATCAGAGTAGACTGCTTTGGAGTTTATTTTTTCCTTTATATAGGTTGCTATCCCTCTTTTTTTTTTTTAATCTGCCAGTGCTGTATATAATTTCCCTAATTTTTTGTTTTCCAGTAAATTCCTGTGTTCCCTTTTAATATGCACTTCCTGTATACAGGTTATATCTGCCTTCAATTTCTTGTTAATTAAACATCTGCGTGCTTTTTTGGGGTGTGTTCAGTCCATTCAAGTTTATCGATATAATTGTTATTTCCTGGTCCATCTTTAGAGGGGGTGTTTTTTGTTGCTTCTGGTTTGTATCTGACTTTTCCCTCTCGCGCCTTCCCTTTCTGCTCTCTCTCTTTCTTGCCTCTGTTCTTTTTTCCTGTTTCTTTCCTTGTCTTCTGATGTTTCTTCCTCTTGACTTCTACTTTCTAGGTCCTCTTTACTTCCTTGTTCTTCTTCCCACGTGCAGTATTTTTCATAGAATTCCTGCACTTCTTCTATATTCTCTATCTTATATCTTTTTCCTTGCCAAGATACCAGTACCCCTTCTGGTACCAACCATCTGTACATTATTCTGTTTTTATTTAACTGATTTGTTAAAAATTGGTATTGTCTACGTTGTTCACGAATTCCCCCTTATCTTTCTGTTATCTATCTGTTTCAGTGTTGTAGCCAATGTATATAATGGGTGTGGGCTTGCTTGGAACTCTTTCCTACAGTATTCCAGCAGGCAATTTCAATTTCAGTTGAGCCCAGAATTACAGTTTTTAGTCATTGTGGTTGTAATTGAAGGATCATGTAATCAGAGCAGATTTTTTTTGACATGTTTTGCTGTACTTGCCAAGTGACTGTACAGTTGTTATGTGAATCCATTTTATCTGATATCTTTTTAGTCAGAAACTGAAAATAAACTCCAGAAACTGGAAAAAAAAATGTTACAAATCACAGTCACGGGATATAGGGGATACTGCAAATGATCGTGAAGATGAGTTGATTTCCAGAAGCCCAACATGTGATCGTGTGACCACATGATGGTGTACAGCAGTCATCATTTCAAAAACTGGATTATAAATAGCTTTTGGGGAAGGGTCATTTTAACAGTTGGCTAAGTCACCGGTTCTACATCGAGGACTATCTGTAAAGTATATTTTTATGTTTCTAATGCCAAATACTTTGATTGTAAATGTGTTTTATTTTCCATTTTCATTTCGTACAGTCACATATATACTGTGCATAACCAGGGCCATATAACATTAAACAATAAACACAGCCATTCCTCTTGTCAACAATACACCCCAAAATACAAACCCAATGTACCACTTCGACCCTCCCTACACCCTTTCTTTCGCCCCCCCTCCAACTTTCCTTCTTCCCTCCAACATTCCCCTCTCCCCTACTTCCCCTCCCCCCTAATGCCAAATACTTTGGTCGTGCGTTCAGTGAGAGTTTTCCTTACCACATTTATGCCTCTGGGAAGGCTGGCTGTCATCTCTTTTTGAAGTCCACAGTGGTGGACTTCAAAAATTTCAGCAATGGGTTCTCTGTCCAGTTGCTGGATGGGCATGGCCTTGGTGGGCATAGCCTAGTCAGCCTCCTGCAGCACAGCGGGGGTGTGTGTGTGTTTTAACCTTCCCCAGGCTCTGGAGGTTTTCCTCAAGTCTCTGGGAGGGTGAACACTGTTTTCCCCAGGCTCTAGAGGCCGTCCGGAGACTGGAAATGGGCCCATTTCTGCCTTTCTGGAACTTTCCAGAGGCCCATTTTTCACCCTTCCTGAGCCTCTGCACAGGCCCTGTACTTACTTCACATCCAAAATGGGCTGCATGGAGACTCCTGGGAGAGGTGGGGTGGGGTCAGCCAGCAGTGGGATTTGAAAGTTCTCCAAACCGGCCATAACGTTAGCTACGGGTTCTACCGAACCCGGGCAAACCCATAGCAGCAGATGCAAGTTACTTTTTCCTTCTCTGGGCATACATTTAGTGTATTTGGAACTCACCTTTTGTGAAAATAAAAATGTTAGCATTTCGGGCTCTGTACAATGTTTCCAACATTTTTTCCCTTGTATTATCCTGAGTCTACCGGAGCTCTTCAAGTGTATTGTTCATTACAATTAAAACTGCTGTGGATGCTGAATCTAAAGAACACTCTGGAGAGGGCAAAGAGCGGGAGAGATATTTTTTTCTTTAAAAATGATTCTTGTTGAAAATGAACATAGAGCTCAAGAGCTTTGATACGGTTCTTCCTATTTATTCTTTTTGAAAGGTATTTTTATGGCTATGCATATCCCTTTTAATGCTGAGAAAAGTGGAAGAATATTTATGAATACCTTTCATAAATACTTTATAAATACTTTTATAAAGAATATGATTTGTGCATCTACATCAGTTTTATCCCTTGACCTTCAAAGAGGTTATGGTATCCACACAGTAAAATGCTAGTATATCTGAAATGCAGAGTGTGGTACTAGACTGAAAGTGGAGATATTTTGAATTCTTATGGTGGAGCGGTTCAGTGGCCTAAAGGTAAAGACTCTCGCCCCCCCCCCACTCGAGAGGTTCAATCCTAGCAGCGACAGATGTTTTTCTATCAGAGCACAAAGAGAAAATATCTGCTGTGAACTTTGCGTTGGCGTCAGGAAGGGCTTTGGGCCAGTAAATGCTCAGCTCCATTCCGTTGCCCTGACTCCATCCCGAATAAAGAGAAATAAATAAAGGTTGTAAAAAAGTGGGGGAAAGAGTTGTTATGGTGCCAGATCTGGCTAAGAGACATTGGGACAGTCATTCTCTCTAAGCTCTAGGAAAAAAATACTGGCAAGCCATTTTAGAAAAATGTTGAAAATTCCATGGACCTATTCCCTTCGCCTCCATGAGTTGAGGGCATCTTCAAAGGACCATAACAATGAAAACATCTGCGATTCTTCCAGTTTGATTTATTTTTGATTATGCACCCTCAAATTAATGTCAACTCTGGCTGATGATATCTTCACCATGACAAAAGGTCATTACTTGATCTTTCTTTTATTTCCAATAATGTACTCATCAATACTGTAACCATACCATCTACTAGGTAGCCGCTTGCCGCCTTCTCTTTCCTTCCACCTTTCCCATTATTAGAGGCCTTTCTAAAGAGTTGGGTTTTTACATAATGTGTCTGAAGGAGAACAATTTGAGCCTGATCATTTGTGCCTCTAGTGTGAACTCTTGAGCTGATTTGTTCAATGACTCATTTATTTGTTTTCATGGGAGTCTACAATATTCTCAGAAGGCTCCCCCAATACCAAAGTTCAAAAACATTTATTCTGCTCCTAAACTGCTTTTTCAAAGCCCAATTCTAATTTCAGTTAGAGTTTCGCAGGGAATTTGCTTATACTGGTCTAATCTTTGTAGCAGAGGTAGGTTCGTACCGGTTCGTATTAGTACAGCCAAACCGGTAATAACTTGGCAGCCTGGGTCACTGGAACTGGCAGCGATCGGTTCTCCTATGGAGTCGCCATCTTGTTTTTCGGTACTGCAGATTCCCCCCCCCCTTTTTTTTAAGGTTTTGCGAATGCGCAGACCTTTTTATTTGCAAATGTACATGCGTGCTGAAAATTTTTCAAGCACCGAACTGGCAGCAATGCCGGTAGCAACCCACCCCTGCTTTCTACGTGTAGACACATGATGGCATCTTCTCAAGCCCTTTATGACTGCTCTACCAAGGGCTGATCTGGAGCATATTTTATGACTGCTTGATCCTTTACTGTTGATGGTTGATCCAAAAAAGCAGAAGCTATCTGTTATCTAAATATAGACAACTTCCCAAATATAAGGATAGGAGGACATTTCTAATTTTTTACATCAATTGCACTTCTTAAAATGGTTGACAGATAATGGTTTAGAACAATACATTACGTTTTTCAAAGTAATGTCGGATCATGACTGCTTTAAACACTAATGATGTTACCTAGTTTGGTAATGAAACATTTGCAAGAAAACAAGCAAGGATCCCTCGCTTTAAGCATCGTATTCTAGACATTATTATATTTATTGTAAAAAATCACCTACAATACAATGATTTCCATAGATTTCTGATTAGAAGGAATATTCATATTGTGTTATCTTCCAAGTTTTTACTATATGAAATTTTGGGAATAGTCAGTATTTCTAAACATCCATAGTTGAAGCCTTCTTTAGTGCTTAAAGGTTTGTGACATCTTTTGAATTTTCAATATTTCTGCATAAATATGACCTAAAATGAGATCTGTTCTCTATACAAGTCCTAAAACTAGGTAAAATGAACCCCAAATCTAGAGACCTATTTATTATCTTTCTCCCACTATAATTAAAAATAGGAATATTGCCCAAAGTCAACAAACTTTGCGTGAATGATTTTAAGAGTCAGTTTGCGTGTTTATTGATTGTCCATCCTGTCCAATTGCAGAACTTAATCTGGAAGGGAATTATATTCATCACCTGCCAGAAGAAGTCCGAACCCTGTTACATCTGAGAATTATCAACCTGTCCAGGAACAAATTTCACACTTTTCCTGACCAGTTGACTTCTTTGCAGGCTCTTGAAATGATCAACCTTGAAGAGAACGAGATTACAGGTAAAAATGTAGCTGTGCATTCAAGTGTCTCTTTGTTCAAATAGAATACTAGATTGATTTTTGCCTTCAATGTTTAACATTGTCTTAATGTTTATAGTTTTTCATTTGCAGGAAGATATTGTTTGACTTTTCATTTCACCATGCACTTTTCAAAACTTATACCAAGGTTATGATTTTCATACATAATGTGATTGATTTTCATCTCACGATACTGCTATTTAGAAGTACAATGTCTCCTGGTGTGCCTCACTGTGCTAATCTTGTCAGAGCGGGGAAACTAATTAAACCTTGGTAGTTGTAGTTAATACTTTAATTAGAGACTGTTTAGGAAATCCAAGAATATTGTCTAATCTCAGAAGACCAAACAGTAGGATTTTTCTTAATATGGTACAAAACACAGACACAAAGACTGTATTTGTTTTTTCCACATACTATTTTATTGTGCAAAATTAAATTCCTATCGTTTACTTCTAAATGTAATGCAAAGTCTGTGCTTGTTTCTATTTTCCCACACAGCTTATTCTATCTTTGTATTAGATGATAGATAGATAGATAGATAGATGATAGATAGATAGATAGATAGATAGATATAGATAGATACACACACACACACACAAACACACACGTAACTAAGTTTCCAAATATTTCTATTTTTATTTGATCTACACCAGCGATGGTGAACCTTTTTTTGGCTCGCATGTCATAAAGGAGAGGGAGCACAGGGAGGGGTCGTGGGCAAGCGTACCGCACCCATAATGCAACGTGTGACCCCCCAGTGCGTATGCGTGCATGAGAGGTGCTCCCCCCATTTTCTGCATGCTTTTTTTGCCCTCCTCAGGCTCCAGAGGCTTTATAGGAACCTGGGGAGGGCGAAAAGAACCCCCCGCCCCTCCGGAGGCCCTCTGGAGGCTTCAGTGACCTTCAGGAGGCTTCCCTGAAGCCTCCAGAGAGCTTAAACCGACTCTACGAGCAAACTGGAAGTGACTTCCGGTTAGGGTCGGTTTAAGCCCTCTGGAGGCTTCCTCTGGAGGACTAAAAACCACCCTACAAACAAACCAGAAGTGACTTCCGGTTTGCTCATAGGGTCAGTTTAAGCGTTTTTCTATCTCGATGACTTCTCTGATTATTCTGTTGTTAAAATGTTCAGCCTTGGCAATAGTTCTGGTCTTTTTGAAGTCAATTTTATGTCCTGTGGCTTTAAGGTGTTGGACCAGGGAAGAAGTTGGTTCCTCTTTTCTGATTGCGTTTTTGTGTTCTTCAATGCGTGCACATATTCTTCTGTTGGTTTGTCCGATGTATGTGGTGGGGCAGGTGGGGCATGGGATTTCATGTACTCCTTGATTTTCTAACTCAATTTTGTCTTTGGGGTTTCTTAGGATGGTGGATATTTTTCGGTTAGTGCAGAATGCTGTCTTGATGTTGTGTTTGTGGAGGATTTTGCTGATTCTGTCTGTGGTGCCTTTTATGTATGGGAGGAGAGCTTTTCCGTTTTCTTGTTCTCTGTCCTGGATTTTAATGGGGGTTTCTTTTGGATTAGGTTGGTATACACACACACACACACACACACACACACACACACACACACACACACACCTGTTACACATACACACCAAGGGTGGGTTCCTCCCGGTTCGCACTGGTTCGCACGAACCGGATCATCGATGAACCCGGAAGTAATTAACTTCCAGAACGCCGGTACTACTCCCGGCTCCTGTCGCTGGGTGCCTGCAGGGTTTTTCTTTAAAAAAAACGCCTCTCCGGGTGATCTTGAAAACCTGCAAGGTTGCTTTGGAAGGGGACAGATAGGCAGCATTTCTGTTGTGTATTTGGATACATGAGAAAGGGCCAGCAACCACTTTGCTGGGCCCTGTTTGGTCAGGAGTCATTGGAGGCTGTTGCTAGCCTCCATGAAATACCTAATCTGCCCTGATTGGCCGAGGTACTGCACCAGCAGTTGCTGTGCAGTACCCGGCCCCTGATTGGTTATTATATTGTTACATTTCCTATAAATACCTTTGGCGCGCGTTCTGTTCTTCGAATCGCTAACATCTTCAATAAACACCTACTCTCTGAATCCATGGCTCTTGCGTGATCCCTCGAACTAATACACAAAACTGGCGACGAAGGTGGGATCTGGCGATTCCGCAGAGCCTGGAAAACAGCGCGAAAAGCAAGGGAAGTACAACAGAGAACAGAAGGCCAGCCGGCACTCAGCGACAGCAGAAGCCACCGGAAAACCTTCCTACCATGCCAACTTGGGGGACGAGCCACGCCAACTCAAGGACGAGCCAGTGCGCCAACTTGGAGGACGAGCCATGCCTACCCCAAGGACGAGCAATCCTGCGAAGGCTAACCTCGGCTGGTAAAACCTGCTGGTCTGAACACCGCTGCTGCCTTGCCTTCCATCCACGCCAACTTGGGGACAAGCCACGCCAACTCAAGGACGAGCCAGTGCGCCAACTTGGAGGACGAGCCATGCCAACCCCAAGGACGAGCTGGAGACGGCGAAGGCCAACCTCGGACCAGCCTGTCCGAAACCGCTGCTGCCTTCCGTTCCCTCCTGATTTCCTATCTGCCTCTTACAAACCGCGCCGAGCCGAAGTCGCCTCGACCGGCTCCAAATTCAAGATGCCTGCCAGTCGTCCCAAGGCCTCCCGGACTCTCAATTCCTTCCTAAGAAGCCTGCCTGGTGAGTCAATGCCGGGCCACGCCTGCCTGCCTTCTGCCTCCCCCTACAGCCGGCCTCCCCGCGATGTCTGCCTTCCTACGAGCTCACCCGACGCTCACCGCCTCACCGCTCGTCCCAGAAGGGCCCGATGTCTCCGCGGCCTCCTCGCCAGCCTCCTCGGCCTTCCGGCGCCTCTACGGCCTCCCACGGCCTCCGCGCCAGCCTCCTCGGCCTCCCGATGCCCTACGGTCTCCTACGGCCTCCCGCGGCCTCCGTGCCCTCCCAGAAGGGCCCCAATGCCTCCGCGCCTGCCTCCACGGCCTCCCCGAGCCTTGCCACTGTGCCTGTCCTCCGGCCAAAGCCTCCCGATGCTGGGAGGGAAGCTGTCATTCCCTCCTGTCCTGCCTGCTAGCTCCGTTCTCTGCCTGGAGGGAAAGCCGCCCCTCCCTGCCTCCCCGTGAGCCTGCTTCCCAGCGGGAAGCCAAGGAGCCTCTCTCAACGCTCCTCCTAGCCTCCAAGACCTCCGCGCTGTCTTGCCTCAGCTGTCTTAGCTGCCTTCAGGGGCCTGAAATCCCTCCTGCCTGCCTCAACGATCTCCATGCTGCCCGGCCAATCCACACCTTCTGGAAGGCTATCAGCGGGCCGCCAGCCGCCTCCAGGGCCGTTCTGCATGCCAGGACTGAAAAAACTCTTTGGGTCTGTTGGGCATGCGCAGTAAAGGAGGGGGAATTTTAAATAAATAAAAATGTGTGTAAAGCAACTGGAGGGAAAGGGGAGGAATGTGAATTGAGAACTTGGGTAAAGTGAGCTAATAAAGAATAAAGTGTACTTAGCTGGAGGGAAGGAGAAACGTAACGTAATGGGAATAAATTACTGGAGGGAGGAGAAATGCAAATACGAATAAATGAGCTGGAGGGAAGGAGAAAGAAACATAGAATGGCTTCTTAAAGTGAACCACACACACACACGTGTAATAGTTCATTCAAGGAACTGCTGTTTGGGATGAATCAATAAATTGGGGGAACTGCTGTTGAAATGAATTAATAAAAGATGCACTTAACTGGGGAAAAATGCAAACGTAAATCTTACAATGTTGAACTTTCAAAGTTACTTGTACACACACACATGTAATTGTAACACTCAGGGAACTGTTTGAAATGAATTAATAAAATGGAGGGAACTGCTTGAAATGAATTAATAAAAGATGTACTTAACTGGGGAAAAAATGCAAACGTAAATCTTACAATGTTCTTGAAATTTCAAAGTTACTTGTTATGACTCTTCGTGTCCACCCCCCCCCCCCCATCAACAGATCTGGGGGAAAGGGGTGTTGTGTATTTGGATACATGAGAAAGGGCCAGCAACCACTTTGCTGGGCCCTGTTTGGTCAGGAGTCATTGGAGGCTGTTGCTAGCCTCCATGAAATACCTAATCTGCCCTGATTGGCCGAGGTACTGCACCAGCAGTTGCTGTGCAGTACCCGGCCCCTGATTGGTTATTATATTGTTACATTTCCTATAAATACCTTTGGCGCGCGTTCTGTTCTTCGAATCGCTAACATCTTCAATAAACACCTACTCTCTGAATCCATGGCTCTTGCGTGATCCCTCGAACTAATACACAAAAATTTCCCCCTGCCCTCCTCCCCGGGAGCCTGCAGCCTTAAAGCAAGCCTTTGCACAGTAAAGAAAATCTCACGAGCGAGAGAAGTTCTTAATTGCTTTTACTGTGAAGTTGCAGAAGCTTCCGAGGCTGCAGGCAACCAGAGATGGTGTGGGGGAATGCTGCCTGTCTTCCCCCTCCCAAAGCAACCTCGCAGGTTTTCAAGATCGTCTGCAGAGGCGTTTTTAAAAAGAAAACGGTGTTCTTGGGAGGGGGAATGGGCTGCACTCAGAGGAGCCGGCGCTTGGGGCGCCCTGAAACAATGCATCCCCACCGCCTCGTTCTACTCAGCAAGCAGGGACATCCCGTCTGTGCCCGCTTCTGCTGCCATCACCTCCGCTCCCAAACGCAACTGTTAGTTGCGAGCAGGTGCCTGAAGCTGCTGCTTGCAGTCATTTATGGCTGCAGATAGATTGTGCCTGTAGCGGGAAGCTCTTCGCCCTGTGAGAGCTCCTCTCCAGCATTCCTAGTTTGGTAACATCATCAGTGCTAGAAGGGAGTGGGGTTGGGGGGGTAAGGAGGAGAAAGTTAGGACAAAAAATAAAAAGATAAGGAGGGAGAGGACTGTGGGGTCCTTTGGTGTTCTCTGAACGTGGTAGTTTTTAATTATTTTAGGGAAATTTTATTTATTTATTGTTTATAGAATGTTTATTACAAGAAATGTTATTCCTTTTTGCAAATGTTTTATTTGTGATGCAATATGTTGCTTTTAAGTGTTCAGACCAGGTTTATGTGTCTCAAAGTGGCTGCTTTTCTATGGGCAGGCCAGGTTTGTTGCAAGGCAGTGTGTTTCACCCTCCTTGTTTAGGTAATTCTGAGGTGGTTGATGGTTCTGTGAGCGCCTGTCCTTTATAATTTTCCACATTGCCTTGATGATTTTTATTCCAGTGACTTTGTCTTTCCTGTTCTTAGGCTTAGGAAAAAAAAAACTGGTTTCATTGGCAGTCTTTTTTTGGGGGGGGGATTCTTATTTTTTTGGTGTTTTCCTAGCACTGCCATAGTTTGTGTGGGTGTGTGTGGGTGTGTGTGTAATGTTCCGCAGTTATCTCCGCATTAATAATGATCTAGTAGTATTAATAATATCTAGTAATTAGTAATATCTAGTAATAACATCATCTTGGCCACTCCCACCAGGTCACATGGGTGGCAGGCCACTCCCATCCAGTCACATGGGTGGCAAGCCACTCCCATCCGGTCACATGGGCAGCAAGCCACTCCCACAAAAGAGGCCACGCCCACAGAGTAGGTTCGAACAATTTTTGAAACCCACCCCTGATACACACAAATGGGGGAGGAGGGAGGAGGGCAGGTCTTCAGCTCTCATAGCCAATCTCTGCTCTGCACTGGGTATGCCATGGCTTGTTTTCATCTGCAGGCTTGGTGAATTTTCAGACTTTGGTCAGGTTCTTTTCCCACTCTGTTGCCAGATGCTCAAAATGTTTATACTCAGTATATTGGAAGAAATATCCTTCTGAGTTCAGTTCCAAGTGGGGGAAAAACACGGGAAACATGGAGGCTGCTTGGAAAGATGGTTTAATGGCGGACAGGATCACATGGCTTGAGTTCCTGAATAGAAGAAGGAGATCACATGCTTCCAGATGTTGGGTGAAGAAGAAAAAAAGAGAAAAAGAGCTTGCTGAGAGTTCCTGGGTTTTTCATACTCTCTGTTCGGCCCCACCTCTCTGTTTCCTGTTTCTGTGTAAGAAATATATTTGATTGGTTGTCAGACTCCCAGGGGCAGAGGTCTTAGCTAACATTGTAGGTTGTGTGTGAAGTTTCCAAAAGATGCCCTCATTAATTTACGAGCCTTGAGACAATGTTCAAAATAAATTCAGTCATTTATTAGGAGCAACATTTTGGTTTGTTCTTCTGCAGAGCCAAATCTGATTCCTGGTTAATGGTGTCTGACCTTTACCCCTGTGTCTCCCCTCCCCTCAGTCTGTGTCATAAATCACATCCACCAATGAGGTGCTGCAGCAGGCTGTAAACTTTTGCGCCTCACACACCTGCTGTAGAAATCAAGAGATCCAACCATGGTCGAAGGTATGCATGGTATTCTCCCTCCCTTCCTTGTCAACTTGATAATAGGCATGGAAATGCTTTAACATTGTAGGTTGTGTGTCTTTTGAATCCCAAGCTTGGTTGAACATTGCTTCTTCCCAGGTGTCCTGTGGTGAGATGGGT
This sequence comes from Thamnophis sirtalis, assembly GCF_051295495.1. Lineage (NCBI taxonomy): Eukaryota > Metazoa > Chordata > Lepidosauria > Squamata > Natricidae > Thamnophis > Thamnophis sirtalis. The sequence continues at coordinate 36,646,082 of NW_028261395.1, forward strand.
AGGGCTAATACTATCATGCCTTAACCCTGGAGCTGAAGGGGGGAAGATCTTTATTTTGTAGTATAGACTGGCTCAAGCATTTTAATGGTCCATTGACAAAAGTTGGGGCTATTAAGTGTGAGTCTGTTTCCTGCCTAAAAACATGTTTTGCCATTTCTGATCCAGGGAAATATAATATTCTGCCCTTTCAATATTCCCCAAGATATTTCATTTTCCTAGGTGGTTTTTAACTTACTACAAGCACACCCTTAGAAGTGGCCCACAAGTTGTCAAAAAAACAACAACAACCTGCAAATGCCAAATGTTTCCCTCAACTGATCTCTGAACTTTCTAACCTTCCATCCTCCAACACTGGGTTGCTCCTGTCTCTCTTATAGGGCGACTCTGGGCAGTGTTGAAATAGACAAGCTGAATGTCAAAGAGAGAGAGAAGAAGAGGGTGGGAGGGAGGGAGGCAGAGGGGTTGAGACCCTACATCTGCCAGGGAGTTCGCCATTCTGAAAGAATTATTGGATATTAATTTAAGGTTTATCAGACCAGCATCAGCACCAACCTTTCTTGTACCAAAGAAGCCAGAACCTCAAGTGCCTTTGTCCCAGAGAGTGGTATTATTAACACTTCACATGATCTTGATTCTATCCCTCAGTTAATGCAGCCTACTAACATTTCCAAAATTAAATATTACTTCAGTTTTAGCTGGAAGTACATTTTTCTTCGACAATATGTACAATGCATATATTGAAGTGCAACGCTGAAACAAAGTTTGCATCTTGGCCTATTTAAATCAGTAAAAACAGGAAATTCTCCAGATTGGAATAGGTAGAAATAAACATGCTGCACTTTTTGGTGCCGATAAAATGGTGTTCAGGGCAAAGCAGGTTTTTAATTTGATGCCAAGTTTTTAATGTTTACGGTTTTAATAGATATATGAATTATGTTGATTTATAGCCACCCTGAGTCACATAGGAGAGATACGTGGCGTAAAAATTTAATGCACAAGTAGAACAATAAAATAAAGTTATTATTTATTTTGTCTTAATTGTTGTTTGGGAGCCATTCACAGTTCAATATAAGATAGGTTGTTGTCTTTCTATCCTTCCTTCCGTATTTATGTATTATCTGTCTGTCTGTCTGTCTATCTTTCATATATATACCGTATATACTCGAGTATAGGCCGACCCGAATATAAGCCGAGGCACCTAATTTTACCACAAAAAAACTGGAAAAGTTATTGACTCGAGTATAAGCCTAGGGTGGGAAATGCAGCAGCTACCGGTAAATTTCAAAAATAAAAATAGATACCAATAATGTTTTTGAATATTTATTTCAAAGAAAAACAGTAAACTAGCGGTGTATTCAATGAAATACTTCACTCACCTCATGATGCTGATGTCCCGCTGTGATGATGATGTCCCGTGCAGCCGCGGGAGCGATGTCCCGCCTCCTATGACACACGGCACAGTGATTCCTATCATTGGATCACTGTACCAGAGGAGGTGGGACATCGCTATGTGGCTGCTTGCCATAACAAGGAGGAGGTGGGACATCGTTGCAGAGCGGCAGGAGGGGGAGGAAGGGGAATCGTAAGACAGCCCTGCATTACATTAGAACGTGAGGAGGGGGGATGGTGCGGTGCGCGCTGCGCGGCAAACTGACACAGAGGGAGGGGAAACTCACAGGGGCACTGGGCCATTCACGAGTGTCACCCAGCGGCATGGCCCCGCCCCTTTTTCTCCTCCATTTCGGGCAAATTTTTCACTGACTCGAGTATAAGCCGAGGCGGCTTTTTTCAGCCCAAAAAGTGGGCTGAAAAACTAGGCTTATACTCGAGTATATACAGTATATAAATATATCTTGCTATTTCTACCCATCCATTATCTGTCTGTCTGTCTGTCTATCATCTATCTATCTATCTATCTATCTATCTATCTATCTATCTATCTATCTATCTATCTATCTATCTATCTAATCTCTTTCATCTCTCTCTCTCTCTCTCTCTCTCTCATATCTGTCTGTCTGTCTATATCCATCCATCCATCCATCCATCCATCCATCCATCCATCCATCCATCCATCCATCCATCCATCTTGTTTGCTGTCCATCTCAACTAGAACATCAAAAGCCATCATAAAACATTGCAGCATATAAATGTTTTAAATGAATAAATAATAAAGCACACATTTTTTCCAAATATTAGCAATGCACCTAAAGTTAAAGCAGAGATGTTTGCACATATTTTACCATTTACAGATAATTTTTGTGATAAGCACTTTGCTATGCAATCATTTCAGAGACCTAGGGAATTTTTCTTGAAATCCATTTCTCCCGAGTGTTGCAATAGCCCATTAAATATTGATAGATTTTATATTAGCAACCTATCTGTACATTTTATATCTGTGTTGACTCACTTTTTGGATTGGGTATTTCTCTCCCCCCTCCCCCAAAAAGTATTTATTGCTTTTTATGTTTAAGCCTGATTCTCTGTGATAATTTAATCTCTCTCTTGCAGCAAAACAAGCAGGATGGAGATTCTGATAGGTTATTAATAGGAATACATTTCCCCCCCGTTAATAAAATAACGTATTAAGATGAGGCTGCTGGCTACATGCTAATTTTCCCTCTTCTGTTTGCCTGGAATTTTTTCTCTTAAGTTTCTGAAACTAAGCATAACTTTAGAGTAATAAACTGAATGTACTGAAGTCTCTGAAAGTTAGACAGTAGTGACAGCCAATTAATTCACATAGAAAAGGGGGAAAAGAGACTTGTCAGTAACTTTGGCAGAGCTTCAAAATGTTTTATCTCTGGGTGAAAAAAGTAAAGGAAGGCAAAGCTCTTGATATTCATGTTTAATATCTCCAAGTGAGAGTGGACATAACTAGATAAAAGTGAATACATGCACGCACAATGAACAAGTTTTCTTACTCCAATAGTTCAGTAAGCAACAATGTACAGATAGTCCTTGAATTACAATAATTCAGTTAATGACCATTCAAAGCACTGAAAAAACTGATTTATGACTGGTCCTTGTATTTACAATTGTCACAGCAGTCCAGGGATGGGATTGAAAAATTTTAACAACTGGTTCTCTGCCTGGTTGTGGTGTGGTCGTAGTCATGGGTTGTGGCCTAGTTGGCTTCCTGCACCACGGTGGTGAGGGGGGGCATTTTCACCTTCCCTAGGCTCTGAAGGCTTTTGTAGAGCCTCTGGGAGGGCGAAAATGGCCTCCCCTGGGCTCCAGAGCCTGGAAACGGGCCCATTTCCAGACATCCAATACTTCTGATAGGACTGTTTTTCACCTTCCAGAACCTCCATGCGGCCCTACACTTACCTGGCATGATGAACAGTCCGCATGGAGACTCCTGGGAGGGGAGGGCGGGGTCAGCCAGTCCTTGTAACTACTGGTTTGGTGAACCAGATTAAAATTAACATCCCGAACTAGTCCAAACCGGCTGAATCCTACCCCTGCAGCAGCCCCATGGTTACATGATCAAAATTTGGACTGCATTTATGAGGGCTGCAGCATCCCGAGGTCATGTGATTTGCAATCTTCCCAACTGGATTCCAACAAGCAAATCGATAGGGAAAGTTGGATTCACTTAATGACCATGTGATTCACTTAACAACTATGACCAAATTCAGCCCAACTGAGTTAACAACTGCCTTGCTCAGCCACGGAAATTCAGGTCCCAATTGTGGTGTAGGACTACCCGTAGATGCAGCTGTGCTCTCATTCCCGAATTCAGTGGGTAGCTTTCAGCTGGCAGGGTCCAGGAGGAGGGCCTCCTATGCTGTTGCTCCTGCCCTCTGGAACATTTTGCCCCACGATGTAAGGTTGGCCCCAACCCTCCTATCTTTGGGTGAGGGCCTAAAGACCTGTCTCTGCCAGTCAGCTTGGGGCTTCAGTGGGGAACAGCTCAATGGAGATGGTTGATTGAGTAATAACAGATCCCATTTCCACCCATTCCGCCCCACCACTTGCCCTTGGTTTTAACGTCTAATTTTAACTTTTTATGTTTTAACTGTGTAATACAGTGGTGGGTTCCAGATCCCTTTCCAACCAGTACGGTTGGAACAGGCCCAGCAGCATCCACATGGACGCGTGCGGTGCGTATATGCATCGTACCTGCCTGCGACACCTCTGCAAGCCTCCGCAATGCTCCAGCTGTTTGGCGGAGCGTCGTGCAGGCACTGTATGCCCCATGCGCATGCGCGGAACCGCTGAAGGCTTTAAAGGACAGGTAAGAAGCTCAGGCGGGCAAGTGGGCCCTCCGGAGCACTGTACTGGAACGGTACCTGGTGCTCTGGGCAGGTTCCGGTACGCCCGTACCGCCTGCAACCCACCACTGGTGTAATAGTAATTTTAAACTGCCTAGAGTTACCTTATGGCAGGGCTGTCAAACTCTCAGCCCACGGGCTAGTTGCCTCACACACTACCCCCCCCCATGCTCAGTTTAGTGAAGGGGGGGGGAAGTCCTGATATGTCATGTGATGCTGCCATGACTCCATGAGTTTGACACCCCTGCCCTATGGTAATATGGGTGGCCCATATAAGTTATATAGATATAGTACAAATAAATAAATAGATAAACAAACAAACAAACAAATAAAAATCTCTCTAGGATTTATTTCCCCTGCTGCTGTTACTACCCTTTTCCAATTTGGAAATTATTATTATTTTTCTCCTTTATTTCAGCATGCCTCTGAGTTAAACTAGAGGAAACTGGGGAAAAATATGGAATGGCAGAGTCGCTTTTTAAACATTAAGCCAAGCAACAAATTGACTTTTTAAAAAAATAACTTAAAATAATGGTTTATGAATAGGTTCAAATGAGGCTACACTCTATCTGTAGTGAATCGATACTTGTTTACCTTGACTTCAAATATAGTCCTAATGTGTCTCCCAGGTAAATAGACAGTTTCCTAAGCAACTCTCAAACCTGTCTTTCCACCAACAGCTTCCATATCTCTCTTCCTTCGCAATTGTAATAGTATGTAGGATTGATATTTGGAGGCAGGAGGAAGAATGGGCAACAGTGAGATAAAAGGCAGCTGAGCCCATAGAAGGTCTGACAAATATTTTGGAAGGGAACCTGTCTTGTTTCTTATCTGTGGACTTTCTCTTGTTTTTTCTCTTGGTCCTTTCTCTGATTTATCTCTTTTCTTTTGTCTATGATAGGGGTGTCAAACTCAATGCCTGTGGTTGAACTTGGGGCGGGAGGGGGGGAAGCTGATTGGGTGGGTGTGGACAGCTTGATGCCATTCCCCAAACTACTGGCATATTTCCTCATTGCACTGAGTAGGCCAGGACAGCCCCACAGCTGGATCCGACCATGGCAGAGGTGGGTTGCTGCTGGTTCAGCTGAACTGGTAGTGGAATTCAGGCCTGGGTCGCAGAACCGGCAGCGACCCAGGCCTGCCACGCCCCCAAACCGGTTCCCTCGCTGCCACTTGGCAGCTGCCATTTTGGACTTTAGTGACTGCACATGAGCAGTTCACTCCCAATTGTTCTGCGCATGCACGAAGAACAATTTACATTGAACAGCGCATGCATGCACAGCAAAATTGACTAACTTTGTTGACTCAGTTTTTATATAATACTTATTAATAAGAATATGTAGAACAAATTTTATATGGATTTAAATAATTATGAGCACTGATTCTACTTACATTGCTCATCTGTAGGTCTGGTTATGGGAGCGGGGGAGATTTGAGTTTTGCCCCAAAGTTGGTAGTGTTGGTTTTCTGCTCTTCTTTTTAGGGACCTGCTGTTTATAGGTCTTTGTCTTGTCATCTTCTAGAGTTCTTCTAAGAGTATCATTTCTAAAAAGACACACAATGATTGCATTTTGTCCATGCAAGCTCTCTTACTGGTTGACCCATGTGTTTGTTGACAAGTTTCTAGGTTCCACAAGTAAGTCTAATTCTGGAAATATTCTAGAAATGAAGGGCAGACTTTAATGGATAGTTAGGACTTTAAAAAAACCAATTGCAACCAGCCTGCCTTCTATTGGGAGGGGGCGGGCGGTGTTTGCGGATTGTCATGTGTGTTGAGTCTGGTCTCTGGGTGTTATGTGAATTTTATTGTATGGATATACTGTGCATATACGTTTAATGACAATAAAGTAATTTCATTTCATTCAGGATCTATATAATGCATGAACCTGAAAGAGGTTCTGAGAAAATATCTGTAGACCCCTCACATCCCAGACAAACTGTTTTAATTGCTCCCCTCAGGATGCTGCTATAGGGCATTGCATGCCAAATCAACTAAATTCAAAGATAGTTTCTTTCCCCAATGCCATCACTCTGCTAGATGTTTGTCCTGAAGATATTTACCCATGTAATAGCACTTGTCGTTTTCTTATCTTTCAAATCTTGTCCTCTTTGTCATCTTTCTCACCTTCTCATCTTTCCCACTACCTTCTTCTTTGGTATCTTATGATTTACCACTTGCTGTTTATATCTTATTATTTATGATTGTATCTTATAATGTATGATCTATGACTCATCACTGTTGCTTTTATGTATACTGAGAGAATATGCATTGGAGTCAAATTCCTTGTGTGTCCAAAGAATTCTCTTCCCTTCCCTTCCCTTCCCTTCCATTCCATTCAGTGGTGGGTTTCAAAAATTTTTAGAACCTCTTCTGTAGGTGTGGCCTGCTTTGTGGGAGTGGTTTGCCAGCCATATGACTGGGTGAGAGTGGCTTGCCAGCCATGTGACCGAGTGGGAGTGGCTTGGCAGTCATGTGACTGGGTGGACATGGCCAACTTGTGAAATGTGGTGAAACTCACTTAACAACGCTCTTGCTTAGCAACCAAAATATTGGCTCAGAAACTGGCATTTGAAGCATGCAAGTCCTTGCATCCTAACCCTTTAGAAAAAAAACCCAGGGGTATTCAAACTTGACAGCTTTAAGACTTGTGGACTTCAACTCCCAGAATTCCTCCTCCAGTCATGTTGGCTCAAGAACTCTGGCCTTGAAGTGTGCAAGTCTTAAAGCTGTCAAGTTACAAGACCCTTGCGCACCTAACCCTTTAGGGAAAAAAAAACCAGGGATGTTCAAACTTGACAGCTTTAAGACTTTAAGGTTTAGATAGGACTCTTAGAGATGGGTGGGGCGATTTGTGAACCAGCCAATCAGTGAGCGGCGGGTGGGGGGAGGGAGCCGGAACCGATTCTAAATGGCACGGTAGATTTGTTGAACTTCTTCTATAGAAGAGGTTAGAACTGGCAGGAACCCACCCCTGATTCCATTCCATTCAATGCCCTGGTACCTGGTGTTTTCTTTAGTAAGTTGAAAAGTAAGGAAAAGAAAGCCAGACACAAACAGCCGAAGACCAGATTGTCCAGTTATGACACTGAGAGATGAACCTCTCCTCCTGCATTGACAATTTTCAGCTTGTAACTCTGAGAGGAAAGGGATGAATTTTAATTCTTCTATTTATATGGCTCGTATCTTCTACTTTGCAACTGCTGGGTTAACAGCTCTTCTGATGCCTTCTATAAAGCTAGCTTATTTAGAGCTGGGCTCTTCAATTGTAGACAATAGGATTTCTCATTCCAATATCAATTTGAAGTCTTGGTCTAACATCTCCCTCTTCCACCACCCCCCTCTCTCTTTCTATATCTCTTCTTTCTCCTGTTGAACATTTTGATCTTACTTCCTGATAGAATATTGATGGCTCTCAACATCTTCCTTTTCTCCTACACTTTCAATTCACACTTCCTTTTTCTAAAAATGATTGTAAACTATTCTCCTGGCTCGACTCATTAGATGAAAGGACCTTTATCGTGGTGGCGCAGTGGTTAGAATACAATATTGCAAGCTAATTCTGCTGACTGCCAACTGCCAGCAGTTCGATGCTCAGAGTTGACTCAGCCTTCCATTCTTGCAAGGTCAGTAAAATGAAGACCCAGATTGTTTGAGGCAATATACTGACTCTGTAAACCACTTAGAGAGGGCTGTGAAGCACTGTGAAATGGTACAAGTGCATAAGTGCACCAGTGTGCCTAACGTCCCTGTCCTAATATCCCCATTTATTTTTTGTACCCATTTTCTTTGTTCTTATTCATGTTTATTCTTATTCCTGTTACCTTGTACATGAGCGACAAACTAACAGACACAAACAGCCCAAGACCAGACTGTCCAGTTACGAAATCATGATACGGAGAGATGAACCTCTCCTCCTGCATTGACAGTTTTCAGCTTGTAACTCTGAGAGAAAAGGGATGAAAAGTCTAAGCGTAGCACAACAAAACCGCGATCCACTAAAGCGCGCCCGATTTAAGCGCGTCGCTGACATCAGCAGCAGCGCGACAACAGCAACCGCGGAGAAAAAAGAGCGCTTTAAAAAGCGCTTTGAAAGCAAGCCGATTCAAGTTAAGGTAAGGGTTAGGTTTAGGTTTAGGGTTAGGGTAAGGGTTAGGTTTAGGTTTAGGGTTAGGTTAAGGGTTAGGGTTAGGGTTAGGGTTACGGTTAGGTTTAGGGTTAGGTTTAGGGTTAGGTTTAGGGTTAGGTTTAGGGTTAGGTTTAGGGTTAGGTTAAGGGTTAGGGTTAGGTTTAGGGTTACGGTTAGGTTTAGCGTTAGGTTAAGGGTTAGGTTTAGGGTTAGGTTAAGGGTTAGGTTTAGGGTTAGGTTTAGGGTTAGGTTTAGGGTTAGGTTTAGGGTTAGGTTAAGGGTTAGGTTTAGGGTTAGGTTTAGGGTTAGGTTAAGGGTTAGGTTTAGGGTTAGGTTTAGGGTTAGGTTTAGGGTTAGGTTTAGGGTTAGGTTAAGGGTTAGGTTTAGGGTTAGGTTAAGGGTTAGGTTTAGGGTTAGGGTTACGGTTAGGTTTAGCGTTAGGTTAAGGGTTAGGTTTAGGGTTAGGTTAAGGGTTAGGTTAAGGGTTAGGTTTAGGGTTAGGTTTAGGGTTAGGTTTAGGGTTAGGTTTAGGGTTAGGTTAAGGGTTAGGTTTAGGGTTAGGTTTAGGGTTAGGTTTAGGGTTAGGTTAAGGGTTAGGTTAAGGGTTAGGTTTAGGGTTAGGTTTCGGGGGGGGTTAGGTTTAGGTTTAGGGGTTAATTTTAGCTTTAGCGCTCACAGCGTGCTTTTTTCATCGCGCTGTGATGACATCAGGTACGCGGTTTCGTCGAGCGCACTTTAGTCGAACGCAGTTTTGTGGTGGAACCAAGTCTAAGTACTATTGCTATTGCTATCATCAGAAATGAATGCTGCTTTTAACCATTTAGTCATGTCCGAATCTTGGTGACTTTATAGGCAAGTGCATGCTACCCTATCAAGCACAGCTTGTTTCAATTGCATGTTTAACTTTGCATCAGGTTGGATCTTATCAAGCCACCTTGTGCTTTGCTTGCTTTTCTTCTTTATCCACTAACCATTCCTAGCATCATTGCCTTGTGAGGACTATGGAGAGGATGTTTAAAAGCTTTGTTATAAAAGATAAATAATTCTATATAGAATAGAATATAAAGATGTAATACTATTGGGTGATTTCAGGATGATGTAAATGGTATAATATAAATTTATCTTAAAGTTAGAATATTTTACATAAAAAGGATATAATAATAGCTATAGTCAAATGAATGTTTAATAACCATAACAATTGCATACATATATATTAGAATGGTGATATGAGTCTTTATATAAATTGCAAGTGAAGATTATTGTGAGAAAGCACAAAAGTTTTGCAACCAATCAACACACAGTAAGTATTTGGAGAAGGATTTTTATTTTGTGTGTGTTTATGTCTGTTTGTTTTATGTTTGTCTAAAAATAAAAACCTTTTTATTAAAAAAAAGAAAAGAAAAAAATAATGGCTGCTTTCTTGCTCTTCTGATTTATATTGTCGGTAGGGTTTTAAAATACAGTATATGTCTTATTATTCTTTCTGTATCTTTTCGGAACAAACCCAGCCTTATTGAGTTGAGTTAAAAGGCCTTTTCCCCTGCTTTGCAAATAATGTATCATAGCCTCCATGTAATAAATAAATGCATACCTCTTCAGGTAGAGCCATTCAGCTCTTACATATTGGAGGGAAACAAAGGAAGCTCTTACTGAAGGGACATAATAATAGAATAGGTAGAATTAGTGGTACATAATGGGAGACTCAGTAGAATTGGTTTGACTTGCTGTTTTGCTTCTGTAAGAATTGCTTTGCTAAGAATTGAAATTGCCTCTGCCATTTGCTTCTTATCTTGTTTTTGTGTACAACTCAGAGCCTGGTGCGGGTTAAGTCATACTTGGCAGGGTTGTTGTTGTTAGTTGTGAAGTCGTGTCCAACCCATCGTGACCCCATGGACAACATTCCTCCAGGCCTTCCTGTCCTCTACCATCCTCTGGAGTCCATTTAAGCTTACGCCAACTGCTTTGGTGACTCCATCCAGCCACCTCATTCTCTGTCGTCCTCTTCTTTTGCCCTCAATCGTTCCCAGCATTAGGTTCTTCTCCATTGAGTCCTTTCTTCTCATTAGGTGGCCAAAGTATTTGAGTTTCATCTTCAGGATCTGGCCTTCTAAAAAGCAGTCAGGGTTGATCTCCTGTAGGACTGACCGGTTTCATCGTCTTGCAGTCCAAGAGACTCGCAGGAGTCTTCTCCAGCGCCATAGTTCAAAGGCACTCATTCTTTGGCACTCAGCCTTCCTTATGGTCCAACTTTCACAGCCATACATTGCAACTGGAAAACCATATCCTTGACTATACGCACTTTTGTTGGCAAGGTGATGTCTCTGCTTTTTGGTATGCTGTCTAGATCAGCCATAGCTTTCCTCCCCAGGAGCAAGCATCTTTTAATTTCTTGGCTGCAGTCCCCATCTGCGGTGATCTTGGGGCCCAGATGACAGGGTTACATCGGGCAAATACCTGTGTTGTTAATCACCCATTCAATGCAGGGCTACAAGGAAGGCATGGGCCAGGGGGCCAGAATTGGGTACTAAGCTGATGTCTCTGAAGCTATAAAAGGACGCCATACCTTCCCCAAGATATGGCCTTGCTTACATGCACCTTATCTGTATGTTCTGGTTGCCACGATGTAGAAAAGATGTGGAGACTCTGGAAAGAGTGCAGAGAAGAGCAACAAAGATTTATTAGGGGACTGGAGACTAAAACATATAAAGAAAGATTGCAGGAACTGGGTATGTCTAGTTTAAGAGAAAGAAGGACTAGGGGAGACATGATAGCAGTGTTCCAATATCTCAGGGGTTGCCACAAAGAAGAGGGAGTCAAGCTATTTTCCAAGTCACCTGAGGGTAGAACAAGAAGCAATGGGTGGAAACTAATCAAGGAGAGACACAACTTAGAACTGAGGAGAAATTTCCTGACAGTTAGAACAATTAATCAGTGGAACAAGTCTTTAAGAAGATTTTGGTAGCCATCTGTCTGAAATGGTATAGGGTTTCCTGCCTAGGCAGGGGGTTGGACTAGAAGACTTCCAAGGTCCCTTCAAACTCTGCTATTGTATTGTATTGTATTGTATTGGAATTGCTTTGATCAAAATAAATGCTGATTCTTTCTTAAGCCTCTGCTTAAGTTCTTCTTTTGGCTCATTATTGACTTAAGCATATCACCGAACCTTACATTACCATGTAGAAAGAAGTATTTGACATTATTGAATCTTATTCATTACTAAAGTTAATGGTTTGTTGGAAGGAAAATTCATCTGGTTCAGTTCCAAGCTGGGAGAAAGTTAATGGTTTGTTGGAAGGAAAATTCATCTGGTTCAGTTCCAAGCTGGAAGCAACATGGAGGCTGATTGGAAAGAAAGACACTGTTTATTGGTGAACAGAACCACCAGGGTTTGTAGTTCTGGGGCAGCTGACCAAATGGCTGAATAGGTGGGTGGATCTTTATAGTTTCTGTAACTTTGAAGTTTTGGATTTGTACAATATGGGTGTTGTGTTTCTAAAAGGGTGTCAGGCAGTTCCTATTGTGGCTTTCGTCCTGTGTTGGATCTTGGGTGAGGGGCTGCTTGTTCTAATCCTATCACTGTGCTTTTGTTAGCTGTCAAACATTGCTGCAAGGGGTTTCGAAATATCCTGTTTTGGATGGATTTCTGCCTGTAGTATTTGCTTTGCTTATGAATGGAACCATCTAGATGGCTTCTTCTTTCTGTTTATCTCTTTAAGTGCCAGCATCTGGTGTGAGCTATTAAGAAATACCGGGATCTGTTTTCTGCCTCTAAGAACATGTTTTAATCAAAAGTCTTGTAGTGTACAGCAGAGAAATATAGAGGAAGGAACAAGACCATTAAGGAAGGTGTCAGATTATTACAGAAAAATATTATTTAGTCCAGGAGAGAAGTGAATGAGAAACAAACTTAGAATGTTGTTAGTTGCAAAGTTTTATCCGACCCATCGCGACCTCATGGACAACGTTCCTCCAGGCCTTCCTGTCCTCTACATCCCTCGGAGTCTATTTAAGCTCATGCTGAGTGCTTCAGTGATTCCATCCAGAGTTTTCTCCAGCACCAGAGTTCAAATCCTCCATTCTTTGGTGCTCAGCCTTCCTTAGAGTCCAACTTTCACAGCCATCCATTGCAACTGAGAAAACCATAGCCCTGACTATACGCACTATTGTTGGCAGGGTACTCAGAATAACCCTGCCTTAAAAATCGTAGGTGTTAAAGTTGAACTAGAGAATTTCTTCAACTAGCTTTCAACATTCTGTTTCATTAATGGAATGAGTGTTTTATTTACTACTAGTAAAAATAGTTCAAGAAATTCAGGTGGTTCTTGTTTCCCAAACTTCCCACGATTTGACACCAACACATTCATGCTGTTCTTTTGAATATGATCTCCTGAAGTCATTTAGTTGTTTTCCTGTGTTAACTTTCAAATACAGTCTTTCTTCTTATTAAATGGTTAATTATTAGTTGGAAATATTTTTAGCTGATCCATGACCTCCATTGTCAAATTAATTCCTGAAGAGATGGCAGCTGCTTCAGCCAATTTTTGATCTTCTGTCTGTTCTGATTCCTTTTATCACCTGCCTTCTCGCTGCCAATAACTCAAACATTCTGTTGGCATTATCTGATGAGCATGGAAAAATATTAACAACATCCACAAAGACTTCTAGGCAAAATGGAATACCCAGCCTATATCTTTCTTGATATTTCTTTCGTGAAAAAGTAAATGCCAACAACCTCAGAGCTCTCATTTTTTTCTAACTATGTCCAGATGTGAGATTTTTTTAGCCTCACAACCATAGGGTTTAGGTCTGGATTTGGTTATTCTAGAACACAAAATTAATTCTTCATCAATTCTCTTCTAGACTTGCTTTTATCTTATTGCATCTTGTGTTTCAAGTTCAACCGATTAACAGATTGCTTGAGACATCTCTTGTAGTGATATGTGATACAAATTGATCAGGCCCTTCCCAAACCAAGATTCCACCTTCACAATTGACAGTTGATGTTATAAATATGGCATTAGATTTCTGTGAAACATTATAATACTGCCCACACATACAGTACCAAGATTTCTACTTCTGACTTAGGTCTCCACTGAACAAACTTTGAAAAAGTTTGAAAAATCAGGTTTTTACTTATTATTTTTTCTGAATGTGCAATCATAAATACTGATTTTAGCCAAGACTAGAAAGACCTATAGATTCCTGGATGGTTCTTTAGTTGGTGTGTTAGTGATTCCTGGATATTTTCATGCTGCAATCTTGGAGTCTTCGCTATGATTCTAAATATTTTCTATTTCAAAACTTAATAATATTTATTTGATTATTTGTTGGCTTGCTTTTTTACCACTATGGTCAAGATACTCTCAACAAGTTATAATCTCCATGATGAACTCTGAACAATATAAATACATTTGCATAATTATGGTTGAAGTATGGATAAAATAATGATGATGAAGAAGAAGAAGATGATGATGAATTAAACTTGTATATTGCCCAACTCTCAATGACTCTAGGCGGGAAACAGTAATCAAAGAAATTACAATAAAATCAATAAGAGATAAAAGATTACAAGTAGGACAGACCAAAAGGAAGTACTCCCACCAGAGGTGATATTCAGCAGGTTCTGACCAGTTCTGGAGAACTGGTAGCTGAAATTTTGAATTGTTCGGAGAACCGGTAAATACTACCTCTGTGGGCCCCGACCCCACCTATTCTCTGCCTCCCGAGTCCCAGCTGATCAGGAGGAAGTGGGGATTTTGCAGTAACCTTCCCCTGGAGTGGGGAGGAAATGGAGATTTTACAGTATCCTTTCTCTGCCACGCCCACGGAGCCACGCCTACCAAGCCACATCACACCTACCAACCCACGCCAACAGAATCCCACCACTTTTCCTTACCAAAGACCTGGGTGAACAGTCAGGTCATCACCCCTCTTCTGAACAAGATGGGTTCTGATGCGAGATGTAGTTTAATGGAAGGAACCCAGAATGTATCAGCCCCACAAGATTAAAATGGTCAAACTTATACTAAGGGAGGCAGGCAGTCCCTCAAGTAACCAGGCCCTGTGCCATGTAGGATTTCATAGGTAACACTCAGCACCTTGAATCACACTTGGAAGCAAACTGACAATTAGTACAGCTCACAAAGCAGAGAGATTATAGCATCCTGAGGGCATGCCTATCACTGCCTATGCCACTATATTCGAGTTCAATTGTAGCTTCCAGAAAGTCTTCGATGGCAGCTCCAAGAAGAAAACATTGCAGTAGTCAAGCCATGAGTTGACTGAGGCATAGTAGCTGTCTGGAGTTTATAAAGGAATCCATAAAAAAGCAATAAAAAATAAAAGGTGATATCTTTAGTAATTTATTTTCACTGGGACATGACATGACCAGTATAAATGGAATCAAAAGTTTGAGTTTCATATAGGGCAGAACTGGCCCAATCGACATCAATAGTTTAATGAAACCCATTACCCATGACTAACCATAGTTCTCTCTTTAACTGAACAGATTAAACTACAGAGATTAAATAGTGGCAATCACATATTGAATGACATGTTTTATAAATAAATGAAACAAGTATTCTGTTTTGGTTTAACTTGTTCATTTACATTTTCATTTTTATAATAGAACATGGAGCTCTTTTAGTATTTAGCAGCAAAAAAATGCAAACATTCAGCAAATCTGAAAAATTATGAATATTTTTTAGTATATCTACAAAATATAGGGCATCATCTCCACGCAGCAATATTTTGTTTCTAATTAATTGACTAAAACACTTTTAGATTTGTTATTGAATAGTATAACAAATATATTATCTGTAAGATTAGTTAAAAAGAGGGATGAAAGAAAACATCCTTGAGAAACACTACAGCATGCATTTAATTTTAAAAATGTATGATCTTGTGATGATTAATTTAAACCGAAAAGCTCTTTTCCCAGTATTATTGCCTAATAAGATTGAATAAACATTCTGCTTTGGACTCATTACTTTTATTAATTAGAAAAATTAATAAAACAAAATCTGTATTATATGGATAAATAAGAGAGCAAGAAGTAGATAAAAGAATATAATGCATAATAGTCATGCATTTATAAAAGGAAAGAAAAAATAAACATTACATTTCCCCTCAATTAAACCCACATTTACACATTTAAAAGGTTTTAAAATGGCAGGATTTAATTGTGTCTGGCTGAGTAGAGTTGAAAGGAAATCAATTATAACAATAATTACACTGAGAAAAACAAATCATTTTATGTCAGTTTCTTATACATAAATGAGCAAATGACATAATGTCATATAAAATATGGTAACCCTAATCTTATGCTTAATTTTAAAAATTTGGATAGGGTACTGCAATAATACATACATATAATTATTTCATAATTATATTCAAGAATCAATGAATAGTAATGTCCCTTTACTCTTTAAACTTACAGTTCACTATTTAAAATCAGATCACCATTATGCATATTTATATTTATTATATTTCTATAATAAAATTTCATTTACTGGCATTTTATACCAGAGAGATTGTGTAAATGTAAGCAATTCCTATGAGAGCCGGTTTTGTCTAGTGTAGAGGTTGTACAGCCTTGGCAATTTTAATACCTGTGGACTTTAACTCCCAGAATTCCATACCCAGCTGGCTAGAGAAGTCTGGGAATTGAAGTCCACAAGTATTAAAGTTGGATAACCTTGGCCTAGTGGTTAGAGCACCAGGCTAGAAACCAGAAAACTGTGAGTTCTTTTTCTGACTTAAACGTTAAATCAAATTGGCCAGTCATAGTCCCTCAGCCCAATTCACCTCATAGGGTTGTTTTTTGTGGAGAAAATAGAAGGAGGAAGGAGAGTTAAGTATGTTCACAACAGAGATGGTATTCAGCAGGTTCTGACCAATTCTGGAGAACTGGTAGCGGAAGTTCGGAGAACTGGTAAATACCACCTCTGACTGACCCCACCCCCATCTATTCTTTCCCTCCTGAGTCCCAGCTGATCAGGAGGAAATGGGGATTTTGCAGTACCCATCCCCTGGAGTGGGGTGGGAATGGATATTTTACGATATCCTTCCCTTGCCATGCCCACCAAGCTACGCCACACCCACCAAACCATGCCCACAGAGCAAGTAGTAAAAAAAAAAAAAAGAATCCCACAATTGGTTCACAACCTTGAGTTATTTATAAAAATAATAAGGGTGGGGTAAAAAATAAATGAATGAATGAATGAATGAATGAATGAATGAATGAATGAATGAATGAATGAATGAATGAATGAATAACTCTGGCTCTGAATCGGCAAATAAAAAGGTAATTGCAAGCCATCATGGTAACACTGGGAGGACAGTAAAATCAAGATGATGAGAGTGTTATATCTTTTTGTACATTTCACAGGTTCTATTCATTTAGTTCCCTGAGAGCTGCAGTGACAAATTCTCACAATATGGAATGACGTGCTTCCCAAATAAAGCCACAATAATAAGGGAATACATTTTGCTAGAGTGAAGGCTCTTCTTTAATAGGGATAACTAGAGTCAAACCTCAGAGCATTGAATTTGGTTTTAAGCAATATTTAAATATAGCAATCCAAATCCTTGCTGCTATCTTTAAACGTCCAGCCTCAAACTACAAAATGTGGCTGAGAATAGAGATAGGACTTAAAGTTTGTCCTGAGGACTCTTGATTAAGTCCAAACAGTATTAAATTGGGACACAATCTAAATTCAACTCCATAAATTGGTTCTATATGGGTTGTTACAGGATGTTGTTGTGATGGAATCTGCAATCTGCATCTGAAGAAGTAGGGGGAAGGAGGGGGAATGAAATATTAAATACTGGATGAAAAATTAAAAAGCTACAGGAATTTCTCAACAGAAAAAAGGAAAAAGATATTGGGTATTGATATGAAATATTTACCCATTTCATGTTTAGAATAGTTTGGGCTTCAAATCTGATTTTTCTTTCTTTTTCCCCAGGGAAACGTCTGTGAAATATTGTTGGGTTTTGTTAGAATGTTATTTTTGAGAGATTGCCCATGATAAAAGTTGAAAGCTAGAAATGATTGTATTTATAAAATGTATATTAGTCTTCTCTATGATCATGTTCTCTTGAAATATTTTAACTATTTTATCTGAAGGTGACAAAGTTAAATGGAGTTATCCTCTCCTAATTCAGATCTATCTATATACCACTAAAACTCTCAGTGCTTGTCCAATTGTAACCTTCAAAATTATAACTTTTGGACAAAGCAGTGCATAATAGGGCAATTTTTTTTTGAATCTGTTGGAATTCATTGTTGGAATGTATTTCTATGCAATACCTACAGTAATATTCAGCCATTAATGGCAGTATTTACAAGTTTGGATCTATGGTATATGCTCTATGTTCTTTTGTTCTGAGTATAATTTTCTGTTTGCTGTTACAATCATATAATTGAGTAGTAAAGCACGTGGTGACTGTACTCTTGCTCTGTATGGTACTTTATCTAAACAGAATTTCTCACAAGTTATGGGCCCAGAGACTGCATCCAAGCGTGGAGCAGCAGCATAAACAGCCCAGTCATAGCCAGCTAGAGCAGGCGTTTCAAACTCAAGGCCCGTGAGCCGGATCCAGCCCATGGGGTGTTTAGATCTGGTCAGTGGTGGGATTCAAATAATTTAGCAAATGGTTCTAATGATTTCTTCCAACAACCAATTCAACCAATGCTCAGAAAGTTAACAACCAGTTCTCCTGAAATAGTGTGAACTGACTGAATCTGGCACAGTGGGCCAATAGCAAAGGACCAGCCCACAGTGGCTCTACCAGTGAAAACAAAGCTGGAAGCTGGTTGAAGGAGGCTGTTTCAGCAAAAAACGGAGCTCATGAGGGCCACATGAGTCCCCATGAGCTCCGATTTCACTGGCAGAGGGTTGCAGGAGGCCATCACCGAAAATGGAGCTTGGGATCCTGTTTTCCCTGGCAAACCACTTGGGCCACCACAGGTGCTCCTGATATAAGTGACATCGAGCTGGCTACTCCCACCCTGGCCTCCCCAAGATCAAACACAACCCTGATGCGGCCCTCAATGTAATCAAGTTTGATACCCTGAGCAACAGGAAACAAGAGCAAGATACAACAACAGAAAGAGGACTGCAACAGAAGAAAAGAAAATGGACCCTGACACAGCCGCAACAAAGATTTCAATTGCAAATCTGACAAACCAGAACTACCAGCCTTGGAAATTCAAGATGAAAAGGCTGCTAATAAGAGAAGTACATTGAACTGTATAAATTAAACTAAGCCAGAACAACCTTCAGATGAGTGGACAAAGACCAGAAATCTCAGAGAACAATCTCTCTTAGTATAGAACAGGGGTATCAAACTCGGGGCCCTTGGGCTGGATCTGGCCTGTGATGTGGTCCGATCCAGCCCGTGGGGCTATTGTGGAAAATGTAAGGGGCATCACTTCGGCTTGGTCTACCCAAAGCGAAGAGGAAACCTCAGGCCCGCATCGCTTTATCCCAGTCTACCCAATGCGAAGGAAACATGCCAGCAGTTTGGGGAGTGGCGTCAAGATGGCCACGCCCACTCACTTAACTACACCCAGTAAGTGGCGTCAAGCTGGCCACACTCATCCAGTCAGCCACACATATACCCTGAGGTCAACCACAGCCTTGATGTGGCCCTCAATGAAATTTAGTTTGACACCCTTGGTATAGAAAATGATCGAATCATACATACTGTATATGTAAATATGAACGTGCTGAAGAAACGTGGGAAGGATTACAAAAGGTGCATGAAAGAGCTAATAGCTGTGATAAACTATATTTGATTAGAAAGTTACACCAAACCAAACTGACAAAAAGCCAGCATATGCATAATTACATAAGGCACACATTGGAAATGGTTGAATACCTGAGAAGTATATATAGGAGAAGAAATAAAAGATTTTCATGTCATAGCACTATTACTTAATGGTTTACCAGAAAGTTACTTAGTGGTTTACCCTTGTCCAGTGGTGGGATTCATTTTTTTTACTACCAGTTCTGTGGGCGTGGCTTGGTGGGCGTGGCAGGGGAAGGATACTCCCTCCCCACTCCAGGGGAAGGTTACTGTAAAATCTCTATTCCCACTCCAGAGGAAGGTTACTGCAAAATCCCCATTTCCTCCCAATCAGCTGGGACTCGGGAGGCAGAGAATAGATGGGGACGGGGCCAGTCAGAGGTGGTATTTACCGGTTCTCCGAACTATTCAAAATTTCCGCTACCGGTTCTCCAGAACTGGTCAGAACCTGCTGAACACCACTTCTGCCCTTGTCACTGTCCTTGATGCACCTCCAAATGATGAGCTGACTTTGGAATTTGTTAAGGGCAAGCTTGTAAATAAATATAAGTGTAAAAGAGAAAGCATTAATAGTGACAGTGCCTCTGTAGCAGAGTCTGCTTTAAAGAGGGAAAATAGGAATAAAAACAGTTACACAAAGCCAAAAACATGTGAATGCTTAGCCCACCAGAAAAAGAGCAATTTAAAAGATGATTGTAGAATCTGGAAAGCTAGAATGGAAAAATAAAACTAAATTACAAAAAGCCATAGGTTTGACGGAAGAAACTGACTTCAGATAATGAGCATTCTTTTCAATCCAAAAATTGTACCTCATCTTTGCAAGCATGCTGTGTTGATTCAGGAGCTACAAGTCACATGACAAATTTCTTTTTTCATCAGAGTAAAACAGAAAAAAATCACCACAGCTAATGGGCAAATAATAAAATCAGAAGGAATAGGATATGACTTTCTTTACTGTCCTGTTTTATAGAGTGTAACCAGAAAGAGAATTGTGAAAATGTCCTGTATGTCTCTGCTCCTGAAACTAATCTTTTGTCAGTGAAGAAGGTCACAAAACAAGGCAATGCACTTGGTGATTTAACCTGATAGGATATGTGGATGGGGCAGGTGATTTAAATCCACAAGCGGTTTCTTGTTCAAATTAGTACTATAATTTGGTCCAGCAAGAAGCAGATCTCAATAGCTTTGTCTTCCACAGAGGCAGAATATATTGCTACTGCCTATGACAGTCAACAAGCTGTGTGGTTACGTCAATTGCTTGAAGATCTTGGAGAGCCAATGTCCCAGTTTACAGTCTTATATATGAAGACAATGTATCAAGCTTGCTTCCAATGAGAAGATCAATGCAAGAACAAAGCATATTGATGTCAGACATCATTATATTCATCATCCAGTTGAATAAAATGTAATTGTGGTTATGCATTGTGAAACTAATAACACGATGCAGATGCTTTGACAAAACGGCTTGTAAGAAACAGATGTATAGAACTGAGATCTGAAATGGGACTAATATAAAGAGTAGTTGTTGAGTGACGATGTTGGAGTTCATTGTTGGAATGTATTTCAATGCAACAACTACAATAGTATTCAGTCAATAGATGGCAGTATTTAAAATGTTTGAATCTATGGTGTATGTACTCTATGTTCTTTTGTTCTGAGTAGTTTCCTGTTTGCTGTTATAGTTATATAGTTGATCAGTAAAGCGCATGGTGACTGTACTCTCTGCTCAGTGTGATGCTTTATATTAACAGAATTTCTAATAGAATCTATGAACTTCAAATATGCCAATTTAAAACAAAACAAAATCTGGGACCCAATATTCCAATGAGATTGAAACAATGAGTGGTACAAGAAAAGATGGGAAGGGTTTAGCCCTGCCTCTTTTCTTATCTCCTCTGGTCCCTGTCGCCAATTGTCTGGGCCAAGTCCTGACAGGTGAGTAGTAACTGGCTGCTTTGGAACTGAGGCTGAGATTTGAAAACTTTTTAATGGGGCTGGGCAGCAAGGGAAGGATGAGTGGATAATTTGGAAGCTTGCTGGAGAAGTAGAGTTGGCTGAGAGGTGCTAGCAGTTGATCTTCTTCCTCCTTTTGACCCGACAAATCGCACACGACAAAAACGTGCCGACAAAACCGCATCGCTAAAACCGTGATGTCATCAATGAGGCGACAACAGCACGGAGACAGAAGGGTGCTTTACAACAGTGCATCGACAGAAAGCCGATTTAACTTAAGGTAAGGGTTAGGTTTAGTGTTAGGTTTAGTGTTAGGTTTAGTGTTAGGTTTAGTGTTAGGTTTAGGTTTAGGTTTAGGGTTAGGTTTAGGGTTAGGTTTAGGGTTAGGTTTAGGGTTAGGTTTAGGGTTAGGTTTAGGGTTAGGTTTAGGGTTAGGGTTAGGTTTAGTTTTACAGTGCGCTTCTGTTGCCGCGCTGTTGTCGGCGCGATTCAGCGCTCATTCGTCGGAGCGCTTTAGAACTCGCGGTTTTGTCACCGCGGTTTAGTCGGGCGTGGTTTTGTTGGTGAACCCTACCTCCTTGAAGGGACGGGACCTTGGGGACACACCAGGATGGAAAATAGGGATGCAGCTTTCCTTGTAGGCAGCAGCTCCTTTTGTTTTTCTCTTTAGGTAATGAAATATCTCTGAAACAATGACTCAATGGATCACAGCCTTTCTGGCTAACTACTAAATTGCTGGTAACCTGCTGTGCTGACATTGGTCTCAGCAATTCTTTTAACTGAAATTACCTTTTTTGAGATGGCAACCTTATTAGAGTATAAACAAACAGCATGCTATCCAGGCTACTTTGCAGTAGTGAGTTTGATTCAATATTTGAAGTTCAGAATACTCATATTCATTTGATTCAGTAAAAGTTATTTTTAAGAGGCAGGGCCTAACTTTTTATAGTTAAGTATTTTTATTGGAATTTTATAGGAACATTGCAGATCTGTGGAAATTTTATAGGTACTTTTAGATGAGAGTGGCTGGACAAATCATTTTAGAGCAGTCCTATTGAAATCAACATCACTCAATTTCTACTTTAACTATAATTAAGGATCCAATTTAATGTCCTCAGTTATTTGTATGTACTATATAAATAACTGAGGACATTAGTTATTTGTGTGTACTATACCAGGGGTGTCAAACCTGTGTAGTCACGGCATTGTCACAGCGTTGTCACGTGATGTATTGCAACTTCCCCCCCCCCTTCACTAAACTGCCATGGGCGTGGCCAGGGCGTGAGCATCAGGCCCATGGGCTGCATGTTTGACATCCCTGTATATATTATTTTTGTGGTCACTTGAATGCACATTTGCTTTACAAAAAATTCTAAGGACAGCTCCATATGGAGTTAACAATCTCAAATTTATTATTTATACCACTTATAGGTTGCTTACTTTTCAACACCTCTACATTGGTTTAACAGTGAAACTTACAAACATTCCTCTCACAACCCCAATGTTGCTTTTACTCTTCACCTGAGAGAAAAGCCGTTTTTAGTATTAAACCCGTATCAAGATGATGCCAAGAATACATTCTACATTGGGGCTTTCTTTTTTTTTTTCTCCTCCAGAATCAAAGTAGTGGGTTAAATACACTTGTTCAGATATAAACGAGTATATTTTGATTCCTTGCGTTACGTCTGTCTTAATGTTTGGCTTCATTTCTTTAAGTTCTGTTTCAGAGTGGCACAGTTTGGATAAGCCTTATGTTGAAGACTGTGGAGAAATTGACTTTGGAAAGCGGGCTTTAAAGAAAATAAGAGAGAGATGTACATATGCAATCTTAGAAACAATTTCAGACTCAGCAGGTTGTACTGTAAAGAGTGAAGCCATTTAACAGGACAAGACAAAGAACAAGTAGTGGGATAGAAGCAGTGGTGGGTTCCGGATCCGGTTGCAGCCGGTACGGTGCACGGGGCCGGGCATCCACTACACGAACGTGCACACATGCGCGCACATGCACGCAGCACACACATGCGTAGTTAGCGCCCATGATGCTCCGCGATGCCACCGCAACACTCAAGCTGTTCGGCGGAGCGTTGTACAGGCACCATATGCTCCGTGTGCATGCGCGGAAGCCCTGAACAGCTCAAATACAGGTAAGGAGCATGGGCAGGTGGGTGGGCCCTGTGGAGCACCATACCAGAACGGAATCTGGTGCTCCCAACAGGCAAGAGCCGAGGTGGCGCAGTGGTTAGGGTGCAGTACTGCAGGCCACTTCAGCTGACTGCTATCTGCAGTTCGGCGGTTCTAATCTCACCGGCTCAAGGTTGACTCAGCCTTCCATCCTTCCAAGGTGGGTGAAATGAGGACCCGGATTGTTGTTGGGGGCAATATGCTGACTCTGTAAACCGCTTAGAGAGGGCCGAAAGCCCTATGAAGCGGTATATAAGCCTAACCGCTATTGCTATTGCATTGGTACGTCCGTACCGGGGCATACCGGTCATATCTCACCACTGGATAAGAGGCTTAAACAGATGATATCTAAGTGAGATATCACCAGAATCCATCATAATTCTAGTCAAGCCAAATGATCAAATTAATTGAGATGGGGGAGGGGCAGTGGTGGATTAAAAAAATTATTACTGGTTCTGTGGGTGTGGCGTGGTGGGCATGGCTTGGTGGGCGTGGCAGGGGAAGGTTACTGCAAAATCCCCATTTCCTTCCAATCAGCTGAGACTCGGGAGGCAGAGAATAGATTGGGGTGGGGCCAATCAGAGGTGGTATTTACCGGTTCTCCGAACTACTCAAAATTTCTGCTACCAGTTCTCCAGAATTGGTCAGAACCTTCTGAATACCACCTCTGTTGTGAATATACTTAACTCTCCTTCCTTCTATTTTCTTCACAAAAACCAACCATGTAAGGTCAATTGAGCTGAGAGACTGTGATTGGCCTAAAGTCACCAATTTGATTTAACATTTAAGTCAAAAGTAGAACTCACAGTTTTCTGGTTTCTAGCCTGGTGCTCTAACCACTAGGCCAGAACTGGTCAGAACCTGCTGAATACTACCTCTGGGGAGGGAGAAATTAATTTGAATTAAATTAAGTAGTTAATTTGGAGATAGGAAAGAAGACATATTTTTCTAAAGACGGAACCTCCACATCTTGATGAAAACCTCTACATAGGGAACATCTTACACATATTTCTGTTTGTGCTTGGAAATTGTATTTAGAAATATAAGAAACCTAATATTCTGCTTCAGGAAAAAAATAAGACTGGATAATGCTGAGTTTGCATTGTGCTGTATTTTCCTAGTAATTTGGGAAAATGTTTGCTCCTGCTGTAAAAGGATAGAAGGTACAGAATACCACTTCCATTGAAAAGAAATCAAAAGTCAGTAAAGAAGCATTTTCAGAAATAATTCTCCTTGTATGCAGTGTGTCATTTTCAGTTTCTCCCTGCATTGTTACTCAAAGCTATTTACTACTTTTATCTCAGTGGTGTTACAAAGCTAGTAATTTACTTTGACTTGACTGCACTTCAGATTAGTCTTTCAGTTGGTCTTAATACCCTGATAATGTGCCATATTTCCAACCAAGTGTATACATTTTTTTAAAGAATGTTTGAAATTCCATTTAATAATAGGTTTTCAATTTGTTTAAATGGGAGGTTGGAGATTTTCAACAGAAATAAATACTTAATAATTATTTATTAGCTGCTACTGAATCAGGCTCTGTTGGTGACTGATGAATGAAAATCCACCCTCCTCCTTATCTTTAGCAGTTGGTCATATCTCTTCCCAGGATATTCCAGTAATCTCTTTGATCTTGTCAATTGCCTTGTGCAGATGGCTTCTATTTCTCTTTATCTTGACAAATATATTCATTTTTTCAAGTCCATCATCCCTTCACAACAGGTGTCCAAAATATCTGAGATTTGCCTTGCATAATTCAAAAGCATTTATTATCTTTCCTACTGTGTCCAGCTTTTGCAGCAAGAAAACGCACAAAAAGCACAGCACTGGAGTTTTTTGTGTGCGTATGTGCGGGGGTGGTGGTATCCTTGGATATATCTTTGTTAAGATCTGATTGAAATTTGTCCCCATTAGGGTTGATCTCTACTACTTCTCTAGTGCTTTGACCAATTTGATTGATAGTTCAGGAAAGCAAAGTATGCTTCGTCTTCTTCACTTCTTCACCAATATAATGAAACCGGTAAAAGCATATTCTTAGATGCCGCCATGTTTCAACAAACATGCATTTTTTGCAATAAACCACATATTACCTGCTAGGGTTTTACCAGTATTTATATATCTTAAAATTTTTCCATCTCTTGGCCCATCTTTAGAAAATGTTTCACCAAAATACACAAATTCATTTCCTTGCTTAATTTTTTCAGTATTTACATACACATATTAGAGGTGGGTTCCTACCAATTTGGCCCGATTTGGACGAACTGGTAGTGGTATGTCGGCCTGTGTCGCAGAACCAGCAGGACCCAGGCTGGCCACACCCTTGAACCGGTTCCCTGATCACTGCCGTTGCCTCAACCATCTTTTTTTTTATTTTTGCATATGCACAGAACAATTTCCATTGAACTGCGCATGTGCATGCAGCGCGCGCACAAGCAAACCAGCAGTAACACCAGCTAGAACCCACCCCTGACCCATATATTATATACATATATTACATACCAGTGTATTAGCAGCCATGGTGGTGCAGTGGTTAGAGTTCAGTACTACAAGCTACTTCTGCTGACTGCCAACTGCCTGCAATTTGGCAGTTCAAATCTCACCAGGCTCAAGGTTGACTCAGCCTTCCATCCTTCTGAAGTTGGTAAAATGAGGATCCAGACTGATGGAAGCAATAAGTTGACTCTGTAAACCGCTTAGAGAGAGCTTGGAAAGAACTGTGAAGCGGTATATAATTCTAAGTGCTATTGCTATATCTTGCAAAACTCCCATTTTCCCAGTCAAATTCAGAAAACATACTTGAAGCCCATCCTTTATCACTCTATCTTTGAAAATCATTTTGGTTCTCATCCCACAACAAATTAACTTGCGACCCCATTTCTGCCATCACCACATGCATTCCTGATATATTTATCAATAAATACACTAAACCCAGGAATCCACTTGTGGATGCTCCATCACCAGACGCTTTCAAGAAGAGACTGGCCAGCCACTTGTCTGGAATGGTATAAGGTCTCCTGGTTGAGCAGCGGGTTGGACTAGAAGATCTCCAAGGTCTCTTCCAACTCTGTTATTCTATTAAATAACCAAGAGACATCACAAATCCTTACCTCGAGGCTGAAGCATCCCTTTTATTCTTTTGTATGATTCATTTTCATCATTTATCGCACTCAGTAACCCACTTCAACTCCGTATTCATGCAAAATGTTTCAAAACCTGCTAAGTAATATTATCTGTTCCACATTCACAACTTTTTATCACCAGTATATTCTTCTTGAATTCTCTGAATTTTTCCGTTTCATTTTCAGTTGCATAACATTCCTTCCCCCCCAATATTATGACAGAATCTAGATGAATGGCACAGCTATAGGATCACCATGACTATTGCTCTGGGGTGGGGTTCCTGAACCGGTTAGTACCGTTTCGCTGTGCGCGTGCTTTGCATGTGCCCTGGCCACATATTGCTTGCACATGTGCATTTGGCTAAAAAGTGCTCTGCATTTGCGCAGAACCATGCCAGCAACGGCAGAAGACACTGGAAAACCAGTTTGGGGGCGTGTCAGGCCTGGGTCTCTGCCGGTTCTGAATTCTACTGGTTCAGCCAAACTGGGTTGGACTGGCAGCAACCCACCTCTGCTATTGCTACAATGCGAATTGCTTACAGATGAACTCAACATAAATTAGTATAAGTATAATCTTTATTGTCATTGTACAAAATAAATACAACGAGATTGGTTTTAACCTCACTGGTGCAAAATTATGGCAGAAACAAAAAAGAAGGAAAAAGAAAAAAAACAGCATGTGCATGGAGTGATTGTGGTTGTATTTAAAAGTCTCACAGCCCAAGGATAGAAACTATCTTTAAACCTATTTGTTCTGCTGGCTATACTTTGATTCTTCTGCCCGATGGTAGAAGTGCAAAGAGACACTGAGCAGGGTGTGAATCATCTCTGAGTATATTTCCTTACTCTGCTAAAACAGCGAGATCTGGAGATGTCATCCAATGGTGTCAGAGGGCAACCAATGGTTTCTTGTGCTGAATTGATCACTCTCTGTAGTGCTTTCCTGTCTGCAGCTGTTAAACCAGCATACCATACTGTAATGCAATATGTGAGGACACTTTCTATGGTGGACCGATAGAAAGAGGTCATCAGCCGTTGTTCCACCTGATTTTTTTCGCAGGACTCTAAGGAAATGAAGTCTCTGTTGGGCCCTTCCAATCACCAGAGACGTGTTGTTTTTCCAGCTGAGATCTTGACTAATAAGCACTCCCAATAACTTAAAAGAGGAAACCCTCTCCACACAGCCCCCCTCGATATACAGTGGGGCAGGTTCCTCTCTGTGCTTCTGGAAATCTAGCACCAGGGGTGGGTTTCAACCGGTTCGCGGCGGTCCCTGCGAACCGGTTGGTCAGCGAACCTGGAAGTAAGTAACTTCCGGGAACGGCGAAGGGCCCACCCGCGCGCCCGCGCTCCTTACCCGGTTTTGATGAGTTCTGTGCTTCCACGCATGCGCAGGACGCATACAGCGCCTGCGCGATCCTCCAGGAGCAGCTGGAGCATCGCACAGACGCTAGTATGCATGCGTGCGCCGCGCACGTGCACACGCGTGCGCGAGGACGCCGCCGGCCCTGTTCCAACCGAACTGGTTGGAACGGGGCGAGAAACCCACCCCTGTCTAGCACCATTTCCTTTGTCTTACTATTAATAAAAGTTTTAATGACAGCTGAAAAGAATCTAAGTGTATAGGTAAGATGGGTCAATAAGATGTTTCTGCTTTGGAATTACAATTT
The DNA here is from genome assembly GCF_051295495.1 of Thamnophis sirtalis. Classification (NCBI taxonomy): domain Eukaryota; kingdom Metazoa; phylum Chordata; class Lepidosauria; order Squamata; family Natricidae; genus Thamnophis; species Thamnophis sirtalis. The sequence goes on from NW_028261395.1 coordinate 36,674,221, forward strand.
AGTTTAGTTCCTGCAGCACCCAAATCAATAAGAGTCACAGTGGAAAAAGAACAAAATCTTTCCTACTTTTCTTACCAGCCCTCATAAAAAAAACCACATTGCCAGATACTCGCTAGTGTCTAAGAAAAGCCAACCCCCACTGATCAATGTCTCCGCTATTATTCAGACCATGCATAAAGTGTGTGAACTAGTAAGAAGCATAAAATCAAGCATAATATGTACCGGATAGAAAGAGAAATCCAAGAAAATAAAAAACAAATGTCGAAAGTATAGTCTCTGCCCTAATGATGATAATTCAAACTATCAAAGAGAAATGGAGTCACGGTACACAAACAGTTATCTAAATGTGCTGCAGACCACAATGGAAAAAAAACCATAGCCTTAGAAGCCAATAGAACAAATAGAAAAGGAAGATCTGAGAAGCAATCAAAGGTGAAATGGATTGAGAGAGAGTGTTCTCAAGTCAATGCCATTCCTTAGCGACCACATAGATTCTCTCCAAGAGTGATCTGCCTTCAACTTGACCTTTCAGCTCTCTCAGGGGTGCATTCATTGCTGTCATAATGGAGTTCATCCTCCTTGCTGCACAAACATCCTCCTTTTCTCCTCTTTAACTTTTGCCAACTTTATGGACTTCTCAAAGAAATGTTCACCTAATGTTCCCTCACTTCTCAAGGGTGTTCACCTAATGTTTCTTGGATACGTCTATTTGAGCCTGCCCATTTGTGCCTTGAGTGAAAATTCTGAATTGATGTAGAGTGATGGGATTAAAAAATTTTTACTACCAGTTTGTGGGCGTGGCCTGGTGGCGTGGGTGGGGAAGGATACTGCAAAATCCCCATTCCCTCCCCACTCCAGGGAAAGGATACTGTAAAATCTCCATTCTCTCCCCATTCCAGGGAAAGGATACTGTAAAATCTCCATTTTCTCCCCATTCCAGGGAAAGGATACTGCAAAATCCCCATTCCCTCCCTACTCCAGGAAAAGGATACTGCAAAATCCCCATTCAATCCCCACTCCAGGGAAAGGATACTGCAAAATCTCAATTTCCTCCCCACTCCAGGGAAAGGATACTGTAAAATCTCCATTTTCTCCCCATTCCAAGGAAAGGATAGTGTAAAATCTCCATTTTCTCCCCATTCCAAGGAAAGGATAGTGTAAAATCTCCATTCTCTCCCCATTCCAGGGAAAGGATACTGCAAAGTCCCCATTTCCTCCCCACTTCAGGGAAAGGATACTGCAAAATCTCCATTCCCACCCCATTCCAGGGAAAGGATAGTGTAAAATTTCCATTCTCTCCCCATTCCAGGGAAAGGATACTGCAAAATCCCCATTCCCTCCCCATTCCAGGGAAAGGATAGTGTAAAATCTCCATTCTCTCCCCATTCCAGGGAAAGGATACTGCAAAATCCCCATTCTCTCCCCACTCTAGGGAAAGGATACTGCAAAATCCCCATTCCCTCCCTACTCCAGGGCAATACTGTAAAATCTCCATTTTCACCCCACTCTTGGGGGAAGGATCCTGTAAAATTCCCATTCTCTCCCCACCCCCCTAACCTGCTTTCCAGCTCCATTCTGTGCAGGGCAACAAAAGACAATTCAGCCAATCAGCTGGGGCTCTGATCAGCTGGGACTTGGGAGGCAGCGAATAGATGGGGGGAGAGCAAGTCAGAGGTGGTATTTATCAGTTCTCCAAACTACTCAAAATTTCCACTACCGCTTCGCCAGAACTGGTCACAACCTACTCTGATTCATGATCTGTTTCCGTGTTTTCATTGGTCTTCCCCAACACCATCCTTCTGGCACATTTAAGGCTGTAGCTACAAAAGCCCAAAGCATGTTGCTAGGTAAAATTTCTGATGTTCTGAAGTAGGGAAGAGAAACGGAGAGGCGATATCCATTGCCGTTCCCTTCACCAGAGAGATCCCTGACCAAGAGATTCCATGCCAAATCAGCACAATCCAAAATTGCTCTTTTATTTCTTTTCCAAACATGTTGGAAATCATGTGATCTTTTGCCATGTTTTTTTACCTTCACGGAGCTGGAATGGAGTCACCTGTGTGTGACAGTCCGGCCCACCAGTTTGACACCCCTGATTTATCACAATCCTGGATACAAAGAAGAAGCATGTTTAGTTTATACTCAGTCTGTAATTGTGCATAAATCTGTGATGGGTAGCAACAGTAAGCCCAATAAATCTGGATAAATCCAAAGATTCTCATTATCTTAACACTTAGGCTTTATTAATGTGTTAGTGAATTTACCCAGATTTACACATTATAGTAAACCAAAGCTCACCTAAACACATTTTTCTTTTAGAGCATTGAGTGAATGTAACCTCAGTTTCCCATCTGGGATGTGATTAAAGGAGAATTTAAAGATTGTAATTACTAAAAGATAAAATAAGTGAAGAATTCTGGCTCTTGGAAGAGAATAATAGGCTCTGAAATTAAAAACAGATGATAGTTTGAATTCCCCCCAGACAATTCCAAATCAAGTAAAAGACAAATCATTTCATATTCAGAACCGCAGTTGCAGACCGAGCTATTATGATAAATTATAAACTAACCATGCTTCTTTGTATGGAGAATTCACCTCTCTAAAAACATCCGGCAATATAAGTTATTTTCTTTGTTTTATTTATACATATAAACAACCCACATATCTTGGATGATTAATTGCATCAAAATTTAATCTGATTCTTTGGTTGCCTGGTGATTTGCAGCAAAAGTCCATCTGTTGTTTCACAATTGTACCATGTCACACTTAAGAAATAGTTTTCAAGCAGAAAACACATCTAAATGCAAATGAGTAATGTATATAAATATAAATAGCACATAACCATCTTTCAAAGAAATATCAGTTACTAATTTATTACTGTAGTGCAAGGTGGCAAAGTTCAGTATTTACATTGGCAGTGCCCTATGAGATAGATAGATAGATAGATAGATAGATAGATAGATAGATAGATAGATAGATAGATAGATAGATGATAGGTAGGTAGGTAGGTAGGTAGGTAGGTAGGTAGGTAGGTAGGTAGGTAGGTAGGTAGGTAGAATCTTGAACTCTCCTAAAAATATGACTTCCAGGTGTAGCTGTAAAAGAAGAGACAGACATTGTGATCTCCAGAACTTAAAATATATTATCCACTTAGCTTTTGTTAGCCTCTCCTAACATCATCAGAGCGTAAAAACTATTGATCAATGATGCATAAAGGCAAATATTTCTTCAACTCTGATGATATTAGCAGAGGCTAACGAAAGCTAAGTGGATAATATATTTTAAGTTCCAGAGATCGCAATATCTGTCTCTTCATGTATGTGTCTGTGTGTGTGTGTGTGCGCGTGCGCGTGCGCGTGTGTGTGCAAGCATGCATTTATATTTATATTCAGCAGCAGCTCCGATATTGCATTCAGTACAAACATAGAGGCATCTCACAAGTTGAATGGACATCACTGCCTATTACTTTCGAAGTGAAAGCCTACATGTTAAAATGCATATATTCCAAGAAAATGGCAGAATCATTGAATAGAAGAGTCTTTTTAAACTTGGAAGCAAGGAAAAAAACGGCTCCGAGTTATCTTTTCCATATTTTAATTTTTTTTCATGAATGATGGACTGCCATCTTTATAAATAGCTCTCTGATCAATCTGCAGTCTCTTGCCAATGTTTCACAAAATGCGATCTATTTTGGAAAATCTTACCTTGCTTGCTATTATAATGGCACTTAGTCAAGCAGTCTTTTCTAAAAAGTAATGTTAGATTTCATTTTAAGTTAATACAGATGGCATAGGAGATGTTCCTTTTAACAAGGAACAGAAGCTGAGAAAAGGCATATTCTATTCACAGGTCTGCGACTAAAAAGCTGTTTGATTATTTTCATCTAATTTCCATGTATTTTGGTGTGCTGAAAACAAATAAAATATTGAAAAAACTCCTAGATGTCATGATTTGCCACAACATGCAAAATTGTCTTCAAATTTATCATTTTTTAAATTTTTGTTATTTTTTTTATATTGAACTCTCAGCCTTCCAAGTAGGAGGCAAGTGTCTTCACCTCTAGGCCACCACACTGCTATGTCCCAGTTCTTGATTATTTCAATCGAAGATTAAATAAATTGTTTATTCAAATAAGCAATGATCAAACAGTGCTTAAACTCATTTTATGAACCTCAGAGAAGTGAGGATGGGCGATGAATCAGTGGTCAAAGTGATCATTTCCCCCCATTGAGTTAGCTGAAGGACAAAAATTTTCCCCCTTGAGTTAGCTGAAGGACAAAGTTACAGTAACAAGAAGGCATAATTTGGGGCCATGTTGTACAGTAATACCTAATGTATTTTGTTTGATTTTGGTATTTTGGGAGCCCAGTTTGTCTGAGTCAACATACGATCCTTAAAACTAGGGCTACCAGCACAGAGCTAGATTTTTCTGTATTTTTTGTTTCGCCTCCACTTAGTGGCTTTCTAGATTTTTGCATCTACAGTTAGCCTGAAAATATCAGTGGCTTTCAGTGTAATGCTCGTTGGTCTAATATGACCAACAATTACCCTGTGTGATCATCAGTAGAGTCTTACCCCAGCCTCTATTCCCAGATAGTTCAGCCTCTGTTAATTATAATTCCTCCCACGAGCTGCTGCCTAATGGCCGTGTAAGAAAGGAAAGATTATAGCTAATATACTTTGGTAGGGTCAGCCCTTCTGGGTGAATCATGCAGAAAACATGACTAGCTGAACTAATTCTGTTTTGTTATATGGCTGCATTAACAGAATCTTGTAAATCTGGGAGCACAGGTAGTCCTCGACATTTGAAATTGTTAACACAGAGATTAAAGGAGGGCCCAAGAAGAGCGACATGGTGGTCTAGAAGTGGAGTTTTTAACCTCAAAATCAGGAGGCTATGAGTTCGATCCTAGGTAGAGGCAGATATTTCTCTCTCTGGGCACAAATAAGAAATATCTGCTGCAAACTCCGTGTAGGCATTAGGGAGGGCTCTGCCGTTTCAGTCAGCTGAGCTAAAAAACAAGGGAATATAGTATGGGAAAGAAAGGAGGCGGGAGGGTGGAGCCAACCAGAGGTGGTATTTGCCAGTTTGCCCGAATCGGCTGAATACCACCTGTTTTGTGTATCACACATATGTATTCATGTGCTTCTTCCAGCAATCCCCTTATCAGATTTATTTTGAATGCTTGATTTGAATGTTTTAGTTAATAGTGTTCTATAACCATAAGTGTTCCTGGTAATCTCCTATCCACGAACTAACCAGGCAGGCTCAACTTTGCTTAGCCAACAAGGTTAAAAAAATTAACTAGGTTAACTAGTTAACTACCACCTGATTAATTGGTCTCCAGTTCTGTTAAAGAGAGGTGGGGGAAGGTCTATTGTGAGACAGGAGCAAGAAGTATTAAAAAAAATAACCCAGTGTTATTTAAAATTACTGAGCTATAGCAAACATATTAGGCATAGATGACTAATTATCTAATTAGAAAGCAAGCATTCATCTCCTGCTTAATTATACATGTTTAATTTCATTTCAGCATCACCATAACCCAAACATTAACAGAGCCCGTTGCTTCTCAACTCCAGCAACCTTAAGACATGTGGACTTAAAATTCCCAGAATTCCCCAGCCAGGGAAATTTGGGGAGTTTAAGTCCACCTGTCTTAAAATTGATAAAGTTGAGGAAAAAAACTGAACAGAGCCCACTAAACAAAACAGGGCAAAAGAGACAAAAAGTCTTTTATACACTATGTTTGAAAAAGAACCCAAAATGCAATAAAATTGTAATACAGTTGGAGGACCATTTGCTGTGAAAAATAGACAATTACATTTTGGGTAGAATTGCACTTCTTTCAACTAGAGGGGGGGGGGAAATCTCATTGAGAAAGATTGAGCATTATCTTGAAGTGGAATTTTTAATGACTGATCTTCAGACTCATCTTTGAGATGAGTTTCTACCCTTAGAATTACCTGTTTTTCCATGCAGAATTTTCTTTGTAACGTCAGTTGCAGTTTTGCACATTATTTGCCAGCAAATACCAGAGACGGGCAGGTAATCATTAGTGAAGACAAGTACGGACGAGAACATGATGGAGAGCATATATTCCATAAGCCATCTTAATAGACAACATTTGCAAAGTGATCCTTCATTAGTTCATCCAATTTCAAGGAGGCAGGGCTGGTTGCAACGCAGCCCTTATTCCATACTCTTTACATTTTCATGCGTCCTCTCCATTTTAGATACAACATCTTTATTCAGTGCCTGTCTGTTTTCATGCTTTCCCATTAACATTTTTTTTCTTTACTGAGAAACAGGCAGTGTTGATTCATGAAAGCTCGCCTACGAACGTTGAGTTGACAAAATATTGCAATCTCAAAAGCATAAGTGCATTTCTTCTTTTTTTACTGGTTTCTAACATAGCAATTATTCCCCCCAACCCCTTAAAATTCTCATTTATTAAAGCAGCTGTGAGGAAGAAAGCAAAGCAAGTGTCAAGGAAAGAGCATTTAAATTACTAAAGAAATGTGTGAATTGTATTCGTAGCTGCCTGTTCCAGATGAGACTGTGTCTAAAAATTCAAAAACTAACAAGAGACAGATAAGATGGGGAGGGACAGGAAGGATGAGAGAAAATATCTTGTAGGAGCATAAAATAATAGTTGTGAGAAAAATCAAGTTTTCCCTTTAGAAAGCACTGGTTTACACATTTAATAGCAGTCAATGCATGTATTCTCATCTTTTCTATTACCTTCTATTATTGGTGTCATTACTATTATTATTATTACTCTGTTGTTTTGTATGTATACTGAGAGCAACAGAGATAAATTCCTTGTGTGTCTAATCACATTTGACCAAATTATTCTATTCTATTCTATTCTATTCTATTCTATTCTATTCTATTCTATTCTTGTCCAGTCAAGTCTACTCCACACCACACCACACCACACCACACCATCTCATCCCTTGGATTCTGTATCAGAGGACCACACTGGGTCCAAGGGAGGGGTCAAACACATCATAAGTCATGAATCCCTGCACTCCTGCAAGAGATCTAAGTCCAGCCCACTTGGAACGCCTTCTTAATTCCCACTCATTCCCCTTGACTGTTACTAGCTCAGCTTCTTGTGGAAATAAATCTCTATGCTCATTTGAACTGCCCGAATCTCCTGATTTCCCTGGCATTTGACACATACAAACTAAGCATTATATGAAATATTTCAAAGCCTTGAAATAGCATTACAGGTTTTATTCAATGCTATGGTTTATTCGTAGTGCCAGTAGTATCAACTTTTAAACTACATTTTCTGCAAAAGTGTTATCAATACACTACTTATTTTCTGGATTTGCATTGTTTAGCTAAAACCTCAAAGCAAAAATGTTCATTCCTTTCATTCTCCTGATGTAATGGATGTTTGCTGAGATAAACAATGTAGAATGAAAAGCCCATTAGGCAAAATTAATTAGTTGCAAGAATGTTGATCAGTTGGCAGAGGGATTTCTGAGTTGTTTGTTGTCCTTCTGAGTGCAACGTGTGACTGCCGCTTTCCAAATAGGACTCTTCCCCCATGAAAGTGTGTGTGGGGGGGGGGGGCAGGGAGACTTCTTGCAATTTAATTGGGCTCTTGGAAACTATCTAAAGACATCCCTATTCAGGGGTGAGATTCCACCAGCTCGGAATTATTCGAACGAACCGGTAGCTCCAACCATCAGCTGGGACCGAACTGGTTTGCTACGATGGTGAAGTGGGCCTGCCTGCCCGCCTGCCACGGCACTCACCTTTATCTTCTCAGCTGAGTCATGTGCCCCAGCAGTAATGTGGAAAGTCCTTTTTCTCAAAACTGTGCATGCATGAGCAGTGAAGTGTGGGTTCACCGAACCAGTTGTTAAACTGTTTGGATTCCACCACTATCTATGATTTCTGGAGTATAATAAACAGGTGATTTGCTGCCGTGTTTCCCTGAAAAAAAGACAGGGTCTTATTTTTTTTTATTCCCCTGAAATAAATGCTTGGTCTTATTTTTTGGGGAGGTCTTATTATTTTTGAGGTGCAGGAGGCAGCAAGCGTGGTCACCTCATGGCTGCTGCTGTGTTGCAATATTTTTGGGGAGGGCTTATTTTTGGAGGAGGGCTTATTTTAGTGCATGCGCTCAAAAGCCCTATTGGGCTTATTATCAGGGGAGGTCTTATTTTCAGGAAAACAGGGTATTCCTTTCTTTAAGCATTTTTGAAAATTTACAATACTGGAATTTCCTAGAAATCTCCCATCCAAATACTAAAATTAACTTGGTTGTGTAGTGATATGGAGTAGAAGGGAAAATGTGATGGAACACACATGGGTGCACATTCAGCATTGTTCAGGTGCACCATAAACGATATGCTTCCTTTTCAAGAATTGGACTATCCCAATAGGTGATTGACTTTCAACCAAAATCAGATATTGCTTTTCAGCTCCAGAGCCTTGCTTAGCCCTGCCAACCAGGACTGATTCTGCTTGGGCCCTGATAAGCCCAAAGATTTTCCTCGCTGCATACCATATTTTTCGGAGTATAAGATGCACCTTTTTCCCTCAAAAAAGAGGCTGAATGTCTTATACACCGAATACAGCATTTTTTGCCTCTCGAAACCCTGCCCCCTTCACCAAAATGGCTGTGCAGAGACTCTCGAAAGCTTTTAGAGAGCTCCTGGGGGCTGGGGAGGGCAGAAATGAGCAAAAAATGGCCCATTTTTTGCTTAATTTTAACCTCCCTCAGCCTCCAGGAGCATTCTATAAGCTTCCTAAAGGCTATCCATTCCCTTTTTTAAAATGAAAAACGGGCCATTTTTTTGCTCGTTTTTGCCCCCCCCCCCCAGGAGCACTCTGAAAGCCCCCTAAAGGCTATCCATGCCTTTTTGGGGGGAAAACAGGCCCATGTTCGTGAAAAACGGGCCATTTTTGGGAGGTTTGCAGAGTGCAAAAACATTTTTTTATTTGCCTCTTCAAAACCTTGGTGCGTCTGGAGAAGGAGGAGCCACGTCGCAATGTCACAACGTGCAATCTCAATATTCCAAGACCGCCGTTGACAGTTTTGCCGCTGGATGGTCCATTGAGACCTAAACCGTCCTGTAGAGATGTTGATCAGGAAGACAAAGCTTTGCTGGTCTTAGAGACATCACAAAGTCCCTGATAGACCCAAGGGAAGTGCTTCAAGCCAGCTGTAAGCAGGCAGCTCCCAGGCTGATGAAATTGGGACCTCCAGAAGGAAGGAAGTGAAAAGAGAAAGTGAATCCATCTGGTGAGGTATTTTTTCTATTTTGCTAAAGACTGCCCAAAGAAATGTTTATTTAAAGCCAAATTAGATCCTTAAGCAAAAGAACTGAGCGGCGAAAATAACCCTAATTAGATTGCTGTGGAAAGTTTTTTTTTCTTTGTAACTATTCTTTGTGGATTGAAGTGCTTGCAACGTTTTTCATTTCTCCTCTTAAAGTGAACGGATTGATTTTTTTCTTCTGCTTTTTGTTGCTTTATTTTTTGACTTCTGGATTAAAACCTTCCTTCTTATTTTAACAATTCTTCCTATTACTTGTCATTAAATCTCACTAAAAGAAATCTAAAGAACTTCGTTTCCTATAAGCCAGAGATAAATATTAGAAGGTGAAAAATTAGCACACTGCCACTCGGAGGTCAGAGGCTGGGGTTTTTGAAACAACGTATCTCTTTTCTTTCCTTATTTGACTTCACTAACTTTGTAGCTGAAGGGTTTACAATTTGTTTACAGAAACTGATAAAGAGCCAAGGCACGAATTGTTTTCACAGGTGCCTCTGAGAACTATTTTGGCAGGGGAAAGAAAGGGGGGGGGGGAACAGAACACTTCTCCTTTGAAGTGCATAAAAGAACTTGTGTTCAAGTTAATCTAAAATAAAAAATAAAAGAGGCCTGGAAGGCTAGAGTGGCAGTCGCTATTAGTTTTTTTCCTTTTTTTTCTGTCTTCTGTTTTGGAAACATGGATCAATATTCAGATGAGGAAACCTTAAAATTCCAATATGTATTGGCTGGAATTCAAAATCTATTGGAAGGATATGGGAGAATTGAGAAGAAGTTGGAAAGACTAGTCTTCCTCACAGCAAAAGATAATGGGGTTGGAGCCCCAAAAGTTAAAGGGGAGAATGAAGATATAGAAGATAAAGATAAGACAATAGATGAATTTATTAATGGAGCAAATATAGGTGTAAGTGGAAAGAAGGGAATATGGAAAAGGGAATTCAATGAATTGGAGCCCTACCCCAGATTCCAGGACACAGAAGAAAAAAAAAATACTAATGATGATGGACATAAGACGAGAATTTTCAGAAGCAAGATTGACAAGCAAAGAAAAGCTAATTTTAGTAGCAACTGGTGGGCAATGAGATTATCTGAGAGACCCTTCAAGCAACAAAGTGCAGAGAGAATAAGTGTATAAAAACCTTATAAAGGAGATAAAAAGAAGACTGACACCACAATTGGCAAGAGAGATAAGACTGTTTTGTTACTGGAAAAATACAGATTGACAATGAAAGTTGATAATAAAAAATTAGTTGATTTTGGTGATTAATAAGTAGGAATTTTGTAACTCTTGGATTGTTTTAGATTGTTATCAAATGTTTATTCACTAACAATTAATTAACTATAATAACAATAAGGAAATGATAATGGATACAGCTTAATGATATATACATGTATGGTAATCTAGTAAAAGAAATTTGGATATAAATTGCAAATTGTGACTTGGGAAAAAGACCTATAAAATTTTATTAACAAATTTTTATTTAGATCTTGTTATAAAGTGGTAAAGTTTTTTTGTGGGGGGGTCTGACGATCGGAGATGGGACATAAATAGTAAATGATTTTTAGCCAATTATAATAATAACAAGGAAATGTTAATGGCCAGTGTTCAACAAGATATACATGCTATGGTATTGGCAAAAGTAACTTGGATATAAATTCTAAACAGTAAGTTGGAAAAAAAGGGGGGAGGTTTAAAAACTTTATTTATTGACCTTTATTTAAAATATGTTATAAAGGTGTAATGTTATTGGAGGATTTTTTGAAATAGTTAATGAATGTCATTATGTGGTTGTGTCCTTAAGTATGAATGATTTGAGGTAAAAGCATGTTCAAATAATTGTAGTCAAATGAGAATTGTGGTACATTAATAATAAGATATACAAAGATTTTTGATTTAAATATGAACCATAAGTAATGACTGTGGAAGAAATGCATGAAAGTTATCTGTAACCAATCGAAACGCTTTCTACAAGATGTAGTGAAGGATGATTCTTTTTTTTTGTGTTTTTGTTCAATTAAAATTAAAACAAAAAACAAAAAAAACCCATGTTGGTGCGTCTTATACTCTGAAAAATACGGTATTTGCCTGCACCATCCTCATTACTTACAGTATCTGGGTCAATTACCAAAGCCATAAAATAGTGTATTTTTTTGTCCTCAGCTGTCAAGTTCTATGGGAATAAAGGGGAAATTCAGGCTCGGTTCATAGAAGCACTGCATTTTATAATGAACTAAGTTCTTTTTTCTGACTACCAAATTTATAGCCAGTAGTTAGAGAGATGGAAAGGACTTCCCTTTGTAATACAGGCTTAAACATTAAAAATCAAAGCAGATATGTAGCCTTAAGCAAATATTATGCTGACCTACTAAATGACAGGCTGTTTTTACTGTGATTTCCATAAAAAATCCTCCCTTCTGACAGACTGCTCTGCTAAAATGAAATAATGCATCTTGAGTGGACCAGCATCTGTCAGTAGCTAAAGAAGAAGAATTATATACAGCAATTGGTTCTGAATCCATTATGTAAACTAAGGAAATAGCTCTTCCTTTTCAAAACCAGATAATTGGGGAGAGATAGAGCTACAGTTGGCTAGCCTGCATTCTTCTATCTGGGTTCAGAAAATAAGAATATTACCTTCGCATGGTGAGCTTGAAACTGTAGTGTGGAGCCTCTGCACAAATAAGGAACCCAAAATGTAAGTTTATTCAGAAGCCAGTAAGTTGAAGTCAATCACAAGCTGAGCTTCAGTTATAGTCACTGCATGGACACAACCATGAAATTTTCTTGACCACAGGATAGAAGTGATTTGCCATTATCTTTTTGTGTGATATTTATTCAAGTCCTGTGATTTTTCTGACAGTTTGAAATCTTGCAGTTGGAAGAGAATGTCTAGGGCAGTAATTCTCAATTTTGGCTAAATGAAAATGTGTGGACTTCCACTCCTAAAATTTCCTCTGGTGGCTGAGGAATTCTGGGAGCGAAAGTCCACACATCTTCAATAAGTCAAGTTGAGAAAAACAGGTCCAAAATTATTCTAATGTTGTTTCTAATTTGCCTTTTAGGTAAAAACCCATTTTGATCAGAATGTATAAACTCAATCAAAAATCTTTTTAATCTTTTGGCAATTATTGAAGCAAATATTTTATAGTCTGCATTTAATAGGGATATTTTGCCTGTAATTCTTTATTATGTTTTCCTGGAAAACATTTCACTTCTCATCCAAGAAACTTTATCCTTTATTTGGTTCATAACTGAACTTGGATGAGAAGTGAAACATTTTCAAGGGGAAAACCCCCAAGAAAGTCCAGTTGCCTTTTGGGAAAGCACTTTTGGTTTCTCAAAGCAAGGCAAGTCAACACCCAATGCCCATCTAATTTCTAGACTGAGAAACACAAACAAGATATCTATTGAACCAGAAAATTTATGAGAAAAAGAGACTTTAGATTTAGACTACAAGGAAGATAGCAATAGCACTTAGAGTTATACACAATGCTTTACAGCCCGCTCTAAGCAGTTTACAGAGTCAGCATATTGCCCCCAACGATCTAGGTCCTCATTTTACCCACCTCAGAAGAATGGAAGGCAGAGGTGGGTTCCTACCAATTCAGACCGGTTCAGCCGAGTAGGTAGTAACTCGTCTGTCTGTGCCTCCGAACCAGTTCTATTGGCAGCGCCAATGGCAGCTCCATCTTGTTTTCTGCTTCTGTGCATGCGCAGGAGCTATTTTTTCACTACTGGGCATGTGTGCATAGCACGCATCAAGGACGTGCCCAAAGCACATTTCTGAGCGAACCGGCAGTCAAACAATCCGGAACCCACCCCTGATGGAAGTTCTGAGTCAACCTTGAGCCTGGTGAGATTCTAACTGCCAAATTGCAGTTAGCCGGCAGTCAGCAGAAGTAGCCTGCAGTACTGCACTCTAACCACTGCGCCACCTAGAGACAAGATAAGCAGTGTCAGCCGATTGCTTAGAATAACTTTGCAATGAAGGAGCTTATCGGGTAGCTTTGCTGTTTCAAGATTTTTGGGTAGCTACAACTGAATTTATGCTGGAATGCTGTCACTAGGTTTTGGCATTAGTGTTGATTATGTGTTGCCACCTGCTGTAGGCTATTCTGAATGGTTCCACCACAAAATCGCGGAGGACAAAATTGCGCTCGACGAAAGCGCGCATTTGACGTCATCACAGCGTGACGAAAACATTGTGCTGTGATCGAAAAATGTAAAAATAAAGCAAAAACCTTACCCTAACCCCCCCCAAACTAACCCTAAACCTAACCCTAAACCTAACCCTTAACCTAACCCTAAATCTAAGCCTAAACATAACCCTTAACCTAACGCTAAACCTAACGGTAACCCTTAACCTAACGCTAAACATAACCCTAACGCTCTAAACCTAACCCTAACCCTTAACCTAACCCTAACCCTAAACCTAACCCTTACCTTTATGTGAATCGGCTTGCTTTAATTTTATTTTTATTTCAATTTTTAATTTTTTTCGTCGTTGATGACATCAAATGCGCGCTTTCGTCGAGCACGATTTTGTCCTCCACGGTTTTGACGGGTCACATTCTGAATTAGCTATAGTCAATCCTATCATTCTGCAAATAGAATTTCCCGGGAGAATTCCAAGCATTTGGATTCCTCCTGAACACCATGCTAGTCTGGTGGCTTTCTGGAAACCTGAACCACGTCAAAAATAGTGATAATATTGGATACTGGGCCTTTCATAATTAACTTGCCAAATCATAATTGAGATGTGAGTAAAAATTTGTAAGGAGGCAAAATGTACCATTGAACAATTAGATAGCCTCATGTTTTTCTTAGATCAAGCCAAGTAGAACATGAAACACGAATAAAAGCTGTTCATCTACCTTTTCACAACATTATTTTTTTTAATGTTCGGTTTTTTAACTATGAGGCTGCTGTAGGAGCTACTTAGCATGAAACTAATAAATCAAACGATATGGGAAACCACTACCATACAGAGAAGCAGAGATCACACATTACATATTTGTGCAATTTGCTAACTAGGCAGGGGTGGGCTGCCACTGGTTTAACAACCGGTTCTGTGACCGTGCGCTTTGAATGTACCTGCACGCTTGCACGCATTGTTCAAAATAAAACAATTTGAAGCTCAGCTGCTTACCTTCTAAGACGGCCCCGTAAGTAGAAAAGCGGAGGCACAGAAATCAGCTGTACCACGTGGATCAGCTGAACTAGAAAGAAGGAAATATATATCTTCCCTTTTTTGCTGTATCTAAACATTGTTAATTAGGATATAAATCTCTCCTGTGTGAAAAAGAAAATTTAATCCCTGTCAGGTTATAGGGGCAGGTGACAGAGCAATCACGGAATTTATTTATATTGACCTTTCCTAGCAAGTAATTTAGAGATATAGATACTTTTATTTATTCAAATAAGAATCATTAATCATTATGGACTATACAATCAAATAAAGATGGCTCATTTTGATGCAGTTGATGCTGTTAATCCCAGAATATTAATCCCAGCATTTTGGGGTCATTTTGATTTGCTTTGAAAAGTGTTCTCTTGAGTTCCGGAAAATTGTAATAAAATCAGATATTAACTGAACATACAGTACTGAAGAGGATTGGGTGACTAAAAATTGAAATAAGCAATAAAACCTATTGATTTTGTTTTACCTCTAAAGCAACCTAATTCTATTCTAGTGATACATTTTTATGAACTGAGGAGAGAATGCAAACCAACAGAGATTTTCCATAACTTACGAAATCATAATAAAAAGATTGGCATTCAATCATTCATTTTTAAAATTGTTTATAAAACTTATGATTGAATAAATATCATTAAAAGCACACCTTCTTGAGAAGTAAATGAACTAATTTATAGCTACACAATAAAAGCGGATTTTGGCACCTTAAGTACTTGCAGCTCTAGCATAGCATGAATTTTCATGGACTTCATAACCCATATGGATTTTTATTCTTATATTAAAAAGTCAAATGTCTCCAAAGAACTTGGACTGGCTCCATAAAGCCAGTCCGATGTGAAGGTTAAAGAACATGCAGTGGGAAATCTAGATTGATTAGGTTGGAAGTGTTGGGAGAAATATCCATCTGGTTCAGTTCCAAGCCAGGAGAATGATACTGGAAACATGGAGGCTGATTGGAAATATGGTTTAATAATGAAGCAGAATCACCAAACACATGGTTCTGGGCAGCTGCTGACCACATGGAGTTGAGAGTGAGGAGTTTTTATACCTTCTCTTGGGCTTTGCACTTGAACTTCCTGTTCCTGTACAAGAACATGTATTGTATTGACTGTTGTCAGACTCCCATGGTGCCATGTACAAATCCTATGAGTTTATCTGAGCTAAGCTTGGTTGAAGTTTGGCTGATTGCAATGAAGGGGCTTTGTTGGGCAATTCCTATTGTGGGTGAGGGCTAACCCTACCTTTATTTAGACCAAGGGTCTCCAAATTTGGAAATTTTAAGACTTGTGGGCTTCAGCTCCCAGAATTCTGGGAGTTGAAATCCACAAGTCTTAAAGTTTCCAAGTTTGGTGACCCCTGGTTTAAACCTTGCTGCAGGAGTAATGGATTACTAAATCTGCATTTCTAAAAGCTGGCCTCAGCTTAGTATCTGCTTGGTGGCAGGGAACTGGGATTCTGAGTTTCTGTCCCCCTTAAGATTTGTATTCCTCTTTTAGGGGAAATATTTTATCCTGCCTTTTTAAATATTTCTCAAAAAAATTCATTCTCCTAGGAGAATGGGGTGGGTGCTAACTTTCTGCAGAAGGATAAGAAGAGTATTAGGCCAAGCCATCCTCAGCCATTTGATTGAAGAAGGGTTTTTTTGTTTGTTTTTTGTGAGACCCATCCACGATTTCTCATAGTTTTGGCCAGTTTTGAAAGACTTGGCAAAAAAAAAAAAATCAAACTTACCATTTCCACATGGCTACCGGTTTCCTACAAGAGAGCATCATGAGGATGTTAGCCTTCAGGCATTGTTTGAATAACTGTGTAATTCAATCTGTTTTCATTGCATGGAGTTTAATTCCTCTTGCAGCAGGGGGTGTTTGGCCTCAGGCAAGCCGGGTCTGTTTTAACTCTGCAGTTAAGGAGGGGTGTGAATTTTGATCACAGGATCACCGGGATGTTGCTACTTGCTGTAAATGTGAAAAACAGTCTTAAATCAGTTTTTTTCAGTGCCACTGTAGCTTGCTCACTAAATGAATGTTTGTAAGTCTAAGTCTACCTGTATTTCTTCTCCTCCCACAACAATAACTCTGGTAGGTTGAGCTGATAGAGAGGTTTTTTTAATTGATCTAAGACCATATTCAGGAACGCGGTGGCTGAGAGGAGAGGCGAAACAGGGTCATACTTTGGCCGTAAATTATGTGGGGCAGAGTTGACTTTACTTGGGTAGTTGCCGACATGTTGCTCCTAATAAATGACTGGATTTCTTTTGAAACTTGGCTCGAGGCTCCTGGTTTAATTAGGGCATCCATCAGAACCTTGACAAAACTTTCCTTTTGGCAGAGTTGATGACTGTCATAGAACAAGGGGCCAACAGATTGATTGACACCTCAAAACGTCTCCCCAGATAAAGGAGAGGAGCTAGGATCACCCATGTGCTCTATGCAGTTGCTCCCTGCAAATAAACAATTAAATAGCAGTCTCCTACAGGTTTGCATTATTACCTGATTTACTTCATTAAAGTTAATATATACATATTATTTCTGATAATTCTTAATGGAGTTTTGCTGGTTAAGATTGAATGGCAAGGCTCTATAATTTGTGTATAGATAAGAGATAAGATTCAGTGCAATGTGATGTGGTGGCTTGGTGGCTAAGAGGCTGAGCTTGTTGATCAGAAAGGTTGGCAGTTCGAATCCCTAGCGCTGCGTAACAAAGTGAGCTCCTGTTACTTGTCCCAGCTTCTGCCAACCTAGCAGTTCGAAAGCATGTAAAAAATGCAAGTAGAAAAATAGGAACCACCTTTGTTGGGAAAGTAACAGCATTCCATGTGCCTTCCATGTGTTTAGTCATGCCAGCCACATGACCACGGAGACATCTTCAGACATTGGTGGCTCTTTGGCTTTGAAACGGAGATGAGCATCGCCCACTAGAGTCGGGAACGACTAGCACATATGTGAGAGGGGAACCTTTACCTTTAAAACCAAATCCAGTGTGACTGATTTTTTTAAAAATGTATATACAAAGAGTTTGGTAAACAGAGAGAGAGAGATAAAGAGAGGTCCCTGCAGATTTTACTCTGCTAGTTGTTGCCATTTATAGTGGGCAATGCTCATCTCCAGTTCAAGGCCATTGAGCCAGCGCTCTCAGAAGACATTTCTGCAGTCATGTGGCCAGCATGGCATCACACAGTGCTGTTATCTTCCCACCAAAGTGGTACCTATTTATCTACTCACATTGGCATGCTTTCAAATTGCTAGGTTGGCAGAAGCTGGGGCAAGGAGGGGAACTCACCCCGTCATGTGGTGCTCGGGTCTCAAACCTGGGCTGATGGCTTCCCAGCTGACAAGCCAAACATCTTAACCACTTAACCACCACCCTACTCACAAAGTGTTTGGGGTTAGATTAACATGTTAGGGATTAAGATGGACAAGCAAGGTACAGCTTTTTTTTGGTTCGTGGGGTTATTTAAAGCATCTGGTCTATTCCATACATTTGTATAGCAGTAATGGATAATCTCAATACTTTTTTCTTGAAATAAGGAATATAGCTCAAGAAATCTGAGTCTTTTTAGTGTTTTTAATGAGAAATAATCCATTGTGTTTTCTTGTCTTCTTATAGACACCCCCATAAACTGTAAATCTATCTTTTAGCATTATTATATGGCTGTGTCATAACAAGGAAGATCTCATACTCCAAGTAGTGCAAGAAATTAGTGAATTCTCCAGAGTGATAGTTGAATTTATTTCTTTCAGATTGTCTGTAGCATTTTCTAGCATGGCAACTCCTGGAGGACCCATTGCTTTCCAACACACACTTTTTTTCATTAGTAGACAAGGAAGTTGGCAATTACATATTCAGAGGGAGGCAATAGATCTTGGAGAATAGATTGTGCTCTCATCTTTATCATATACAGGTAATCCTTGACCTATAACCATTCATTTAGTGACCATTCAAAATGAAACATTGACCTATGACCAGTTCTTGCATCTATGACTATCTCAGCATCCCTATGATCACATGATCAAAATTTGAGCATTTGGCAACCAGCATGTATTTACAAGGGTTACAGGTCATGTGATCGCCACTTGTGACCTTCCCAGCTGGCTCCTGACATACCATGTTTCCCTGAAAATACGACCTGTCCTGAAACTAACACCACATTTTTCGCATGGGCAAAAATATAAGCCCATCCCCGAAAATAAGCTCCCTGGACAACCCTCCCCTCTGACCTAGCGGTATCCCAAATGCATCAAGCCATGGGAGCTGGGGGGAAAGGCGCTCATGTTGCTTGGCACTTTTGGGATACTGGTAAGTTGGGGAGTGGCATTCTGCCTGTCTGGAGGGGGGAGTTGCCGGGCAGCTGCTTCCTTGCAAACTGGCTCCCGAAGAGCCGGGCACAGCCTCAGGGGAGAAGCAGCCATGAGGTGACCACACTCATGAGCAGCCGCCTGGTAACCCCCCTCTCCAGCCAGGCAGAGCACCATTCACTGACCTAGGGAGTATCCCTAAGGTGCCAAGGCACGTGGCGCTCTGCCCATTCCCCAGCTCCCGCAACTTGGCACATTCGGGGTACCCCCTAGGTCAGTGCATGGAGCTCTGCCCGGCTGGAGAAGGGGGTTGCGGGAGCACCTGTTCTGCCCCGCCGTTCTCTGAGCATAACTTCTTCTCCGGCTTCTAAACTCCAAAACTTGGCGGCCGAGTCTTCCAGCAGTGGCCGCTCTATGGTCGTGGGCTGGCTGCTGAAAGACTCTCTGTCCAGAAGACTCTCTGTCCAGCAGCCGGCCCACAACCATGGGAGGGAAAGCCAGATCTGCTTAGTGACTGCAGGTTTTCCTTAACAAGTGCAATGATTCGCTCAACAGCTGTAGCAAAAACAAGTTGTAAAATTGGGTACAACTCACTTAACAACTGCCTTTTAAAAAATGTATTTATTTATTAGTTCGTCAGACATGTACAAGATAGCAGGTGTAAGTATGAGCATGGACATGAACGAAGGAAATGACTACAAATAAATGGGAACAGTAGAACAGGGATGGTAGGCACGCTGGTGCCTTATGCATACCTCCTTTACGGACCTCTTAGGAATGGGGTGAGGTCTACGGTAGACAGTTTAAGGTTGACGCTGTGAGGGATTGGGGATGTAACATTCAGATAGAGCATTCCAGGTGTTGACCACTCTGTTGCTGAAGTCGTATTTTCTGCAATCGAGTTTGGAGCGGTTTACCTTGAGTTTGTATTGATTGTTTGCCCATGTAGACTTGAGGTTGAAGCTGAAGAAGTCGTTGACAGGTAAGACATTGTAGCAGATAATTTTGCGTACTATGCTTAGATTGGACCGCAGATTGTCGAATTGTTAGAATTGGATTGTCCAGTTGTTGGAATTGAGTTGTCTTATTGTTGGAATGGAAATTCTGGTTGTAAGGCCACCTGAATGGGGAATTAAGTTTGCCTGAAATTTGGCTGAAATTTTAGGACAAAGAGTATCTCTAGTGGAGCTAACTCTAAAAAAAATCTAATAGTGACAGTAGAGTAGGAATAATTGAGGTTGAGCAATTTACCACCATCAGTACAAAAAGCTTTGTGGAACGCAAAGCCCATATTTTGCATCTTTCTTTTTCAGTCTCATTTTTTAGCAAAGGGGGATCAATCACTCTTAAGTCAACCACATTCAAAGGACATGGGAAATTGATTACATGTTTATTCTAACTTTTTCCCAAGATCCTAATTTTATCCCCAAATTCTAATCTTAACCTAGCCTTGAGAGGAAGGTTGAACCAAGGGAAAATTAATTTTCATAGCCAAGGAGGACTTAAATCTGTGTCCCTCAAACTGTCCTCCAACATCATAGCGACTGGACTATACTGTATATCTAGTGACGTGGAGCCACAGAAACATGTGACATGTTTCTCTATGTCATTGAAGGCTCAATCGTCAAAGTACCTGAAAAGATAAAATCATGGCAACTGGACCAAAGTTTGTTAATCTGAGATGCTTTGTTACTAATTCAAGTAACTTCATCAGTCAAAATAAAAAATTAGTTGGACAGAGTCAGAAAGTCATTGGAATGTACTAACCCTAATGTGCTAACTATATATATTTTATTGTGACTAATGAAGTTAGTTGTCTGAATAATGAAATGTCTCATGGAAAACAAGCTTTGGTCCAATTGCCATGATGCAACCTTTTTAGATAGATACTAGCTGTTAACCTGGTGTTGCCCAGGTATTTGTTTAGTTAGTCATTTGTGTACCAAGTTTGGTTGAAATTGCTCTAGGCATTCCAAAGTTTTGCTGGAACATACACACACAGAGATGCATTTTTATGAAGAATGAAAGAAGGAGGAGGAAAAGAGGAAGAAGAAGAACAAGAAAGAAAGGAGGAGGAGGAGGAGGAGGAGGAGGAGGAGGAGGAGGAGGAGGAGGAGGAGGAGGAGGAGGAGGAGGAGGAGGAGGAGGAGGAGGAGGAGGAGGAGAAAAAAGATAATATGTTCCTCTACTATTTATGCCATGCTATGACTTTTCTTAATTTGGGAGACATACATTTCCTCCCCTGCTAAACAACTCTAATCTGTTTCCAGCTTGTTCTTTCTGATTTCCTATTTCAGCTTTAAAGGATAGTTTGCCCCAGAGTCCTCTGTCTTAATATGTGTTTTTCTGAAACAGCAATAAAAGGCCTTCCATAACCTGTCACTTCCCTTGACTCCTTTAACTTTTTTTTTTGTAATTTTTAAATCTGCACTGGTCAACAAAAAGCTTTGAATGATCCTGCCCTTAAATGATTTTCCAGTTTGAGGGAATAAAGAAACCTTTCAGAATTTGTCCTCTGACCTGATAAAACTGCTAAGCCCAAAGTGGGGCAGGCAATATTTACTGCAATTGAATTCTTAAAAGGCCATTCTTCAAAAGTGAGCAAAAGCCAAGTATTTTAGCTTTGTATAAATGCAAGGATATTTAATTTTAATTGACAAATTTATTTGTTTCCCCGCCTTTTTTATAGCGGTTTTCTCTAATTGGTTGCCCTAAAAATAAAAATAAAGAATTCTCACCCATTCCTCCACATTTCCTAAGCAAAAGCGTTCCTATTTTTGAAAAATGTTGATATTCAGGGGGGGGGGGGGAAGATGCACATCACTTCTACCGCTTCACTGAGTTGGCACGGGGCGGACAGATACAACTGTGTATCGTCCGCATATTGGTGATATTTAATCCCGTGCCGGCGTTTGATCTCACCCAGCAGCTTCATGTAGGTGTTAAATAGGAGGGGGGATAGGACCGAACCCTGCGGCACCCCATAATTGAGGGGCCTAGGTGTCGATCTCTGCCCTCCGACCAACACCGACTGCGACCTGTCCGAGAGGTAGGAGGAGAACCACTGAAGAACGGTGCCTCCCACTCCCACCTTCCGCAACCGTTGCAGAAGGATACCATGGTTGATGGTATCGAAGGCCGCTGAGAGGTCAAGGAGCACTAGGATAGAGGAATGTCCTCTATCCCTGGCCCACCAGAGATCATCGATCAGCGCGACCAAAGCAGTTTCCGCGCCGTAACCAGGCCTGAAACCCGACTGAAAGGGATCCAGATAAAGTTAGTGCTGGCTTGGATGCCCTGCCACATATGCCGTGTGTCACTGCTGTTCGTGAAGTATTCGTGGATGCTCTGGGCATGTGCAATGAAATGAAGTGAAATCTCTTCAAGGAAAAACAAAGAAAGTCCAGTTGCCTCTTGAAAAAGCACCTTGGGTTCAAGTTCAACCAAAGATGAAAATCTGTTCATTACATATCTTATCTCTTAAGGTTCCCCCCACACATATGTGCTAGTCGTTCCCGACTCTAGGGGGCGGTGCTCATGTTCTGTTTCAAAGCCGAAAAGCCAATCCTGTCTGAAGATGTCTCTATGATCTGTAGCCCGCATGGCTAAATGCCGCTGGTGCATGAAACGCTGTTACCTTCCCACCAAAGGTGGTTCCTATTTTCTACTTGCATTTTTATACATACTTTCAAACTGCTAGGTTGGCAGAAGTTGGGACAAGTAACGGGAGCTCACTCCATTACGCAGCACTAGAGATTTGAACCATCTTTCTGATCGACAAGCACAGCAGCGTCTTAGCCACTGAGCCACCGCATCGCATCGCACTGCATCTTATCTCTTACCTATACACAAATTATAAAGCCTTGTCATTCAATCTTAACCAGCAATACTCCATTAAGAATTACCAGAAATAACAACATGTATATATTAACTTTAATGAAGTAAATCGGGTTCATACTTCTTTACTTTTCACACAGTAGCTTATTTTTAAAAAAAAACACTTTTCTTTGTCCCATAGCTTATGTGTAAGCAAATATTTAAAGCATCATTTGAATTTATTCAAGACACATTCATTTAGAGCTACTAGAAACAACAACACATTAAAAATTCGGCTTTAATCGCTTGAAAGAGTGTCCCACAAGTTAATTTCATTTGAAGCCTCTGAGCTGCAGCTTGGACAAAGTTGACTGTCCTTCAGTTCCCAGTGCACCCAACCTGTCTTGTTGTTGTTCAGTCACAAGTCATGTTCCACTGTTTGCGATCCCATGGATTATAGCACACCATGCCCCCTGGACAGGAGTCGGATTTAAAAATTTTAGCAACCGGGTATGCATAGCCATGCTGGACATACTCTGCCTCCTGCACCATGCGGGGGGGGGGGGGCGTTTTTGTTAAATCCTAATGTAAGTCCTCGACTTACGAATGACAGCCTGCTCCAGCTGAGCTGCGCCCGATTGGCTAAGGCGCGGCTGGCTGAGCGCAGGCTGTTTACACCATTCCTATGGGTCGCCCTGCTTGACAGCTCCTGTATAAATAGCTGTCAAATAGGACGAGGTGCTGAATTCTGTATATAGTTACCTGTTACCTGGTTCTGTTAAATAGAGCTGTTCTTCGTTACCTCAGCCCTTCCACGTCTCTTCAATCAGCTCAGTCTTCAATAGTTTTCACCCTTCCCAGGTTCCGGAGGCTTTCTTTGAGCCCCCAGGAGGGCAAAAATGGCCTCCCCCAGGCTCCAGAGGTCCTTCGGAGGCTGGAAACAGGCCCATTTCCAGCCTTCCAGAACTTCCAGGAGTCTGTTTTTCACCCTCTCAGAGCCTTGCACTTACCTGGCATCCAAAATGGGCCACGTGGAGACTCTTGGGAGGGGAGGGGCAGGGTGGACGGGTCCAGCCTGTCCTCGCAACTACTGGTTCAGATGTAAACCAGATGTAAAATTAGCATCCGGGTTGCCCAAGCAGGCTGAATCCCACCCCTGCCCTTGGTCCTTCACTATCTTCCAGGGTTTGCCCAAATCTCATCTCATCCTCTGCTGTTTCCTTTTGCTTTTGCCTTCAATCTTTCCCAACATCAGGTAATAATACAAATCTGTAGGAGACTGCTATTTTATGGTTTCTTTCCATGGAGGAACTGTACAGAGCACTCACGGGTGATCCAGATCCTTTCCTTTATATGGGGAGAAGTTTTGAGGTGTCAATCCATTTGTTGGCACCTTGTTCTATGATAGTCATCAACTCTGCCAAAAGCAAAACTGTCTTTAATCTGTCATTGCTTTCCTGCTTCCCTTTCTATCTATGGGTGGCTGCACCTGCCCTAACTCTGTACAGATGCAAATTTAAAAGGGGAATATGCAATCAGTCCTTAAATGTATTTGTGGGGGGTGGGGGGGCAATGACGATGACAAAGGTATATCCTAGATCTGAATAGCGGACTGGCAGTGATATACCCTGATGTAACGGAAGAGCCTTTCCCAGCCCAAGACGCCTTCATCAGGCCTTCTCCATATAGCAATAGCAATAGCAGTTAGACTTATATACCGCTTCATAGGGCTTTCAGCCCTCTCTAAGCGGTTTACAGAGTCAGCCTATTGCCCCCAACAACAATCCTGGTCCTCATTTTACCCACCTCGGAAGGATGGAAGGCTGAGTCAACCCTGAGCCGGTGGGATTTAAACAGCTGAACTGCAGAACTGCAGTCAGCTGAAGTAGCCTGCAGTGCTGCATTTAACCACTGCACCACCTTGGCTCGTACAGTGGTATAGTTCAAATTATGTATTTCAAATTAATGTTTTGAATATATTGAATATATATCCTGATGGTTAGCAACATTAACTGATTTCTCAAATTTTAAAAGAAACATTGGTAGATGTAATTGTGTTTGACGGTACGTTTCTTCTTCCTACAGATGTTCCTGTTGAGAAACTTGCTTCCATGGAGTCTCTGCAGTGTGTGAACTTAAAATCCAACCCGTTAAATGAGGAGGTTCGGGTGATTGCCAAGCCACTGATCAAGTTTGACCTTCTGAGCTCTCCAACTGTTCCCCAAGTCTGAAGCCATGTCTGACCTGGATTTGCAGCTGTAGGAGGTTGCAGTGAAAGAGAGAAAGGAAATGCCACGTTTGCTGAGCTAAGCCACTCCTAAGCTGCATCGCTCTGCATGTGTTAGGTTTATGAGCTTCCAGAGTTGCAAAAAGTGTGATTTTTTTTCTTTTGCAAACTGATGGAGGTTGCAGCCAGAACTATTATCTGCTAAACTGCGGATCCATCGAAAATGTGTGACTAGAGAGGGGCCTTTTCATTGAATGATGAAAAAGAGAGAAGGGAGGACACTGCCTGCCTAGGCCATAACCACAGAGAAAGAGGAACAGCAAAAGTGACCAACTGTGTGCCTAGGAGATGATTAGATGGTGTGGATGGGCACCTTGTATGGCTGAGAAAAGAGGAAAACAATTTGTGGTTGGAAAATTGCTTGCAAGTTCATGAAAAAAGAACAGTCTTCAACTTGGGTGAATTTAGATTCCATTCTTTCATGTTTTATCTTCTCCACTTGTACCCAAGGAAAACCAAGGAGCACTTGTTTCTTTACTTACAGTGCTAGCAAAGGACAATCAAATCAAATATATAAAGGATAAATATACATCCAGAGTCAGAGATACTCTAAAAGATTGATGTGGTCTCAGGGGTATAAAATATAACCTGTCAGGGGCAAAAGATCAATACCATACATTAAGTTGCAACACAGAAAATTTATTCAAGCCTACACACAAGAATCTAGTCAATTAAAGTTCAGTACTTAATTGGTGATAAGTGCCAACAGAATTTAAGAGGGGTTAGACTTTGACCATTTCTGGGAACATAACAACTCTAAAGTGATGACTCAACCCACCAGTTCCAGCTGGTCTTTGCCTACATAAACTAAGAGATTCTGTAAAGATGTGGATATAAATCTAATCCTAGTACAAAACTATTATCATCTGCCCATAAGTAAATTATTCTGATAATTTTTGTGCTGTATGAACCAATATTTAAATCTGGGACAGTGATTTGATTTACAAAGGTTTGTGCTTCCAGTAGCCTGTGACATCAAAAAGGTGATTTTGTAGATTTTGTACCTTTTATTTATGAAGCATTTTAGCTATCCCAGTCTTCAAAATCCAAGCAAGCCTATAAGGGAGAATAGCTCAGAGTTGAAATGAGGGGTCCTTGGTGCTCTCTGAGCCTGGTGTCAGAGTTCCAAATAGCACCCAAAAGTAAATCAGAGTCCAAGGCAAAGTATTGCTCAAAGTTCCAATTTATTAAGAGAGCCATGTTGGCACATCTGGGAAAGCCCGAATCTGAAAGCTTCCCGGTTTTCCCTACCTAGTTGAAAGTTCAAGATCTTGCCCCCACACCCACAAGTCCATCACATGATCCAATCTTCCACTGTTATGCTGGCAGTTCCACCCATCCAGTTCTGGTCGGTTCAGAGGTACAAAGACAAAAGATGACCTTGGCTTTCTAGAAAGAATTTTCTTATGGCTGCATAGCATTTCACTCCTTACAATCCCCCCTCCCATTTTCCCACAATAGAAAATGCACCCTGAATGGAATCTTGCTAAATTTAGCAAGGAGATTAAAAAGACACGAAATGACTGGTGGAATATAATTTCAACTTTTGAATTTAACAAAATTCTGAAGATTGGTTTTATACGGTAGATATGAACAGTAATGTCAAAGCGCCATTATAGTTTTCACCAGGATTCCCATTTGAGAAAATAAAAGGACTGGAACTTTGCAAGTGATACAATCACTTTTACAATTTCCTCATCCCTTCTAGATTTGTGAACAGTGTAACTGTTGTGTATTTAAATGGAAACCTGTATTTAATCTTTGCCCATGGAACAACCAGGCACCCTTTAATAAAAGTAAAACGTGGGTTTATTTGCTGCTTTAAAAAAAAATCTAAGAAAAAAAACCTGCATGAAATCCTCATTTTAAGTAGCTACAGCATAGTAAAGCTAGTTGTAGTTTATTGGGAGGTGGGGAAAAGATTCTTGAGAAATGTCTCTTCTCTGCCTGCTTTTCCCTTTTTCCCCCCTTTCAGGATGTGATTGACAAAATCCCGTGTTTTGACAATAAAGAACTTGAGTTTTTGAAATCAAGTGGCTTCTCCGAGTGATTTTGTGCAGATAATGAAATACCAGATTCAAAGATGGAAGTAGGGGTGGGGTTGGATCGGTTTGGGTGAACCGGATGCTAATTTTACATCTAGTTCGCCGAACTGGTAGTTGCAAGGACTGGCTGGCCCTGCCCACCCTGCCCCTTCCCTCCCAGGAGTCTCCACACAGCCCATTTTGGATACCAGCTAAGTGCAGGGCCTGTGCAAGAGTTTCGGAAGTCCAGAAATGGGCCCATTTCCAGCCTCCGCAGGGCTTTTGGAGCCTGGGAGAGGCCATTTTCACCCTCCCAGAGGCTCGAGGAAAGCCTCTAGAGCCCAGGGAGGGCAAAAACACCCCCTCTGCCATGGTGCAGGAGGCCGAGTGGCCACGCCCACCCAGCAACCAGGCAGAGAAACGGTTGCTAAAATTTTTGAATCCCACCTCAAATATACTGTGTAAAAACTATCCACAAGGAGAAACATAGAATCAACACACGACAACTTCCCCTGGGATCTTGCCTCAGTCCAGCAAGGTTGTTCAGAAGCATACTATAGTCAATTCCAGAAGTGGGCAAACATGGCCCTTTACGATCTGTGACTGGCTCAGGAATTTGGGGAGTTGAAATCCTCACATCATAAAGGGGCCATAGTTGTTCACCCCTGGTCAGTAATGCAAGAGTTGCTAAGAGGTCCAGCAGAATCATTCTATATACTGTATCTTTCTTCCAGCAAAAACCTTGAACTAGGCTAAGAAGGAAACTGCCATCCCAAGGTTGAAGCCAGAATAAACTGGGACCAGATAAAATGTTCTACTTAGTTGGATCAGTTGCACCCCCAACACGAGTGATGTCAAGCTGACCATGCCCGCCCCCCCCCCCAGCCGCCTGAGGTCAAACACAACCGTGATGTGATCCTCAATGGAATCGAGTTTGACACTTACGCTCTAGGAATATCTTACGCAGATATGGAAAGCTTTCACAATCCCGAGACCTCATGATTGAAAACAGAATCCTTACATGAAAATATTTTATTGTTCCAAACATCGAGATAGCCAGTCCCAGTCAGCTGCTTTTATCCTCCAGAGTTTGGCATTAATTGGCATTATCTTCCTTGAACAAAGACCAGGCTTTTGATAATATTAAATGATTCCTGAATTCTTTTTCTTCCTCAGCAAATAATCAGTCCAACTCAGTGGTGGGTTCCAATTTTGTTTACTACTGGTTCTCTTGTTTGTGCATGCACATGCGCAGAAGCGTCTGGGTGGGTGGGTGGAGCCTCCTGCCGTTGCTATTACCGGTTTGCCTGATCCGGGCTGAACCAGGAGAAACCCACCCCTGGTCCAGCTTTAGGTTTAGGTTTAGGTTTATTGGTTTTGTATGCCGCCCTCCGGGTGGCTCACAATAAACAGGGAAGGGAATAAATAAGACAATACAAACAATTTTAAAATCCACAACAATCACAATTAAGACGGGGCTGGGTGCTTTAACAGCCCCCAGCCTGCCGGAACAGCCAGGACTTAGTAGCTCTACAGAAGGCCGGGAGGGTAGTAAGGGTCCGGATCTCCATGGGGAGCTTGTTCCAGAGGGCCAGAGCAGCCGTGAGATTTCATGGTATCTCACTTTGATTCCAATCTTCTGAATGGCTTGCAAACCATTCTGTGCCACGACTGCTTCTAAAGACAATGCTAATGCAGAAAGATTGCCCAGTGTAACAGTGCAACATTCAGCCACTCCAAATTATATATAACTAGCACTTAAGTGTGGTTTTTTTTAAAAAAAAAAAAACTGGCTCAAAAACCAGCATCAGTTTAAACTTTTACAACAGCCTTCTATGCCTTCCCTATAGGTTTTTTTCCCCTATCCCAGTTCATGATCTATTAGCTTCTCTTGATGACAGCCAGATTCCAGCAGCCATATAATTTTCTCTTTCCAAAAGAAAATTGGAATATTACATGTGAGGAATGTTAAATGTCATTTTCACACTTATTTTATGCATTTACATTTAATCAATCTATTTGAAGGCCATCTGTTCATCCATGTCTAATGGCTTAATGCCTTGCCCTATCTATTTCAATTCCTAATATCAAATGCACAAAAGGCTTAAATTTTAGCCTTGCTAGAAGAATTCTACCACATCCAAGGTGCTTTCATAAAAAAGAGCAAGACTGAAAGGAAAGGGTCCTTGGTGCTCTCTGAGCTTGGTTGCTTTCTTGCAGACGTTTCATTATCCAAACTAGGTAACATCATCAGTGCTGGTAGGAAGTGGGGGTTTCTCTCATTTTATATTCTAGTCTAGTGACTTGCCCTGTCAATGTGGTCTTGAAGATTCTTTACTGTTAGCTTGTTTGATTGTTCCTTGAGTGGGGTATTGTTTATTTCTTGATTGCTGGTCTGATCTTAATCTTGGTGTTAACAGTCTAACCAAAGAACCTCCATGACTAAGGTGACCAGATTTTCAGATTGGTAAAGAGGGACACCTTTGACCGGGGGGGGGGAGGGGGGGAGAGGCTTGATTAAAAATTTTATACGGAGCAACAAAAATTTTCATACAACACAAAAATAGTATTGTAATGTTTTTTTTAATTTCAACATAACTACAATTTACAAATATAAATTGTAACTGTTGCCAAACATCAAAATTTTGATCACGTGACCATGAGGATGCTGCAACGTTCGCTAAGTGTGAAAATGGTCGCTAAGTGTGAAAAATGGTCATCAGTCACTTTTTTCAATGCCATTGTAACTTTGGTCACTATACCACCTTTCTTGCCACAGTTCTTATAGTGAATAACTGCAGCTGGTATTTTGTATTTTGGATAGAATCTTTTTTTTAAATAGTCTAAGACAATTTTAAAAAAGAACACACAGAATAAATTGAAGTAAAACATTTCAAACTATTCCACAGAGAATAAATTGAAGTAAAACTATTTTTAAAAATTCTATGCACAATATATTTCAAAGTATTGTCCATAGAATTTTTAAAAATGTTTTCACTTCAATTTATTTTGGATAGAATCTTTTTTAAATAGTCTAAGACAATTAAAAAAAGAATCCACACAGAATAAAACTATTTTAAAAAATCCTATGCTCAATAAATAAAATATTATTTTAAAATACATTAAAAAAATAAAAGAAAAAAACCCAGCTCACTTACCAGCAGGCACAAGTGAGCACTCCAAGTCAATCCAGAATGATGTAGATGTTAATACAAAGAACTGAGCAAATTAAAATGGTGAAATTAGTCAGGGAAATATTTTTCAAAAAAACTTTGCCACCATTTTTTCCACACGAGCCGACCGCCAACCTCCGTGCCCTTCCCCTCCGGATAATCCAGGAAGGAACACTCGCAACTTCTCTAGCCAAGTATTTCCTGTAGCTCTATGGTACTGGGTCATCTTTTCTTATAAAAGTAAGTAAAATGGGAGAGGGGGTCCGTTTTCTTGCTTTAACGTTTTATCTCCAATGAAAGTACTGAGACAGAGAGAGGGCTAGACAGTGTCTTTTGTCTTGCCCCGGTTAGGATTTCTTAAGCAAATCCACTGGGCTTTCAACATGAAGCCAGAAAATCCAGACTTTTTAAAAACGCCCCAGGACACGGGACAAATTGTTATAAATCGTGACTGTCCCGCCAAAATCGGGTCATCTGGTCACCTTATCCATGACCACATTGGCAGAGCAAGTCAGTAGAATATAAACTGAGAGAAAATCCCACTCCTTACAAGCACCTAGTTGAGTAATGAAATGTCAGCAACAAAACAACGAAGCTCAGAGACCACCAAGGACCCCTCAAGAAGTTTTCATTTGCACCTCAAGTGACAATATTGGGACCACAGCCATAGAAGGGTGATAATTTAATAGGCGTTGGATTCAGTCTTCTGCAAAATGCCGACTGATTTGAAAACCAAACATTACATTGCTGCTCAGTTACAATTGTTTGCATTTGACTTGAATAGTGTAGGAAGTTAAAACCCACCCCTCTCCTAGAAAAATGAAATATCCTGGGAAATATTGAAAAGGCGGAATATTATATTTCCCTGGATCAGAAATAGAGAAACATGTTTTTAGGCAGGAAGCAGACTCACTCTTAATAGCCCCCACCTTTGTCAATGGCCATTAAAAGGCCTGAGCCACTCTGTTCTACATAACAAAGATCTCCAGTCTTCAGGTCCAGGGTGATGGGATTAAGGCATGATAGTAGTAGTCCTTTATTCATCTCACCACAGGGCCCCATGGGAATCTGACAACCAATCAGAATACTTTTCTTACACAGGAACAGGAAACAAAGGTGGGGCCGAACACAGAATATAAAAAACTCAGGGACTCTCAACAAGCCCCTTCTCTTTTTTTTCCTTCTTCACCCAACATCTGGAAGCATTTGATCCCCCTTTTCTGTTCAGGAACTCGAACCATGTGATCCTGTCCACCATTAAACCATCTTGCCAAGCAGCCTGCATGTTTCCAGAGTCTTTTTCCCCACTTGGAACTGAACCCAGAAGGACATTTCTTCCAACAATAGCAAGTAAGCTTCTTTTTTAAAAGAGCAATTTCATTTTTACTCCACGAAATGGATAGAGAGAGAGATAAGGTATGAAACGTTAATTCCTGTGACAATATTAAAGGGAAATATGATCAGATACTATTACTCAGGAGAGAGAAAACTCTTTGAATCCTTATCAAATGAAATAGATTTTATTATCGCTTCTGGAAAATAAAATATATTTGGTACCGAGTACTTATTTGTATTGCTTGGTTGTTTTGTGGTGAGAGGAATCAATACAGCTGTCTGTTTTCCAGAGCTGATCTTAAGATTGCTCTGATTCTACTTTCTCCCTTGATAAAGGAAGTATTGTTATGATATTCATACGGGTATAAAAGAAATATACTCTACTCAACAGGAGTAGAGCTTTTTAATTTGTTCAATTGCATTTGGATGAGAAGGCTATAAGCTGAGCCTCCTCTCACCAGAAGTTTTGGGAAGTTGGCAGCACTTTATCTTTTTGCGTTATCTTCAAAAAGCTGAGCTGCATCAGATGTAATTAGTATCTGGATCAGAAGTGCCAGGGGAGCTGGGAAGTTTTAAAACTCTTAGCAAACATTTGTGGACTGCTGCCAAGAACGCTACCCAGATGTCTCCACGAAGCTATAAAGAGCTGAACTTGGATCAAGGAAATCTGTCAGCCCCTTAAAGCCATTTAAAAACATGGAAGCCTAATTTCTTTGCTTCCCCACCAGCTTCACTGTCTCTAATATTTTAGTAAAACAAATGAAACAAAACAAATGTTATTATATTTATGGAGTTACTTACTAGGCATGTCTAAATTAGAATAAAATAACCAAAATATCTTTACAATCCCCAAGACATGTCACAACTTTCAAGCACCACTAATGTTTGGAACAGGGACGTGGTGGCTCAGTGGCTAAGATGCTGAGCTTGTCGATCAAAAAGGTTGGCAGTTCGGTGGTTGGAATCCCTAGCGCCGCGTAACGGAGTGAGCTCCCGTTACTTGTCCCAGCTTCTGCCAACCTTGCAGTTCGAAAGCATGTAAAAATGTAAGTAGAAAAATAGGGACCATCTTTGCTGGGAAGGTAACAGAGTTCTGTGCGCCTTCGACATTTAGTCATGCCGGCCACATGGCCATGGAGACATCTTTGGACAGTGCTGGCTCTTCAGCTTTGAAACGGAGATGAACACCATCCCCTAGAGTCGGTAACGACTAGCACATATCTGCGAGGGGAACCTTTACCTTTACATAATGTTTGGAAATTGAAAGTTGAAAGATTTGACACATCCTAAAAAACAACCACCGAATTCTTATCAATTCTGTCCCAGGTGGAGAATATTTTTCATCTGAGAATTAAATGTTCTTCCATGGCCTTCTTTCAAGATTCTCCATCATAAGCCTCCCTTTTTCAAACTAATGTGTGGCCTCATACACCAACCTCTTCTTTTCTCCTATCCTACTCCCATTTTTCTCTCTTCTGTCTTCTTCCCTTCCAATTTTCTCTCATCCTAGGGAGTCCTTGGTGGTCTCTGACCTTGGTTGTCTTCTTGCAGATGTTTCACATTTCCCATCTAAGTAATCTAAAATAGAGAAGGTATTTGCTGGTGGAAGACTAGATTCAGGATGCCAAATCTTGATGGTAAAACAATCAGCCCAGTAAATTAAATAGGATAAGGCCAAGATGGTGGACTTATGGCACGCGTGCCAGAGGTGGCACACAGAGCCCTCTCTATGGGCACGTGTGCCATCGCTAGCTGCTCTTCTGGTTTCCAGTGCTGGTCTTCACAGGTGCTGGAGCACCCAGAAAAATACCTGAAAACAGCCTGAAAAATGACCTGAAAAATGGCCAAAATCCAGTCCATTTTCTGGCTGTTTTCAGGCCAAAATGGCATGAAAAAGACCTGAAAACAGTCAGAAAAACGGCCTGAAATGGCCCAAAAAAGGCATGTGCACATCAGCCAGCTGATCTTTGGGTTTCCGGCACATGCACATGTGTTCTGGTTTGGGCACTTGGTGCCGAAATGGTTTGCCATCACTGGGATAAGGCAATGATACCTTTTGTATCTTCCATTCGTCCACTGCAATATCCAGAAAACAAGAACAATGACAATTTTTCGTTGCACAGCAATGTTCAAACTTCCTAAGAAAACTTTCTTCATGGCTTTCTTAAAGGTCATACAGTAAGTGCAGGGTCAAGCTGCTTCAAACACTGACATTTCAGAAGTAAATTAATTAAATGTCAAGCTTACCCTGGAGTAAACTGTTACGTCTGTTGCTTTTGGAGGATGTGGTTGCTACTGTATTATTGCTCAGGAAAAAAATATATAGCCAGCTGCAATCAAAGTAGGTGCAGATGTTTTTGCAACATTGAGTTTACACAAACTTCTGAAAGGTAAAAATCATGGGACCGTATGAAAATACAGGTAGTCCTCCTTAAGGACCACAATTGGGTCTAGCAACTCTGTTGCTAAGGGTTATTGTGATTAAGCAAGACATCACATGACTGCAAGTTGTGATTTTAGTGCTGGCTTCTCTATTGACTTTGCTTGTCAGAACTCAGCTGCGCAGCTCACAAATGGCAGTCACAACGTTGCGGGACACTATTGTAAATTATGTTATATTGTTATGTTGTGTTGTGATGTGATGTGATTTTATGTTATGTTTGTCAGTTTGTTGCAGAAAAATCAAATCCAGAAAGCACATGCAGATAACTGTTTTAGCTGGATATATTAACTTCTTTATATACATAATAACAGATGAATAAATGTACAGTACCAATAGTACATTCTTTCAACATGGTAGAAGTTACAAGCAGAACATAAGCAGGAGAGAACAGCTTCATCTCAGAGTTCAGAGCAGACAGAGAGGTTTAGATTAGTTTACTTCTCAGAGCAGCAGACTCAGTGCTCAGAGCTTATAGACTAGTTTCAGTTTCAATTCTCAGCACAGACTCAGTTCTGTTTCAGCTCTCATTGACTGACTTAGTTGCTATGCCTATTCATTGGCTGGTCTTGTTATCATGTCTCTCCCAGTTATGAATATTCTGACTATGTTATGCTGTAAAATATGATATGTGATATTATATATTATATTACATTATTGTAAAATATTTTAAATTATATTGTAAATGCACCCTGGTTGCAAAGCACCCAAATGACAATCATATGACTGCAGAGACACTGCGATAGGCATACATTTGATCATTAAATGACTTTTTCAGTACTATCACAACTCCAAACAGTCACTAAACAGGGCAGTCTATGGAGATTCTCAGTCATCCAGATCATGGTTGTCCCAAAGTTGCTTTTTCAAAAGGCAAACTGGACTTTGTTTTTCCAAAACGAACTTCAGCTGCCTTTTGAAAAAGCACCTTTGGGATAAACAGGGCAGTCTTTACATAAGGTTTGCCTGTTATTGGCTTTTTTTCAAAGAATCCAGGAATAGTATTGAAGCTCCTAGGATGGATACCTCCACCAGCACTGTCGCTTCTCCACTGCCTCTTCAGCTTTTCCTGTTAAAACATAGCCACAGGACAAAGAGGCCGAAATTTACTCTTCTTATCCCTGAGGGATATATTACCAGATGTGTAGAAGAAAGGGCAGTGGCACCAGAACCAAATTTAAAAGGCACAATACATATTTATGGTATAATAAAGTTTACTAGCAAAATCAGATCACAAATGCAGGATATAGTTCATTCGTTTCACATAAAACTTGAAAAAGTTGAAAAGTTTCTCAGGTTGGAAAAACTTCTCATTTGAACTGCAACTCTGGAATTCCTCCTCAACTTAAAGTATTTCTTTCTAAGCAATTCTTCCCATTCAGTTATGTTCACAAATGAGGAGAATTATAGAATAGAATTAGTATTGAGCAGATTAGGGCAGGGCAGGGCATAGAATAAGAGCCAAGGTGGCGCAGTGGTTAAATGCAGCACTGCAGGCTCCTGCTAGATCAGCAGGTCAGCGGTTCAAATCTCACCAGCTTAGGGTTGACTCAGCCTTCCATCCTTCCGAGGTGGGTAAAATGAGGACCCAGATTGTTGGGGGCAATATGCTGACTCTCTGTAAACCGCTTAGAGAGGCCTGAAAGGCCTATGAAGTGGTATATAAGTCTACTGCTATTGCTATTGCTAAGAATAGAATAGATAATAGAGTTGGAAGAAACCTCATAAAGCCCTTCATGGTAGTGGGTCTGCGTACTTGAGAGACCGCCTCCTGCCAATTACCTCCCTGCGACCAATTAGATCACATAGATTAGGCCTCCTCCGAGTTCCATCTGCCAGTCAGTGCCGACTGGCAACTACACGGAGGAGAGCCTTTTCAGTAGTAGCTCCGACCCTTTGGAACGATCTCCCCGTGGAGATTCGTACCCTCACCACCGTCCAGACCTTCCGCACAGCCCTTAAGACCTGGCTAGCCCGTCAGGCCTGGGGACAAAGATAATTGCCCCCACCCGAATGATGAATGAATGTTGCTTACTATTTTACTTCTATGTATTGTTTGTGTCTATTGTCTGTATACCCCCTCCCTTCATTTTATGTAAGCCGTCCTGAGTCCCCTCAGGGAAAAGGGCGGCCTATAAGTATTAATAAATACTCTAAATACTCTAAATAAACCTTAGAGGTCTTCTAGTCCAACCCCCTGCTCAAGCAGGGACTGGCTGTCCAATTTCTTCTTAAAAGCCTCTAACCCACAACTTCTGAGAGCAAGCCAGTGCACTGATTATTCTCGCTGTCAGGAAATCTCTCCTTATTTCTAGCTTGCAGTTCTCCTTCATATGTTTTCCTCTCTTGCTTTTTGTCCTGCCTTCAGGGGCTTTGAAGAATAGATGGACCTGCCCTTCTTTGTGACAGCCTCTCAAATATTGGAAAACTGCTACCCTGTTTCCCTGAAAATAAGACCTCCCCGGATAATAAGGCCAATTGGGCTTTTGAGTGCATGTGCTATAATAAGCTCTCCCCCAAAAATAAGCCTTCCCTGAAAATATTGTAACATAGCAACAGCCATGAGGTGACCACGCTCGCTGCCTCCTGCACAGTTCCTACTGGTTCGGACCAGTTTGGCTGAGTAGATAATAACTCGGGCAGACACGCACCTGAACCGGTTCTATCCTTGGTGGTGCCATCTTGATTTTCTGTTCTGCACATGCGCAGAACAATCTTCATTGAAAAAATGTAAACCCCCCCCCTTTTTTTAATGATGTGCGCATGCACAGACCTCTTTAGGTGTAAGTGTGCCTAAAAATGTATGAATGAAGCGAGCACAAGCGCGCATAATTTTTCAGGTGCCGGACTGGTAGTAATGCCAGCAGGAACCCACTCCTGCTCCTGCACCTCAAAAATAATAAGACCTCCCCAAAAATAAGGCCAAGTGCTTTGTTGAAAGAAATGTCCTTCTGGGTTCAGCTCCAAGTGGGGAAAAAGACACTGGAGACATGGAGGCTGCTTGGAAAGATGGTTTAATGGAGGACAGGACCACATGGCTTGAGTCCTGAATACAAAAGGTGATCACATGCTTCAATGTTCGGTGAAGAAGAAGAGAGCCGAGAGAGAGAGAGAGAGGAAGGGGCTTTTTATAATCTGTTCAGCCCCTCTGTTTCCTGTTCCTGCGTAAGAAATGTATTCTGATTGGTTGTCAGACTCCCATGGGGTCATGCAGGGGCAATTCTCTAGGCTGTGTTTTGAATCCAGGTTTGGTTGAGTTCTCAGATGCCATGTGAGGAGTGGGTAAAGGCGAATCATGCCTTAATCCCATTACACTGGAGCTGAAGGGGAGAACTCTTTATTATGTAAAGGGACTGGCTTGGGCATCTTAATGGCCCATTGACAAGGGGGTGGGCAGGAAGCTGCAGGGAGCTACTTTGTCTTTAAAAACATGTTTCTCCCTTTTCACATCCAGGGAAATATAATATTCTGCCTTTTCAATATTTCCTAGAATATCTCATTCTTCTAGGAGAGGGATGCATTTTAACTTCCTACAGCTTATTTCGGTGGTCAAAAGAAAATAAGACACAGTATAATGTCCCCTTAGTTTTTCTTCTGTGCACCCTTTCTATAGTCTCAACAGATGGATTTCTTGTTGAGATGGGAAGCTTCTTCACAGTGACAGTAATACAGTTGTGCTAGGACTGGTCCCTCTTCTTTTTGCCAGCTTATCAAAGATGTTCCTCTGCCATCTCCCTAGACCTTGAGTTCAAAACTCAGATTTTCCTTGATCCTAAATTACTCTGCTTCTTAGCAGTGCTTCCCCCCCCCCCCTCGGTCTATGATGTCCCCACCCCCAGTTGCTGCTATTCCCTTTTATTCTTTTCCCCCTCTGGACTTTATTTGTTTCATACATTTCTAACACCATCTGTTTGCTTGCAACTCTGGATGGCTTACAAAAGATTAAAAGATCAGTGGAAAGATCATATTGGAAAGACGACCGTGATGGAAAGGAAAACTAAAATCAGTTATCACAATGTAATGAATACAGCTCCATCAACTGCACATGCTGATTAGTGGAGACACACACCAGAGACTTAAGGGAAGAGTCTTAAGTTCTTTTCTAATACCCAGCTGAGAGCTGGGGGATAGGGAAACTGTTCAAAGGACAGACATGACAACAGAGATCCTCTTAGATCTCATCAGGTTTGCTTGCATTTGTGTCAGAAGCACCAAGGTGCTTCCAGATTGAAAGGGTTAGTCGGTGACATCACCGTTGTCCAGGGGACACACAGTTGGAGGCTCCTTTCATGTCTTGGGCAGGAGCTAGAGCAAAGGACAGGAGCTCAACCCTGGCTCACGACGTGTCATGTCCCTGTCGGAGCCTGAATCCACAGAGAAGGACAAGCAGGAGCTGGGCTGATGGAGGTTGAGGGGTTGGCCTTCAGAGGAATGCAGGGAGGAGCAGGACAAGGCAGCCCTGGGCCCTTTTGGCTTAGGACAACCTGCCAGCAGGGAGAAATGGGAGCAGGAGGACTGAGAGAGGGCAGGAAGTGGAGATGAGGAGCGACACAGCTCAGACAATGAGCAAAGACTGCCCCCGCTTGATCCCTGAGCACGGAGAGTGGAGAGGAGGTAGGAACAGCACAGGCCAACCTGATGAGTCGGGAGGAGAGTGCCCTGCACTTCTTCACAAGGCACACCTGGGGACTGACTTAAGGAGACGCTGTGGGGGGGGGGTGTTTGTCGGGAACAAATGCTGAATTTGTGGAGTTTTGTGTGCCGCTGTCAACGTCTGGAGTTTGCAGTACTTCTTGCCTTGCTCCTTGCTTTGTGGACTCATTGTCCTGTTCCTTGCTTCGCGGGCTCATTGCTTTCTTCCTTGCTTTGTGGATTTATTGCCTTGTTCCTTTGCCCACTGGACTTCTTGCTTTGAAGCCATTGTGCTACCAGCGTCTTGCTGGACTCCTCACAACCATAATATGCTGTGTTTGGGTGTGGGTGTGCGCGCGCGTGCGCGCGCCAGTGGTGGGTTTCGAATTATTTTACTACCAGTTCGCTCGTGCTTGCGCAACGCTTTTGCCCATTTGCAGAAGCATCTGGGTGGGAGGGTGGAGCCTCCCGCCGCTGCCAATACCAGTTCACCTGATCCGGAATGAACTGGCAGAAACCCACCTCTGGTGTGAGCGCTTTGCTCCGGGACTTGCGTTTGGGGGACAGTTGGAGCAATAAAGGGAAGTTTTGAACTTCCTGGCTTTGTGCCTTGTCTGATAACATCACATGGGACCACTCGGGTCTCAAATATGGGCTTGCTAACCTCCATCCCAGCATCCTAGCCACGCACGCCACTGTACTCCTTATCTCATCAGATGATGTTACTTCACTGATGGGACCTGGAGCATGCTATCTAAGCAGATATTATAGGGCAAGCAGAGCATGGGTGGGTTGCTACCGGCATTACTGCCAATTCAGTGTGCGCGTGCACATTTACAGCAAAAAAGAATGTTAGAAAAGGGGGGGAAATTACATTTCCGCAATGGAGATTGTTCTGCGCATGCGCAGAACCAAAAATCAAGATGGTGCCACTGACAATAGAACCGGTTCGGGTGCGTGGGCAGCCGAGTTACTACCTACTCGGCCAAACCTGTCCGAACCGGTAGGAACCCACTTCTGAAGCAGAGGGAATTGGAGGTGGTGTGACAAATATCCTGACCTTGGGCCATGAATGGTTTTATAGACCAACATCTTGAATGGCATCCAGAAGTGCTGGAGAAAAACCATTGCAGTAATAAAATTACATCACATACCAAAGTGCATGCATAATTACTCATGATTATCACTGCTTTGTGAACCATTGCAACTTAGGAGTTTGTCTCCAAGGAAAGCTGCATTGCGGTATATCAGTTGGTCGGTACTATTGAATTTAACTTTTTGCTCGCTTTTAGTGTGCTCATTTCATTGGCCTCTTTGCTCGCAAAAGAGATATGGAAAAACATTTTTGCCTTTCAATTGCCTTCATTTGCATTTTAGGTAAGTGCACAAAAGATCTAATCTGATTCGTTTTACTCACTATTTCCCCCTCATATAAATGGCCCTTGAAAGAAACAGAATACTATAGTTGTCAGCTGAAGTGACATATTTCAGAAAATGTATCAGGAAGACAGCGTCCTTGCTATTAAAATATAATAATTAGTCTTAAAATCTTTAATTGCCTAAAACTGTAGAATGGCAAAATCCTCAAAACACTTTTAATCTTTGCAGTTTGGTTCAGATATATTAGCACCATCTAAAATTCCTGATCTTTTATTACCATAGAGATTTTTGGACAATTTTAAATCTACCATATTTTTCCATGCACACTTAAAGTGTATTACTAAACTAGATATTCGCTTTATTTAAGAATTTTGGAATTAAAAATTGGATTAGTACAATTTACTTGTTAAGGGTTTTACAGATTAGGTACGCCTCCCGTGAATTTGAATTGATTTTAATTCAAGGAAAGATCTACTTTCATGTTAGCTAGACACCACACAGAATGAATGCTAAAAAGGATTAGTTGTTGACTTCAGTATGCTGGAATTGTATAATTATAGAAGAGAACCTACATCCATTAATTTACTAGTATGGTTTAAGAATAGGAATATGAATTTGGAATTTATCATTATACTAAAAATTATGAATTCACTGAGGATGAGGTGTAGCGGAAAAAAAAATAATTATCTTAACCACAGAAGAAGACACTACCTTAGATGTGCAATTTTGGACTGGTGTGTGTTTGCTCTGTAAACAGCTGACTTGTATCCCTGACATGGAATCAATGATCAATGTTACTCTCTGGCCACTGTTCTGCTTAAAATCATTGTTAATTACTGGGAGTCCTACAGGATTGACATTGCTGGGAGTTGAAGCCCATAAGTCATAAACGGGCCCTAGTTCCCCACCCTTGGCCTATATGCTAAAGCTGGGATGTCAAACTCAAGGCCCGCGGGCTGCATCTGGCCCACAGGATGCTTAGATCTGGCCTGTGGGGCCACCCTGGAAACAGCAAAGGACCAGCCTACAGTGCCTCTGCCAACAAAAATGGAACCCGGGGGGGGGGGCACACCCATTTTCGCTAGCACAGCGCTGTAGGAATCTATCCCAGCTGAAAATGGAGCCTGGGGAGGCACCTGGGCCACCACAGGTGCCCCAGACACAAGCGACATCGACCACACCCACCCTGGCCATGCTCACCTGGACATCCCCCCCTGGCCTCCCGAGGTCAAACACAACCCTGATGCGGCCCTCAATGAAATCAAGTTTTACACTCCTGTGCTAAAGCAATGCTAATGTTAATCATTTCAAAAATATTCACACACAGATAGGAAGGACATAAAAATGGAGAACATTTCTAAAAGAAAGCCTATGTTGGTAGGAACAGGAGCAAAAAAATGGATGGAAAATCAGTCAAAGATTAGTCCTAACAAACATTAAAGCCCCAGGTTTCAGTCGTGGCTCAATGGTTATTTTCTGTTGACGAATGGATGGGATGCGACTCTCCTATGGCTTTATCTGCTAAAATATCCCCCCCCCCCAATTTAGCGAGTTGCAAATGTATAGCACTGTACTTGGCTAGGAATTGTGGCAATTATAGTCCAGTGCATCTGGAAAAACACAGGCCTGATCTGTTGTCTCCTGAAAAGGCTTCAACACAGGCGGTATTCAGCCAGTTCTGACAGGTTCTCGAGAACTGGTAGCGGAAATTTTGAGTAGTTTGGAGAATCGGCAAATAGGCTGGCCCCGCCCCTGCTGCCTCCCAGCTGATCTTCTTTTGTTGCTCTGAACAGGAGAATGAAGCTGGAAAGCAGGTTAATGGGGTGGGGAGGGAATGGAGTAGGGGGGTTCCAGCTTCTGTTACTGCCAGTTTACTCAGGGATGCTCTTTGGGCGTGCACGCGCTTGTTGCACGCTACGGACGCATGTGCAGAAGTAAAAAAATTCTTCTGTCCATGCGCAGACGCAAAGAACAAGATGGTGGTGCCTACAGCACCGCCAATAGAACCAGTTCGGGCTCGTGCCCTGCCGAGTTACTGCCTACTCAGCCAAACCGGTCCGAACTGGTAGGTAAGCCACGCCCACAGAACTGGTAGTAAAAAAATGTGAATCCCATCACTGGTTCAACAGCCTAAAATAATTAAGCAGAAAAATATGCATATGTAATGATATTCAATAAAATATGGGTTTTCTGTTTGATGTTCAAGATGGGATTAAAAAGGTGGCCCAACAATTCTCCCCCACCTTTATCACTATAACATTGATTAAACATAAAATAATATTTACATTCTACTCAGTTAAAATAAGCTTCAAAGGCATCCTGGAAAATTTATGCAACATTTATGATATTCAGACGTGAATCCCCAGAGGGTAAAGACAATGAAGAGAAAAAAATCCATCTCTGTACATACAAAACTGTTATTGTTAAATATTTAACACATATTGTTATGTCCAGGCTCTAATGGAAAAAAACTGACACTGTCTCCAGTTATTACCTCCATTTCTCCACAGTCTCTTCTAAGAAA
This sequence comes from Thamnophis sirtalis, assembly GCF_051295495.1. Taxonomy (NCBI): domain Eukaryota; kingdom Metazoa; phylum Chordata; class Lepidosauria; order Squamata; family Natricidae; genus Thamnophis; species Thamnophis sirtalis. Next base: position 36,716,624 of record NW_028261395.1, read on the forward strand.
AATCTAGCAAAATCTAAGTATATCTTAGATTGTTGTCCTTCCCAAGATGCACAGCGGTAACTCAAAGAGGTAAGAAATCTTGCTGTTCAATGATTAATTCCTTGTGAACTACATTGGCTGTATGTAACACCGCTAGCCAAAAATGAAAATAAACCTTAAAGAAAGATCTCAAAAAGTGATACTTGGAAGCTGACCTAACTTTTATTTCTGGAGAAGTTTTCACAGCCTACTTCTTATTAGTCGTACAGATAAGAATGAAGTGCTCTGTTTTGGAAAATTACTGTGGATAGTTTGGCAGCCTTTGCACACACTCAGTCAATTTCTATGTCCCGATGCAAGGAAGCATAAACCCACCACTCGGTTCAGCTAGCACAGGAGTCAGCACCCTGCTGCTCTGGAGCCGCATGTGGCTCTTTCATCCCTCTGCTGCAGCTCCCTGTCACCAGTCGGCTCCACAATTGATAGGAGTTTCGGTTAGGACAGGGAGAAGAAAAAGGGATGCTGCACTAGGAGGAGACTCTATGGTGAGGAAACTGGACTTCCGGTCAGCAGAGGAAAAACGACGCCGCACTAGGAGGAGACTCTATGGTGGGGGGAACCGGACTTCCAGTGGGCTCCAGAATTGAATGGGGGGCTTCCGGTTAGGACCTTTGTGACTCTTGAGTGTTTAAGGTTGCTACCAAAGGATAGGATATTAATGTTGGGAGAAAACTCCATCTGGTTCAGTTCCAAGCTGGGAGGAAAAATGCTGGAAACAACATGGAGGCTGATTGGATAGGTGGTTTATTGAACAGAACCACAAAGACAGTTCCAGGTCAGCTGGTTGAATGAGTGGAAAGAACGTTATAGGTTTCTGTGACTTTGATGTTTGAGCTGTTCTGGAGGTGGTACAAAGGGTGTTTGACAATTCCTATTGGGGCTAATGGCTTTCATCCTGTGTTGGATCTTGAGTGAGGGGCTGGTATCTAATCCTACCATTCTGCCTTTGTTAGCTGGAGTTTCAAAATATTCTGTCTTGAATGGATTTTTGCCTGCAATATTTACTTTGCCTATGAATAGAGCTATCTAGATACTTGTCTTCTTCTTTCATATAGGTTGTGGCCTTCCAGAGCTCTGTTTTCACTGGCAGAGGCACTGCAGGCCGGTCCTTCACTGTTTCCAGGGTGTCCCTGCAGGACAGATCTAAGCACCTCGTGGGCTGGATCGGGCCTGTGGCCTTCAGTTTGACACCCCTGGTCTAAGAAACTGTAGACAGGGTCTCTTCTAAGATGTTTGTCATGCCCACATTCTCTCTGTGGGCCAGGCTGTCTCTTATCTTATCATTGCCTAGTCTGTGGCTCTCCTTCCTCCCAAGGACCATTACCATGGTGGCGCAGTGGTTAGAGTACAGTACTGCAGGCTGATCACCAGCTGCCAGCAGTTTGGCAGATCAAATCTCATCAGGCTCAGGGTTGACTCAGCTTTCCATCCTTCCAAGGTGGGTAAAATGAGGATCCAGATTCTTGGGGGCAATAGGCTGACTCTGTAAACTTCTTAGAGAGGGCTGTAAAAGCACTATGAAGCGGTATATAAGTCTAGCTGCTATTGCTATTACAATTGATCATGCCATTATGACTGCAATTTTGGCTTTTTTAATCTTCTCCAGAAGATGCCCTAAGAACCAACTTTTCTAAAACTACATTTCCCACCGAAACTTTGGCTCATAAGCCCCTCAATGGGTTGGCTTACCCATTCAAGGATACAGGAACAATCAAGTGTGTTCTTGCTTTGAAAGTACCATGGTGCAGTGCACACATGGCGAGACACAAGCAAAAACAAAAAACAAAACCCGCGCTTTTCTTGCCTTAAATTACTTTGCAAGAAATTGATTTCTAAGAAGTGGGCAATAACAAGGAAAACTACAGGGAGAAGAATATGCCTAGATACAGAAGCAAAAATCAGATGGCCAGCCTGTTTAGATTTATTGCAGGTGGCGAGAATGATAGATGAAGAAGACTGAGAAAAGGGAGGGAAGAGAAGGAGGAGGACAAACTTGGCAACTTTCAGACTTGTGGACTTCAAGTCCCAGAATTCCCCATCCAGCATGGGTGGAAATCTGTTTTTTTTAACATGCCCAATTAGCTTCTTAAAGAAAACTAGACTAGCTGTGTCAGAAGAAATGTCTTTCTGGGTTGAGTTCCAAGTGGGGAAAAAGACATTGGAAACATGGAGGCTCCTTGGAAAGATGGTTTAACGGTGGACAGGATCACATGGCTTGAGCTCCTGAACAGAAAAGGGGGATCACATACTTCCAGATGTTGGGTGAAGAAGAAAAGAGAGCGAGATCCTGAAAGTCCCTGGTTTTATGCCCTCACTGGGCTTTGAACCTGAGCTTGTATTCTGATTGGTTGTCGGACTCCTATGGGGCCATGCAGGAGAAACTCTCTAGGCTGTGTTTAGAGTCCAGGTTTGGTTGAGCATTGCTTCTTCCCAGGTGCCCTGTGGTGAGATGGGTAAAGGGCTAATCCTACCAGGCCTTAATCCCATCACCCTGGAGCTGAAGGGGGAGATATTTGTTATGTAGAATAGACTGGATCAGGCCTTTTAATGGCCATTGACAAAGGTGGGGGCTATTAAGAGTGAGTCTGTTTCCTGCCTAAAAACATGTTTCTCCATTTCTTATCTGGGGAAATATAATATCCTGCCTTTTCAATATTTCCCAGGATATTTCATTTTTCTAAGAGAGGAGTGGCTTTTAGCTTCCTACAGCTGGATTGAAAAGTACTTTATGGCCCAAGGACACTCAACAACTTTCCTTGCAAGGTCAGAATTTAAATGTTATTCTTCTCTCTCCCACTTTCAACAAAGGAGAATATTTGTAGGCCAGGTTGAAATGAGGGGTCCTTGGTGCTCTCTGAGCTCAGTTGTTTCCTTGCAAATGTTTCATGAAACCTCTTCATGAAACATTTGCAAGAAAACAACCGAGCTTAGAGAGCACCAAGGACCCCTCAATCCAAGTTTACTGCCTATCCCCTCTTCGCAAGACTGACTCTTATCAGTAGAGCCTTCCCTTGACATTTTTCTATTTGCTTTGAATAATAGACAATGGCCTCGCAAGCATTATTTCAGCACCAGAGATGGGGGAAAGATTTCAGACACCAGAAGTGGGGAAAAGGTTTTGTGAGGGGAAAATGTGTTGCCAGACTAACATTTCATCTGTTCCTGTTTTCGCCTTTAGCTTTCTTATTTTCACCTCCTTTTTCTTCTTTATGATTTGGCCACAGTTTTCTTTGCTATCAGATTTTTTTGCTTAGCAAAAGTTACCATAAATTTTTTCCATTGGGGTCATGGAGAACTGGTATCTGGCCACTCATGTCCTGTGCGTGTGTTTGTGTGTGTCTGTGTGTGTCTGTGTGTGTGTGTCTGTGTTTCTGTGTATCTATGTAGTGTGTAGTGTATACACACATGTATCAGGGATGAGTTCCGGCTGGCACTACTGCCGGTTTGCTCGTGTGCACGCTTTGCATGTGCGTGTTTGATGTGCACTGCGCACATATGCGCAGTACAATTACAATTGTTCTGCATGTGCAGAATTAAAAAACAAGATGGCGGCTCCAACAGTACATACATACATACATACAGACAGACAGACAGACAGACAGACACATTCAGAGAGAGAGAATTCTCAGTTTGTATGTGTTTGTGCATGCACATGCTTTTATGTATGTATATATGAATATCTCTGCCTATATCTTGGTATACACATTTTAACTGCTCCTGCTCATTAGAGCGTTTCAACCTTGCGGCAGCTGCATCTAATTTCAAACAGTATTTTTCCTCCCTGTTCAGCAATTACGATTGCCCAAACCACCACCAGACAATGGAATTGTAAAAAAAAAAGGGGTGGTGGTGGTGGAAATACCTAGAGGCTCAATTGGCACAAAGAGAGCTGGCAAGGCTGCCTTTCACCTTTTCTCTCCGGGGAAGCAAGAACAAAGCACAAAAGAATTGAGTAGATGCGGTATATTTTGTCAGAAATGCTAAATGCGAGCAGCTATTGCTCTGCTCTTACATAAGAATCTTAATTTGTTAAAATCTGCATCAGGTTCTACCAGTGTTGAGCTTTTGCATCAGGTAGGGCAGGGATGGGATTGAAAATTTTTACCAACATTTCTGGAACTTCAGGGAGACCCGTTTTTCGCCCTCCCAGAGCCTCCACGTGGGCCCACGAGGGCATCTAAAATGGGCCGCATGGAGACTCCTGGGAAGGATGGGGCGGGCGGGGCAAATACCGGTTCATCGAACCGGATGTAAAATTAGCATCCAATTCGCCCAAACCGTTCCGAACTGGCTGAATCCCATCCCTGAGGTAGGGCATGAAGAGAATTCTTTTATTTTCCTTACGTGGAAAAGCGCTGGCTTTTTTGCTTTGAAACAGAGATGAGCACTGCTCCTAGAGTTGAGAATGACTAGCACATACGTGCGAGGGCAACCTTTACCTTTACTTTACAAATCTTGGGAGTTATGGAAAGGTCTCATAGTATTGATTACAGCCTGCTTCAGAACAATTTCTTGCGTGACCCGTCAAAACCGCGTTCCACAAAACCGCGGTCGACGAAATCGCATATGTGACGTCATCACAACGCGACGAAAAAGATCGAAAAATTGAAATAAAAATTAAATTACAGCAAGCCGATTCACATAAAGGTAAGGGTTAGGTTAAGGTTAAGGGTTAGGGTTAGGGTTAGGTTAAGGGTTAGGGTTACAGCGTTAGCGTTATGTTTAGCGTTAGGTTAAGGGTTAGCGTTAGGTTTTTCGTTACGTTAATGGTTAGGTTTAGGGTTAGGTTTAGGGTTAGGTTAAGGGTTAGGTTTAGGGTTAGGGTTAGGTTTAGGGTTAGGTTTGGGGGGGTTAGGGTAAGGTTTTCGCTTTATTTTTACATTTTTCTATCTTTTCCGTCGCGCTGTGATGACGTCACATACGCGCTTTCGTCAACCGCGATTTTGTCGTCCGCGGTTTTGTGGTAGAACCATTTCTTGCACAGGTTTGGTTTGCTTGATTATAAAATTTTTGATCCAGATGGAGAATAAAATAGAACTTTTACACGCACAGTTGATGTACGGAAGCCAACTCAAGTGATAGTTCTATTGACTGCAACCACCAATACAAATTAAAGGCTCACACACAAAAATCCTAGGACCAAGAGGGACCTTGTAGAGAGATGGAGATGTAGACTGTCTCATCATGAATCATTCTCTCTCTCTCTCTCTCTGACTAGGGATAGGGGTGATCTTAACAGAATATCAAAATAACAAGAGTTGGAAGGGATTTTTGGTGTCTTCTAGTCCAACCCCTTGTTCATGCTGGAAACCCTAGACCATTTCAATCAAATGGTTGTCCATGTCGTCTTAAAAACCTCCAATGTTTGAGGTCTTTATAATTTCTGAAGGCACTGCACTGCTTAATTATTCCAAGTGTCAGAAAATGTCCTCCTAGTTCTAGGTTGCTTATCTCCTTGATTAGTTTCCACCCATTGCGTCTTGTCCTGCCTTTGGGTGCTTTGCAGGAAGTTAAAACCCACCCTGCTCCTAGAAAAAATGAAATATCCTGGGAAATATTGAAAAGGCAGAATATGATATTTCCCTGGATAAGAAATGGAGAAACATGTTTTTAGGCAGGAAGCAGACTCACTCATAATAGCCCCCACCTTTGTCAATGGGCCATTAAAAAAGCCTGGACCAGTCTATTCTACATAACAAATCTCTCCCCTCTTCAGCTCCAGGGTGATAGGATTAAGCCATGATAGTGTTAGCCCTTTGCCCATCTCACCACAGGTCACCTGGGAAGGAGTAATGCTCAACCAAACTTGGATTCAAAGCACAGCCTAGAGAGTTGCCCCTGCATGCCCCCCATGGGAGTCTGACAACCAATCAGAATACCTCAGGTTCAAAGCCTAGATAGAGAGGGCATAAAACCATGGACTTTCAGCATTTCACTCTCTTTTCTTCTGGAAGTATGTGATCTCCCTTTTCTGTTCAGGAGCTCCTGAACTGAACCCAGCAGGACATTTCTTCCAATAGGAGAATAGCGTGACTCCCTCTTCTTTGTGGCAGCCCCTGAGATATCTTGATCAAAACTCCTCCATACGAAAGCATTCTCTGTCCTGGAAAATCAGAACAACCAGAGAATGGCCTCAAGCTCAGCCTAAAAAACCAAACTCTTACTTGTGAATGATGGCTAACACTTCCAACCTAGACTAAACTGATCTTCTGAAATAAAACCTGATTGGTTGTTAATGACACGGAGCCTGTGACATGGCTCTCTATTATAATACAGACGTTTTAAAATAATAACCCTGCTGGCCTGTAAGGATAATTTACTTTAACTTTGAAGTCTTTTTCCTTACAAGTCATCTGAAAAGGCAAGCAGTGGTGCATAAAATCTTTGCTATTTATTTTTTTTTATTTTTTTTATATCTTTTTTTAATTTTTTGTTACATAAACAACACATACCCACAACAGGGGGGGGGGGGAATCAAAACAAAAAAGAACAAAAAACAAAACAGAGAAAAAAAAACACAAATATATGTTATAAAAAAAGTATATCAGCTGGTTACAACAAGTTTTTGTGCATCTCTTCCATTAATTCATATTAATTCAAATATCTTAACTCAAATGTTTACCATATTAACATCATCATACCTCCACTTTTAGTTGACTACAGTTGTTTAAACATCCTTCATCCTTAACTATACCAAAGATTTAATCCATAACCACATGCTGGCATTTCATTTACTTGTTTATAAAATCGTCCATTAACATCAAATCCTCATATCCTGTTTTAGCTAAACATCCATAATATTTAATACCAAAAATTCCATCCTCCATATATATAATTTATTATCATTCTCCTTTCTTTATTTAATTATATCGTATATCATAGCATTTTCCCCATATTAGCTAAGGTTTAACTGTATATAGTTTTATTTTATTTGTTATAATAATTATTATTGTGATTAATAACCTTTATATATAGTCCAAGGATATTTCTAACCTTCCCTTCTCATATCCAATTATTATTTATCATAGCAACTCAACATTATATACATTACTATCATTATCAATTATTATTCAACTATATCTATTACAAATGAATTTAACTAGGTTTAGCTAGTTTTAAATTGTACTCTTCCATCTATCAGCCTGTGTCTCTCTAGTAACAGAAGCGCCTTAATCCTGTTGCCATTCGTGGGTCCAATTCTCCAAACATCTTTATGAGCAAGTCCATACGAAAAAATCTTTGCACCTTTTTGCTTATGGTGCCTCTCATATAATGCTGCCGTCCTCCTTTTATTTCCTTTATCAGCTTGTCTTTAATTCTCAGTGGTGGTATCAAAAGTTTTGCAGATGGTATTTCATAAAGTATAAATTCTTTAATGCTTCTCACTCCTCCTGCGGCCTGTCTTTCAAAGTAAATCTTCTGTGTGGCTGCTCCCCCTTCAGACATTCCATCTTTTTCTCCCTCAGAGGTAAACCAGTTGCCCCGAATATCAGCAAATTGAAAATCTTTATCTCTGACATCCTTAGTTTGTATTTGAAGAACATTCAAACGTTCAACATTCTCATTTTTTCCCTCATATTTTGTTGCTAGAAACAGCAGATAATCCAGTTTCCTCTCAATTCTATCATGTGTGGCAGATAATTTTTGTAGTGCCGAAGAAATCATTTGAATAGAGGCTTGAATAGATGCCATATTTGTATGCAGTTAGTATTTTTTCTTTGAGAACTCTGAGGTATTTGCAAGTAAAAACAAGCTGGGAACTGTACAATCTTATCAGATCTTAGACCAATCCAGCCAAGCAATAAAAGTGTCAAGTTGTAAGGAGCCAAATTATAGTGAATTGGTTTACAGCCCACTTGCAGAGGATCAGAGGAGATGTTGGAGTAATCTATCCTTTGTCCGTGTAAATAGCATTTAAAACATTTAAAAAGTAGGATAACCACCGTCCATAAACCAATAAAGAGATCGAAATTGCCGCTAGATTCTTCTGTTCTTTAATTTAAATTAGCTTGAATTTTTAGGCAGACTGTCTTTCTCTGAGTAATAAAATCACCTTACCAGCTGAAAACACTTTCGCCATTCTTTGGAGCTATCTGCAGTTTCAGTTAGCCTTATGGCTAATCCGGAAGTCACTGGCAAAGGAGGTTAAATTCCAAGCCCCCAGAGACTTTGTGAACGTCTCTGGGGCCACTGGATCTCCTCCTACCTTTCACTGTCTCTCCGGGACAGCTTGGGTCCAAAAAGGGACCGTCCAAATGCTTCGGAATAGGGGAATTTCAGGAATAGCCTGAAAATCCGTCTTCTCACTGCTAAGCCCCGCCTTCTTCCAAAAATCTTTGCTATTTATTGTCGGGCATTGTAAAGGCTGCCACTGTAAGAGAAGTATCTTTGTTCAAGCATAAAAGCAGCCATGTCTTCTGGAAGATTTATGTGGTTGCTTCAAAGACTGTCCCCTACTTTCCCACATGTGTGTTATTGCACAACTTTGCTTCCTAGTAGTTACAGCAAGTGTTGTCTCATGCCAGGGAAGTTATGGAATCCATTTATTTAGTTTTATCCAGTGCAAGGGAAGCACCTCTGTTCAAGCATGAAAGCAGCCGTGTCCTTCTGGAAGGTACTGTTCTGATCCAGGCTCCACAGAATCATGAAGCAGACTCCTTGTCCCAGCAAAAAAAACATGTTATTAAGCTAATGTGAATTCCTCTCATTGACATCCAGCAAAGTCCCAGCAAACAGTCTTTCAAGGGTGAATTTATAACCACAGACCTTATCAGGCTTGGAGAACTGCCAGACTGATATCTTCCGAATGCAATGCTGTACAAGAAAATACTTGGCAAGGAGTCTCTGAAAGTCACGAACAAATTAAGCGAACTAATAGTCTCCTGCAAACTCTGCTCCCGTTTCGCTCCTCTTTATTCCCTATGGGAGGGGCCATTCACCGTCCACCTGTGCTTTATTCCCGAGTCGGCCCTTGCCCCTTCTCCTGGCAGTTCTGTGCATGCACTGGCTGCTGGCAAGCCACAACAGGTACATGAAGCTGCTTCAAATATCATTCCCTACTTTCCCACATGTGTGTTATTGCACAACTTTGCTTCTGAACAGTTGCAGAAGCATTGCCAGTGAAGTTATGGAAACCATTTATTCTGTTTCATAAAGGCACTCAATCAAAACACAACTCAAGGAAGCACAGGCAATTAAAAACAACAAATATGAAGTGATGCATCAAATATATGAAAACCTATTAAGCTAGAGCTTCATTATTTTCTTTCTTTTCATTCAATTTATTCTTTTGAGCTGGAGAGATGAGTGGAGAACTCTCAAGAAGCACAAAGCATTCAGATGCAAATCTATACAAGCACATCTTATTCAGTCTGTAGTTGTGAAAATCTTGGGGAAAACAGACTGCCAATTAGGGATATTCACAAGGGTGGATGTCAAAAAATTAAGATAGGGAGCTCAAAACCTACCCTTATAAAAATAAGTTGCAAATGCAACTCCTCGATGTGTGTCTCTCTCCCATGGCTTTCCACACTGCCAATCATACGTAAACTAAACAAACTCAATTACCTGAAGCCAGTATATATGATAGCATCTTACTGACCCAATAAATCCTTCAAAAAAGTCGCAAATGACCTTGTAATTCTATTCAGGAAATGAAAGGTCTGTTCATCATTAGCGGTGATGGCAAAATGGACTGCTTTAATTAGCCCATATGGCGCAGTGGTTTGAATGCAGTATTGCAGACAAACTCTGCCTATAGCCTGGAGTTTGATCCTGATGGGGCTCAAGCAGTGGTGGGATTCAAATAATTTAACAACCGGTTCTCTGCCCTAATGGCCAGATAGGTAGGTGTGGCTCAATGGTCATGTGACTGGGTGGGCGTGGCCAACTCAACGTCAGTCACATCGATGGGCACTTCGCCTTAGCTGTTACAATGTAATAAGGGTTAACTGGAGAGGCGGTTTCTGTAAGCAGGGCAATAAAGATTAGGCTAGAAGCAACACCAGAATGTTTCCTTCCTGCCTTCCTTACAGGATTAGCCCTGTAAATTGCCAGCCGGGGGGGGGGGGGAGATTCTTCCAACAACCGGTTCTCTGAACTGCTTAGAAAGTTAACAACCAGTTCTCTCGAATAGGCACGAACTGGCTAAATCCCACCACTGGGCTCAAGGTTGATTTATCCTTCCATCTTTCCAAGATTGGTAAAATGTGGGCCCAGATATGCAAATAAAGTTGACATTGTAACTCACCCAGAGAGTGCTGCAAAGTGCTATGGGGAGGGGGGACTCTATAAGCCTAAAATGCTGTTGCTAATGAAAGAAAATGATAAATCTCATTTTATTTCCACTTGGAAACTACTTCTGGATGTTTTTTAGTCAAAACGAGGGGGGGGATAACATTTTGCTCTTAGGTTTTGATGATTAGAATGATTTGGTAATTATAGGAATGGCTTGAAATGGTGTGAAACGTTAAGCAAAAGGATGATGTTTTAATTTTGCAATCTACTGCACTGAAGAGAATTGGAAGTTATAATTTTTTTCTCTTTCTTTTTGCACTTTTCTCTCTTCTTTTTTATTTTTCTAACTTTGGTTTCTTCTCTATTTTTATCTTAGATGGAAACTTAATGAAACTTTTGTTAAGTCATTAAAAGTTCAGTGTGTTTTATCCCTGGGTAAATGCGCACGTCATTGTAGACTTTAAATCAAATTGTGTTCTCAATCTTTACCGGCCCCAATTTGTACATGAAAATTGGAGAAAGAACTCTATGAATTAATTGCATTCTCCCTGTAGATATTCATCATAGTTTGGTCATATAATTTAAGATTAAAATTAAATAATGATAAAACTTAACGGGAAATTAAAATTGTTTGAGGGGGGGTACTTTGAGGCACAGCATAAGTATTTGAGTAAATAAAATTAATTGAACAAAATCTGCTGCATGAAAGATTCAAGAGAACATTTTAAAAACAGGGTTTTTCTTTTTAATTTACCACAACCTATCCCAGCAAATTGGGTTAGACTACAGTATTAATAATCCCAATCAGCATTATGGGTTTTGTAATCCATCCCTCCAGGGAAGAAACAGGGCCGCACTAATACATTTTTGAATTTCCAGACACGCCTGGGTATCATGTCATAAAGGCTACCACTTCAAGGAATTGAATTCGATGATTCATGTGGTCTCCTCCAGCTGTGCAATGTCACACTTCTGGATTTATGTTCCTTAAACCCGGCTGCGTTAACCTACTTATCTGATTTGCACAAGCTTCCCACGGATCCACTTCTTCTGAATTCACACAAATAGGAGGCGCCTAACAAAAGAAACCGCAGGAGTAAAATCAATGAGCCAATCAGTTTGAGCTCCAACTGGGTAGAAATAGGGAAAGAACAGGAAGTGGAACATGATTTTTCCCCCCTACTTGTATCATAAAGATCTTTGTTATAGAATACAGCAAGGGAAAAACACTTCCTGACAGCTGTGTTTCCTAGCTTTTCTGAAGGGTTTTGTAGGAGATGACCAGGCTGAGCTTGAGCGGGGTGGATGGGGGTGTCAAATGTGTCATCAGTCAAGAATCCCTTCATGCCCACAAGAGATCTAAGTCCAGTTACTATGAATACCATTGACTGTTATCCCCTGCTAATTTCACTTGGCAATTATTAATTCAGATTCATGTAGAGAGCTTAAGCCAGGGATGTCAAACTCCCAGCCCGCAGACCGGATGTGTCACGCACTGGCCACGCCTAGGTCTGGTTTAGTGGAGGTGGCGGGGGGGAGGGGAAGTCCCGATAGTTCATGTGACACCGCCATGACGACGTGAGTTTAACACCTTTGGGTTAAGTTTACAATAAACCTTTATACCCATTTGAACTGTCTGGATCTTCTGAAATTCCTAGTGCTTAATCAGTTCCTAAGTTTAATCAATATCCATGCCAATAGGACATTGATCAGAGTTGAGCACCAAAAATGATGACTCGATGGCCCCTAAGAGTGAGCTTTTCTATATCTTTGTGCTACTATCTAGTGCTTATCACAATTTTTACAGCCCATATCTGGTAGCCCTCAGTAAGGTAGTCATCAGATCCATTACAGTAGTCCTCAACAACTATAATTGGGACTGGAATGTCCATCATAAGTTGGTGCAGTTTTAAAACAAGTCAACCCATGACCAGACCAAATTTTATGACATTTTTACTATAGTCATTAAGCAAAGCACCATGGTCATTAAGTGAATAATGGGGTCATTACGTGAATCACATGGTTGTAAAGCAAATGTGGCTTCCCCAGTTGACTTTGCTTGTTAGACAATCACAAATGACAATCACGTGACTGCAAGATGTTGCAATTGTCATCAGTGCACAAAGTGTGATCACCTGACTGCGGACATGTACAACAGTCATACATGATGAGTCATGTCACTGTTTCCAAGCCTGTTGTAACTTTGAACCATTAAACAATGATCATAAGTAAGGATACCTGAAGCTGGATATAATGGCTCTTTAATAACCTTAAGAATCAGGGAGAATAGCAGACTAATAGAGTTGGAAGGGACTTTGGAGGTCTTCTAGTCCAACCCCCTACTCAAGCAGGAAACCCTATATCATTTCAGAAAAATGGTTGTCCAAAAACTTCCAATGTTGGAGCATTCACAACTTCTGGAGGCAAGCTGTTCCACTGGTTTATTGTTCTGACTGTCAGGAAATTTCTCCTTAGCTCTAGGTTGAGTCTCTCCTTAATTAGATTAGCAATAGCAATAGTTTCCACCCATTGCTTCTTGTCCTGCCCTCGGGTGCTTTGGAGAATAGCTTGACTCCCCTCTTCTTTGTGGCAGCCCCTCAAATATCGGAACACACAGCTATCATGACATCCCTACTCCTTGTTTTCATTAAACTGGACATGCCCAATTCCTGCAACCATTCTTCATATGTTTTAGCATATGAAGATGATATATAAGAGGATATAAGGTATATAACAGTGATGGCTAACCTTTTCCAGACTGAATGCCCAAAGCACCCAAATCCCCAAACAATGCACATGCTCCCTATACTCACACATGCATGTGCGTCCCCTCTTCATGCCCCCTTGTATGCACGGGTAGGTGTCCGCACACCCCCATCCCCCAATGCATGTGTGTCAGAACCCCGAAGATCAACTGGCTGGCGGGCGCACACGCATGCTCAGCGAAGCGGAACTGGGGTGACTGCTGGCGTGCCCACAGAGAGGGCGCTGTGTGCCACCTCCGGCATGCATGCCATAGGTTCACCATCACGGGTATATAAGAAGAGCCGCAGCCAAAACAATGGTCAGATAAGAGAAATCTTAGTCCAACAGCCAAAGTTACTTGAGAAAGTATCCCAGATTTGCCTCTTCCTACTTATGTTTAGGAAAAAGAGAGAGAGGAGGCACATCCAGACTTGCAAGTTTCTGTTCCATAAATCTTTAATAAACGTAGTATTAGCTTATTAATCTTCATGACTTTCTTAATCTGATCTATCCTGAAGGACTGATGCTGGTGAGGAAACAATTCCATCTAATTGACTATCCTGCATCAGAAGTTGAGCAATATTTCATCCTTCTGATGTTGGGCTGGACGTCAATAGCTATCATGACCTGTGATGAAAACAAAGAGCTGTGTTGCATTTATTTCCTCAAGAGCAGCTAATGACTCCCACAAAGCGATTGCATTATTTAGATTTGCACTACTTGAAATGATTTTTCTATGGAAAATAGAGTCATTGGTTACATCTTGACGGATAAGAAAACATTTTAGGGATTCGTTTTTGTATGCATAATAATGAAACATTACAGTCAAGGATAAAAAGAATTCACTTATAATGCAAATGTATGGTTAACAAAGCCAGAGTAGTTATAGAAAGGAAAGTAAAAGCAAAATAAAATAAAATAATCTACTGTATATTCCAACAATCCTGTCCTATTTTGCGATACTATGCTAAACACTCACCTTATTCAAGTACATTAAACATTTGCTCTAATGTAATAAGAAGTGTATTTTATTTATTAATTTATTTTGTCAAGAATGTATAAGATAACAGATATAAGTATAAACAGGATTATGAATTACAGGAAATGGATACGAATAAGTGGGGACAGTAGGACAGGGACAGCAGGCACACTGGTGCACTTATGCACGCCCTTTACAGACCTCTTAGGAATGGGGTGAGGTCAACAGTAGACAGTCTAAAGTTAAAGTTGTGGGGTTTGAGGATGAAACCATAGAATCAGGTAGTGCATTCCAGGCATTGACCACTCTGTTGCTGAAGTCATATTTTCTGCGATCGAGTTTGGAGTAGTTTACCTTAAGATTGTATCTATTGGGTGCTCGTGTATTGTTGTGGTTGAAGCTGAAGTAGTTATTGACAGGTAGGACATTGTGGCAGATAATTTTGTGTACTATGCTCAGGTCAGACCAAAGGCAACGTAGTTCTAAGTTGTTTAAGCCCAAAATTTCAAGCCTGGTGGTATATGGTATTCTGTTGTGAGCAGACGAGTGGAGGACTCTTCTTGTAAAATATATCTGGACTCGTTCGATTGTATTAATGTCTCATATGAAGTGCGGGTTCCAGACAGATGAGCTGTATTCGAGAATAGGTCTAGCAAAGGTTTTATATGCCCTAGTTTGCAATACAATATTACCGGAGAAAAAACTTCGCAAGATTAGGTGAACAACTCTTAATACTTTTTTGGCAATGCTGTTACAGTGAGCTCTGGCACTTACCGCATTTTTCGGACTGTAAGATGCATCGGAGTATAAGACGCACCGTGATTTTGAAGAGGTAATTTTTTTAAAAAAATTTTTTGCACTTTGCAGACCTCCCAAACCCTCTGCACACCTCGTTTTTTGAAGGGAAAAAAAAGGCAGAGGGTTTGGGAGGCTTATAGAGTGCTCCTGGGGCTGGGGTGGAGGGGCTAAAAACGAGCAAAAACATCCTGTTTTTCGCAAAAAAAGGGGGGCATGCAGAGCTTTGGGAGGCCTTGGGAGGCTTCTGGGGGCTGGGGAGAGCAAAAATGGCACATATAATCTGAAAAATATGATAAATCATTAGAAATGAGCACTCCAAGGTCCTTGGCAGAGTGAGGGTCATCCATGAGGTCGCATCCACCCAGCTTGTATTTTGTGTTCTGATTTCTTTTGCCAATGTGTAAGACAGAGTATTTGTTGGTTGAGATTTGGAGTTGCCAATTGTTTGACCATTCTAACACACAGTCAAGATCTCTTTGTAGGGCAGCAGCATTGTCAGTGGTGTTGAATAGTTTTACATCATCAGCGAAGAGAACGCACTTGCGTATGATATGATCACAAAGATCATTTATGTAAATAGATTCCGAAACAGAATTAGTTAAAGATTGTATGATAAAGTGGGCACAAAATTTTGAAGAACCAATAATGATAGATATATGATAAAAGATATGGGTAAGAAATGTAAAATTTACGCAAGCCCAAAATCTGAGGGAGAATTTCTACAAGATGTTTTATAGATAGCATTTAGATTGCAAAAAATTGGCTTGTATGTATCCGAACCTACAACCTAAATGCTGGAGATGTGATTGTGCAGATGCTATGTATTATCATATATGGTGGACCGGTAAAAAGGTCAAAGCATTTTGGATAAAAATATGGTGGATTATGCAAAATATCTTTAAAAAGAGGATAAAGTTTACCCTTCAGTTATTCTTGTTAGGTATAACTACTGACTGTGCTGTTATAGAGACTAATTTGATTCTGAACCTAACAACAGCAGCAAGACTGTTGGTGGCGCAGTACTGGAAGAAGGAAGATTTGCCTACCATTCAAGAATGGACATTAAAAGAAACAAACTTAGCAGAGATGGCTAAAATATCAGCATATCTCAAGGATCATTCAGACGAGAAATATAAGCTGGAGTGGAGAAGATGGATTGATTATATTCAAAATAAACATGGGACTAAGAAACTCCAGATAGCTTATGATTGAAGGAGCAAGGAATCATATAATTTGTTTAGAGTTAGCTTATCAAAAGGCGAGTTAAAGTACAAGTGAGGGATGATGCTAAAGTCTGTTAGTTTATTTTGGAATATGATTGTTAAAGATTTATACCCTGTATTTGCTCTGGGAGGTTGGGGGGGAGGTGGGTTTGGGTGGGGGAGCGGAGGGGAGGTAAATATTTGTAAAACTTTTTCAAAACTTTTAATAATAATAAAAAAGATCATTTATGTAAAATATAGAGTGTGGGTCCTAATAGAGCCGAGGTGGCGCAGTGGTTAAATGCAGCACTGCAGGCTACTTCAGCTGACTGCAGTTCTGCAGTTCGGCTGTTCAAATCTCATTGGCTCAAGGTTGACTCAGCCTTCCATCCTTCCAAGGTGGGTAAAATAATATATAAGTAAAATGAGGACCCAGATTGTTGTTGGGGGCAATAGGCTGACTCTGTAAACCACTTAGAGAGGGTTGAAAGCCCTATGAAGCGGTATATAAGTCTAACTGCTATTGCTATTGCTATTGCTATTGCTAATAGGCTGCCTTGGGGGATACTGCTGTTAACAGGTGCAGGGTTTGACAGAGTGCTCCCTATTTTGACTACTTGTTGCCTGTTTGACAGGAACACAGCTATCCCCTTATGCAGGGATCCGGAAATGCCGTACGGTTTTAGTTTTAGAAGTAGTTTGTCATGTACCACTGAATCAAAGGCTTTACAGAAGTCTATGTAAATTGCGTCTATTGCTTTACCCTGGTCGAGTTGTGTAGTGTAGTCCATATGTTTTTGCAGTGTAGAAGTTGCAGATTGCAGAACAATTTTTTCCTGAAACCAAATAGTTTGTTACTAAATAGTATAGGTTCTTCTTTTTAATAAACTATTTAATATACTATTTTTCCCCCTTTGGCAGAATCTTCTTTTTTCCCCATTTTACACACACAAAGGTTAGCAGAGTCTAAAATCCCAACTGCAACTGCACATGGACTAGCCTCAACTGCACATCATCAGCTACTCACATTAAGTGAATTTCAGGTTAACGTGACCTGGCATCAGTTTACAAATTGCTCTAAATCAAACAACACATTATTTAAATTCACAATAACCACGACCTACCTGTGCCTACCTGTACATTTTTCCACACCACCTGCTACCCATTCTAGGCACCCCATGAATAAAAAAAACATGCACAGCATGGTATATTAACATAAATAAAACACAGATGTGGCATTAGATGAAACAGTGGCTTAAATTATTTTGCACCTTCTGGCCTATTGAAAAAACATGACAGAAAAAAAAATCAAAAATTAGTTGGAGGAAGTAATGGAACAAAAAACTGACATGAAGACTGAGCTGCTGCTTTTGGGAATAATAAAAGGAAATATAAGCAAAGAAATTCAATATATTATGCTTTATATAATTACTGCAGTCAGAATCTCATTTGCCCAAAGCTGGAAACAAAACACCATCTCCTCAAACGCAGAGATCATTTAAAAAGGTGCTAGAATGCACGGAAATGGAAAAAATTAACTATGGCACTAAGGGATAGAGAGAAAACAGAGCATTATAAGATATGGAATAGGTGTTATAATTGGCTTGAAAAGAGATGTAAAATTAATGCATACGGAGTGTATAGAAAATATAACAAAAGGAATGGCGTACATTCAGAAACCAAGAGAGATGTAACTATTGTATATATGTTGTATATATTCTAAAAATAATATTTATGAAACGATAGGCCGTAGAATGGAAAAGTAAAAATTAGAAAAAAGAACACCGATAGTGTAAACCTGTAAAAGTGTAATTGTGATTTTTAATGTTTAAAAATGCTGAGTAAAAATGATATTTTTAAAAAAATCGTGACATTCATACTTTTTTGAAATGCTGGCAGAGTAGAATCCTGTAAAAAGATAGCCTAGAAGAATTAATGAAATATTTTAGGAAATATTAAAAAAGCAGGATAAAATATTTCCCCCAAAGGAGAAATAAAAATCTTAAAGGAAACAGAAACCCAGCTCCCTCCCCGAAGCAGATATTTTGGTGCACATTAAGAAAGACTTTGCCAGCCTATCTACAAGACAACTATCTTCAGACAAACTACCTTCAGCTCCAGGGTGATGGGATTAAGACATGACCCCCTCAGGACATAATAGGATTAGCCCTCTACCCATCTAGCACCAGGGCTTACTGCATTTCAAAATTCCCTAAGGACATTGCATCACCCAGCAAGGTTCTGATGAAAGAAATGTCCTTCTGGGTTCAGCTCCAAGTGGGGAAAAAGACACTCCCGTTACTTGTCCCAGCTCCTGCCAACCTAGCAATTCGAAAGCATGTTAAAAATGCAAGTAGAAAAATAAGGACCACCTTTAGTGGGAAGGTAACAGCATTCCGTGCGCCTTCGGCATTTAGTCATGCCGGCCACATGACCATGGAAACGTCTTTGGACAGCGCTGGCTCTTCGGGTTTGAAACAGAGATGAGGACTGCCCCCTAGAGTTGGGAACAACTAGCACATATGTGCAAGGAAAATCTTTACCTTACCTTTACCTAGCCCTAAAATAGGCAACAGTGGACATCTCCTATGGCACTCCCAGCCAATCTATTCAGTGAATCCAACAAACTCTATAATGTTTGTTCTACCAAAAATCTGGCTGGGAGAAGAGAAAGATAAGCAGATGAGCAAGGTAGATTTAGACAAAGCAGACCCACAAGGCACTAGTGGGCCATCTACCAATTGTTAATTTAAAAAAAATTGGACAGCAATACCCTTATGCTTTTATCAATGTAAAATTGACATTGATTCCAACCCAAGGCATAAACTCGAACACTTAGATTTATCAGCGGATGGCTTGTTTTGCTAACGAGGAGGGAGCATGAAAACATGGTCGCTCAAGTTAACTATAATAAAGCTGACTGTTGTCTTGCAGAGGTTCCAATCTGCCAAGAGGCGAAACAGAAATTTAGCTCCCCTCCTGTTTAACATCTCTCTCTCTATTTAATTTAATGGTTGCTGTAAGCTGAAGGACAGATATTTGGCAACAGGGCTGTATGCTGAGAATGCAGCATCATTGCTTCATAGGTGGCCTTTAGGAGATGCTTGCAAGCAAAATTCTGCAGGAAGAGGGGCTTGCAAGTAAAAGTTAAGGTTTTCTCGGGAAGATCTAGCCATAAACATGAATGGAATAGGAATTAACGAAATGGAGCAAGTTTCAGCTTTCAAATATCTTGAGATTATTTTTCAAACTTCTGGACATTGGCAGGAACAATCTAGAGCAGGGGTATCAAACTCAAGGCCCACGAGCCACATCTGGTTCACGGCATGCTTAGATCTGGCCCGTGGGGCCACCCTGGAAACAGCGAAGGACCGCTGGCCTCTGCCAGCAAAAACGGAGCTCTGGCAGAGAACTGCAGGAGGTTTTTGCAGCTAAAAATGGAGCTTGGGAGCCTGTTTTTGCTGGTAGAGTGCTTGGGCCACCACAGGTGTCCCCAACACAAGTGACATTGAGCTGGCCATGGCAACCTTGGCTATGCCCACCCCAGGCCCCCGATGTCAAAACACAACCCTAATGTGGCCCTTGGTGAGATCAAGTTTGACACCCCTGATCTGGAATCATCTTTGCCCAAACCATTAATAGTACTAAGGCAATAATGAACATCATTTACTCCAACATTGGTAGATACTTACAGGTAGTCCTCAATTTAGGACTACAACTGTGGCTAGAATTCTGGTCAATAAGCAATTGGTTTTTTAAGTGGGTCATCATGTGACTAGGCCCAATTTTACAACAATTTTTATTGCGGTTGTTAAGTGAATTCCACAGTATCCTTCAGCAAATCCAGCTTCCCAAATTAACTTTGCTTCTTGGAAGCCAGCTGGCAACTAGTCTTAGACTTACTTCAGAATCCTTTATAGCACTCTCTAAACAGTTTAAAGCATCAACACATTGCTTCCAACAATCTGGGTCCTCCTTTTTAATCATGATCACGCAACTGGCACACACTGCAACTGTGATAAGTGCAAGCAAGTTGCCAAACACCTGAATTGTGATCACGGGACTATGGAGATGGTACAACAGTTGTACCTGTAAAGATGAGTCATAAGT
Source organism: Thamnophis sirtalis (assembly GCF_051295495.1). Lineage (NCBI taxonomy): Eukaryota > Metazoa > Chordata > Lepidosauria > Squamata > Natricidae > Thamnophis > Thamnophis sirtalis. The sequence goes on from NW_028261395.1 coordinate 36,736,733, forward strand.
CACTTTTTCTAAGGCTGTTATAGCTTTCAACCACCATGAAACAAATGGTCATATGTAACTGGATGTAATGGGGCTGTGAGAATAACCTTAAGGGTCAGGAAGAAGAGCCACACAGCCAAGACAATAGTCAGATAAAAGAAATCTGAGTAAAATGCTGAATTAAAAATGGTTTTAAAAAAACAAAGAATCTTTAAGACCGTCCCCTCCCACACAGACAGGCAAGACACCAGAGCTTGGCGTAGTGGTTAGAGTGCAGTACTGCAGGCTACTTCTGCTGCCTGCCGGCTGCCTGCAATTTGGCAGTTGAAATCTCACCAGGCTCCAGATTGACTCAGCTTTCCATCCTTCCGAGGTGGGTAAAGTGAAGACCTAGATTGATGTGGGCAATAGGCTGACTCTGTAAACTGCTTAGAGAGGGCTGTAAAGCACTAGGAAGCGGTATATAAGTCTAAGTGCTATTGCTATTGCTATATAAACTGACAGCAAACCCCAGTCCTTTCTAGCACTAGTTCGGTTAATGAAATGTCTGCAAGAAAACAAGCAAGCTCAGAGAACACCAAGAACCCCTCATTTCAACCCTGAAACTACAAATATTCTCCTTTATTGGTAACAATTTAAGCTAATTGGCTATCCTGTGCCAGGACTGGGCAGCCTTTCATCATTCTTAGTGTAGAATGGATCAATGGATCAACTTGCCTCCAGAAATTGTGAATGCTCCAACACTGGAAATTTTAAGGAGATATGGGATAACAGTTTGTCTGAAGTGATGTAGGGTTTCCTGTCTAGGCAGGGGGTTGGACTAGAAGATCTCCAAGGTCCCTTCCAACTCTGTTATTCTATTCTGTTCTGATGTTGGGATGGACAGGATGGCAATGAGTGGATGTAGATCGATCAGATGTTTCAACCAAAAACCATGCAGCTCATCTTCACCTGGTGCTGCTCAATCCTTGATCTTTCTTTTCTAGGGCTGTCAAACTCCTGGTCCACGGGCCAAATGCATCACATGCTGGCCACACCAAGACCTGGTTCAGTGAAGGGGAGGGGAGTCCCAATATATCACGTGACACCACTGTGACAACATAGGTTGGACACCCCTGCCCTTTTCTCTACCTTTTCTGCTGTCATTACAAGTTCTTTCATTTCACGTTCTCTTTTATTCTTATCCACCTAGCAGTTCAAAAGCATATAAAAATGCAAGTAGAAAAATAGGAACCCCTTTGGTGGGAAGGTAACAGCGTTCCGTGCGCCTTCGGCATTTAGTCATGCTGGCCACATGACCCTGGAGATATCTTCATACAGTGTTTTATAGTATTTATAGTATTTTATTAATATTTATAGGCCGCCCTTTTCCCCGCAGGGACTCAGGGCGGCTTACATAAAATAGGGAGGGGGGTATAAACAATAAACATAAAACAATACATAAGAGTTAAAATAGTACTCAACATTCATTCTTCATTCGGGTGGGGACAGATTGTGATCTTATCCCCAGGCCTGACGGGATAGCCAGGTCTTGAGGGCTGTGCGGAAGGTCTGGACGGTGGTGAGGGTAGGAATCTCCACGGGGAGATCATTCCAAAGGGTCGGAGCTGCTACTGAAAAGGCCCTCCTCCGTGTAGTTGCCAGTCGGCACTGACTGGCGGATGGTATTCGGAGGAGGCCCAATCTATGTGATCTTATAGGTCGCAGGGAGGTAATTGGCAGGAGGCGGTCTCTCAAGTACGCAGATCCACTACCATGGAGGGCTTTATAGGTGGTGAGTAGTACCTTGAAGCGTACCCGGAGATCAACAGGTAGCCAGCGCAGCTCGCGGAGGATAGGTGTTGGCTCTTCGGCTTTGAAACGGAGATGAGCACCACCCCCTAGAGTCAGAAATGACTAGCACATATGTGCGAGGGGAAGCTTTACCTGTAGAAATGTTTCTGATATAGCAATACCACTTATTTATTTATTTATTTATTTATTTATTTATTTTATTTGTCTTGTATGCCGCCCACTCTCGGAGGACTCCGGGCGGCTCACAAAAGACAAGGGAAAGAGGGAAACGAGACAAAGGCAACATATTAAAAACAAAACCAACATTCACAATTTCCGTGGAGGTAGATGCTTCTCAGCTCCCCCCAGCCTGCTGGAACAGCCAGGACTTGGTGGCTTTGTGGAAGGCCAGGAGGGTAGTAAGGGTCCAGATCTCAACAGGGAGCTCGTTCCAGAGGGCCAGAGCTGCAACAGAGAAGGCTCTCCCCTGGGGAGTCACCAGCCGACATTGGCTGGCAGATGGAATCCGGAGGAGACCTAACCTGTGCGATCTAATTGGTCTGAGAGAGGTAATCGGCAGGAGGCGGTCTCTCAGGTACCCAGCTTTATATTTGCTTCACAGCCCTTTCTAAGCAGTTTATAGAGTCAGCCTATTGCCCCCAACAATCTGGATGCTCATTTTACCTACCTTGGAAGGATGGAAGGTTGAATCAACCTTTGACTGAAATTAGAAATTCTGCCTATAGTACGCAATTTGAGTTTTGTATCTGCTGATCTTCAAGAATCAATACAAAGCTGGCCCTTGACTCACAACAGTTCATTTAGTGACAACGGTACTGAAAAAAGTGACTTATGACCTCTTTTCACGGTTACGACCATTGATTAATAGTATTACTTGTGGATAACTAATTAAATGAAATGTTTATTATGTAAAAATAAATTTGAGGATATAGGTTATTATTAGTAAAACAGAACAATAGATGGAAATGATATGTTAAATTTGATTAATTTGGAGAGGCAGCTAATGATATTGTTTATATGTTAGGAAGAAATTAAAATTTAAGCAGAAAAATATGGAATGAAAATAAGATGACTGAAATGTAAAATGAAAATACGATGTAAAATGAACTATGCATAATAGAAGATATAAAGGGAGGAAACCCGGACAACACAGTTTAAAAAAGAAGTTAAAATATGTAACAAAAAAAACCACCTTTTTTTTAAAAAAAAAGAAACTTTGGGCTCAATTGTGGCGGTACCTTTAGTCGGTTTTGGGTGGCCATGCATGGCATAGCTCATAGGCCTTCACCACGACAAGACAGTAATCCATGAAGGTGAGTTTAACATACTACTTTAAAAAAAATGCTGTTCTTTAAAATCTTTTTGTCTTTAAAGCAAATTTTAAATTAATCTAATAATTAAAGATTTTTTTTTAAATCCCAAAGCTCCGCTTAGGAAATCAAAAGAAGTTTTTGGCTGGTTGAATCAAACATTTGATTGTATTACTTTTCAAGCTGAAGCTCTCAAATGTGGCACAAGAAGCCTTTTGATGATGATTTCTTTCCAGAGTAATCATCTTTCTTGCTTCTGCTGCCCATAATGGCTATTTTCAGAGGGTAGGAAAGCCATCTGCGGCAACAAGTGGCTTTTCTCTCATCCATCACGCAAAGAGGTGAGGTTTTTTCCCCCTTTCTGAACATCATGGCGCTGTTTTCTTTTTCAAAGCATGAATGATCACCTGCTACAGATGCCAACGGAACTGGTAGACGGTGCTTTGGCAAGTCAATGGAATGAAATTGAGGCTTTCTGATTTTCGGTGGTTTCAGCTTGGCACTGAGGGAAGGAAGAGAAGAAAAGAGAAGGGGGAAGGGAAGGAAGAAGGAAGGGAGGGAGGGAGGAAAGAAAAGAAGGAAGGAAGGAAGGAAAGGAAGGAAGGAAGGAAGGAAGGAAAGAAAGAAAGAAAGAAAGAAAGAATGAATGAATGAATGAATGAATGTCTGGTCATTTCCAGCTCTTTTGTTGATGAGGTGACCTTTTCATATGAGCAATGGAAAAAAATATATTTTAAAGCAGAGGTGTCAAACTTGATTTCATTGAGAGCTGCATCAAGGTAGTGTTTGACCTTGCGGGGGGGGGTTGGGGGGGTGGCCTGGGGGCATGACATCACTTGTGTCAGGGGCCCAAGCTCTCTACCAGAGAAAACAGGTTCCCAAGTTCCATTTTCGGCTGTGATGGCCTCCTGCAACCCCCTGCCAGGGAAAATGGAGCTCAGGGCCACATTTTCGCTGGCAGAGGCACCAAGGGGCGGTCCTTCACTATTTCCATGTGGCAAGATGGCCAGCTAATAAATTTTGCAAACAAACACACACACACACACACAAGCAAACAAATAAATAGGGCCAGGCATGACCAGATATATAAAATCTTCTAAATACCACTTGACTCAACAGTCAATCACTAAGGGGGGATAATTCTCAGTCCACAAATTCACAAGGAAGTAATGCCAGGGAGGGCTGGACTTTCTCAGGTTGGACAAGGCCCGCAGCCCATTTAGATCAGGGACCATCCGAGAGGCCCCTCAGGACTCACCTCCTGCCCAGCCTCCAGATCAGGTCTCCAGCCCAGCTGCCCAGTGCCAGAATCAAAGAAAGGGGAACAGAGGCACTGGCAGCTGTGGTGTGTCCTCTCCCCATCTATAATCTCTGGACCAGAGGAGAGATGGGAAGAGAGAATTCGGATGCCATTCTTGAGCCTTTCCATCTAAATGCTGAAAGAAACGCCTGTCTGGTTGAAGGTAGTGTAATATTGGTGGGCAGACTGAGACTCGGCACCTGGAGTTGTTCCTGAAGTGGCTGGTTAGAGCAATCAGGACACCCGGTGGAGAAATGGCCCAGGTTCAATGGTGTAGGTGCATGTGGGAGGGAAAGGGAGAGGGAGAGGGAGAAGGGTAGAGGGAGAAGGGAAGAGGGAGGGAGAAGGGAAGAAGGAGAGAGAGAAGGGGAGGGAGAGGGGGAGAAGGAAAGAGGGAGAAGGGAAGAGAGAGGAGGGAGAAGGCGAGAGGGAGAAGGATAGAGGGAGAGAAGGGAAGAGGGGGGGAGAAGGGAAGAGAGAGAGAAGGAGAGGGAAAAGTTTTGTTTAGTTTAGTTTATTTGTCTTGTATGCCGCCCACTCCCGAAGGACTCCGGGCAGCTCACAATAGACAAGGGAAGGGGGATAAATAGACAAAGACAACACTTTAAAAAACGCAACATTCACAGTTTCCGTGGGGCTGGATGTTTCACAAGCCCCCCAGCCTGCTGGAGCAGCCAGGACTTGGTGGCTTTGCGGAAGGCCGGGAGGTTAGTAAGGGTCCGGATCTCCACGGGGAGGTCATTCCAGAGGGCTGGAGCTGCAACAGAGAAGGCTCTCCCACGGGGAGTCGCCAGCTGACATTGGCTGGCAGATGGAATCCGGAGGAGACCTAACCTGTGAGATCTAATCGGTCTATGGGAGGTAATCGGCAGGAGGCGGTCTCTCAGGTACCCAGCTCCGATGCCATGTAGGGCTTTATAGGTAACGACCAGCACCTTGAAGCGGGTCCGGAGACTAATGGGTAGCCAGTGCAGCTCGCGGAGGATAGGAAAGGGGAGAGAGAGAAGGAAAATAGAGGGAGGGAGAAGGGAAGAAGGAGAGAGAGAAGGGGAGGGAGAGGGGGAGAAGGAAAGAGGGAGAAGGGAAGAGAGGAGGGAAAAGCGAGGGGGAGAAGGGGAGTGGGAGAGAAAGGAAGAGGGAGAGAGAAGGGAAGAGAGAGAGAAGGAGAGGGAAAAGGAGAGAGAGAAGGGAGGAGGGAGAGGGAGAAGGGGAGGGAGAGAAGGGAAGAGGGAGGGAGAAGGGAAGAGAGAGAGAAGGAGAGGGAAAAGGGGAGAGAGAGAGAAGGGAAGAGAGAGGGAGAAGGGGAGGGAGAGAGAGAATGTGTGAGAAAACACTGTGAAGCAATTACAAAAAACGTACACCTTCTCAGATGTGGGAAAGTCCAAAGCGTGAGAAAACTCAAAAGCACTCCACCAAGAATCCCAGTTAGATATCAGTTGGGGGGGGGGGGAGAGAGAGAGAGAGAGAGAGAGAGAGAGAGAGAGAGAGAGAGAGAGAGAGAGAGAGAGAGAGAGAGAGAGAGCTTTTACAGACTACCAAGTTTCTGTGAGAATTCCCTAACTTCACTGAAGTACGTTCCTACAATCCTGTTTCAAGACCTTGATTTTCTCAAAGGGTTGAGAGGCTGACCTCAAGCAGGGAAGATCAATTTGGCTTTTCTTCCCCAGTGGTACATCAGGGTCATCAGGCCAGGGGTCACTTGTTCCTGAAAATGCACCTTTCCCTAATTGGCCGGAAGACCAGCACGCCCTACTTCATACTGTCATTCCGTGGACGAGAGTAACCCAGAGCAGGGATGGAAGGTTCTTATGCTGCTGAAGAGCATATGATTTCTTGTGCAGGGCTGCCAGAAGAATTCTTCTCAGCCGACAGCAGCCAAAAGGCGATGCACAGACAGAAATGGGTCAAGGAGGGATAGGAGGCATATGTTTCCTCCAAGGCAAGGAGGTTTGGCACAGCCCCCCACATTTGATACTACTGTCACTGGCAAATGCTTCTGGAAACAGTCATTAGCTGCATCTTCTACAAGGTGTCAAAGGAGTTGCGGAATTATGAATGCAGGGTTGATGTAGGACAGGGGTGTCAAACTCGATTACATTGAGGGCCGCATCGGGATTGTGTTTGATCTTGGGGGGCCAGGGTGAGCATGGCCAGGATGGGTGTGGCCAGCTTGATGTCACTCGTGTTGGAAGCACCCATGATGGTCTGAGCGCTTTGCCAGTGAAAAGGGGCTACCGAGCTCCATTTTCACCTGTGACTGCCTCTTGCAATCCTCTGCCAGTGAAAATGGAACTCGGTGCGGTCCTCCTGAGCTCTGTTTTCACTGGCGGGGGAACCAGGGGCCAATCCTTCACTGTTTCCAGGGTGGCTTCACAGGCCAGATCTAAGCATCCTGCAGGCTGGATCTGGCCCACAGGCCTTGAGTTTGAAACCCCTTATGTAGAAGATGGCCAAGCTGAGCCCAAGGGCAGGGTCAAATACATAATCAGTTTGGAGTCTTTATGCCCCATTGTCCACCCCCACCCCCATTTTATCTGGCACCAATTTGCCTTGACCGTGAGTAGATCAGATTCTTGTGCATAGGTTCCATGAAATAAACTTGGACAAGTAGACATGGACTTACAATTACAACTGAACCCCAAATTTCTATGGCTGAGATCATTGTTAAGTGAATTTTGCCCCATTGTAGGACAACTTCTTGTCACAGCTGTTAAGGGGATCACTGCAGTTGTTAGTAACCCAGTTGTTAAATGAATCCAGCTTGCCCATTGACTTTCTTTGGGTGATCACATGACCCCCAGGACAATGCAATTGTCATAAATACATGCCAGTTGCCAAGTGCCCAACTTTTGATCACATGACCATGGGGATGTGGCAACGTAAGTGTGAAAAACAGTCACAAGTCATTTTTTTCCAGTGCTGTTGTAACTTCAAACAGTTACTAAATAAACTGTTATAAGTTGAGGACTACCTGTAATACTTTTGAACTCTATCCTGGCTCCTAACTTGTTGCATCTGACAGCTGATGCTGATGACTTGTGCACATCTTCCAAAGGAAGCATTCCAACAGTGTAATGCTGCCCTCATCAATTTGATGAAAGCAGGAAAGAAATACACAGTGGTTAGGAAAAAGAAATTAGATTCTTTTCATCTCAAATTTGTCTCACCTTCTGAACACTGCACTTTAAGAAGGTGTCAGCTACCACTTATGCTTGTTTTTTTCTTTGCTACCATGCAGTGACAATCTGCCATGAACTCTGGGGAGGGAGAAAATGCTTGGGCAAAGTGAAAATAGCTGCTGTATCTCCCTGAGATGCTGATTCAAGGGTTCCACCACAAAACCGCGGAGTACAAAATCGCGCTCGACGAAAGCGCGCATTTGACGTCATCACAGCGCGACGAAAACATCACGCTGTGATCGAAAAATGTAAAAATAAAGCTAAAACCTTACCCTAACCCCCCCCAAACCTAACCCTAAACCTAACCCTAAACCTAACCCTTAACCTAACCCTAAATCTAACCCTAAACCTAACCGTTAACGTAACGCTAAACCTAACGCTAACCCTTAACCTAACGCTAAACGTAACGCTAACGCTCTAAACCTAACCCTAACCCTTAACCTAACCCTAACCCTAACCCTAAACCTAACCTTTACCTTTACCTTTATGTGAATCGGCTTGCTTTAATTTTAATTTTATTTCAATTTTTAATTTTTTTCATCGCGCTGTGATGACGTCACATGCGCGCTTTCGTCAATCGCGATTTTGTCTTCCGCGGTTTTGACGGGTCACAGATTTAAGGTTGTCCAGTTGGGAGAAGAAGACAGCTGCATACCAACCTATGCTCTGAAAGCATCTTGCTTGAACCTGTTTGGTCATGGGAGGGAGGTCAGTGATGGGAGATAGTTAAGGGAGGAAAAAGTTGGGATTTTGGTACGTGCTTCTCAGCTCTGGCTATGCATTATTGAGGTGCACTTCTTATAAAACTAAACCTTTCTCAACAAATGGCGCCAAGGATCATTTCTATTTAGAGCAGTGGTGGGTTCTGGCTTGGCGTTACCTCTATTTGAGCCAACCGGGGCATTTGGACACGTACATGCAGTGTACAGTGCCTGTGCGACACTCTGCCAAGCAGCTGGAGCATCACAGGGCAGTGGTATGCATGCATGCGCAGAGCGCATGCATATGGTGGACGCCTGGCCCCCTCGCAGCATAGTGGATGCGACGGGATCCGGAACACACCACTGAATTTTAGAGGTTTAAGCGATGGCAGATGTGACAGAAAGATTCTGAGAGACTTGATCAAGACTTATTCCTGGTCAAGTTCCTGAAGACCTCCCCAGTCAGAAAACAATTCTCAATTAATCCAAGTGCCTAGACTATCCCTTGTTAGTCCAAAAATTCATTTATCATTTTAGAATATATTGCAGTAGCAGAAAGTTTGAGTACACATAAAACAATAATGCAATTGTTTCTGTTCCAGAGTATGTTGCAAACAATGGTTAATATTTTAATATATTTAGGCTACAGAATACATCAAACAATATGTTTATTAAATTGGGCTGTTGGTGAGAAAAGAGAGTAGACAAAGAAAAATGGTGAATGACAAAACATTTTGACTCTGAACTGAAAAACTGAAGGTTTTCTTTGCTTTTCTTTATTTTTGGAGGACTAATTAGATGAGACTATACCCATTTTATCCAAAGATTTTATCAAGACTAATTAGACCCAAAGAAATAAACAATAGCTTGTCCACCTTTTAAAATATGCATGCCAGGGCTAATTAGCTTGTCCTTGATGGTTAATTAAAATGCAAAAGTCTTTTACAAGACAGAGAAACAAAAACAATTCCTTTAATTAGTAAAACCGGAGATTGGCTACAAGAATTTGAAAAGGTTTTATGTGTGATTATAGGATTGCTAGAAGCTAAAGTGGTAGAAAGCATTTTAATTACTTCTAAATTGTAATTGGTGGACGACAACTCTGTTATTGTTTCTGTTTAAAACAGAGACCATTTTGCAAATAATAAAAATAAAAGTATGTCATGCATATAAAAAAACCATACAACCTATATTACAAATAAATAAAATAATGCATATTATATATAATATGTATTGTTATTTGCATTATATATAATACTTGTATTATATAGTGAGAAAGTGCATAGAATAATGTAATATCTATATTATAGATGTATCTGTACAATATACAGAGAGAAATTGAAAATTGTATTTATCTGTGCAGAGGCAAGAAGGTTCCACACCCATTTGCACTATTCAGGGGACCTTGAGGTCACAGATAAACTTCCAAGTGGCCTCAGCCACTCTCAGAAAGAGTACTAATGACCAGATGACTGAAGAAAATATAAACCCTTCATTCTTCCACCATTCAGTCAGAACTGAAGAAGCATCTTGGACGAGAAGCAAAAGGAAAAACAAACTCCAGTTGCCTTTTGGGACAACCATGACCTAGATGACTTAGAACTGTGATGGTGAACATATGGCACGTGTGCCCAAAGTGGCACGTGGAGCCATGTCGCTTGACATGTGTGGCATCGCCCGTTCATCTTCCAGGTTTCTGGCGCACATGCACGTGTGATGATCATCCGGCTTTCGCGCGTGTAGTAGTGCCAGAAACCGGAAGAGCTGCTCTTCCAGTTTCTGACGTGTGCATGGCCCCTGGGCTGCTCCTCTTCCAGGTTGTGGCCCTGACGAGACATGTGCGCTCCCTTTTCTGCAAAAGGTTTGCCATCACTGACTTAGAATCTCCATAGACATAAAAACAATTAAAACACAAAGAAAGTAAATACAATTCAAGTAGCTTCCAAGTTCCAAGAGATATTATAATCCGTCAAAATGTCATCATACAAGAAATTCTGTGCCAAAAAAAATTAGAGAGGGAGGGTGGGAAGGCGGGAAAGCAGAAACAGTCATTCTTTTAAAAAGAATCAATCGTCTTTTCGGATTCAACTGCTTTGCTGTTCCAAACAGCCGAAGATCCTCAACGCTTGACTGTCGGCAGTTCCCCGCTCCTTCTGTGAAACGGCTTCTGTGGAAAGAGGTTTTGCTCTACGCTCACCTCTTAACAAAGCAAAGCTTAGCAAAACATGGTGGGACACTGCTGTGTGTGTCTATGAACGTTAATCATTTGGCATGTCAGAGAGCATGACACTGATTAGAGCTGAGGTGGAAATAACAACCCAGCTGGTTGCCAGTCCGAAGAGGAGGCTAAAATGTGGGTCTACTCTTCCCACTTCTATTATGTTATCTTAATGCTGCATCTGCATCTAAAAAATGGAAATGTTTGGCATGGGTTTCCTGAAGGTAGGTGATCCGAACATTAATCTTTGCAGAGGTAATTTCCTGTGCAGCTATGAGAAGCACAAAGCACAGCTCTCACCTATAATGAATTGGAAAAACCATCAATTCGGAAGCAGTGCCTATGTTGGAAATTAGTTACCCTTTCTGTGGGCATGTGTTGGCACGAGAAAGGAGTGAGAGCACATCTTAGGAACAGCTGTGAATTAAACAGTATACAATTCCCGCTTTATAATTACAGACTGCCTTGTGTAGAGAAAAAAAGGGTGAAGTAAAATGTTTAACAGAATAACTGAGTTGGAAGAGACCCTGGAGATCTTCCAGTCCAATCTCCTGCAAAAGCAAAAGCTCCAGAGATGGTATTCAGCAGGTTCTAACCAGTTCTGGAGAACCTGTAGCGGAAATTTTGAATAGTTCAGAGAACCGGTAAATAACGCCTCTGACTGGTCCCGCCCCCATCTATTTTCTGCCTCAATGGTGTGATTCAAAGAATTTTACTGCTGGTTCTGTGGGCGTGGCTTGGTGCGCGTGGTATGGCTTGGTGGGTGTGGCAAGGGAAGGATACTGTAAAATCTCCATTCCCTCCCCACTACAGGAGAAGGTTACTGCAAAATCCCCATTCCCTCGCAATCAGCTGGGATTTGGGAGGCAGAGGATAGATGGGGGCAGGGCCAGTTAGAGGTGGTATTTACCCGTTCTCCAAACTACTCAGAATTTCCGCTACCAGTTCTCTAGAACCTTCTGAATACCACCTCTGCTCTGCCTCCTGAGTCCCAGCTGATCAGGAGGGAATAGGGATTTTGCCCCCCCTCCCTTTCGTATTTGTAAGCCGCCCTGAGTCTTCCGAGAGTGGGTGGCATACAAGTTTTAATAATAAATAAATAAAGTATCCTTCTCCTGCAACGTCCACCAAGCCACGTCCATCAAGCCACACCACACTCACCAAGCCATGCCTACAGAATTGATAGTAAAAAAAATTGAATCCCACCACTGAAAAGCTCCTATTCCATTTCAGACAAATGTCTGTCCAATCTCTTCTTAAAAACTTCCAGTGGCCCCCCCAATTTCATGAAGGCAAGCCATTCCACTGGCTAATTGTTCTGACTGCCAGGAAATTTCTCCTTCATTCTAGGATCTTCTTAGCTTTTAGTTTGGAGTTGCAAAAGGGAGGGGCTCTTTCTCAAAGGGCAAAGAGATAGTGAAGCTTGGAATATCCAATGAGCAGGAAGAGGGCAAAGTCGGACCCTCCCTAACAAGTCACAGTTTATAACTATGCTGATAATTGCTTTAGTCTGGCAAGATTCTGTCTATAGGTGAACAACAATAAAGAAACTACTCAGAAGTATTTGCATGTTCTTGGTTCTTTGGGCCTGACCAAAGGAGCCATAACTAGGACCCATTTTAAGAGTCTAATATTTGTGGCTTTATTTTATTTATTTATGGTATTTTTCAGAGTATAAGATGCACTTCCCCCCCTCACCCTAAAGTGGGTGGAAATGTCTGTGTGTCTTATACAGTGAATGTTGCCAAAGTCCCGGCCACCCGCCGGCCCCCACCCTTCAGCCATTTTCGGCCTCCACGCATCACATTTTCAGCCTCCATTTTAGACTCATTCCAAGCTGCGAGGATTGCCACAGCCCGTCAGCACTGATTGCTGCCTCTGCACATTGAGTTTTAGGCCTCCATGTTTTTGGCCTCCGTACACCCTGTTTTTGGTCTCTGCGCATCACATTTTCAGCTGATTCCAAGTGACAGGGATCGGTAGCAGCGGCAGCAATCTCTGCCGCCTGCAACAGGCCAAAAACGCGATGCACAGAGGCCGAAAATGCAATGCGCAGAAGCGGCGATGGGCTGTGGTGATCCACACAGCCTGGAACAGCTAATTGGCAAATTCTGGGAGGCCAATCCACCCATGCTGAAGCTGACCAGATTGTTTGCTGTTTGCTGCAAGGACGCTAGCCATATAGGTTTAGGTTTAGGTTTCGTTTTATTTATATGCTGCCCTATTCCCAGCGGGACTCAGGGCGGCTCACAAACCCAAAGGGGAAGGGAAACACAAGAACTACAAATACAAGCATTTAAAATAACCAACAGACACACAATCGAGAGGGGAAGGGAACTCATCAACCCCAGGCCTGCCGACACAGCCAGGTTTTAACGGCTTTTCGGAAGGCCTGGAGAGAGGTGAGGGTCCGAATCTATAAATATCAATGGATGCTGGTAAGCAGAGGCAGATTTTTTTTCTTGTTTTCCTCCCCAAAAACTAATGTGTGCCTTATACTCAGGGATGTCTTATACTCTGAAAAATATGGTATATATATATATATATATATATATATATATATATATATATATATATATATATATATATATATATATATATATATATATATATATATATATATATATATATATATATATATATATATATATATATATATATATATATCTGTAGCTCAAATGGTTAACTCCCTGCCTGGGGAGGCAATAGAGCACAGGTTCGAATCCCAGTAAGGATATGGCTAGCTGATGAGAGCTAAATAGCTTGAAATAGATCTATACTAGTCTTCCTTTATTTATTTATCAGCACAAATAATAACACAAATATAACAAAGGCAACAGTAAAAATATTGGGTTTCTGTCTGGATGGACTCTTGTGACGAGCCTAATGACAGAGAGTGGAAGTGTGACCTTCCTCCCACACTTGGGCATACCAGGGGTTGTGACTTTAAGTATATACCTCCCACCCTGGCTGGCTGATAAAAGGAGTCGTTCTCTGTAGCTCAAATGGTTAACTCCCTGCCTGGGGAGGCAATAGAGCACAGGTTCGAATCCCAGTAAGGATATGGCTAGCTGATGAGAGCTAAATAGCTTGAAATAGATCTATACTAGTCTTCCTTTATTTATTTATCAGCACAAATAATAACATATATATATATATATATATATATATATATATATATATATATATATATATATATATATATATATATATATATATATATATATATATATATATATATATATATATATATATATATAAAGTCACAACCCCTGGTATGCCCAAATATGGGAGGAAGATCACACTTCCACTCTCTGTCTTCGGCTCATCACAAGAGACCATCCAGACAGAAACCCAATATTTTTTACTGTTGCCTTTTTGTTACATTTGTTATATTTGTGCTGATAAATAAATAAAGGGAGACTAGTATAGATCTATTTCAAGCTATTTAGCTCTCATCAGCTAGCCATAGTTCGATTCCCAGCAAGGGTATGGCTAGCTGAGAGCTAAATAATAGCTTGAAATAGATCTATACTAGTCTCCCTTTATTTATTTATCAGCACAAATATAACCTATATATATATGTTCCACTACTCCTGGAAACACCAAACCTGAAGTAGTCAGCAGCAGCCTGAAGATGACGAATGTGACTTCGTCGAAACGTCGCCAAGACATCTCCAATTCTACGCGGGAGAAAACCCGAACAACTAGAGACCTACATATATATATATATATATATATATATATATATATATATATATATATATATATATATATATATATATATATATATATATATATATATATATACACACACACACACACACACACACACACATATACATGTATGTATATCTGTTAGACACATACATTGAAAGTTTTATATATAGAGAGGTCTAGGAGCCTAAAGGTATTAAAATATCCAGAAATTCAGTCAGTGCATTTGAGCTCCCAGAAATAACGCAGAGTTAACCTTCCTGGACAATACCCCATTAAGCGATATTGAATGAAGGCTCCGCTTGTTCGATGTTTCACACTGGCAGAAGCACTCTGCATCAAGCTTCAAAGAATGTCAAAAAGTGTGCTTTTGCATCAAAGGATTTGCAATTTCACAGTGGGTGAGGCAAGGGAAAAAAACAACCCAGAAAAAAGTGAAGGTGGAGACTGAAAGAGAAAGGCAAAGAAAAGGCCGTTGCCCGCTTGTACCACAGGTGACAAACTTGGTGACAGAACAAGTAATAAATGGCAACCTTTCCAGACTAGTTTTCTTTAAACAATCCCTTGAATTTAAATAGCAGGTGGCTACAGAGTTGGTTAGGCTGTCTCCAATTGAATTGTTTCTAAACAATTGTTTCTAAAGCTGAAATGCTGAACAGTGGCCTCTTGTGGACCGTGAACCTTTTTCTGGAGCTCGAAAAAATGCTTGGCGGGGCTGTCCTCCATAGGAGCACATCAGGGGTGGTTTTCACTTACTTTCCCTACCGGTTCGCAAGTGTACGTGTGTGTGTGTGTGCACACGCACGCGAGCACACATGGTATCGGACCTGGGTACTTGAGAGACCGCCTCCTGCCAATTACCTCCCTACTCCCACGGATTAGGCCTCCTCTGAATACCATCAGCTAGCCAATGTCGACTGTCGACCCCTCGGGAGAGGGTCTTCTCTGTGGCTGCTCCGGCCCTCTGGAACGATCTCCCCGTGAAGATTCGGACCCTCACCACCCTTCAGGCTTTCTGCAAAGCCGTCAAGACCTGGCTGTTCCGGCAGGCCTGGGGCTGATGAGTTCCCAGCCCCACTTGAATTGTTGTGATTGTTGTGTAGCTTTTAATCTGTTTTTTTTGTATCTTGTTTCTGTCTTGTTTGTTTTTTGTATCTCCCCCTTCCCCACTTGTTTGTTAGCCGCCCTAAGTCCCTCGGGCGTCATACAAGTATAATAAACATAACATAACAAACATAACACACGCTTTGCTCACACACGACTGGCCATGCAGGTGCCCAGCCTTCCGCGCATACGCTTTGCTCAAAAAAGGTTCGTAAATAGGACAAAATAGAGCCTGGGTGCAGTGCAATAGAAATTATTCTGTACATGCGCAGAACTGAAAAACAAGATGGCGGGAAACTGGTTTTGGGGGCATGGCAGGCCTGGGTCACTGCCTCTTCCAATGACACAGTACTGGTTCAGTCAAACCAGTCCAAACCAGTAGGAAACCACCACTGATGGGTATAAGTTGTAACATTGAGGAAGTGACCCACTCATAAACACCCTTAATCCTCTACAGGCAGCTCTTGGCTTAAAACCATTCGTTTAGTGATGTTCAAAGCTACGACAATATTGAAGAAAGTGACTTATGACCATTTTTCACCATGGCCATGTGATCAAAATTCAGATATTTGACAACTGCTTCATATTTATGTGATCTCCTTTTGCAACCTTCTGACAAACAAAGTCAATGGGGAAGCCGCATTCACTTAACAATTTGTTCCTTAACAACTGCAGTGATTCACTTAAGAACTGTGGGAAGAAAGGTCATAAATTGGGGCAAAATTTGATTCTTAACTACTGTCTCGCTTAGCAATAGACATTTGGGGCTCAATTGTGGTCGTAACTTGAAGTACACCATATTTTTCAGAGTATAAGACGCACCATCATTTTGAAGTGGTAAATTAAAAAGAAAAGGGTTTTGCACTCTGCAGGCCGCCCAAACCCTATGCATGCCTCATTTTTTGTCCCCCCATAAAGTGCATGCAGAGCTTTGGGGGCTTTTAGAGTGCTCCTGGGGGCTGGGGGGGCAAAAACAAGCAAAAAATGGGCCATTTTTTCACAAAAATGGACTGTTTTTGCACCAAAAAAGGGCATGCAGAGGCTTTGGGAGGCTTGTAGAGTGCTCCTGGGGACTGGGGGGGCCAAAAATGAGCAAAAACGGCCCTCCCCAGCCCTCAGGAGCATTTTGCAAGCCTCCCAAACCCCCTGTACATCCATTTTTGCAAAGGGGCTGGGGTTTCAGTAGGCCAAAAATGCTGTATTCAGTGTATAAGATGCACCCAGATTTTCACCCTCTTTTTTTGAGGGGGAAAAAGGTGCGTCTTATACTCCGAAAAATACAATACCTGTACTCAGTATAAAAAGAAAATGAAGCCGATTGTGAGAACTGTTGAAGACTGGACTGATTGAAGAGACGTGGAATGGCTGAGGTAAGTAGAACAGCTTTTATTGCAAAGGAACAGCAACTAGAATAACCATGTACAGAGTTCAACACCTCGCCCTGCTTTACAGCTATTTATACGCGAGCTGTCAAGCAGGGCGACCAATGGAAAAGGTGCAAGATTGGCACTCAGCCAATCCGGTCACAAGTCGAGGACTTAACAAGAACCTCTTTCCTTTTCCTCCCCCTCCACATGTTGTCTGGTCATTTGCTGAAAACCGGAAAGATGAGAAGCTGCCCATCACGCCACTGAATATGAAACCCAATGTGAAATAGCCACATATTTGCTCTTTCCAAAACCAGGCCATTTTCTTTATAAGTGGAAACCAGGGGTCCAGTCATTACAGTGGGGGGAAAAATAGACTACAAACAACCAGAAGGCACTAAACTTCTACCCCAAAACACTCATAATCGGATGGAAGAAGCTATGGGCTGGCAGGATGTTAGAATTGCCTCAGAATAACAGATTTGGAAGTGTTTGGAAGTCTTCTAGCCCAACCTCTGCTCAAGCAGGAGACCCTATTCCAGTAATGGCAAACCCACTAAGCACAGGGTGCCCAAACCAAAACATGCTTGCTGGGGATACCAAATTAAGGCAGGACGTTAACAAAATTATCTCAGCGACAGAGTACACTGCTTTTTGGGGAGGCCCTAGATCCTGTCCTTGTTGAAAATAAGGACAAAAAAAGGTCATGCCTTTGGTCAACAAAAAATCTGCCCGCAAGTGTTCCCAGAATTATAGGAGGCAGCCCTTTTGGAACTCGGAGCAGCCATCTACCTACCGCCTATTTTCAAGGCACAGATAGGTCCCAGGACCGCCAGCCCTTTCATGACAGAAACCGTCAACAGTCCTTCTCTAAATGTCCCTATCGCAGAGGGTCCAGTTCCAGACCCTTCAGATGTTATAAATGACCATCAGTGGACGGCTCCCATAGGAGGGTGTCTCCAGCTGTTCCATGCCCAATGGGAGTGGATCACGTCGGACCAGTGGGTCCTTCAGACAATACACATAGGTCTAACATTAGAGTTCGTTTCCCCCCCCT
This sequence comes from Thamnophis sirtalis, assembly GCF_051295495.1. Taxonomy (NCBI): domain Eukaryota; kingdom Metazoa; phylum Chordata; class Lepidosauria; order Squamata; family Natricidae; genus Thamnophis; species Thamnophis sirtalis. The sequence goes on from NW_028261395.1 coordinate 36,754,459, forward strand.
CCCCGACACTTCCTTCGGTGTCCAACCCCCTCCTGTCCGGTCAAGAGGGCTACTACTTATTTATCGCAAAGTACCAACACGGCAATTTAACCTGAATAATGAGGTTTTACTACCTAATATAATGATAAACAAGGCAGAGTTCAGCTAATTGTTCTAAGAAAAATGTGATAAATGCACTTTTATGGCCACTTTTTTCTACTTTTGAAATATCACGTTTAGCAACAATAAAAGAGAAAAATGTTTATAATATTATTTCTCAAATTTTCTCCCTCTCTCCCTTTTTTCCCTCCCTCCCTCTCTCTTTCTCCCTCATTCTCTCTTTCCCTCCCTACCTCTTTTTATCCCTCTCTCTCTTTTGCTCCCTCCCTCTTTCTTTCCCTCCCTCCCTCTCTTTCCCCCCCTCTCTTTTCCCCCCTCTCCCTTCTCCCCCTCTATCTTTCTCTCCCTCTCTCCCTCCTCTCTCTCTTTCCCTCCCTCCATCTCTCTCTTTCCATCCCCCCTCTTTCTTTCCCTCCCTCTCCCTCCCTTCTCCCTCTCTCTCTTTCCCTCCCTCCTCCCTCTCTCTTTCCCCCTCCTTCCTCTCTCTCTTTCTCTCCCTCCCCCCTCTCCCTCCCCCCTCTTTCTTTCCCTTCACTCTCTCCCTCCTCCCCCTCTCTCTTTCTCTCCCGCCCTCCCTCTCTTTCTCTCTCCCTCTCTCTCTTTCCCTCCCTCCCCTCTTTCCTTCCCTCCCTCTGTCTCCCTCCTCCCTCTCTCTTTCCCTCCCTCTCTTTCCTTCCCTCCCTCTCCCTCTTTCCATCCCCCTCTTTCTTTCCCTCCCTCTCTCTCCATCTTCCCTCTCTCTCTTTCCCTCCCTCCCTCTCTCTTTCCCTCCCCCTCTCCCCTCCCCCTCTTTCTTTCCCTCCCTCTTTCTCCCTCTCTCTTTCCCTCCCTCTCTTTCTTTCCCTCCCTCTCTTTCTTTCCCTCCCTCTCTTTCTTTCCCTCCCTCTTTTTCTTTCCCTCCCTCTCTCTCTCCTCCCTCTCTCTCTTTCAGTCCCTCCCCCTCTCTCTTTCCCTCCCTCTCTCTCCCTCCCCCCTCTCTCTTTCCCTCCCACTCTCCCCCTCCCCCTCTTTCTTTCCCTCCCTCTCTCTTTCCCTCCCTCTCTCCCCCTCCTCCCTCTCTCTCTTTCCCTCTCTCCCTCTTTTCCCCTCCCCCACTCTCTCCCTCCTGCGGGATAAATGCGATGGAGCTGGGCTGGGGTGACAGAATGTGTGCCCATGGAGAGACTTTGAGTTCCACCTCTGGTACGCATGCCATAGGCTCGCCATAGGCTACTGTAGGTGATAGGAGAGATCAAAAGTTCTCAAATCATAGACAATTAGAAAAACTAACATGGTATATGAAACCGTGGATAATAAGTCGCAGTCATCCAAACCATCCAAACCTTCAGGAGCAAGGATTAGATCAGACTTTTTTTTGTCATACTATACATTCTGCCTTGAAAATTCTTCATGTGTCCCATTTGATAAATGAACATTCTTAGGCGGGGTGGGGGGGTGGGAGGAAGATTATTTATCTGCAATTTGCCTGATCAGTCACCAAGTGTCGTAACCATGGTAGTGGGGGGGGAGGTGTACCCTCTCCTCCTTTTCAGGCCATCCTTGTCTTCCCCTTTTCCTATGTGCCGACTGACTCAGTCTGACAAGCTTTGCCTCCTGGCTGAGCGAGAAGCTAGAGGAGAGAGACTCGGAGGCTTAGGAGGGCGAGATAGCAAAGGTAGTTAGCTGGCTATGTTTCAAGCAGGGAGCTGAGATTTTTCTCCTGCTGCGTTGCTGTGGATAAAATACCAGCAACTTGGAATTAAAGGAGATGGGAGATATAGAAGAGACCCATCCTTGACCCATTGCCCTGAAGTTGGGGGGGCTGACAGGGATTTCAACAGGACCCTGTCCAAAACGCATCCCTGGGCATGCAAGGATGTTTCCCACTCTCCTTTTAAACCAGGGAGGGAAATAAATTGAAAAATCTCTTTATCTGTTCCCCTGCAGTTCTAACTGAGGACTTCAGCTGCCTTTAACCAAGTGCTGCTTGCCAACCACCTGCTCTTGAAACAGAAAGGAGAAAGAGGCACGCCGTTTTTATTCATTCTGGAACCCCACAGGTCAATTTAGGAGGGAAATAGAAGTGTAGAAGGAAGCAGGTATCTCAGCAAGCCATCCGCAGCTCTGAGAACTGTGGGGATAGTTTCAGGCTAGCTTTCCTGCAAAGAAATAACCCCGTTTTCTTGCCTCTGTGTAAAGTGGGGGTAAGCCTCTAAAAAGGAAACATGGAGCATCCCTCAACTCACTACTGAACCATCGGTTCAACTGATACCATTGGAGAAGAAGCTGCGAATTAACCACAGCATGGAAAACGAGGAAGGTAAGGGCCTCTTCTTTTCTTGGAAAACCTGGTCTGTTTATAGTTTGTTTCAAAGCCTGCTAAAATCTTGGCATTTTGTTTTCTCAAGTGACTAATTCAAAACCTGTAAAATCAAGGAGTTACCCGAGATCTGGCAGCAATCCCAAATAACTTCTTTCTTACATTTTGTTTTTCCCATGTGGAGAATATGCGCTTTATTGTTGGAGAGAGACGGAGAGAGTGTAAGTGAAAAGAATCCACCCGTGTTTGTTTTCTTTTGGTTTTGGAACTTATACATTCTGGAGGCTTGAGAAATCTACATGTTTCTCCCACCCATTTAAATTTAAATTAAGTTACGGTATTTTATGCAATTTCTCATTCATACACTTTCCAGGGCTGATTAGGTTGCTCTTGGCACATGCCATTCCAGGATAAACTTGAGAGTATTGTATTCTTGGGTTATTTGAGGCATACAGCTTAAAGCATTCCCTAGGAACATCTGCTAAAACTACTGTATCTGCTGTCCCTCTAGCACCCTTCCAACACCTGTTGCAGGAAATGGAAGAGGGGGAAAAGAAAGTCCATTCCATGTACATTTTATTAATTAGAATATAAGGATAAAATCTGAGAAGTTCCAAAATGTAAAACTGTGGCAATCCATTCTGGTTGTCCATCCATGGAGTTTCATCACGTAGCTCTCCTAGAATTGAACCACCGCAAGATCTAAGTCCTTTTGAGATTAATTGGGGGGGGGGGATAAAGATCAAATATTTCTCTTTCCCAGATGTTTTCTTTTTGCATGGCTAGAGGCAATAAAATTGTTTGCTCCTATCACAGCCATGTTTTTGGGCGACTCCATAAAACTAAACCCTTTTGGCTTGTGCATATAAACAGGATAAAAGGTATCATTTTGGGAACAATGAGTAACCTGCTTTTGTGAGTGCGTGTGTGCGTGTATGTGTGTGTAGCATCTCCCTTCCTGTCTGCGTGAGGATCTATGTGTTTCTTATCATCTTCTGGACAATAAATCTTGACACTTTTTAGATTCTTAATTTCATGCTCAGGGGCTTGCTAATAACACAAGCACACAGATAACAACTTTATTATAGATCAGATACTTAGTCTGTCTCCCTAGGGAACACATGCACAAAAATCAAGCTCTTATGTGTATATCTGCTCCAGACTGTCAATGCAAGGCATTTTCCTCCTGTCTTTTAGTGTCAATGGAATTTTGGCTACCCTCTTCCCAATCTTGAGATTGGGGCTTCCCAATCTTCTCACTGTTTATATAATGGCTCTGTCAAGCCTGAGAAATGTTATTCTTGCCTCATCCACTTCAGCGCTTAATCTTTCCACCTTCATGAAGAACGTGCATCTTTCATTAGGTTGATTTTTCTCTTAAAATAAACGTTTGATCTTGCTTGGGGTATCCAAATGGCTCCTATGTCCCCTGGTTTTAGATGTTCCTCTAGCTTTTTTCTCAAGTTGAGAGAGTTTCAAAGGTGCCAGCTCTTCTTGGGATCTCAGTTTTCCAAGAAGGATATGAAAACTCAAAACACTTGCTAACCAAAAGGGTGGCAATCTACATGCTATGGCGGTGTTTGAAATTGCACTGCTAGCATTTGGTGTCGGAATCAATTTTTCAGCAAATTCCCCAAATCGGTCCCAAATCATGCTGCCAACCCATTTTGCCACCACTGATCCAATTTGTGCATATTTTCAGAGAGATTTTTGTTCCCATATTTAAAAATGGCACACACTGTTATTGCACCTTCTCCTCCCAGTAATTTCTCTATCCTTCTGATGGCATCATCATCTGTGGCCAGTCGGGACAATTTTCAGCCCTTAGTCCACGGAAAACTTCCACCTTTACATTAAAGGTAAAGGTTCCCCTTGAACATATATGCTAGTCATTCCTGGGGGGGGGGGGTTGTTCATCTCTGTTTCAAAGCCAAAGAGCCAGCGCTGTGTTTTTTTTTCAATTTATTTTTTATTTTCCATTTTCATAACATATAATCACATGTATTACATAGATAATATCATATTGTATTAATTGATAATTACGTGAGTTCATCTTGCCATCAACTCCCAGAAAGAAAGAAAAAAACTAAGAAGGATAAGAACTAGTTATTGGCTCTTCTGCTCTCCATACACCACTTTCTTCTGCCTCTCTCCTCCCCCTCCTTACCTCCTTTCTTCCCTCCATCATCCTTTTCTACTCTACTTCCCCCTTCCTTTCTCCTTCTCCTCTCTCCTCTTTCCACTCCTCCTTATTCTCCTCCTCTTCCCCCCCTTACCCTCTCTCCTATCTCTCTCTTCCTATCTTTCTTCTCTCCTCTGCTTCCCACTCTTCCTCTCATTCACTTGGTGTAACAGAGCCAGCGCTGTTTGAAGACATCTCCATGGTCATGTGGCCAGCATGACTAAATGCCGAAGGTGAATGGAACGCTGTTACTTTCCCTCCAAAGGTGGTTCCTATTTTTCTACTTGCATTTTTTTACATGCTTTGTAACTGCTATGTTAGCAGAAGCTGAGACAAGTAACGGGAGCTCACTCCATTACGTGGTGCTTGGGATTCGAACCGACAAACTGCCAACCTTTCTGATCAACAAGCTCAGCATCTTAGCCTCTGAGCCACCACGTCCCTCTGCCTTTAACTCCCCATAATTCCTATGTTCACACAACTTGTTATACCCAAAGAAATAAACCTTTTTAAAGGTTGGATGTCCCCCTTCACATAGCATGTTGACACGATAGTCAAATTCCCACAATAACTATAAAGGATCCAAGCTCCTTAAAGTTCAGTCTAGTATACTGAATCTCCTTTTATTCTAGTCTAGCGTACTGAGTAGCCCACATTTTTGTTTTCTGCAATGGTAGGCTATTCGTGTAGACCAAAGATAAGATGAGTGATTTGCATTAAAGCCCTACAACTAGCTTGTAGTTTCTAGAGGACCTCAATGCTTTCATATTGCAGAGAAGCCCACTCTCTTCCTCCTTTTAGCTCAGCACATATTTTCTGTTCTAGGGGGGATGCATTTCACACGTCCTGGTTTTTGGGACAAAAAGATGACTCATTTTTCTCTCTGGCAACTCCTCTGCAGAAAGCTGCTGTTTTCTTTGTCCCTACTCCGGGCTCAATATTTTAATTGGGAAAAAAAGTCCCATCTCCAGATGTGATCTGGCTGATTATGGCTGACGTCTTTTAAAAGTCTCTTGGCACAACTACAGTGTCGAAGCATCCTATCTGAGAGATGGGAACAGCTGTGGTCAAATCTCATTACATCTTCAAATCTAGCACAAAAAAAGGAGCTGTAAGGAAATCCTGAATACACCTTGATTTATTTATTCTCAACCAAGATCCAAGAAAATATTGGGAAGCCAATGTCAGAATTGAACTGCTTAAATCTGACACTAGGTTTAATTTTCCAACTGATGGAGCAGAAGTCAGAGAATCTCAGCATTTTCAAATGGCATGTGGACTGCAAGGAGGGAGCTGGCAGGTGAATGGTTACAAAACCTCTGAGATGACAGCCCAGGTATCAATAAATAAAGGCTACCTCAGTATGAGCAACAAAGGATCAAATACCATTTGAATGACTGGCATATTTATTGGGTTACAAACCTGTGTTCTCAATCTGCTGCCCTTCTTCAAATAATCTGTAGCATATAGGAGATGGCAAGAGAAGTATTCTGGAGGAGGCTTGATAGGAGAAGGCACTCATAGATGTGTGCAGACTAAAAATCTGTTTTCAAACAGAACAGTCGGCTGGGCTTCAAAAATTTCAGCAACACATTCTCTGCTCGGTTGCTGGGTGGATGTGGCCATGGTGGGCGTGGCCTAGTTGGCCTCCTGCACCACGGGGGAAAGGGGGCATTTTCACCTTCCCCAGGCTCCGGAGGCTTTCCTTGAGTCTCAGGGAGGGTGAAAAATGCTTCCCACATCTCGGGAAGTCCTCCGGAGGCTGGAAACAAGCTCGTTTCCATCCTTCTGGAACTTCTGGGAGGACTATTTTCCCCCCTCCCCGAACCTCCGTGCGGGCCCTGCACGACTTACCTAACATCCAAAATGGGCTCTGTGGAGTCTCCGGAGAGGGGAGGGATGGGCAGGGCCAGTCAGGGGTGAGATTTGGAGGTTCTCTGAAGCAGCCATAACATTAGCTACAGGTTCTCCCAAACCCAGGCAAACCTGTAGCAACCCACCTCTGAGAACAGTCCCACATAGATTTCCATAGAAGTATGTCCCGTTTCTTATACTCTTAAGTCCAGATCAGTTACTCCAAGTTGAACAATTGCAGCCTTTAGTGTTTCCTTTTTAGGTTAAATAATTATTCCTTTAGGAAGAAAGTTCTGAAAACAAAGGTTATGTGCTGGTCCTTCCTAAAATACTGCATAGTTCAATTAATTTTCAAGTATTTTAAAATGTTCCCATAGAAGAGGATATATGCAGGCTCAAAGTGGAACTGTGGAGTTCTTGGCAGTCTCTGTGGTTGTTTCTTTACAGATGTTGCCTTACCCAACTAGGTAACGCCATCAGTGCAGGGGAATATGGTTTCTTGCCTATTTACATGCAGCTGTTTGTCTTGGCAGTTTTGGGGGTGGAGGTGTTCCTCCTTGGTGATTCCTTGATTAGATTAATATTGCTTTTTGCTTAATGGTTTATATGGTGCTGATCCCTGCTTATCTGAGTATTGCTGCTACAGTGGCTATATTGTAGTCTTTTTGTTTCCTTGTTAGGTTTTCTTATTGTCTCCTTTGAATGGTGGGGAAATGTGATTTATCTCTACATGTCTATAGATGGCTGATTTGTCTAAATGTCAAACTTCCATGAATTCTCTAGTATTTTTGGTTTGGTTTAGTCTAAATTACTAAAGGATTCGTAGTTGAAACTGTGGCTGAATCTGTCCATGTGTTGTGAAATTAAGGAGTTTTCATTATTGTCTTCTGAAAGCAGTTGGTGTTTTTAGATGTGTTCTGTAGTCTTCTACCTGTGGCTGTTGCAGACCTGCTGTATATTTCTCCATGAACCCTGTATTTTCCTCTTCTTGGGCTACTGGGTTATTTTGCTTGCTTAAAATATTTGGGAGAGCTTTAGTTGGTTTGTGTGCTACAATGATGCTGTATGGTTCTAGCAGTCTGTCGGTTGTTTCTGAGATGTTTTTGAAGTATGAACATGTTATCCTTTTCACACATTGTACTGGTTGTGTTGTGAGGCACTTTTTTGATAAAATTGTGTTGATAACCAAGATGTTGCATAGTCTGCTTCCTCTGGTTCCTGTTTGCCACAGTGTGTTTGTGCTTCTCTGAGTTACATTCATATATAGACCCTCTTGTTAGAGGTTGAGTTATTACTTTGGTAATAAGGAGCACTAGGATACTACAGGTTGCTAACTTTGGGTTTTGCCAATTAGATACGTTCGATGTTATAGAAATCGGTTATATATATTATTAAATAAAAGTAAAAAGTTGAAGTTTTATGTTACTACCTTATTCTACTGTACCAAAAAGAGTCAGAAGTCAACACCTTTTTTTCTTTTCTCTCTTCTCCTTCTCTCTCCATTATCTTTAATTTCCTTCATACGTTTTTTATTTTATATTTTGAAAAACCAATATGTGTTACTACAGGATACTACAGGTTACTTTCTGGTAGACTTGGGTTTCCATTTGTCATTGTGTCCTGTGCTGATGAGTTTATTTAGAGGTCAATACAAGGCATGCATCCATAGTTTCAGGCAGTGGTGAAATTCAATTTTTTTTACTACCGTTTCTGTGGGCGTGGCTTGTGAGCGTAGTGCAGCTTAGTGAGCGTGGCTTGGTGGGCATGGTAGGGGAAGGATACCGTAAAATCTCCGTTTCCACCCCACCCTGGGGCCAGCCAGAGGTGGCATTTGCTGGTTCCCCAAACTACTCAAAATATCTGCTACCGGTTCTCCAGAACCTGCTGGATTTCACCCCTGGTTTCAGGCCTTTTTTACTAATTGTTTCTTATTATGATGAAGAGGTTGTCTATATAACAGATCCATACTTGTGGCTGTATCCATGGGAGTGCTGTTTTGACACTACACTGCAGCCTCTGTCATGAATCCTATGAGTGGTGATCCCATGGATGTCTGATTTGTTGGTATATTTGTGCATCCAATTGAAACTAAGTAGTGCGGCAGAGGATGATGGCATCCATAATGCTTGGTATTTTGACCTTAGTTTTATTTGGCTAAGTTGGGTGTGTTGCAGTGGTGAGTTCCTACCAGGTTGGACCACTTCGGACGAACCGGTAGTGATTTGGTGGCCTGGGTCGCTGGAACCATTGGCGCCACCATCTTGTTTTTCAGTTCTGTGCATGCACAGAACAGTTTTAATTGCACTGTGCATGGGCGCACAGCGCACATCAAGCTCACACACGAGCGAACCAGCGGTAGTGCCGGCCGGAACCCATCCCTGGTGTGTTGTGTAGTGTTTATGCGGTGAATTCTTTCACTAGTTCTGGATCGGTGGACATGAAGAGGGTTGTGTTCTGACCCAGCCTTTGCAAGCAAAGAGAAACCACCAACTCACAAGTAACACAAACTCTTTTTTTAAATTTAGATCAGGGCAGTCTTTGTTCCCACTGGATCAACAAAGCCAAAAGTAAGTAGTCACAAATGAAAGTCTTTTCCCCTTCTAAAACAGGGCCTGAAGCGGTCTCTGTTCACAAGAGAACACAAGATAAAAAGTTCTTTCAAGCATTAGCCAAGCAGAAGTAGTCCCTCTTCACATCAGCTGAGGCAAATTCACTATTATTTCCCAGCAGGGAGATTCCGTTGGCATCTCAAATATAGAGCAATTAGTTCCAACAAACCTGGTTCTGGCAAAGGAATCTGACGTGATTGATGTACACTGGAAAATGAACTGTTGTCTGCCACGACTGGCCACTTCCAAAACCCCTACCATTTATTTCCCAGCCAGGAAGGGGCTCTCCTCTCCTGTCTTCTCTAAGCATATGTGACTCTGGGATGGGCCACGTGTTAGTGAACCTGCGATGATAATTTTATTTATTTATATATTTACAGCACATACCCCTGTTTCCCTGAAAATAAGACTGGGTCCTGAAAATAAGCCTGGGTCTTATTTTCTTTTGGGTCCCAAAATCAGATTAGGGCTTATTTTTGGGGGAGGTCTTATTTCCCCCCCCCATGTACAGGAGGCCCACTTCTGCTTGTTTGCAGTGGGGCAGGAGGCTGCGAGGCGTGCCAGTGCCACTGCCATGGGGAGTGTAGTTGCCCCATGTGTCCTGCATCAGCTTATCTCAGAGCCCCCGCAGCCAGGCCACCCACGCCCTGACACCTGCCTCCCCTCACGGCTGTGGCACTGACACACCGCTTGGCCTCCTGCTCCATTGTGGCCGTGAGCAAGCAGAAGAAGTGGGCCGGTGGCCACGTGGGCTCCTGATGCACATAGCTGCTGGTGCTGCTACTGAGAAGCAGGTGTTGGGTCGTGGATGGCTGGCTGCGGGGGCCCTGAGGTAAGTGAGTGCGGGGCACATGGGGCAGCTATACTACCACCCTGCCTCGTTTTGTGGCCGTAGCACTATGAGCAACATGACGGAATGGGTGGGTGGCTGCACAGGCTTTTAGGGCTAAATTTGAGTGTAGGGCTTATATTAAGCACACACATATAAAAATATGCTACGGCTTATTTTTGGAATAGGTCTTAGTTTCAGGGAAACAGCGTATATGACCACCTATCTCATATAACAATTCTAGGCAGCTCACAACATTCACTAAAATACAGCTAAAAACAAAACTACCCTTCTCCTCAGGAACCAAAGCAAACAGCCTCCCAGCTCAACTTCCATCCTAATCCAATACTTGAGGTGGAAAAACCAGGTTTTCCAGCCCTCTTGAAATCTACAAGGGTACAAATAATTCTTGGATCGATTGAATTAATCATGCACCTGAGCAATATAGTCTTATTCCAACTCAGATAAGAGATGGTCTAAATAAATGATCTTTCATAGGAGAACCCCGCTAGCTTGGAATAATAGCCTTTTATTAAGGAGGTGTTTCAAAGTCTCTTGATTTGCTGACTGAAAATAACAAAAATGGAAATCGTTCTGCTTACAAAAAGTGCTCTGGCTAAGTTCCAGGTCTCATACTGTGATCTCTTCATGCGGACAATCATAACACAGTTCACTGAATCAAAAGTGTGGGTTCTGGCAATCTCCACTCAGAGTAACTTGATTTTTTTTTTAAATCATCCTTCTGTGGACAGAGTTGTACCACAATTTCTCCAGAACTGATGTAATATCCCATGTGAAACCTTAAAATTTGGACCTTCATTCAATGGATGCAGGGGCCAAACTGAGATTTCATCAAGCAGCTAACAGAACAAATAACCTATTGTTCTGAATTGCTCCCTTGTTCCGAAATCTGATTACAAACAAATAATTGTTCTGAATTGTTCCATTGTTCTAAAAATCTGTCTGGGCAATATATGTCCTTTGTGTTGTTTAATCTATGTGATTAGAGATAGAACATAAACAGAAAGTGCATGTTCTGACGTAGGATTCACAAAATCACGAAGTAGACTCCTTGTCCTGACAAAACCCCATTTTTATTAAGCTAATGTGAATTCCTCTCATTCACATCCTGCAAAGTCCCAGCAAACAGTCTTTTAAGGGTGAATTTTACAACCACAGACCTTATCAAGCTTGGAGAGCTGCCAGGCCGATATCTTCACAATGCTGTACAAGAAAATACTTGCCAAGGAGTCTCTGAGAGTTACGAACAAATCTTCACACTAATGAAACAAAGAAATGGTCTCCTGCAAACTCCACTCCTCTTTTGCTCCTCTTCCCTCTGGGAGGGGCCATTCACCATCCACCTGTTGCCTTTACTCCTGAGTCGGCCCTTGTTCCTTAACTGTTCCCTTCTCCTGGCAGCTCTGTGCATGCGCACATCGGGAACAGACTCCAGCTGTTCTTCCCCACTGAACTCCGACTCCGAAGGCCGCTAATAACTTTTGGACGGCTCTGGCCCCATCTCTGCCTCCAATGCAGTGCACTCATCAGAGCGTTCCCAAGACTCCAGGACTGGTCCATGTTCCTCCCCAACCTCTGAGTCTGCCACCAGCTCCGCTGGCAGGCCACAACAGTGCACAATGAAAAACCATGAATGATATTATTATGCAGTTGATGCAAATTGAGACGAATGGATGCAAAGGATGAAAACCCATCAATTACGTAGGCATTCAAGAGGATCAGATATGTCAATTATGTACATTTGGATTGAACGGAATGGGTGGGGATAATGGATGTGGCTCATTCTTCAGGAAGAACTGAATTTGGCAGGCATATTCTGTGCTGTTAGACCTTGGAGTCTAAAGAAGGTTTTTTTTTCCCAGTTTTTCCCCACTAGACTAATTATGCAAAATGAGTTGATTGACTGATTCTAAAGGTTTCCTATAACATAAGTGAATGAAATTAATTTAACCTCTGTGTACGATAGTGTCTCTTTGGGGCTAATTGAAGTCTGTGGGAGTTCCCTGGGTCAACTGTCTATTTTGGTGGGTATTTTATTGGTTTATCTATTTACCCAATTCATATAGTCATCTACAGTATCTCACAAAATGTCCATTCTGCTACATACAGCACATTAATCTTCTAAGTGACCCTATGTTGTGGAAACATCATTTTTCTTTCTGATAACCAGGTGGCATTATGTTTAATCCTTTTCACTTCAGGGTAGCTTAGCTATCGAGAGCCTAAATGCAGAGTGGGTAATTTCAAGGGTTTCAGCAACTACAAACCATCTCTGAATTAACAAATTCAACTTTTCCTTGGCATTCATTATTAAAAGAGAATATCATATGCTACAAACTGACATTTTCTTCAGAGGGCTTAAAATAAGAGGATAGAAAAACCTCATGCTTGGAAAATAATTGCTTTATTTTCCATAGTTTTGAAAAACAATCCATGGCCACTGAGATGTGGGTGTCCCCCAAGCAGAGGTGGGATTCAGCCGGTTCGAACTGTTCATCCCACCGGTAGTGGCAATTACAGAGTATCTTATACTCCGAAAAATATGTATATACATCAATGGTGGGTTGTAGGCGGTACACCGCGGTACGGGCATACTGGAGCCTGCCCAGAGCACCAGATACCATTCTGGTATGATGCTCCGGAGGGCCCAGCCGCCCACCCAAGCTCCTTACTGTTCTTTTAAGTCTTCAGCACTTACACGCATGGCGCGTACAGCAGCTGGGCGACGCTCCGCTGAGCAGCTAGAGCATCGTGGAGACTTGCAGAAGTGGTAAGATGCATGCGCGCACTGCGCATGTCCATGTGGACACCGCTGGGCCCGTTCCAACTGTACCGGTTGGAACAGGATCCGGAACCCACCACTGATATACATGTGTATATGTGTAGCACGATTAAGCATATTTCTGTCTGATCTTTCCTTCTAGCCAGCTTTCTCCCCCAAGCACTGAGATTGGGAGAGGTTGGAGCCCCAGAGATGGTTTGATTGGATGCATCAGGGAAACGGCTGCTCCACTTATTTAAAAGTAGGGCTGGACCTTTCTGTTTTTTTTTAACCTAGCCCTTCTTAACATTCAGGACACACCAGGGGTGGGTTTCAACCGGTTCGTGGCGGTCCCTGCGAACCGGTTGGTCGGCGAACCCGGAAGTAAGTAACTTCCGGGAACGGCGAAGGGCGCACCCGCCTGCGGTCCTTACCCGGTTTTGACGAGTTCTGCGCTTCTATGCATGCGCAGGACGCATACAGCGTCTGCGCGATCCTCCAGGAGCAGCTGGAGCATCGCGCAGACGCTAGTATGCATGCGTGCACCACGCGTGTGCACGAGGACGCCGCCGGCCCCGTTCCAACCGAACCGGTTGGAACGGGGCGAGAAACCCACCCCTGGGACACACATAACATACTTTCATACTTCAACTATCATGTTACAGGGATTGTGGTTCTTTTGGTTTTGAATCTGGGCAACAAAGGTGATGAGGGAGCTGGAGGCTAAAGCATACGAAGAAGGGTTACAGGAATTGGGTTTGTGTAGTCTAGTGAAAAAAAGGACTATGAGTGACGTGATAGTAGTCTTCCAATATTTGAGAGACTGACAAGAAGGGGAGTGGGGGTCAACCTATTTTGCAAAGCACTAGAACAGTGTTTTTCAACCTTTTTTGTGCAAAGGCACACTTTTTTCATGAAAAAAATCACGAGCCACACCACCATTACAAAATGTTAAAAAAATTTAACTGTGCCTATATTGACTATATATAAAGTGTTTTTCCCACGGCACACCTTACACTATGTCACGGCACACTAGTGTGCCGCGGCACAGTGGTTGAAAAACACTGCACTAGAAAGCAAGGCAAGAAACAATGGATGGAAACTAATCAAGGGGAAAAGAAAACTAGAACGAAGGAGAGATTTCTTAACAGTGAGAACCCAAAGGTGCTTTTTTTCAAAAGGCAACTGAACTATCTTGTTTTTTCTTTGAAGATGTTTCACTTCTCATCCAAGATGTTTCTTCAGCTTTGACTGGGTGGTGGGGAAAGATTTATACTCCTTGCATTTGCATCCTTCTAAAGAGTCTTTGAGGCCACCTGGAAGTTTATCAGTGTTGTCAGGGTCATCTGAGTAATGCAAATGGGTTTAGAGTCTTCTTGGAACTGTTGAAAGGATTGTGTTGTAGCCTGGAGATAGATGATGTCATATCTCTCCCCCTCTGTTGAGAGATGTTCAGTTTTGACATAGATGGCCTCTTTGACCCCTCTCGCAAACCAGTGTCCAAAATGTGGACTTTGCTATCTTCGTAAGAGTGGCCTATGTCTTTTAAATGCAAATGACCAGCTGTCTGCACGGAGTATAAATCCTTCCATTTCCCACCATCCAGTCAGAGCTGAAGAAGCTTCTTGAATGAGAAACTAAACGTCTTCAAAGAAAAATAAGGAAGTCCAGTTGCCCCTAAAAAAGCACCTTTGGGATAACTATGATCTGGATGACTGAGAATCTCCATAGACATCTAACAGTGAGAACAATTAGCCGGTGGAACGATTTAACCTTCAGAAGTTGTGGGTGCTTCATCACTGGAGACTTTCAAGAAGAGACTAGACAGCTGGAATGGTATACAGCAGTGTTGGCGAACCTTTTCAGCACTGAGTGCCGAAAGGGGGGTGCATGCGTGCATGTGTGCCAGAAACCAGAGAGCAGCTGTCCAGTGCTCATGCACATGTTGGGAAGATGATCTTCTGGTTTCCAGTGCATGCATGCGCACCGGCCACCTGGTCTTCTGGTTTCTGGTGTGCATATACACCGGCCAACTGGTCTTCGTGCACACATGTGCACCAGAAACCAGAAGACCAGGTGGCCAATGGGCATGCACGCGCCGGAAACCAGAAGATCATCTTCCCAGTGCACGCATGCGCACCGTAAGGCTGCTCTTCCGGTTTCCGCTGCTCCTGCACATGGGAAGACCAGCTGGCCAGCACGCCGGAAGAACAACAACTGATGGCTCGCGTGCCCAGAGAGATGACTCTGCATGCCACTTCTGCCACACGTGCCATAGGTTTGCCATCACGGGTATATAGGGTCGTCTGTTTGAGTAGGGAGTTGGACTAGAAGTCCTCCAAGGCCCCTTCCAACTCTGTTATTCTGTCTTCCTTCTCCTCCGCAGGTGTCATTCCACATCCCACCAAAAGCAGCCCACCATTCTCTAAGAACACGAGCCATGGCGAGACCTACAAGGGGAACTCCACCTTCTCCCCCTACTATCAACATTCTTCTCCAGTAGCATGCATGTTCATCGTTGCCTATGCCTTTATCTTTTTCATGTGCATGATTGGCAACCTGTTGGTGTGCTTCATTGTGCTAAAGAACCGGCAGATGAGAACAGTCACCAACTTCTTTATCCTCAACCTCGCGATCAGCGATGTCTTGGTGGGGATTTTTTGCATGCCAACCACACTGGTGGACAACCTGATTACAGGTAAATGAAAAGCGAAAATATTCAGAGAATATCGAAAAAGGGGAAAGTGAAAAGAAATGCTAAGATTCCCCCCCAAATATTTAGGGTTGCCAACTAATTTACAAGAGGATGGGCTTTGAGGTTTCATGATTTTGGAGAACATCACTAGCTCTGATATGAATGTCTTAAAATTTTAAATTATGAAATGAAGTAATGCAAATTTTCCATTAAAAAATTATTGTTCCGACAGCATTTGATTTGATTTGAAAGTGCAGCCTTAATTTTGTAGCTTAAGTCAGCTCAGGTGCCAGTGGCACAAATACTAGTTTTGGATTTTATACACAGGTTATACCATATTTTTCGGACTACAAGACACACAGGTATATAAGACGCACTAAGATTTTGAAGAGGTAAGTAAGAAAAAAAAGTTTTTGTCTTCCCCAGCCCCCAGGATCACTCTGCAGGCTTCAACAGGGCTGGGGGGGGGGGAAGGCAAAAACGCCCCCATTTTGTGAAAAAACACGCTTGCAGAGTGCTTCTGGGGGCTGGATAAAGGCAAAAATGGGATGCAGTGGTGGGGCTTCGGGAGGCCAAAAATGGCTGTATTCGGTGTATAAGACATACCAACATTTCCATGCTCTTTTAGTGGGGGGAAGGTGCGTCTTATATTCTGAAAAATATGGTAGTTGTAAAACACCGTAGGTATATTACTTGCCTGCATTTGCTCGGAGGTGGTGGTGGTGGTGATGGTGGTGGTGGTGGTGGAGTAAAACATTTTACTTTTGTGATTAACTTGTATGAAATCTTTCCCTGGAGAGGGCATAATTATGAAAAGTGATGGAACATGTAGTTTGGACCTTGAATCGGGACTTGTACTTTTGTCTTCTTTCTGAGACATTTATTTATTTATCTAATTTATATAACTGCCCATCTCAAAAACAAGTGATAAGTGCAGCGGGCAATGAAATTATATTGCTGAATGGCATCATCTATCTAATCTATCTAATATACTCATGTTGGAAGCACCGAGGGGCTTCTGGATTGAAAGGATTAGCCAGTGACATCTCTGTTGTCCATGGCAAAGGACACCCTATTGGGCACCAGGCAGATGGAGGTAGGTTTTTCTGCGGACTGGGGTGGGTGTGGTTTCATATGCTGCCTGGATTCTGTGTGTACATGGATGGGGCTTTGCTCATTTGTGCGGGGCAGTTTCTGGCGGGCTGCAAACCAGCACCAGTCTGTGGCCTTTATTCTTATCTAGGCTTCACAAAATCATGAAGCAGACTCCTTGTCTCGACAAAATCCCTTTTTATTAAGCTATCACATCCAGCAAAGCAATAGCAATAGCAGTAGACTTATATACCGCTTCATAGGGCTTTCAGCCCTCTCTAAGCGGTTTACAGAGAGTCAGCATATTGTCCCCAACAATCTGGGTCCTCATTTTACCCACCTCGGAAGGATGGAAGGCTGAGTCAACCCTGAGCCGGTGAGATTTGAACCGCTGAACTGCTGATCTAGCAGTAGCCTGCAGTGCTGCATTTAACCACTGTGCCACCTTGGCTCTTATTCCCTAAGGGAAGGGCCATTTACCATCCACCTGTGCCTTTACTCCCAAATTGGCCCTTGTTCCTTAATTGTTCCCTTCCCCAGACTCCAAGACTGGCCCTTGTTCCTCCTCACCCTCACTGTCTGAGTCTGCCACCAGCTCTGCTGGCTACTGGGTGGCCACAACAACCTTGGGGACCACTGGCCCAGGGAATGCCCACTTGGGGGTTCCTTTCATGTTCCTGGCATGAGTTGGAACGAAGAATGAGAACTCACCCCACCCCATGGCAGGTCTCAAACGCAGGCTTGTCAAGCCAGCATCTTAACCACATGAGCCACTATGCTCCTATCTATCAAATAGTGAAAGTCTTATAGACTTTGCTTCATGCAATGATACAATGACTGTAACTGTGAAAATGAACGACACAGAGATGGAAAACAGTGAGCCATTTAACAGAGGTGTTAGATGGAGAATTTTGCACATAGGAAAAACATAACCAAATGCCTAGAAGCCGTTAGTTCTGTCCAGGGTTATGTCTATTGATTAGATTTGTCTACAAAGCTTATCTTGACTTTTGTTTCCAAATTCCAGTGATCGCTTACAGATGAGTGTCAGACTTTCGAAAGCAAATATTCTGAGGAAAGGTCTAGATTCAAATCCCTATTTGAGTACAGTATGTACTTGATAGCTTTGGATTTGACATTCTCCGTCTCAGCTCAATTCACCTGATACGGTTGTTGTTGAAAGAACATTAAAGAAGAATCTCTTGTAAGCCCTCTTGAGCTCTCAAAGCAAAGTTCAGCTATAAACACAGTAATAAATACATAAATAAAATCAATGTGTATCTGATGTTCAGAGAGTGGAAGGTGAACCTATAACGAAATACCTAAGAAAACAGGTAGGGTATCTATCCATGGGTTTCTCTATAGGTCAATCAACGCAACCATAGAATTAAGAATGAGGCATCCGGATCCCGAAAATAGATTTGGTCTGCTCTCTATTGCAGGCTGTAGTTCATCATGAGGGGCTGCAACAATTTCTAAATCCACAGATGTTGGGTTATACAGAAATCAAAGGTGTCATTTGAAAATCTCTGACTCTAGTATGTCTAGACTCAGGGATGTTTTTCAAAACTTTTAGCAACCGATTCTCTGCCCAGTTGCTGGATGGGTGTGACCTACTCAGCCTCCTGTACCATGGTGGGGGGGAGTTTTTGCCCTCCCCAGGCTCTGGAGGCTTTCCTCGAGCCTCCAGGAGGGTGTAAACTGCCAGATGTCTGGAACTTCCAGAAAGACCATTTTTCACCCTCCTAGAGCCTCTGTGTTGGCCCTGCACTTAGGTGGCATCCAAAACAGGTCACGTGGAGATTCCTGGGAGGGGCAGGGTGGAGTGGGTGGGGCCAGCCAGTCCTTTCAACTACTGGTTTGGCAAACCCAGAGGTGGGTTCCTACCAGTTCGCACCAGTTCGGTAGAACCGGTTCGTCAAATCTACTGAACCAGTTAGAAGAGGTTCCACCAGAAAGCAGGCCACACCTACAGAAGAGGTTCCAAAATTTTTTGAAACCCACCACTCTCTCTCTCACACACACACACACACACACACAGAGAGAGAGACAGACTCACACAGAGAGAGAAAGAGAAAGAAAGGAAGAAAGAAAGAAAGAAAAAAGAAAGAAAAAGTGAGAGAGAGATGAAAGAAAAAAAGGAAAAAGGGACAGAGAGACAAAAGGAAGGAGAGAGAGAGAGAGAGAGAGAGAGAGAGAGAGAGAGAGAGAGAGAGAGAGAGAGAGAGCACACATGGCCGGCAAGCCACTCCCACAAAGGAGGCCACACCCACAGAGTAGGTTTGAAAAATTTTTAAAATCCACCACTGGGCAAACCAGATGTAAAATTAGCATCCGGTTCACCCAAACCGGTCCGAGCCAGCTGAATCCCACCCCTGTCTTAACTCCCATATTTGTCAGTTAATTTCTACGTAGCCACAAGAGGATGAAGTCCAACCCTTCTTCAATGCTGTTGAACTTTATCCAATTTTACATGAGCAGGAATCATCAATCCAGGACGACCCCTCAGTTACAGACCGGTTGTGTCTGGGGCATTGCTACCCCACCCAGAACCATGAATCCCCAGATACAAAGGAGCTGCGTCCCCACAGTTTTACTAGCTGAAGTTAAAAGAAATTCAGCTTACGTTTAAATAGCAATAGCACTTAGACTTATATACTGCTTTTTAGTGTTTTACAGCCCTCTCTAAGTGGTTTACAGAGTCAGCATCTTGCCCCCAACAATGTGGGTCCTCATTTTACCCACCTTAGAAGGAAGGAAAGCTGAGTCAATCTTGAGCCTGGTGTGATTCAATCTGCCAAACTGCTAGCAGCCGGTGATCGCACAGACTAGGCCTTCTCTGGATCCCATCTGCCAGCCAAAGTCGGCTGGCGACCCCCCCGGGGGAAAGCCTTCTCTGTTGCAGCTCCAGCCCTCTGGAATGTGCTCCCCGTGGAGATCCGGACCCTTACTACTCTCCCGGCCTTCCGCAAAGCCACTAAGTCCTGGTTGCTCCGGCAGGCCGGGGGGCTGTTGAAGTATCCAGCCCCACAGTAACTATGAATGTTGTGTATTTTAAATTGTTGTTTTGTCTATTTATCCCCTTCCCCTTTTTATTGTAAGCCGCTCGGAGTCCTTCGGGAGTGGGTGGCATACAAGACCAATAAACTATAACTATAACTATCAGCAGAAGTAGCCTGCAGTGCTGCACTCTAACCACTGTGCCATCTCAGCTCTTGTTAAATTTAATATATGTTAAATTTAGTTTTTGTTCTGGCTTCATCTCCAACTGTCAAAAGCCAGGAAGAAAATAAGTTTTACATCTTTGGGCTAAAATCAGGGGTGGGTTTCAACCGGTTCGCAGCGGTCCCCGCGAACCGGTTGGTCGGCGAACCCGAAAGTAAGTAACTTCCGGGAACAGCGAAGGGCCTGCCCGCCCGCGCTCCTTACCCGGTTTTGACGAGTTCTGCGCTTCCACGCATGCGCAGGACGCATACAGCACCTGCACGATCCTCCAGGAGCAGCTGGAGCATCGCACAGACGCTAGTACGCATGCGTGCACTGCGCGCGTGCACGAGGACGCCGCCGGTTCGGTTGGAACGGGGCGAGAAACCCACCCCTAGATAAAATCCAACCTAAATGATTCTTTCGATCCTAGGCAATATTTTTTATGCTTCACTGAGGCTGATATTTATTAGATTCTGGTTTAGGGAAGTACAAGAAAAGATAGTGGGATGACAGACAATTCATTTGCTTTCAATCCCTTTGACCTAAAATAAATGATAAGAAAAGGTTAAAATGCAAACATTGCAAATAACATATGGAAATGAATTGGAGGTTTGGCCAGAAACATCACATACCTTCTCCTTCATTAACATAAATCCTCATTCCAACAGAGCAACTTATTTTATCTCTTCTCAGAAATTCTTCAGGGCACAATTTATTGACAGCTTTAAACCGATATGTGGAATTATCACCCTCTAGGGAATGCTTGGATCTTTCGTTGAGTAAGACAAGCCTACGAATTTCACCTGTTCCAAAAAAGAGAAACTGTTTGGTGGGGCTTAAGATTATAACATAGGACAGTGTTGGCAAACCTTTTTGGCACCGAGTGCCGGAAACCGGAAGAGCAGCCACCCAGAGTGCATGCGTGCCCCAGGAAAACGACCTTCCAGTTTCCAGCACGAACATGTGCACCAGCCACCTGGTCTTCCAGTTTCTGGCATGCATGCATGCGCAAAGGCCAGCTGGCCAGTGTGCATGAGTGCTCTGGAAATCAGAAGAGCAGCCGCTCAGTGCGCAGGCGTGCACCGGGGAAATGATCTTCTGGTTTCCAGTGCACATGTGTGCACCGGCCAACTGGTCTTCTGGTTTCTGGCATGCATGCATGTGCGAAGACCAGCTGACTGGTGCGGAAACTGGAAGATCATCTTTCCGGCACAGGCACGTGCATTGGGCGGCTGTTCTTCCGGTTTCCAGCACTCCTGCACATGTGAAGACCAGCTCTGGCCAGCGCACCAGAATCCGAAAGAACAATGGGCAACGGTTCGTGTGCCAAGAGAGGTGGCTCTGAGTGCTACATCCGGCACATGTGCCATAGGTTCACCATCAGGGACATAGGGCAAGGCTGCTGGGTACCATAATCTGGAAAGCAGCAAAGACAAAACCAGATAATAGCATGAATTGAACATATCTCTGGGGACATCTTCAAATGTCCTAGCTACAAATACAGAAGTCCATCAGTCCCTGCTCAGTTGCCTGTGGTCGGTGTAGCAGAATATTTGGTCTTTGAAGATGCTACCATGGTTACTGGCAAAACGTCTGAAAATCATCTGTCCAGACCACTAAACCCTGAAACCCAACCGTGCCCAGCAGATATAGGTAGTCCCCAACGTACAACCAGAATTGAGCCCAAAATTTACGTTGCTAAGTGAGAAATTTGTTAGTTCAGTTTTGCCTCAGGTTATGATTTTTCTCGTCACGTATGTTAAGCGAATCATTGCAGTTGTTCAGTTCGTAACATGGTTCTTAAGTGAATCTGGTTTCCTCATTGAGTTTGCTTGTCAGAGGTTCGCAAAAAGGGGGACTCGTGACCCCGAGACACTGCAACCGTCATAAATGTGAGTCCGTTGTCAAGCACCCGAATGTAAAACACGTGACCATGGGGATGCTGCAATCGCCATAAGTGTGAAAAAATGGTCATGACTTTTTTCAGTGCTGTTGTAGGTTTGAACAGTCATTAAATGAAGTCATTTTAAGTCAAGGACCACCCGTTTTGATGAAAATCCACACACCCCAAGATTGACTCAGCCTTCCATCCTTCTGAGATGATTAAAATGAGGGCCCAGATTGTTGGGGAAAATATGCTGACTCTGTAACGCACTTAGAGAGGGCTGTAAAAGCACTATGAAGTGGCATATAAGTCTAAAACTCTAAGTGTTATTGCTATCTCTCATGTTCCTCTCTGCCTGTCAAATAGATGATTAAAAATTATATTAAATTACAGTTCCATATTTCTGTTCAAGGCACCCGGTGGCTCAGTGTCTTAAGATGCTGAGCGTGTCAATCAGAAAGGTCAGCGGTTCGAATCCCTAGTGCCACGTAATGGAGTGAGCTCCTGTTACTTGTCCCAGCTTTGGCCAACCTAGAAATTCGAAAGCACGTAAAAATGCAAGTGGAAAAATAGGGACCACTGTTGGTGGGAAGGTAACAGTGCTCTGTGCGCCTTCGGTGTTTAGTCATGCTGGCCACATGACCACAGAGACATCTTTGGACAGCGCTGGCTCTTCGGCTTTGAAATGGAGATGAGCATCACCCCCTAGAGTCAGGAACAACTAGCACATATGTGCGAGGGGAACTTTTACCTTTACCTATTTCTGTGTAATTATCAGAGCTAAAGATAAATTAATTTTCCTCACATTATACCTACACATGAGCAGAACTGAAGATATGTTTATTTTCTCAAAGCAAACTGCAAATGAGTTCTGAGGTGCACCAATCGATATAGAAAGATAGAAAGCATTTTTGAGAATGTCCCTCCCCCCCCCCCCCCCCCCCGGTAGCTTTTTATCTTAATTTTTTGTAACGTAACCAGGAAGTTGCACTTATGCAGCCAGCTGGCACTTTAAAATAAATCAGATTTTTTTCATCAGGGCTTATTCAGTGTGGGCAGGCAAATTTTGAGCAAGTGAAAACACACTTTCTTGTTATGTAAAGTGTTGGACATCTTAAAAGCATATTTATGCTCGTGAATGTTGATTAGCTCTTTAGAGCTACATTTGACAATCCATCAAGCGCATTCTAATTTTAATCAAACAGCATATTTTGCTTTTAATATATTTAAATGTTAACAATTATTGTTTTATATTTTTATAATGATTGCATTTTAATTGTTGTTTTTGTTTGATTATTGTACTCAGCCCAGAGTCATTTCTTGTAAAGGGGTGACTGTGCCAATTTAATAAATGAATGAATGAAAAATACACTTAAGAACCCACGACAATGTTATTTTTGCCATCTATTTCCATCAAATGGCCACATTTTCTGTCTTGATTTTAAACATTTGTTTCGAAAATCTGACTGTAACCTTGTATGCGAAATTGGGATGGGGGCATGGGAGGAAATCCGGAGAAAAAGTCAATGATGAATGTATTTTTCCTCTGCATATGTTGTCAAGAAAACTATATGGATGTGCACATCCACCCAGGAATATGTTCAAATTGATATGAATTTTTTCACACTGCTT
This sequence comes from Thamnophis sirtalis, assembly GCF_051295495.1. Lineage (NCBI taxonomy): Eukaryota > Metazoa > Chordata > Lepidosauria > Squamata > Natricidae > Thamnophis > Thamnophis sirtalis. The sequence continues at coordinate 36,777,624 of NW_028261395.1, forward strand.
TGAGAGATGGCAGAGCTCAAAAAAAAATTCATATGAAGGGAAAATTCACAATATATTTTTGGACATATTTTCGGGTTTCATTTGCCAGCACTACTTCTGT